>NC_137344.1:46727474-47382163 GCF_965287045.1 Carcharhinus amblyrhynchos | reverse complement strand
ACGCTCCCCCCCCCCCACACTATAAATACTGACACGCTCCCCCCCCCACACTATAAATACTGACACACTCCCCCCCCCACACTATAAATACTGACACACTCCCCCCCCCCACACTATAAATACTGACACGCTCCCCCCCCCCACACTATAAATACTGACACACTCCCCCCCCCACACTATAAATACTGACACACTCCCCCGCCCCCCACACTATAAATACTGACACGCTCCCCGCCCCCCACACTATAAATACTGACACACTCCCCCGCCCCTCAACTGTAAATACTGACACTCTCTGCGCACTCACACGCCCCCCGCTTTCCCTTACCGCCCATTAGTACTGACATATTTCTGAGGAAGTCCTTCAAGTTTGAGGGACATTTCATTTCCAGGAACTTTCATTGAATACTGAGGCAAGATCAAGGATCCACCTGCAAATCCAAAACCCCACTGGCTAACTTTAGTTGTTGAAAGGCATGCTCAGCCACGGCTGTGGAAGTTGTTTGTTTAACCAGCACTCTGCTATCCTCTTGCAAATGCTGTGCGTTAAAAACAAGACAGTTGCAGGTTGGGAATATGCAGTTTGTTAATGGCCCATGGAACGGTCTAAACCACAAGGAGACACAGCCAGAGAGACTGGCTTACAAAGACACTGAAAATAGCACTGTTCATTAGTCAACATTTGTCCTCATTTATATTTTTAACATTCTGACTTCAATGCCAGTTTCTGCTGAATGGTCATCAGACGATGAAGGAAAGGTCTCTAGGAGGACAATAGTCAGCAATAAAGGATTACAGCAGGAGGCGCCTGTCTCTTGTGTCAAATGCTGGCACAGAGCAGCAAACTAAAGGCTAGAGGTTCTATTTTACACACGGAGCTGGGGCCAGTTCACTGACAAGGTTATTGTGTCCACTGGCAGAATAATGTGTTATCAATTTCAGTTAATGTTATACATTAATACTGTCTGATCCTCTTCACTGCAGCCAATTTCTATTATGAGCAGTGACAGACCTGTACCCACCAGTACTGTACCCCAGTGTTATACAGTGACAGACCCGTCCCCACCAGTACTGTACCCCAGTGTTATACAGTGACAGACTTGTACCCACCAGTACTGTAACCCAGTGTTATACAGTGACAGACCCATCCCCACCAATACTGAATCCCAGTGTTATACACTGACAGACCCATCTCCACCAGTACTGTACCCCAGTGTTATACAGTGACAGACCCGTCCCCACCAGTACTGTACCCCAGTGTTATACAGTGACAGACCCATCTCCACCAGTACTGTACCCCAGTGTTATACAGGGACAGACCCGTCCCCACCAGTACTGTACCCCAGTGTTATACAGTGACAGACCCGTCCCCACCAGTACTGTACCCCAGTGTTATACAGTGACAGACCCATCTCCACCAGTACTGTACCCCAGTGTTATACAGTGACAGACCCGTCCCCACCAGTACTGTACCCCAGTGTTATACAGTGACAGACCCATCTCCACCAGTACTGTACCCCAGTGACAGACCTGTACCCACCAGTACTGTACCCCAGTGTTATACAGTGACAGACCTGTCCCCACCAGTACTGTACCCCAGTGTTATACAGTGACAGACCCGTCCCCACCAGTACTGTACCCCAGTGACAGACCTGTACCCACCAGTACTGTAACCCCAGTGTTGTACAGTGACAGACCCTTCCCCACCAGTACTGTACCCCAGTGTTATACAGTGACAGACCTGTACCCACCAGTACTGTAACCCAGTGTTACACAGTGACAGACCCGTCCCCACCAGTACTGTACCCCAGTGTTATAGTGACAGACCCATCCCCACCAGTACTGTACCCCAGTGTTATACAGTGACAGACCCATCCCCACCAGTACTGTACCCCAGTGTTATACAGTGACAGACCTGTACCCCAGTGTTATACAGTGACAGACCTGTCCCCACTAGTACTGTACCCCAGTGTTATACAGTGACAGACCCATCTCCACCAGTACTGTACCCCAGTGTTATACAGTGACAGACCCGTCCCCACCAGTACTGTACCCCAGTGTTATACAGTGACAGACCCATCTCCACCAGTACTGTACCCCAGTGTTATACAGGGACAGACCCGTCCCCACCAGTACTGTACCCCAGTGTTATACAGTGACAGACCCGTCCCCACCAGTACTGTACCCCAGTGTTATACAGTGACAGACCCATCTCCACCAGTACTGTACCCCAGTGTTATACAGTGACAGACCCGTCCCCACCAGTACTGTACCCCAGTGTTATACAGTGACAGACCCGTCCCCACCAGTACTGTACCCCAGTGTTATACAGTGACAGACCCATCTCCACCAGTACTGTACCCCAGTGTTATACAGTGACAGACCCGTCCCCACCAGTACTGTACCCCAGTGTTATACAGTGACAGACCCATCTCCACCAGTACTGTACCCCAGTGACAGACCTGTACCCACCAGTACTGTACCCCAGTGTTATACAGTGACAGACCTGTCCCCACCAGTACTGTACCCCAGTGTTATACAGTGACAGACCCGTCCCCACCAGTACTGTACCCCAGTGTTACACAGTGACAGACCCATCTCCACCAGTACTGTACCCCAGTGTTATACAGTGACAGACCCGTCCCCACCAGTACTGTACTAGTATTATACAGTGACAGACCCGTCCCCACCAGTACTGTACCCCAGTGTTATACAGTGACAGACCCATCCCCACCAGTACTGTACCCCAGTGTTATACAGTGACAGACCCGTCCCCACCAGTACTGTACCCCAGTGTTATACAGTGACAGACCCGTCCCCACCAGTACTGTACTAGTATTATACAGTGACAGACCCGTCCCCACCAATACTGTACCCCAGGACAGACCTGTACCCACCAGTACTATGGAAGTTTAATAGCTTACTACGGGCAATATCTTTCCTTAACCTTATGCTTGTAGAATGCTTAAATGTGAGGACACTGGAGAAACCAGGTTGACTCATGCATTGGAGATTCTAGAACAGCTGAGGCAGCCAAACTGAAATAAAACAGAAAGCGTCAAGGAGAGAACAAACTGTGCGATACTGTGACTGAATCAAAGCCGGCAGGCATTCTGACCTTTCACATAAATTCAGTCTTAAACGTGAAGCAATGAAATGCGGACAGTGCCCTGACCCCTCATTAGCACCAAAATCTCTCTTCGCCTTGTTAGCAGCATTTGTGTGGAACAGTTTGTTCCCCCGACCAGTTAACTCAAATACACCAGGTCCCCAGAAAGTTGGTGCAAACAATGATCTGGAATCATGGCAAGGTGGGCTCTTACAACAGGAATTCTCACTCACCACCAAAAACACTAAACATAACTCTCCACTTTTCATTTGGAGCAGGTTAGCCCCGGATCCACCGTGCTGAGATAGTATATGGAATCGTTGAAGATTTACACGTCAGACAGCCATTCGGCCCATCGTGCCTCTGCTGGCTGGGGTGATGACACTGGCTCAGCACCTCGGGTTGGGAGGAGGGAGTCAGTGGAGGATTTTGATCCCTGTCGGCTGATCTTTGCTGTAAAATGTCAGCATCTCCAAGGAGGGCATAAATCGGGCATGGGTATGATGCCCATCTTGGTCAACTGGGCAACCCACACCCAGTGTCCCAGACGGGGAAAATGATGGGCGCACGAGTCCCAAATTCATGGAAATTCACCACAAATAAAAAACCCGCATTTTCATAAACGTAGAACATAGAATCACGGAACTCTACAGTGCAGAAAGAGGCCCTTCGGCCCATCGAGTCTGCACTGAACACTATCTCACCCAGGCCCTATCCCCATATCCCTACATATTTTACCCATTAATCCCTCTAACCAACGCATCCCTGGATACTAAGGGGCAATTTTTTTCAGCACGGCCAATCAACCTAAACTGCACATCTTTGGACTGTGGGAGAAAGCCGGAGCACCTGGAGGAAACCCACGCAGACACGAGGAGAATGTGCAAACTCCACACAGACACAGTGGCCCGAGCCGGGAATCGAACCCAGGCCCCTGGAGCTGTGAAGCAGCAGTGCTACCGTGCCGCCCTTTGCAGAGGGAGAACAGGGGAAAAACGTAGCAAAAAAGTTGTGGAAGAAACAGTTATAAAAGCCACACAAATCACCAGGATGTAAATACAAGCATGAATGGAAATAGCTCCTGCTATCAGGAATTTAATTTAAATGAAAGGAATTGCTGAGGATTAAAGGCTTGTTTTCCTTGGAAAACGAAAAGAACTTTAAGGAAACTGTCAGTACAGCTTTCAGGATTGTAAATGAGACTGACGCAGATCAGAAAGATCACAATAAGGGGGTGGGAATGGGGGTGGCTGCCGAGAGTGACAAGAGCTCCAGTGCACAGCGACAGAGTGAAGGAGATAAGGCAGTTACTGCAGCAACAGGGTTGGAGCTGTAACTGTAATCGTGTCACAACGAATATGGAACAGTGCACTATAATCCACGCTGGAGGGGTTGTGGGTTGCGGGGGGGTGGGGGGCTAGTTTATGAAGTTAAGAGAGGGTAAACACACAAGGAGATAGAACCGAGACAGCGGCGTCGCAAACAGCCCAGAGGTAGAGAATCCAAAACACAACCTCGCCAGTAAAACACTGAGCCAGCTGGCAAGGGAACAGCTGGTGCCAGTATTCCCATTTTAATCTCTATATTTGGTCAACAGAATAGTACTGACTCTCTGCTGATTCTGTTTCATCCTGGAAATCAGAGGCTCAGCACAGCACTCTCTCCAGCATCAGGGACTAAGGAGTCCAGTGCCTGCTGTATGAAAGAGGGGATTCCTGCTCTCTAACCGCAAACCCCCACCCCCCAACTAACAATCCGGGCACATTTCTGTCCTGACGACACCCCAGCGTATCTTTGCCTCGGACCCTGCCATCTGTAGCTCTCTCACTGCAGAATAAGGCAGGCGAGCAGATGTCACGAGCTCCCATGAATACGAAAACAGCCCATTTCAACAAGCGATAAAAAAGTGCCACAGACAAAAAGGGGATCAGAGGCAGCTGGCAGCGGCAGTCGTGACTCAATCAGTGGGTTGTAAACCAGAATTTACCATCACTCAGTCAACGTTTTGAGCTCCTCTGTCCCAAACACATGGGACCAAGACAAATCTCAGCTTTACTGGCACACTCTAACACGTCAAAACATTCACCAGGCAACAGATTAGTTACCTTGTATTGGTGGGCTATTCAACCATGGAATGCATGACAGGCAACACCAATTTTGCCAAAAAAATGCCAAATCCACTAGCAGAGACTTTCCAGAAAGGGTCACTTCCCAAGAACGCAATCATTTGGCTGTGTAAACATAGTTCACGCTGAAACATACTGTGTGCACACACAGGAATTCACACTGACACACGCGCATTGCCCAGTGCGTACACACAGGAATTCACACTGACACACGCGCATTGCCCAGTGCGTACACACAGGAATTCACACTGACACACACGCATTGCCCAGTGTGTACACACAGGAATTCACACTGACACACGCATTGCCCAGTGTATACCCAGGAATTGACACTGACACACACACGCACTGCGCATGTGTGTACACATAGGAATTGACACTGACATACACGCATTGCCCAGTGTGTGTACACACAGGAATTCGCACTGACACACACACGCATTGCCCAGTGTGTGTACACACAGGAATTCACACTGACACACACACACATTGCCCAGTGTGTGTACACACAGGAATTCACACTGAAACATGATCCAGTGTGTGTGTGCTGGAGTTCACACTGTGACACACCTTTAAACATAACCAATAATATCTGCTGGGGAAATTTGTTGCTGGTATTTACCAGGCCTGTTCAGTTGAAGATATTTCTTTATATGGTGCATTTTATGATTGAACTTTGGAACACATTCAATGATGTATAAACGATACCCAGGCCAATGCCATTTCCATAGTAACAACTCGGTGATCTGCAGCTACCACCGTGTTCCTTCTTGAAGGTCAATCCTTCAACGATCAAGAGTGGCACCTTTTCAGGCAAGGCTTTTCTCCTTAACCTTGCACCCACGCCAGTGAGATCCTGAGGGAGCTCTGCACTGTTGGGAGCGCTGATGTTTTGGGTGAGATGTTAAACATCTCACTGCTCGGGTGGGTATAAAAGATCCCGTGTCACTGCCCGGAAGACCGGGCCGGGAGTGGGGTGATGGTGAAGTGTGTCTAGCTCGCCTCAACCCCATCAGTTTTTGCTTATTTTGGGCATTAGTGTGAAGATAAGATGTTTCACTCCAGGTGTGATTTAGTTAACACTACAAAACTTTTATCAAGACAAACTTTACTTTAACAATACAGTTTACTATGACAAATTAATTAGATTAATTTCTACCAAATTGAAAATACTTACATGACAAGATACATAACCTATCTCTATTAATTCCAATTCGAGCAATGTTCCTCTTATAGACTTAAACTCCTCTTCAAAATCAGCTACCAACACACAAACAGATGTGTTTGTACTTGTTAACAATCCCAGAGCCTCTTGAACACATCTGGAGAGACGCCCGTCTCCTGGCAGCCCCAAACAGCAGAGAGGGACAAGAAGACACCTCTCGCTTCTTTTAGAGTTAGGCAGAAAACTGACCGTTTAAAATAAAAGATAACCCTGCCCCCCCCCCCCCATTCACATGAATCTGTCAATCAACAAAATCAAAACCCCACTTTGAAACCCCGGGGTGAAACCAAAATAAACAAAAATACATCAACTCAGATTAAAACACATCCCTACCTAAAAAATCAATCATTAATCTGCATCCTCAGTTTGTGAGCTCTCTGGCGCAGACAAATCAGCACCGTGTAAAATAGAGCTGAATTTTAACTATACCCCTCATAAGAAAGATGATATAATTATATTTCTTAAAGGCACAGGACCATCACAATGGGAACTTGCTTTGTATAAATCGGCTGCCACTTTACAACAGAATACCCCTGCACCCAATAAAGCACTTCTTGAAAAGTGATTTGGGACAGCTCAGGGTGGTGAGAAATGCTACTGAAATACAAGTCTTTGGCTGCCATTCCCCCGTTTTTGTTCTAAGTGCTCCCACCGGCAGGAAAACAGGAATCTTTCCCGCTGGTGTTAGCGGCGCATCCCAGGTGTGACTGAACCACCTTCCGGAGGAAAGAAAAATCCCCTGTGGAAAACATGCCGGAACCTCTGGCTTCAGTGAGATTGGGACGCCTACAGCGTTCCCCCCCCCGCCCTCCAACAATGGACATGACCACCCCCCCCCACCCCCTGATAAGGGCAACACCCCCAACTCCTAGAGTGTATCCTCCTCCCTACCACTGAAAGGACAGGTTGCTCCCCACCCTCCCCCACACCACATGGAGGTGCTCCACCCTTCCAAAATTCAGAAGTTTCACACCTGACCACCCTCCCGCACCCCCCCACCCCCAGAAGAGAGACACAGAAATGGGGGCTGCTCAGGCCCCACCCCCCAATCAACTCATCCCACCAACCTCCCCCTCCCTTGGCAGTCTGGAAGTAACACCCTGGCAGTGCAGTGACTGCCAAGGTATCACTGCCAAGGTGGTAGCGGGAGTGGATCTAGCCTCTTCCAAGACTGAAAGTTATCTCCAGTGCCGGCACACTATTCCAGCATGAGCGATTGAAGAAGACCGGCCAAGATCAAAGAATAAGCTTGTTTATAAACACTGGTGATTTGATATAAAAGGAAGCACTCGAGATGGATTCAACTGTGAAGGGAAAGGAAAGCAAAGCAAACAAAGCTCCTCCCTACTATGTGACAGTCTGGACCTGTCAATCAAGCGGTTATTTACTGGAGGACAAAACTGAAGGTAAACAAAGCTTTTCAAAGCATTTGCACTTTCTAGGAAAGTTCAGAGATTAGGAGAAAAATTTAGTGTTGAAGGATGGGGCTGAGTGGGCAGAAGAGGAGGAAATTTTTGAGGCTTCCTGTATATAATCAACAATGAACTGTCTGATCTGCTCTGGAGCTGTCAATCAAAGGGGCCAAAGTGACCAGATTGCAACTGTCGCTCATTCAGGCTACAAAAGGGAAACCCCCTCGTGAAACTGAAATCTCCTGTCTCCAGAGGATCTCAAAGGGTTATGTTCGCACCTGGGGAATCCCTTCGGTAGAATGGGATACTGATCTTGAAGTCTCCTACGCATCCAGGGACATGGACAGATGTGACCCAGACACTCCAAATGTTTCAGAGTACACAGCCTAGAATGAAGGGCTAGTAGGGGAAGTCCAATCATGAGATCCATCCCCCCATCCCAGGGGAGAATCCTGAGGTCAACCCCTTTCCCCCCCCCCCCCAGCCCGAGCCCATCCAGGTTCCTTGGGGGAACCCGCAAAGCCTGGCATTGGCAGAAAGATACGTGGGCATAGAATGTACCTCTTCTCACACCCTGCTCCCCTCTGACACCAAGGCACCAAGTCAGGACCTGCGCTGGTTGGCACCTGCTGGACTTCTCATTTGGGGGGAGGGCTGGGGGGGGTGCGCGGTGATGGTTCAGCAGTATATTGTCAAACCTGGTGGTAATAAGATGTTAACTTCATTTGGATATATTCACCAGATCCCCTTTGCCCTTGACGTGTACATGATTGGGACTGGCGGGCAGGAACCACCCCAATGGACTGGATGCCAGGCGCAATTCCGGGTGGCACGGTAGCACAGTGGTTAGCACTGCTCCTTCACAGCTCCAGGTTCAACTCTTGGCTTGGGTCACTGTCTGTGTGGAGTTTGCACATTCTCCCCGTGTCTGTGTGGGCTTCCTCCCAGTGCTCCAGTTTCCTCCCAAAGATGTGCGGCTTGGGTTGATTGGCCACGTGTCAGAAGAGGTGTAGGTTCGGGGGATTGGAAGAGTAAATACATGGGGTTACAGGGATAGGGTGGGGGTGCAGGGCTTGGGTACGATGCACTATCGGAGAGTAGGTGCAGACATTTTTGGGCCAAATGGCCTCATTCCGCATTGTAAGGAATGGGTGAATGTGTTCTCAGGGGCCCCATCTACACATTACAGCGAAAAGGTTCTCCCACGTGAGAAGATTTGTGCTTTAAACAGGACTCAACTCAACTTGACCCAGCATTGAGAAGGGTGATATAGAATCTCGATTGGAGAGAAACCTCGACCAAGTTATGGCATATTCCTCTGCCCAAACTCTACCCATTCCAGCCCCAACCTTCAAATCAAAGCCACGGTAGGCAGCCCTTCCCTTATAAGAACATAAGAAATAGGAGCAGGAGTAGGCCATCTGGCCCCTCGAGCCTGCCCCGCCATTCAATAAGATCATGGCTGATCTGTCGTGACTCAGTTCCACATTCCCACCCTCTCCTCATAACCCTTAATCCCCTCGCTTATCAAAAACCCATCAACCCGCGTCTTAAAAATATTTAGCGAGGCAGCCTCCACCACTTCAACGGGCAGAGAATTCCAGAGATTCACCACCCTTTGAGTGAAGAAGTTCCTCCTCAACTCTGTTCTAAACCGCCCCCCCTTTATCTTGAGGCTGTGTCCCCTAGTCCTATTATCCTTTCTGAGCGAGAAGAGTCTCTCCACCTCTATCCTATCCATCCCATTCATCATCTTATCTGTAGCACAGGGCTGCCTCCGACCAGATCCGGAATGTGTGCAGGCTGTGTCACTCAGGATTCTGCCAATCCCAACAACACAGTTGGGAGGAAATCAACTCCAGCCACCCTTCCCACAGAATCCTAACCAGTAACCCACTGATCCTGGAAGATCCTTCACTGTGCATTTTGTATCTCCTCTCCTACGAACACTGGCAGTGACCGCACCATGTCCCACACTCCTGTCAGTTTCATTTTGCTGTGTGCCAGATGTTGTGCCAATCTCAACTTGGGCAGAGAAGGCGGCGGAAGGGCAATGTACCAAACACAAGTGGGCTGAAAGGCATTCTTGCGCTTTAGCAACAAGTCAAGACCCCGTAACAATTTGCTCTGAAATTTTTATTTGATTTATTACTGTCACATGTATGAGCAGACAGTAAAAAGTGCTGTTTCTTGCGCGCTATACAGACAAAGCATACTGTTCATAGAGAAGAGGAGAAATAGCCCCTTGCCAGGTAAAGTAGTCACTGCAATAAGATCTAACTACTGGCCCACTGCCTCATGAAAAACATTCATGCACAGTTTCAAGGTGATGGTAAATCCTCTTGGTGTGGGTACCCCCAGTGTCCTGTAGGGAAGAGAGCACTCCAGAATTTTGACCCAGTGTCAGAGATGGGATGACGATGGTGTGAGGCTTGCAGAGGAACTTCTAGGGGGTGTTCCTGCTGCCCTTGTCCCTTTCGAACCCAGAACATTCCAGCGCAGTACAGGCCCTCCGGCCCTCGATGTTGCGCCGACCAGTGGAACCAATCTAATGACCCTCTAACCTAAACTATTCCAATGTTACCCATATGCCTATCCACTGACCATTTGAACGCCCTGAAAGTTGGCAAACTTTAGGGGTTGTAGGTCTGTTGTTGAGGCTAGCGGGCTGCTGCTTGTCGAGGATGCACACCTCTGCTGCTCTGGAAGCGAATGCTCCAAGTAGAATGGAGCGGATTCCTCGATCCGGGATGGTGTCGGGCTTTTGGAGCGTTTTTGCAGCTGCATCTCACCCGAGCAAGGTTTTCCCCTCACACTGCTGGCTTCGTAACTCTGCGGGGAGTGGGCCATTTGCCACACAGAGGGTACAAACTCTGACTTGCAAAGGGCCTTTACTATCAGGCCATCATGTCATCACCGTACGTCTGTTTACAAACTCACCAGTGTAACAACCTTGTAACTTCCACTCTAGACTCTGCCCTACTCACTGTGTCTGTGTAAGAGGGAGTCAACAGCACTGTTTGTTTGAAAGGCCTCATTGTCCCTGTCCTCCCGCTGAGGTCACTGCACTATAAAGAGACTGCAGAAAATAATCAGACTGAGAGACGTGTCGCCCCTGGAGGCGACGGGGTACGTAGGGATTTGTGGCAGTACACCACCCGCAGGGTGTCCCTCTCATCTGTCGCACCAGAGAGAGGCTGGTACGGAGCAGGAGGAGGGAGAATAAAAAAAAGAAACCAGATCAGGAGAGGCAAAGGCCGAGGGGGAAACAGAAACGTTGAAAAGAGAGCACCGAGGGAGGGTGCAGGAGGGAGAGGGAGAGGGAGAGGGAGAGGGAGCTGGAGAGAGTGGAAGCCAGGAGTGAAGGGTAAAACAGGCCAAGAGACACACAGACAGGTGGACACAGTGAAACTGGGAGGGCTGAAAAAGAAATAAGGGGAATTATTTTTAATAAAAAGCTCAGACGACGCGGAAGAAATGAGAGAGAGGCGATTTCAGGAAGTCTCTCTCGTGGAAGCAGCTCTAACCCCGAGTAGGTCAGCTCGGTGGGTTGCTGGGATGCTAGTGACTGCTCCCGTTGCCCCGGGCCGCAATGAAAATTAAAATATACCCATTTAAAAAGAAACCTAAACCTCAATCCATCGCTGCACCAAAATCGCCAGAGTGCCAACGCAGCTGGGCCTCAATTCCTCAGAATAATCTGCAGATTACAGAAGCTGATTTGATGCAGCCACAATTAGGATCAGAAACTGGGGTTCAACATTGTCACCCTTATTCTCCCGACTTCAGTTCCTTTTAGACAGTGATCTCCTGCTGTGATCGTAGAACCATAGAATCCTACCATGCAGAAAGAGGCCCTTCGGCCCATCGAGTCTGCACCGAACACAATCCCACCCAAACCCTATCCCCATATCCTTATACATTTACCCACTAATCCCTCTAACCTACACATCCCTGGACACTAAGGGGTAATTTTTAGCATGGCCAATCAACCTAACCCGCACATCTTTGGACTGTGGGAGGAAACCGGAGCACCCGGAGGAAACCCACGCAGACACGAGGAGAATGTGCAAACTCCACACAGACAGTGACCCGAGCCGGGAATCGAACCCAGGACCCTGGAGCTGTGAAGCAGCAGTGCTAACCCACTGTGCTACCGTGCCACCCCATTGTGTCATTGGAGATTCACTACTGGCTAAACAGCTCAAGTTTACAGACAGGGAAACTTAGCAATAGACCATTCGTCCCCTCAAGTCTGTTCCACAATTCAATTACTTCATGGCTGACCTTAGTGTGAACTCCATGTACCCACGTTGGTGCCATATCCCTAATACCAAAGAAAAACAAAAATTTACCAATGCCAGCCTTGACATTTTCAGTTGACCCCGCACCACTCCACGCCCAGCCTCAGCGGCTAGTTGGATGGAGGAGTTCCAGATTTCCACTAACTTTTGTGTGAAGATATCCAACATCCTCCCTTGAATGGCCTGGGTTGCTTAAGCTTAGATCTCCTTGCCCACCAGAGGAAATAGTTTGTCATTACCTGGCCTACTAAATACTTTAATACACCTCAATCAGATCACCCCCGAATCCACCACACCAAAAAGGGGGTACATGCTCATCTGTGCAATCTGTCCTCATAAGCTAACACTTGAGGTTGGATAAACTCAATTTGTTCTCACTGGAATGACAAAGGTTGAGGGGTGACTTGATAGGAGGTTTACAAGATTATGAGGGACATGGACAGAGTGGATAGAGAGATGTTCTTTTCTAGGGTAGAAGAGTCACGTACTAGGGGACGTAGGTTTAAGGTGCGTGGGGAAAAGTTTCGAGGAGATGTGTGAGGCAAGTCTTTTGTTTTCCACAGAGTGGTGAATGTCTGGAATGCGCTGCCCTAGGAAGTGGTGGGATCGCAACATTTAAGGGACACCTAAATGAACTTCTGAATAGGATGGGAACGAAAAGGAACGGGTTCTATAAACGCATACTGTTTTAGTTTAGGCAGGCATCATGATCAATGCAGGTTTGGAGGGCCGAAGGATCCTGCGATGTGCTGGTTTTTTGTTTTACAGAGGTGTGGTACCAATCTGATGACCTTAAGAAATCTCAACACTAGGTTAAAGTCCAACAGGTTTATTTGGAATCATGAGCTTTCGCAGTGCTGCTCCATCATCAGATAGGTCTCACTCACCGGATGAAGGAGCAGTGCTGCGAAAGAACAAAGAACAACACAGCCCAGGAAACAGGCCCTTCGGCCCAACGAGCCCGCGCCGCCGTTTTAACATTGTGAGTTCCCTCTTCCACCCGTGACCCTTGTCTACGCTTATGCCACTCCACATTGGAAACCAGATTGAGGGGAGACTAATTTAGGGACAATTTGTTACACCCAATCAGCCTAAGAGCACATCTTTGGGGTGTGGGAGGAAACCGGAGCACCCGGAGGAAACCCACGCAAGCACGGGGAGAATGCGCAAACTCCCGCAGACACCGACCCAAATCCATGTGTCTGCACAGCAAACAGTGAAAGTCACTGAGCTGTCGTGTTGCCCATCTGCTGGTCCAGTTTAAGCGTACACTAACGACGTGAAGCACTGGGCTACTCTCGAAACATCCAAGAGCTGCTCTCACACGACCCACCCCGTGTATGCCCCTCGTTGGGCAACAAGGCGGACCTTGTTGCTCCTGATTCCAAATAAACCTGTTAGAGTTTAAGCCGGTGTTGTGAGACTTCTCACTGTGCGCACCCTAGTCCAACGCCGGCATCTCCACATCAATCTGGTGAGTTTGTTAGTACCCAGGACCAAACACAACCCTCCGGATGAGGCCTGAGTGGAGCTATATAACACTGTAGTGAGAGCTCTGCTGTATTAGCCTGCAAGCTGAAGGGACAGAGGATAATGGACATAAATTAGCTGACGAAACCAAGCCAAGTGGGAAGGGAAGCTAGGAGGAGGACACAGAGGCTGCAAAGAAACATAAACAGGTTAAGAGTGAGCGGCCAACAAAATAGCAGATGGAGTATACTGTTGGAAAGTGTGGGGTTGATCAGAAAAGGAGAACGTTTTTACTGAGGGCACACAACTTGTAAGTTTTGATGTTCAAAGAGACTCATAAAAAGTTAGCATGCAGGCGCAGCAAGCAGTTAGGAAGGCGAATGACACATCGGCCGTCATGGCAAGCAATTTGGAGCATTGGGATAAGGAAATCTTGCTAATATTATACCGGTCTTTGTTGAGGCCATAACTGGAATACTGTGCGCCATTTTGGTCTCCATATTTAAAGGAAAGATATACTCGGACTGGAAGCCATACAGTGAATGTTCATTTGATTGGTTGCTGGGATGAGAGGTTATCCTACGACAAGAGGTTGACTAAAAAGAACAGAAAAACAGAAGGAATCGGAGCCGGAGTAGATCACGAGGCCTGTAAAGCCTCCCGCTCCATTCAATACAATCATGGTTGATCTTGGACGTCAACTTTCCTGCCCAACCTCAGGGTCCTCTTCCTTTGGAACAAGAAGAATAAGAGGTGATCTCACTGAAACATTCAAGATTGTGAAGGGGCTTGACAGAGTTGATAAGAGATGTTGTTTCCTCTGGCTGGGAATCTCAGGACTAAAACACAGGGGCCCAGTCTCAGGATAAGGTGAGCAGGAATTACTTCACACAAAAGGGTTATGAATCTTTGGAATTCTCTACCCTGGAGGGTTGTGACTGCTCCATAACGGAGGCTGGGATGATCGGATTGCTGGTTCCTCAGCATCAAAGCCCAGGATCAGTCACGATTGTATTGACTGGTGAAGCAGGTTCGGCAGGCTATTCCTGCTCCTATTTCTCACGTCCTTGTGGGGGAGAGGGGGCAGCTGCACATCTCAAACGGAACCTGCCCGGCTCTCGTTCGAAGATGGAGACTCACTCAGGCAATCAAACTGTACAGGAACAGGGCCAGGAGCAGATTTTTTCCAGTTCCTGGAAGGATTCTGAAGTGTGGATGAGAAGCTGGATTAAAGAGACAAGCCTCAAGCCTGCCAAATCTCCCGGGGAGACTCTCGCCCACATCGCTCAGGCAACTGAGTGAAGAATCATAGAAGCACAGAATCCCTACAGTGCACAAGGAGGCCATTCAGGCCATCAAATCTGTATCGACCACAATCCCACCCAGGCCCTATCCCTATAACCCCATACATTTACCCTAGCGAGTCCCCCTAAGAGGCAATTTCAGCATGGCCAATCCACCTAACCCGCACATCTTTGGACTGAGAGAGGAAACCCAGGCAGACACAAGGAGAAGATGCAAACTCCACATAAACAGTGACCCGAGCCGTGAACTGAACCAGGGTCCCTGGCGCTGTGTTGTGCCACTCTGCTGAAATTAGCATAAAATTACCAATAGAACATAGAACACCACAGCACAAACAGGCCCTTCGGCCCACAAGTTGGGCCGATCACATCTATACCTACCAGGCCATAGAACTATCTGTAACTCCCAATGCCATTAAATCCCTTGTACTCATCCAGAAGTCTTTTAAAAGACCCCAGCGAGTTCGCCCCTACCACCACCGACGGCAGCCGATTCCACTCACTCACCATCCTCTGAGTGAAAAACTTACCCCTGACATCTCCTCTGTACCTACTCCCCAGCACCTTAAACCTGTGTCCTCTCGTAGCGACCATTTCAGCCCTGGGAAATAGCCTCCGAGAATCCACCCTATCTATTCCTCTCAACATTTTATAAACCCCTATCAGGTCGCCTCTCAACCTTCGTCTCTCCAGGGAGAAGAGACCGAGCTCCCTCAACCTATCTTCATAAGGCAATCATCAAAGAAAGTGCGAGAGTCCACAGGGTTGTGTGCAAACAGAGCAAATAGTAAGAAAATTTAAACCTTGCCCTTTTAATTTAACTACAGTAGGCAATAAATTGAGAGAACATAGTCTGAAGGACCGGAAACCCATCAATAACTTGATTCGGAAGCGCCAGTACGAATTTAGAAAAATATCACGTCTGACAAGATTACAATTTGAGAGCATGAAGTTGAAACTGGCCCCACCTTTGGCTCATGGACTTGTGGAGTAAAAAGTCTCTCAACACCAGGTTAAAGTCCAACCAGTTTATTTGATAGTAAACCTAGTTCAGAACTTTCCACACACCTGACGAAGGAACACCGGTTCCGAAAGCTTGTGGGTTTACTATCAAATAAACCTGTTGGGCTTTAACCTGGTGTTGTGAGACTTTTTAAACTGTGTTTACCCCAGTCCAATGCCGGCATCTCCACATCACACTTGTGGAGAGACACAGAAAAGACTTTGCTAGCTGAAGCCGAAAGCACAGTAAATCCAGGCGGAACCTGGCACTGCCTCGGAGACAAGCTAAAAAAAAACAGGGCAGAGGGCTTCTGCAGCCCTTACCGGGTTTAAAGAAAGACACAGAAGTCCAAAACAGAGGGAGAAATTACACCAACCTGCCCACACAATTATGGATAAAATGAACGTTCCCAAACAGAGAGCGAGGAAGGAGGTATACCAGATGGAGGGGCACAGGGGGAATTGTCAAGCGGAAGCCCAGAGGACATCGTGCACGAGTTCCTGCTGTTTCTAATCTCCGTTTACAGGCCAAGTGCAAAGTAAATGTAAGCTTGTTAGAGACACTCGGGGGGCACAGGTAGAGATAAAGAATGGAGCAGGAGGTCTGCAGAAGGATTTGAATCAATTAGGCAATTGGCAAAACAACTGATGAATTAAATGAAAAATGGAAAGATTGCCCCTTGATGGGCAAAATTGGCACCAGAAGTAAAAGGATTGAATGAGAAACGGGCGACGTAAAATAACTACTGACAGCAATTGTAGATGGCTTTACTTCAGACGAGACAATGAGGCAGAGTAACTTAAAATGCTAACGGAAATGTGGAGATGTGCAGCCAGGAGTACAAATTGTTCAAGGCTTTTCAGATTTTTTTTTTACAGAGCCCTGGGTTAGAACACATTTGGAGCACTGTGTTCAGCTCCAAACACTGGCACAGGATTAGACAGGCTACAGTAAGGAGCAACCAGTCTGATTCTCATGTCAAGGTCTATGATCCGCAAAGTAGAGACTTGAGACCATTTCATTGATTAGTTACAACCCAGATGCTTCAATCTCTCATGGTGTTGCTCACACAGGTTCAAGACACAGGGTAGTGGCCAGCAGGATATGGATTCAGGTCCCATGTCCGAGGCTCCGTAGGGAGTATAAGATGGGAGCAGAAACTGTCAGGTATGGGCACAAACGAAAAGTGGAGCTTTTCCAAGGAACAAAAACTGCGATAGGTCTGTCCCTGGCAGGCAGGCAGGAAATGGCCGAGTGAGGGAACCGTGGTTCACAAAGGAGATTGAATGTCTTGTTAAGAGGAAAAAGGAAGCGTATGTAAGGATGAAAAAACAAGGTTCAGTTGGGTCGCTTGAGGGTTACAAGGTGGCTAGGAATGAGTTGAAGAAAGGGCTCAGGAGAGCTAGGAGGGGACATGAGAAGTGCTTGGCGGGTCGGATAAAAGAAAACCCCAAGGCTTTTTATTCTTACGTGAGAAATAAAAGAATGACCAGGGTGAGGGTAGGGCCAGTCAAGGACAGTAGTGGGAACTTACACATGGAGTCAGAAGAGATAGGTGAGGCGTTGAATGAATACTTTTCTTCAGTGTTCACTAAGGAGAGGGGCCATGTTTCTGAGGATGATTGTGTGATACAGGCTGATAGGATGGAGGAGGTAGATGTTCTGAGGAAAGATGTATTAGCAATTTTGAAAAACCTGAGGGTCGTTAAGTCCTCTGGGCCAGATGGGATACATCCTAAGATACTTTGGGAGACGAGGGATGAGATTGCGGAGCCTTTAGCTTTGATCTTTGGGTCCTCACTGTCCACAGGGATAGTGCCAGAGGGCTGGAAAGTGTTGTTCCTCTCCAAGAAAGAAAACAAGAACGACCCTGGTAATTATAGGCCAGTTAGTCTTACTTCGGTGGCAGTAAGTTAATGGAAAGGATCCTGAGAGATAGGATTTATGACCATTTGGAAAGATGCAGTTTAATCCGGGATAGCCAGTGCAGTTTCGTGAGGGGTAAGTCCTGCCTCACAAATTTGATTGAATTCTTTGAGGAGGTAACTAAGTGTGTAGACAAAGGTAGAGCAGTTGATGTCATATACATGGATTTTAGCAAGGCGTTCGATAAGGTTCCCCCATGGTAGGCTCATGAAGAAGACAAGGAGGTGTGGGATAGAAGGAAATTTGGCTGATTGGGTAAGTAACTGGCTGTCTCATAGAAGACTGAGGGTGGTGGTGGAAGGAAAATTTTCAGACTGGAGGCCAGTTACCAGCGGTGTACCACAGGGATCAGTGCTGGGTCCTCTGCTATTTGTGATTTTTATCAATGACTTGGAAGAGGGGGCTGAAGGGTGGGTTAGTAAATTTGCTGATGACACCAAGATTGGTGGAGTAGTGGATGAGGTGGAGGGCTCTTACAGGCTGCAAAGAGACATCGATAGGGTGCAGAGCTGTGCAGAAAAGTGGCAGATGGAGTTTAACTCTGGTAAGTGTGAGGGGATTTATTTTAGTAGGACAAACTTGAATGCAGATTACAGGGTCAACGGCAGGGTTCTGAGGAATGTGGAGGAACAGAGAGATCTTGGGGTTCATATCCACAGATCGCTGAAGGTTGCCACTCAAGTGGATAGAGCCGTGAAGAAGGCTTATAGTGTGTTAGCATTTATTAACAGGGGGTTTGAGTTTAAGAGCCGTGGGGTTATGCTGCAACTATACCGGACCTTGGTGAGACCACATTTGGAATATTGTGTTCAGTTCTGGTCACCTCATTATAAGAAAGATGTGGAAGCATTGGAGAGAGTGCAGAGGAGATTTACCAGGATGCTGCCTGGTTTGGAGGGTAGGTCTTATGAGGAAAGGTTGAGGGAGCTGGGGCTTTTCTCTTCAGAGCAGAGGATGACGAGACGTGACTTAATAGAGGTTTATAAGATGATGAGGGGAATAGATAGAGTGGATGTTCAGAGATTATTTCCTCGGGTGAACGTAGCTGTTACTAGGGGGCATAACTATAAAGGTTCATGGTGGGAGATATAGGAGGGATGTCCGAGGTAGATTCTTCACTCAGAGAGTGGTTGGGGTGTGGAATGCACTGCCTGCTGTGATAGTGGAGTCGGACACTTTAGGAACTTTCAAGCGGTTATTGGATAGGCACACGGAGCACTCCAGAATGATAGAATGTGGGATAGATTGATCTTGGGTTTGGACATCGCTCGGCACAACATTGAGGGCCGAAGGGCCTGTGCTGTGCTGTACTGTTCTATGTTCTACGTTCCAACACTAAATCTAGACCAACAATACTGACAGTACTGTGAGAGTGCTGCACTGTCCGAGATACCATCTATTCAATGAGGCCTCATGTGCCAACCAGGATAACGCCAAAGATCTCCCAGCACTACGGGCAACATGATGGCACAGTGGTTAGCACAGATGCCTCACAAAGGTAGGGATCTGGGTTTGATTCCAGCCTCTGTGTGGACCATCTGTGTGGAGTTTGCACATTCTCCCCGTGTCTGCGTGGGTTTCCTCCAGCTGCTCCAGTTTCCTCCCACATGCCAAAGGTGTGCAGGTTAGACGGATTGGCCATGCAGAAATAGGGTGCAGGGCGGGGCCTGGGTAAGGTGTTCTTTCAGAGAGTCAGTGTACACTCGATGGGCCAAATGGTCTCATTCTGCACTGTAAGGATTCTCTGATTGGAATGACCAAAGCCTCCTGACCTTTAAACCTCTGCTCAGGGATTTAGTCAGTGTTGATCTGGAGTGGCTGCTGGTAGACTCCTCCCGACCGTCGCCAAAAGGGGAGACACCAGACAAGAGTCTTTCACACTGTAGAAAATTCCTAATTATTCTTCAAAACGTGGATTTTGGAATCAGATCAAACTCAGTATTTTCCTCCAGTTCAGCAGTCAGCATCTCCTTCACCAAGTGGTCATTTCAGTAATGGGTGCTCAACTCTAACATGGTGTGGGTGGGGTATAGGCAACTGTTGCTCAATCTTATCCTCACCCACTGTACGTCCCAGCAATCAGGAGCAGGAACCCTTACCTGTGCCAATGCTCCAAGCCCCTCCCACTGTCCCACCCGGGATCAGCACTAACACAAAATCTTCCTGGAAGCCATCGGGAGAGTCGCACCGCCCAGATTTCACCAGTGATCCACACACATTTACTGAACACCCAATCTCCAGGTACACTACCCAAGAATAAAAGGGACAGAGGGAAACATTGCAACTTTGACCACAGAATACTCATAGTGACAATCAAATCTGCACCAATTCTCTGAAAGAGCATCATACACAGGCCCACTCCCACCCTACCCCCATCACCCCACACATTTACCGTGGCCAATTCAGCTGACTTACACATTTTTGGACACAAAAGGTCAACTTTGCACCAAACCAGCACATCTTTTAGATTGGGGTGTGTGCGTGCGCGTGTGGCACCCAAAGACATGGGGAGAACGTGAAAACTCCACACAGTGACCCAAGGCCGCAATTGAACTTGGGTCCCTGACGCTGTGAGGCAACAGTGCTAACCACCGTGCCAAACCTTCTCTCTTTCATTCTGCCCCAATGTTTTATGCCGGTATTCAGACTCCACAAAAATCTTTCCCATCTTATTTCATCTCAGTGTCACCTCTCTCCCTCCTGCATTTATCCATATTACCCGTAAATCAAGCTTCAATGCTTCCTGGCGAGTTCCACCTTCGAAACATTCCCTGGGTAAATATATTTTTCCTGAGTTTCTTATATCGACAGTGTTTTTTGCTTTTAGGATTTATGGCCCCTTAGTTTTCCTTGTTCCACAAGTGAGAATATCTTCTCTACCTCAACCCTAGGAAGGCTCTGTGATGTGAAAGCTCTGTAACAGGTTACCTCTCGACCAGCCCCTCCTTTCCAGTGTCACATCCAAAGGAAGGGAATGAGCAGGAGTGACCTGATTGAGGCATACAAGATGATCAGAGGGTTAGATAGGGTGGACAGTGAGAGCCTTTTTCCTCGGATGGTGATGGCTAACATGAGGGGGGACATAGCTTTAAATTAAGGGGTGGTAATTATAGGACGGATGTCAGAGGTAGGTTCTTTACTCAGAGGGTAGTAAGGGCGTGGAATGCCCTGCCTGCAGCAGTTGTGGACTCGCCAACTTTAAGGGCGTTCAAATGGTCAGTGGATAGGCATATGGATAACATTGGAATAGTTTAGGTTAGAGGGTCATTAGATTGGTTCCACTGGTCGGCGCAACATCGAGGGCCGAAGGGCCTGTACTGCGCTGGAACGTTCTACACCTTGCTGCTTTGAATCGTGACATCCCAGCGTACACCGGCTCAGTGTCTTATTGCAGGGAGCCACTCGGCTCCTGAAACCAGCCCTGATATACAAATAGATCGCATCGTAACTCCATCTGCCTGGCTCAGTTCTGCGAACTTTAGTACCTTCCCGGAAAAAAAAAATCCGTCAACATCAGTCCTGAACGTCTCAGCTGTACCCCCCCCCCCCACCCAACAAACCTCAGCATTCCTATTCTCAGGAGACCACTGTCCAGAAGATGAATGGAATCTGGCCTTGCCTCCGGGGTCACAATGCAGATTACCAACCCCGTGTAAAAAAAAAGGATCGAGAATTACAAACAGAAAGGGAGACCCGACAGACGGACTTTCTTTAGGGATTAATCCAACGCATAAATCTAAAATATTAAATATTTAGCTCTCCGTGGCAGATCCTCTCCACTGGCCGACAGTCCCTCAGTTTAATCCTCGACTGCAATCCACTGACATTTAAATGAGATGAGTAGAGAAAAAGGCAGTGCCATATGGCGTTGTGTAGGAGACGCCGTCAGATCAGGAGGTGACACGTCCCCCTCAAACCAACAGGCTGTGCAGCAGGGACAGAGCAACTGGCAGGAGTTGGAGTCCGCAGAGGAGAACACAGCCAGCACCACCCAACTCCCTTCCCTCACCCCCTCAGCTGGATTGTATTATACACTGACTACAAGAACAGAACACAACGATATCAGTGGTTAGCGCTGCTGCCTTACAGCGCCAAGCACCTGGCTTCGATTCCAGCCTTGGGTGACTGTCGCGTGAAGTTTTTCTACCTCTGCCTGCCCTTTCAAAGCTGTACTGTTCATTATACATCCCACAACAGCAATCGAATCAGTCATCTGTGCTCAATCTGGGGGTTAGCTAACAAAATAAAGACACTATGCTTCAGTTATGCAGGGCGCCGGGGAGACCACATAGAATCCCTACAGTAAAGGAGGCCGTTCAGCCCATCAATCCTGGGTCTTTTGGGCCAAACCAAGTAGACAAACTCAAATTATATTAGGACAAAGTAAAAAAGGGGCAGCTCCCCAAGAGGAAGGGGAACAGCCCGAACAAACACAAGAGTACAAAGGAAACTTAAATCAAAATGTGATTGTCGGGGTCTATAAGGCACCTCAGCCCCTGCGGTGCCCAGCAGGCACGGAAGGCGTCAACTGCGCCCACGGACACTGCATGCCCCCTCTCCAGGGACACCCAGCCGCGGTAGAGGGGCAGATAGTCAGGATGGACGGCCCCCGCCCCCTGATCACCCGCTGCCTGGACCTATTGATGGCGCGTCTCGCCAGGCCCGGGAGCAGGTTCACGAGGAGGTCGCCATCCCGACCCTTCCCCTCTCCGCACCAGGTGTCCGTAGATCAGGAGCGTGGGACTGAAGCGCACACAAAACATCAATAAAAAGGTGTTTTTTTTTAAACCAACCACAATCCCACCCAGGCCCTTTCCCGTGTCCCCACCCATTTACCCTGCTAATCCCCCTGACGTGAAGGTCAATTTAGCATGGCCAGTCAACCTAACCCACACACCTTTGGACTGTGGGAGGAAACCCACGTAGACACGGGGAGAACATGTAAACTGCAGACAGACACAGTGACCCAATCCGGAAATCCAACCTGGGTCCCTGGTACTGAGGCAGCAGTGCTAACCACTGTGCGAGGGAGACAGGAATGTAGGGGAAAGAGTGAGGGGGTGGGGGGAATGAGGGAGGGAGACACATCTGGATCCGATGATGAAAGGTTAATTTGACTTGGACCAGGTCTTCCCACTGCCACGCAGTCCTTTCACTTTGGATGCCCAGTGGATTGCAGCTTTGCCTCTATCACTAGGCCATGGTTTCTAGGCCCACTCTCAAGAGTCAAACATATAATCCAGGTTGACACTGTAGTACAGTTCTGAGGGAGTGCCACACTGTCAGAGGTGTCTGCTTTCACATGGGATGTTAAACCAAGGTCATGTCCGTTCTCCATGACAGATGGAATTAGTGCAAGGCATCTCTCTGCTTGCTGTCCCAGCTAACACCTACCCCTCAACCAACATCACTAAAATAAAACAGGTGTCTGGTCATCTTCACATGAGACTTTGTTTCAAAAGTACATCATTTGGTGCTTTGGGTGCTGAGAGAATGAATGATGCTACATAAATCAAGGTCTTTATTTTTCTGCTAAAGAAGTGACCAAAGAGTTAGGCCAATAGTGATGAGTGGGTCAGTGATCATGGAGACTATAGCATTGGCACAGGGCACAAACAGGCCCTTCGGCCCACAAGTTGCACCGATCATATCCCTACCTATCAGGCCTATCTATAACCCTCAATCCCATGGACTCATCCAGAAGTCTCTTAAAAGACCCCAACGCGTTCGCCTCCACCACCACCGACGGCAGCCGATTCCACTCACTCACTCACCACCGTCTTGAGTGAGAAAAGAGAGGGTGGGGAGAGGAGGGAGTAACTTCCGTTGAGCGGCAGCTTCACCGAACTGACAGAGGTACGGTCCGAGCTTCCTTCATATCACCAGAATCGACTGGCTAACACCGGCTTCCCCTCCCCCTGCTCTGCTAAACCACGTAAAGAACGCTGTTCAGTACACTGCCACCAGCCCATTATAAAACGGTTAGGCTCCCGAGGAAAGCTTCATCTCGTTTTAATGGAAAAGTGTCAAAGTCTCCGTGTCAGCTGCCAGTTGCTGCCCTATTGCTTCTGACATGTAATTTCGACTTGTAGCTGTTTAGGTTCTATTCCCCCAGGAGGGGCAGGCCCTGGTTCCAATTGAAATGCTTCATGTGACAAACTGCAGGGAGCAGAGAGACCGTAATTAATAAGGGGGGGAGGGAGGAAAAAATCCCCACCGCGGGTCACGTGGGGAGGGAGGGAGGGAGGGAGGGAGGCGTGGGAGGGCTGGGGGCCGCCAATGGCTCTCTGTCTCGCGCGGGAGGACATGATTAACACGAGGCCGTTTTAAGCTTGTCCCTTCTCTCAGGGACTGCGACAGGCAGCCAGCCCAGGAACAGGCAGCGTATTCGTGGAAAAGAGGGGGTTTGGGGGGGGAGGGGGGGGGGGTTGGTTTTTTCCCCCCCCTTCTCTTGCCCCACGCGCACCCTCAGGGAGGTGGCTCTCTCCGCCCTGTTTGAAGCCAAAAGCTGGGCCGATAAACTTCGGAGGCCGTTTCTCGGTGCTGACCGTACCCCCAGCCTCAGGGGAACGTGCGCAGCCGGGGTCGGTGAAGTCACGCCGCATTTTTGGGCCGCACCGCTTTTGCCGCTGGCGTCTAAAGCCAGATCCAACAGGCCCAGAGAGGCTGGCAGCTGCATCAAACCAGCACCACCCCCCCATAGCTGGATTTTTAGTCCCATCTACTTCACTCCAGGGAGCTTAAATGGGATCTGATCACGAGACGGGCCATTTACAAACTGCAGGCTGGCAGCGTAACGAGAAATACAAGTTTTTCCGTTCCTCTCGGAGTCAATCCCCGTGATAAAAAAGGTCCCCCAGTGGCTCTCTGAGTTGACTGCTAATCAGCTCCCGAGGGGGCCAGACCATCCACCCAGGCCTGGCTCACACCCGGCCCAGTCTCTCCAAAAGGGATTCCTGTTAATCCCGGCAGAAGCGCGTGGAAACTCAACAGCTGCTTTTATATATAAAAAAAAATTTCCTCCCTCCCCGGTTTTTCGAACCCACCGAGACGTCCTCCCCCTCCCCGCCCCACCCCCAAACCCTTCTGGTTTGGGTCCCCAGCCTTCCCATGGCCGGGCAGACTCAGCGACCCGGGGGCCCCTCACGCTTCCCAGTCATCCGTGTTCGGAAATAACGAGGCAGCCCCAGCCGAGAAAAATTCTTTCGGCAAATTGAGGAGTTTTAATGACGGCAGTTTTACACGGAGAATTTTTCCCTCGCATTTCCCCAAGGAGCAAACTGTTTCCCTTTGTGCCAAGAGTAATAACCATTTAAATGCGTCTAAATCCTCAAAAAATTTCCTGTTAAAATTCCGATGATTCTGTGGTGTGTGTGTGTGTGTGTGTGTGTGTGTGTGTGTGTGTGTGTGTGTGTGTGTGTGTGTGAGGCAGCCGTTCAGCCCATCAAGGTGCTGACTCACCCACTGCTCTCCGTACATCCTGCTCACTTCCTCTCAACATTTTTCCTTTCCAAACCTTTTTCCCCCTCCGCCCTCGTAAGTGGTCAGGCTGCTTAAGCTTCAACAAAAGCTTGAGCTTGCCATTATTTTTGCACGAGATCGTGGAATCCCTACGGCGCAGAAGATGGCCATTCGGCCCACCAAGCCTTCTCCATCCACAATCCCAAGCAGGTTCCTATCCCCTGGAGTCCCACCTGTTTACCCTGCTGACCCCCCTTGACAATTCAGCACGGCCCAATCGACCTAACCCGCACATCTCTGGAGTGTGGGAAGAAACCGGAGGAAACCCACACAGACACGGGGAGAATGTGCAAATTCTGCACAGTCACCTGAAGCCAGAATTGAACTCGAGTCCGTGGCGGTGTGAAGCAGCAGTGCTAACCGCTGTAGTGCCAACATGAGGGTGGGCACTGCTAGCAAAGCCAGCATTTGATGCCCATCCCTAATTCCCTTGCCTGGCGGTTTCAGAGGGCAACTAAGAGTCTGTAGGTCCGGAGCCATATATAGGCCAGACCGGGGAAGGATTTACCTTCCCTGAAGGACATGAGTGATCCAGATGAGTTATGATGTATTGACAATGGTTTCGTGATCATCATTAGACTTTTAAATCAAGGATTTTGTTTTGAATTCAAATTTCTCCGTCTGCATTGGTGAGATTCGACCCCTGGGTCGCCATGGCACTACCCTGGGGTCTCTGGATTACTAGATAAAAGGTAAGTGCCAGATGGCCATAGCTTTCCTGTTTGAGGGGGAGAGATGATTGGTGGTGATTCAACCCAAGGATCACCTGCTGCAGGGTGGCACAGTGGTTGGCATTGCTGTCTCACAACGCCAAGGACCCAGGTTCAATTCCCGGCTTGGGTCACTGTGTCTGTGTGGAGTATGCATGTTCTCTCCATGATGGTCTGGGTTTCCTCCCACAGTCCACAGATGTGTAGGTTAGGCTGATTGTGGAGGATTACAAAGATAGGGCAGGGTTTGGTGGAGGTTAGGATGCTCTTTGGGAGAGTCGGTGATGACTCCATAGCCTCCGTTTGCACCGAGGGATTCTAATAACCTCAGGCGGGATGGAAATTGAACCCACGCTGTTGGCATCACTCTGCATCTTGAACCAGCCAACTGAGCTAGCCAACTCCTCAGTAACAAGATGACAGTACCACCTCTCCCTGAGATTGTACTCCAAACGATAATCGCTTTATGTAAACATTTTTCTAGCTTCCCCCTTGTGTTCCTCCAACAAATCATAAACATATATCCTCTTATCATTCGTAAATACGATAAGAAATAGTTTCCTGATCTTTGACCCCTCAGATCCTTTTTAATCTTCCTTCTACACAAATAGAACCACAAATTTTTTTCAGGTCTCGCAGAACTCTGCCCTATCATCCCTGTGTATTATCCCTGCCAATCGTCCCATGGCTACAATAACCATTTGATAACATAATGTCCAACATTTGCACAAAGTGCCCCAAACATAGCATAACCAACCAGTACCCGGTCCAAAATTCTCATCGAATTTCACAACACTAAAATTACCCTGGGCAGCACGGTAGCACAGTGGTTAGCACTGCTGCTTCACAGCTCCAGCGTCCTGGGTTCGATTCCTGGCTCAGGTCACTGTCTATGTGAAGTTTGCACATTCTCCTGCTCTTAGGCTGATTGGTGTAACAAATTATCCCTAAATTAGTCTTACCTCAATTTTCCCCAATAGGCGTAGACAAAGGTCATAGGGAGAGGAGGGCACTCACGGTGTTAAAATGGTAGCACGGGCTCGTTGGGCTGAAGGGCCTGTTTCCCGTGCTGTGCTGTTCTTTGTTCTTTCTTTGTCTGCGTGGGTTTCCTCCAGTTTCCTCCCACAGACCAAAGATGTGTGGGTTAGGTTGATTGGCCATGCTAAGAAATTGCCCTTTAGTGTTTAGGGATGCGTAGGTTAGAGGGATTAGTGGGTATAATATGCGGGGATATGGGGGTAGGGCCTGGATGGGATTGTGTTCAGTGCAGACTCGATGGGCCGAAGGGCCTCTTTCTGCGCTATAGGGTTCTATGATTCTAACGAACACAAAGGAAATTTAGGTTCTCAATGTTGTCCCACCACTGAACGAGATGGCTGATCTGTGACGTAACTTCATTTACTGATCTTTGCCCCACATTCCTTCAGGAAGACAAAAATTCATCAGGTTTAAAATTAACAATTTATTGAGCAGCAATTGCCAGACAAAAATTAGCTATTTTATCAAACATACAAAATTCTTATAGGCCTCAAAAGGAGTGGATGGAGGAAGGATGCGGCCCCTGGCTGGTGTACCTAGATGATGTGGAGATGCCGGCGTTGGACTGGGGTAAACACAGTAAGAAGTCTCACTACACCAGAACCCTGAACCAGGGGGCACAATCCCAGAATTAAAGGCTCAGGCTGTTTTGGAATGAGGCGAGGAGGAATTTCTTCACATAGAGAGAGGTGACTCTATCCAGAGGGTTGTGGAGGCTCAGTCACCGAGTACATTAAAGACAGAGATGGATCGATTTCTACATGATTAAAACATCAAAAGGGTACGGGGATACTGCAAGAAAACTGGATTTAAAGCGTATTTATCGGTGTAGGCTTACGTTCACACTGCAACGAGATTACTGTGAAAATCTCCTAGTCGCCACACTCTGGCGCCCGTTCGGGTACACTGAGGGAGAATTTAGCACGGCCAATGCACCCTAACCAGCGCGTCTTTCAGATCGTGGGAGGAAACCGGAGCACCCGGAGGAAACCCACGCAGACATGAGGAGAATGTGCAAACTCCGCAGAGACAGTGACCCGAGCTAGGAATCGAACCTGGGTCCCTGACGCCGTGAGGCAGCGGTGCTAACCACTGTGCCACTGTACTTACTTCTACATTCAATGACCTGAAAGCAAAAGCCAGGAGATCTCACTTGTCCTTTCTGTGGCTCCTTTCACTGGCTGCCAAGGCTAAACTGCTCCCTTTTTCACTTTCACAAAGTAATGAAGCAAATCCTCCACTCAAGAAAGTGGAGCCTTTCAGGAAGTAATCATTCGCTCGGGCCGGGTAGGCTTAAGCAGCAACGCCCTTGCTGTGCTCTCTCTGACTGCCTTTGAAATGCCGAGTGTACAATAATTCCGCCCACCCGGCTGCTTTCCCCCCCCCCCCCGGCGTGTCTCCTCAGTGTTTACGTGCCAAGGTGCTCGCCTTGCCCTCGGGTTTCTGCTCCATCAGCAGGCCCCGAAGTGCAAACACCGAACATGGACTCGGCGCGTTGCAACCTGTCGGTCGGGCGGTGGCAACGCTCCATTAAACCCAAATCAGAAACGGCAAGCTGGGCGGGCTTGTGTTAACAGGGAGGTGCTCGGCGAGCGACTGCTGGGGAGAACTCGCAGCTCGGGATTTTCCTGCGGCAAACGGCGCGGAATCTCTGATCGGAAAGACACGCCAGCTTTTGAGCGGGGCTCTTTGTTCGACCGTGTCGCTCCTGGGGAAGAGTTCTCCTTCAGTGGGGATTTTCCACTTGTTGCAAACCTGCTCCTTTCGTTTCAGAGAATCACAGTGCAGGAGCTGATCACTTGGCCCATCCAGCCCGTGACGGCTCTCTGGAAGAGGAGTCCAGTTTATCTGTCTCCTCGGCTGCTTCCCGAGAGCAGGTGGTCAGGAAGGCGAATGGGATGCTGGCCTTCATCGCGAGGGGGATTGAATATAAAAGTAGGGAGGTCTTGCTGCAGCTGTATAGGGCATTGGTGAGGCCGCAGCTGGAGTACTGTGTGCAGTTTTGGGCGCCGCACCTGCGCAAGGATATTTTGGCCTTGGAGGGAGTGCAGAGGAGGTTTACTAGGCTGATACCGGAGTTGAGGGGGTTGAGCTATGAGGAGAGGCTGAATAAACTAGGCTTGTACTCGTTAGAGTTTAGAAGAATGAGGGGAGATCTCATTGAGACGTATAAGATGATGAATGGGATGGATAGGATAGAGGTGGAGAGACTCTTCCCGCTCAAAAAAGACAGTAGGACTAGGGGGCACAGCCTCAAGATAAAGGGGGGGCGGTTTAGAACGGAGTTGAGGAGGAACTTCTTCACTCAAAGGGTGGTGAATATCTGGAATTCTCTGCCCGTTGAAGTGGTGGAGGCTGCCTCGCTAAATATTTTTAAGAAGCGGGTTGATGGGTTTTTGATAAGAAAGGGGATTAAGGGTTATGGGGAGAGGGCGGGAAAGTGGAACTGAGCCACGACAGATCAGCCATGATCTTATTGAATGGCGGGGCAGGCTCGAAGGGCCAGATGGCCTACTCCTGCTCCTATTTCTTATGTTCTTATGTTCTTAACCCGCCCGACTATCCCCACCAAGGATTTATCCGGTTCACTTTTCGGAAAGTCACGACAGAACCTGCTTCTGCCGCCCTCCCAGTGCATGTTAGCTGACCGTAACTCGCTATGTGGAAAGACAACTGCTCATCTCCCCTCTGTCTCTTGTGTCAATTATCTTCAATTCATTAACAATTCTCCTTTCACTATAAACAAGTGTCTCCCCTTCTCTCCTGAAGGCGTTGGTCCTCTCCGACCTTCGAAACTGATGCCCTCTGAACCTTCTCCTTACACAGGATCCAAGATGATTTACTTCCACTTTGTTTCGTTTTTGATGAGTGCAGGATGCGCGAGCGTGACTTTTTTTGGCCACTTCCCCCCCTCAGGCGGGCACACTTTTACCCCACGAGGCTCCTCGACAGCAAGGCAAGGAGCTGGATCCTGTCCTCGGATTACCGGAACCCTGACTCCGTCACCCCTTCCCCTAACTCAGCAGCTGCTGCAGACCTGAAGTTAAGCCCGAGTCCCTCGGACCCTATTGGGTGGCACAGTGGTTGGCGCTGCTGCCTCGCGCCGCCAGGGAGCCGGCCTCGGGTTGCTGACCGTGTGGAGCTCGCATGTTCTCCCCATGCCTGCGTGGGTTTCCTCTGGGTGCTCCTGTTTCCTCCCACAGTCCAAAAGGTGTGTGGGTTGGGTGGCTTGGCCATGGCAAATTGCCCCTTTGTGCCCAAAAGGTATAGGTTAGGAGGATTAACCATGACAAATGCGCGGGGTTATGGGGTGGAAGGGTGGCCATGGTAACATGCGATTTCAGAGAGTCAGTACAGATGGTCTGAATGGCCTCTCTCTGCACTGGAGAGACTCTATGGCAATGGTTCACCCAATTCTGAAGGTGATGGTGTGGGGGAAGGGGACCGTTCCAGGTTACGTCCTTCAACCCACGCCAGCTCGATGCCTCCCCCTCTCATTAAAGTGCACGTCGTAATTCTGCTCATCGGCAAATCAGAACAAGTATTTAACCGACAATCTGGGTACGTCAGGAACAATGGCAAGCATGTCTGTAATGAGCCAACTCTCGAGAATCAGTCAGCAAACACCACACTCATCAAACAGCAGCACCTGCCTAAACGCTGGCAGCTTTCAGTAACACCCAGAAAGCCATGAACACAAACACACAGCGAGGAAAGCTTCGGGGAGGCGGATCAAAGGCAGGTCGCTGGAGTGGAGGTACAGATCAGACATCAGCTAATTGAATAGGCTGCAGAGTGGCACACCACTGTCGCTACGCTGTACTCCCCGCATAATCTTCAGCATAATCTTCAGGGTGTCACTTCAGCCAAGAGAAAAGACTTTAATCCCCGCGGCACCTTTCACACCCCTGAATCGTTCCAAAATGCCTTACAACCAACGGCGTGCAGTCACTGCTGAAAGGAAAGAAACCCAATTTGCACACAGCAAGATCCCACAAATGTCACAACGACCGCAACAAAAAGCGAGCACAGCTGTGGAATGGGTAGAGCCAACGTTTCAACTCTAGATGACCATTCAATGCTCTGACGAAGAGTCAGCCTGACTCGAAACCTTGGCTTTATTCTCTCCCCACTGATGCTGTCAGACCTGCCGAGATTTTCCAGCAATTTTCTCTCTTTGTTTCCGATTCCAGTATTTTAGATCATAGAACCCCACAGTGCAGAAAGAGGCCCTTCGGCCCATCAAGTCTGCACCGAACACAATCCCACCCAGCCCCTACCCCCATATCCCTACATATTATACTATTATACCCACTAATCCCTCTAATTTACGCACCCCTAGGCGTTAAGGGGCAATTTCTTAGCACGGCCAATCAACCTAACCCGCACATCTTTGGACTGTGGGAGGAAACAGGAGCACCCGAAGGAAACCCACGCAGACACGAGGAGAATGTGCAAACTCCACACAGACAGTGACCCGAGCCGGGAATCGAACCCAGGACCCTGGAGCTGTGAGGCAGCGGTGCTAACCCACTGTGCTACCCTGCCGCCCTGAACATTTACATTAAAACAGAAAACAATGTTGATAGAGGTGGGATGAATGTTAGCCAGGACGTTGGAAAGAACCCTCCTGCTCCTACAGACAACAAGATGCTGCAGGATTTCCATCCGAGAGGGCAGATGGGGGCTTGGATTTAACGTCACACCCGAGAGGCAGCATCTCCCTGACAGTGCAGCACTCGAGTGTTAGCCCAGGTTTCGTGCTGAAGCCTCTGGGCATGGGACCGAAGGCACCATCTTCCGAACCGGAGCGCTCTGAACTCGCTTCCCAGTTCACCAATCTGTGAAGCCACGACTGGCCCACCCAGGCGCAGTCCTGAGTAACACAGAGCCGGAGCGGCGCGGGTCTAAATCCCTGATTTGGGAAGACTAGTGTGACCTCGGGCGAGCATTTGGAATATTGGTGCGGGAGGCGGGGAAGTGGGGGGGGAGGAAGCACTCCAGATTGCTGCCCGGTGACCCCAGCTGGAAAGAGCATCTGAGCGAATAGGGGCAGGGCTGGGCTCAGCTGGGATGCCCCCCGAAGGTCAAATACCCTGCCGACAAACACCGCTGAGACTGACAATGATAAATGGCCACGTCGGAGACACCCCCACGGACCATCAATCCTCATCAAACCAACCCCAGAGGCCACTGTCGGCCTTTGGGAGAACTGGGATTGAGGTGGGGGGAGGCGGAGGAATTCTATTTTGTTTTCTAAATATATTCCACTTTCTGATGCTTCTCTCAGACCTGCCTCCCATCCCCAAAAAAGAAACAGGGCTGCACTGAATTCCAATCAAACCAATCCTCCCAGTTTTTCAATACCTGGGACGATCGGTGGAGTCTGCAGGATTAGAACATAGAACCCTACAGTGCAGAAACAGGCCCTTCGGCCCATCGAGTCTGCACCGACCACAATCCCACCCAGGCCCTATCCCCATATCCCTACACATTTACCCACTAATCCCTCTAACCTACACATCCCATGACACTAAGGGCAAATTTAGCATGGCCAATCAACCTAACCCTTTTGTACACATTACAGTTTTCAGTCTGTATAGAGTGGGAGAGGTGTGTGGAGAGTGGTTTGCTGAGTTGACTTTACGTCCAGCATGTGGTTCAGAATAATGCCAACAGCACAGGTTTGATTCCCATTTCAGCTTTGACAGAGCTGGAAACAGCCTCCTAGTCCTGCCCCTGAGAGTGAATGATGAATGAAGGTATTTTTGTCTTTGTCCCATACCTCGAGATGCATGGTCTTATTCAATATCCTTCACAATGGGAAACTTATAACTAAACGCGGTGGCATCCTCCTCTTGATACTTTAAGAGTTCAAGAAATAGGAGCAGGCCCATTCAGTCCCTCAGGCCAGCTCCACCATTCAATAAGGCCATGCGTTATTTTGTGGAAATTTACACCCAGTCCAAAACACAACAGCGTTCTGTCAACACACTTTGCTGAATTCACACAGGTTATTCCCATTACCCGGGATAGATCTGTCTCTCCGACAATACTTCACCCTCGTGTGTGGAGCTCACGATGCTTTTCCAAAGGCAACCCAAGCTCAGAAGGACAAAATCCATCCTTTATTTTCAGACAGATGGATTTGAGAGTTAAATACAGGTGTCATTCTTTGCTGCAACCTAAAGGACAGGGTCGAGCGAGTCCATCCAGTGAGTTAGTGGACCAGAAAAACAGTAATGGGGGGGCTGGTCTCAGAGTAGGGATTCTTGAATTAATCTCATTGCCCCATGTTTGGGAAGGCGTGGGGAAAGCAGTTTGAGTTTCCAACTTCATCACCTTCTCGTGACCCACTGACGGTGCATTGCGTGCAGGGGAGATTGGGTGAGAATCATAGAATCCCTACAGTGCAATGGAGGCCGTTCGGCCCATCAAGTCTGCACCAACAACAATCTCACCCAGCCCCTATCCCCGTAACCCCCCACATTTACCCCGCTAATCCCTCGAACCTACACATCCCGGGACACCAAGAGGCAATTTAGCACGACCAATCAACCTAACCCGTACATCTTTGGACTGTGGGAGGAAACACACTCAGATACGGGGACAACGTGCAAATTCTACACAGACAGTGACCCAAGCCAGGAACCAAACCTGTGTCCCTGGAGCTGTGAAGCAGCAGTGCTAACCACTGTGGCACTGTCTGCAAATGTTTTGGTTTAGATCATTCCCACGCTGAAAGAGCCCACCTATGTCCTATGGAGCCTCAAATGCCCATCTAGACAGACGACAACTGGCGTGCACAGAGACTCAATGCACAGAGCAGTGGATCAGCAAGGAAGAACATCCTACTGAAAACAATGCAAATATGGACATCAGAACAATGCACTGGAGGCAGTTCGGAGAAGATTCACTAGGCTGATTCCTGAGATGAAAGGGCTGGGTCTACATTCACCTGAGTTTAGGAGAACGAGAGGTGATGTTAGTGAAACATAAAATTCTGAGGGGGCTCACCCTGGGCAGATTCTGAGAGGACGCACCCTGGTAAAGAGGTCTAGAACTGGGAGGCAGTTTCAAAATAAGGGGGCCTCCCATTTTAGTTAAAGTTGAAGAGGAACTTCTTCTCTCAGGGGGTCATCCATCTGTGGAATTCCCTTTCCTAGTGACGGCTGGAGACTGGGTCACTGACTGTATCCAAAGTTGAGTTAGATAGACTTTTGATTGACAAGGGAGTCAAGGGTTGTCCTGTTTTGGTGGTGAGGTGGGATTGGAAAACAGGCAGTGAGTGAAGAAGTTAAAGCCACGTTACATCAGCCACGATCTAATGGAGTGGTGGATCAGACTCGAGGGACTGAATGGTCTCCTCCAGCTCCTATTTCTTACATTCTTGTGTAAAACCCTCAAAACCAATGAGTGACTCTTGCCATCATATCTTCAGACTTTTAACGATTTCCCTTTCTAAGAAAAATGAGGGGTCAGACAGGTCCAACTGAATGGGAAGGTAGGTATGTGACAGAGCCCTCTGAAATCCTGGGACTCAACACAACCTTTTCCAAAGGAACACCCAATGAGATCATGGGATGGATGAGAAAATCCAAAATGCCTCCAGTTTCTATTCTCATGCTTGTAACAACAGGCCAACAAAACACAGAGCAGCCAACACTGCTGACAATCGAGAGCATATTTGTGCGCTGACACTGGTGGAAAAAGTTCTGTTCCCCAGCGCAGACTTCCTTCACTTCAGCAAGTAAAGAAGCAGCAATTATTGTTTCAGTCGAACCGCTCCCATCTGAGAGGAGACAGGCCCACATTGAAGTCCCAGAGAATCAGATAGCACAGGGTGACCATTCAGCCCATCACATCGGTGGCAGATCTGTCCAATTATTCCCAATCCCATCTTTCCCCATGGATAATAACTTTCCGGTGGGTTAGTTAAGAAGCTGAGCGGAGACGTTAGGGCTCCTTACATTTCGTTCCAACTTTGCCAGAGACAACTTGCTCATTCAAGTCCCCAACACTCAGCAAGCTTCTTCAAGAGATGCTGACGGAAAAGCTGCTTAAAATCATTCCACTACAAAGCATGGGAACTGCCAACCACAGTCACACTCCTGTGAAGGCACTGACGTCTCAATCATCCATCACACTGAAAACAGTTACCTGTTCTCGTCAGGACAGAGCTCAATGAAATGTTTTTTTCCCCAGATAATCTTCAGTGGGGTTTAAGCCAGGTGAGGTAAGAGCTTGTGGTTGAATCAGTTATTTAATGAGGGGTCCTGTAATACCGTCTCCTGCATTATTTGAATCTGTGTACCTCCCTGCCTCTGAGATTGTCACACCATCCGCCATCCCAACCAAGTAGGTTGGCCATGGTAAATTGCCCCTTAGTGTCCCAAACTGGGTAGGTTTGGTTGATTGGCCATTATAATGCATGGGGTCATGGGGATAGGGTGGAGGGAAAGGACCTGGGTGAGAGACTCTGTCAGAGAGTCAGTGCAGACTCGATGGGCCAAATGGCACTGAAGGGATTCTATATCAAAAGTCAAGGAACAGAACTCGCAGCACCCCCCGTGTGACCCATTGGGAAGAGCCATACAGAGGAGATGGTAATGTGAGTAGGCTAGATATTCAGAGGCAGAAGCCTAATGTTCTGGGGAGATGGATTCAAATCCTATCATGGTAGCTGGTAGAATTTGAATTCAATTAATAGAATCTGGAATTGAAAACTAGTTTTAGTAATAATGGCCATGACAAATATCATTGATTTGCATGAAAAAAAAACACATCTGTTCCATTAATGTCCTTTAGGGAAGGAAATCTATCATTCTTTCTTGGTCTGACCAACATGTAACCCCAGATTTGCAGCAATGTGATCGATTCTTAACTGCCCTCTGAACACACCAAGGCTCCTTAGGCAGCATCTTCCAAATCTACAGTCACTACCATCTGAAGGACAGGATAGCAGATACCTGGGAACACCACCACCTAGAGATTGCTGTTCAAGCCACTCGCCATCCTGACTTCGAAATGTATCACCTCGACATTCTCAAGGGCAATTAGGGATGGGCAATAAATGCAGGTCTAGCCAGCGACCAACATCCCATAAATGAATTTAGAAATCACCTCAGTGTGGGCTGTTAGAGAGTTCCAGAACTTTCTAATTCGCTGGACTTCTCTCCAGTAGAAACCACAATTCCTGGCTTGGAACTATATCATTGTTCCTTCACTGTCGCAGGGTCAGGATCCTGGAGCTTCCTCCCTCGGAGCACTGTGGGTGTACATGGGATAGGGCCAGGATGGGATTGCTGTCAGTGCAGCCTTGATGGGCTGAATGGCCTACTTGCGTACGGTAGGGATTCAATGATTTTATTCTACGGCAGCTCACCACCACCTTCTCAAGGGCAATTAAAGAAGGGCAATAAATGCTGACCCAGCCAGCAATACTCACATTCTATGGAAAAATAAGTTACTTAGGAAGGGGGGTGCAGAGAAAGCAGGGTGGGGGCATTCCCCCTCTCCCTTCCAGAGGTTCCTCAATAGCCTGAGGATTCGCATCCTGCTCTCCAGACACTTCGCACTCCTTTTGTGTTTCATTGCCAGAGGTTCTGACAGGGATAATTCTAACTCCAGTAATACACCAGGGTCAGTGCAGGAACCAGGATATGCAGCAGCCGGGCTGGCTACACAGACATCCTCAGGGCGATTGTCTTGTGACGGCTCAAATGCTTCCTCCTCGCACTTTTCCCACCAGAAAGGGGTCGCGTAAGCTCTGGTTTTGGCAGGTGGAAACAAACTCTCCCCTGGGCGCGCGGAGCTCACTGCTCCCAGGTGGCTCATTAGATAAAGGCTGTGTGTAAAACCGAGCTCCAGAGAGCTGAACGCTTTGGGTTCAAATCCCAGACTGTGCAGAGTTCACTGCCCTCTATCAGCGCTGTGACAATCGGCCTCAGCGCTCTGGGTCCGAGAAGGAGCGGGAAACGGGATCCTTGTTCTATAACATTGTCCAATAACCTCTGCTGGAAAGAAAGTGTGCGTGTCTTTGTGTGTGTGTGTGTGTGTGTGTGTGTGTGTGTGTGTGTGTGTGTGTGTGTGTGTGTGCGCATATAAGGTCATAAGAAATAGGAGAAAGATTGGGCCATTCAACCCCTCGAACCCACTCCACTATTCAATCAGACCAGATCGTTTGCCTCAACTACACCTTCCCACTCACCCTATCCTCGATTCCCTTTAGTATCCAAAAATCTACCAATCTGGTTTGGACAAACTCAGTGGGCTAGACTTTCCAGCGGTGCTTCTCCCCAAACTGCAAAACTCCACTCAAGGTCAATAGACCTTCCTCCGATTCCTCTGGAGAACAAGACGGTAAAATTCGCCCCAATATCTAAGTATTCACGGCTCTTTATAGGAGAGTATTTCAAAATATTCACAACTTTTTGAGCGAAGATATTTCTCCTCGTCTCGGTTCTAAACGGTCAGCCCTTCATTGAGAGACTTGACCCCGCAGCCAGGGAAATGTGCCCCCAACATCAAACCTCACCAAGCCCCTCAAGAATTTTATGTTTCAATTGGATCACTTCTTCTTCTAAATCCCAGAGCCTCAATCTCTCCCATAAGACAGTCCCTTATCCCAGGACTCAGTCCAGTGAACCTTTGCTACATTCCCTCCAAGGTTATTACATCCTTCCTTAGGTAAGGAGACCAAAATGCTACTCCAGGTGTGATCTCACCAAGGCTGCATATAACTAGGTAAGACTTGTTTCCTTTCATACTCCATACACTTTCCTGCTTTCTCATTCACAGGTCATGGGTGTCGCTGGCTGGCCAGCATTTATTGCCCATCCCAAGGGCAGTTGAGAGTCAACCACATTGCCATGGCTCTGGGGTGACATGTGGGCCCAACAAGGTAAGGATGGCAGATTTCCTTCCCTAAAGGACATTAGTGGACCAGATGGTCTTACGGTCATCAGTAGATTCTTTATTCCAGATTTTTTTTTATTGAATTCAAATTCCGCTAACTGCCGGGACAGGATTTGAACCTGGGTCCCCAGAACATTAGCTGAGTTCTGGATTGATTGTCTAGCGATAATACCACTGGCCCATTGCCTCTCTGATTTGCTCTCCTAATTGTTTGCTGCAACTGAATGAAAATGCCCAAGTGCCTCAGAAGACATACATTTCCCAGCCTCTCACCATTGAAAGATTGTGGACATGTGCTGAGTGCTGTGTGAGAGTATGGACATGTGTTGTGTGTGTATGGACATGCACACATGTGTTTGTGTCTGCATGTCTGTCAATGTACAATGGAAAAGTCCAAGATGGTATCAGAGCATTGCTACTTCTTGCACACACAGCCTATATTTTACTTATGATGCTATATTTTACTCTTGTTCTACGCTTTTAAGACTCTTTTAAACTCCGTAACACTGCTTCATATTAAGTTGATCTTTCTCTATACCCTAGCTATGACTGTAACACTACATTCTGCACTCTCTCCTTTCCTTCCCTACGAACGGTTTGTATCGCGGGTAAGAAACAATACTTTTCACTGTATCCGAATACATATGACAATAATAAATCCAATCCATGATGACATTTAACTACAATTTCCTATTCACAGCCTGGACCAGCAGTTCCCAACCTTGTGTGTATTATGGAGGTTTGCCATAATAGAAAATATTTCGGAGCAACACTTCCTATTTTCTGTCTTCCCTTACTGGGAACTGGGATTTTAACCCTCTCCTGTCCCTTTCGCTTCTCCCAGGGTTTTTGCACCTTTTTGAGCAGAAGCGTGGGGCCTTAGTCTTCAGCTCCAAGTCCCGTTGTACACATGGGCCTGAGCAACATCATGTGTGCGGCTCTTTCCCAACTGGCGGGAGGCCCAAGATTCGTCAGGGTTTGGGGACACCGATCGCAGAGCTGAAGACAGAGGTTAGTTTTAGTTTAACTACATGAATTTTGAATTTTTTTTTGAGCGGCACACTTCATAGAAATCATAGAACCCTACAGTGCAGAAAGAGGCCCTTCGGCCCATCGAGTCTGCACCAAACACAACCCCACCCAGGCCCTACCCCCATACCCCCACTAATCCACGCATCCCTGGACACTAAGGGGCAATTTCTTAGCACAGCCAATCAACCTAACCCACACATCTTCGGACTGCGGGAGGAAACCGGAGCACCTGGAGGAAACCCACGCAGACACGGGGAGAATGTGCAAACTCCACACAGACAGTGACCCAAGCCGGGAATCGAACCCAGGGCCCTGGAGCTGTGAAACAGCTATGCTTACCACTGTGCTACCGTGCCGCCCGACACTTGTTGGGTCTTCACAGGACACTAGCGCACTGTAGCGCATTGGTTGGAAACCATTGATCGAGGGTGACATGGTCACTGCTAACGTATCAGAAAGATATAGCACAGTGGTTAGCATTGCTGCCTCACAGTGCCAGGGACCTGGATTCGATTCCCAACTCGGGTCACTGCCTGTGCAAACTCCGTACATTCTCCCCGTGTCTGCTTGGGTATCCTCCAGGTGCCCGCACTCCAAAGATGTGCAGGTTAGGTGGATTGGCCATGCTAAATTGCCTCAGTGTCAGGGGGACTAGTTAGGGTAATACATGGGGTTATGGGGATAGGGCCTGGGTGAGATTGTGGTTAGTGCAGACTCAATGGGCCGAATGGCCTCCTTCTGCATAGTAAGATTTTATGATTCTATGTCATGGGAGTTGGTGCCAGTGAGAGGTAGCACCCTCGGCGGGAGGGAGAAAGTTGTCAGAAAACACACAGCGAGCAGAGTATGAAGCTCGAGAGGGAGAGGGACAACAGCACGAGGGTTAAGATACTTCCCAATCAAGACGGGGGGGTTTTGAAACCGCCAGATGTAATGAGATTTGTCAGATCAGGAATGTCTGAAAGGCTTGTGATTGCTGTGGTTGGTGTATTAACAGCTTGTGCTCTCAGCACTAATTAGTCAGATACAGCAGGGGTTGGAAATGGAAACTCAAGAGACATTTTGCTCTTGGCCAGTTGGGAAAGAAGTTGATGCAGAAAGTGCTTCGCTCTGACTATCCAAACACTGGGGCGTTCTGAGAAGCAGGCGCCGAGACTGTAATTATCAAGACGGATTTCTTAATTCACGCTCCGCACGGAATAATTTATTCCGAAGAAAATAACAACCCGCTTTATGCCACTATCAGCACCTTCTTTAGTCTTTAACACGACTGTTAACACTCTCTCTTGTCTTGTGCCTGTAACACCTTTACCAAACTTCTCCTCGTTCCCATCTACCGCTCCCCCTCCACTTAAACAATATAAAATCCATCATTTCTCTAACGCTGGAGGGTCAGACAGATTTGAAACTTTAACTCCATTTCTCGCTCCACAGAAGCCACCAGACCTGCTGAGTTTATCCAGCATTTTCTGTTTTCATTTCAGATTTCCAACATCCGCAGTATTTTACTTTGATGGACACTGGGACAGTTCAGTCTGGGGGGATGATTAGTTTTTGGGGCGGTGGAGAATTCCCCCTCCTCTCAGTTTAACTTAAGTGAGGCAGGAGGGGGTGGGCTGAAGCTGAAGTTTATTTATTCATGTCACAAGCAGGCTTACATTAACACTGCAGTGAAGTGACTGTGAAATTCCCCCTAGTCGCCACATTTCCAGCACCTAACCAGCACAGCTTTCAGACTGTGGGAGGAAACCAGAGCACCTGGAGGAAACCCACACAGACACGGGGAGAATGTGCAGAGTTTGCACAGGCAGTGACCTGAGTTGGGAATCGAACCCAGGTCCTTGGCGCTGTGAGGCGCCAGTGCTAACCACTCTGCCATCTATGGAGGGTATTTGAAACCAACCCAGGATGGCTATGGTTTGCCCCCAACACAATCCCTGCTGAGATCAGTGAAGATGTGAAGACTCTCACTCTAATCAGTATTCTGCAAACTGTGTTTATATACCCTTCCCTGATCAGAACCTCCCACATGCCTGACGAAGGGACAGCGTTTCCGAAAGCTTGTGGGATTACTATCAAATAAACTGGCTGGACTTTAACCTGGTGTTGTGAGACTTCTTACTGAGATCAGTGAACACAGTGCACACTGGCCATGCATGCACCCATGCAAAGCAGGAGGATCCAGAAACCTTAGCTGCAAAAAGTATGAATCAAAATCATCTTCAATGAAAAGTCTGCAGACAGGGCGAGTGGAACTTAATCTCTTACAACACATATCTCCCCTCGTGGCTTCATTACTCAATGACTTTCTCCTCCACTCACAGTAGTTTCAGTTTGCATCAAGCCCTTTATAGCAAGCACTCTTGGCATTCAGGCCAGCTTCACCGTGGCGTTGTTGACGGTGAGATCATGTTCCACAGCCAGAGGAAGGCGGGACACAGCAGCAACAGCTGCGGTTACTGCAGCTGCAAGCTGACAGCCAAAGCAAACAGCAAGCTACAGGTTACCTGGTCAGGCTGACTGACGCCACTCAAGGTGGTCTCGCATCCGGAGAGCAGCCAACAGATAGTCTTTCTACAGAAGAGAAAAGAGGGTGAAACAGGTGAAAGCGGGCAGCGGCCAAACGTCATGGCTTCACAGCTCACCCAGAAAGATGTTGCCTCTGACAGTGCAGCACTCCCTCAGTAATGCAGAGCGAGAGCTGAACTCTCAATCTGGACTGAGGCTCGAGTCACTTGTAAGAGAGAGAGAGAGTCGACCGACTGAGCTACCATACCAACACTAACAAACAAACGCTTGGGTTCCAAGAAGTCTTTCACACCAGAATGAAAACATCCAAAATCGTCACAAGTTATAGGCCCTTCACTCTCCAGCAAATGTCTCCTGTTCACTACAAGTTAGACACACACACACGTTTGTGTGTTGAAAGCAGAGTGGGAGAGAGAGACGGCGGGGAGGGTCACAGGTGAAGTGATTGCCGACTGCCCAAACAGCCTAAAGAAAGAACTCTTTTGCTTTCCACCCTGGGATCTGGTCCAGAGGCCAGATCCACCCCAGCAAAAACACATCAATAAAACAGGCCAGGAAATCTGTAAACAGAAAATTCTAGAAGCACTCGACTAGCCACACAAAATCCAAAGCAAACAAGACAGGATGTTTCAGGGGATGGCTCACCGTCCTGACAGCGAGGTCTCAATCAGGATGCGGTACCCGCGGTGTAATCTGGACACGAGGGGCTAATTTTCCTCTGAATGGAGTGACCTGGGTGTAAGGAGTAGAGGACAGTGAAGCAGTGTGGGTTTGTGGGGTGCAGGGCGCAGCGAAATGTGAGCTAGGAAGGGAATCTGACTGGTGTTTAGATTTCTGTTGACCAATGCGCCTGGACGCAGGAGCAGTGGAATCGAGCTTTCACTCACCTTACAGCTAAAACACTGATAATTTCTGATAAAACTGGTAACCCGCTGCACCGTCAGGGTACTTGTCCCACTTGAGATCACGCAAAATCCAGACCATCACTCCCAGTGGCCCGTCCGTGAGCCTAGGTCACTCCCAGTGGCCCGTCCGTGAGCCTAGGTCACTCCCAGTGGCCCGTCCGTGAGCCTAGGTCACTCCCAGTGGCCCGTCCGTGAGCCTAGGTCACTCCCAGTGGCCCGTCCGTGAGCCTAGGTCACTCCCAGTGGCCCGTCCGTGAGCCTAGGTCACTCCCAGTGGCCCGTCCGTGAGCCTAGGTCACTCCCAGTGGCCCGTCCGTGAGCCTAGGTCACTCCCAGTGGCCCGTCCGTGAGCCTAGGTCACTCCCAGTGGCCCGTCCGTGAGCCTAGGTCACTCCCAGTGGCCCGTCCGTGAGCCTAGGTCACTCCCAGTGGCCCGTCCGTGAGCCTAGGTCACTCCCAGTGGCCCGTCCGTGAGCCTAGGTCACTCCCAGTGGCCCGTCCGTGAGCCTAGGTCACTCCCAGTGGCCCGTCCGTGAGCCTAGGTCACTCCCAGTGGCCCGTCCGTGAGCCTAGGTCACTCCCAGTGGCCCGTCCGTGAGCCTAGGTCACTCCCAGTGGCCCGTCCGTGAGCCTCGGTCACTCCCAGTGGCCCGTCCGTGAGCCTCGATCACTCCCAGTGGCCCGTCCGTGAGCCTCGATCACTCCCAGTGGCCCGTCCGTGAGCCTAGATCGCTCCCAGTGCCCCGTCCGTGAGCCTAACAGCTCATCTGAAAGAGGACACCTCTGACAATGCAGCACTTCCTCATTACTGCACTGCAATAGCCAGGCCAGATTACACGCCCTGGGATAACTCACCTCAGGAGGTCAGCATGCTGACGGACTGCGTTACCACAGCTGACAACACTAAAAATCGAAAGACCTGGAAGCCTTTAATAATGTAATACCAGAATCCTGACATCTGGGATCATGATAAGTTATTGGCCCTTCACTCTCTAATTCAGGGAACATCTCCAGTGGGATATCCACTCGGAGTTATTAGCACAGCTGTCCGTGTATTAAAACAGTCCAGATGCACAGCAGTTGGAGCACAGTAATGTAAATTGTTCCACCACAGCTGGCTATGAGAGTGACATAGCTTCCCCATTTGGAAAGTTCTTTACTGAGTTGGGCAAGGTGCTATGTAACAGGCAAGTGTTGTTTTTTCAAATTGCTTTTAGGGAATTGGCTGAGAAGTGATCCTTGCTTGAACTTCCCTCAGTCTCTCCTCGAGGGCTTTTATATAAAAAACAAAACAGAGCAGACACAAAATTCACACCTGCTGCAACAAGAAATAAATACCACTTTTCTATCAGACGTTTCCCAGTTCAATGTGGAGGTGCCGGCATTTTACTGGAGTGGGCACAGAAAGAAGTCTCACAACACCAGGTTAAAGTCCAACAGGTTTACTCGGTGCTGTGAGACTTCCTACTTTGCAGTTTACATTTCAGGAGATCAGCCCCCCCGTGAAGCAACTCCAGCCCATTTATCGGATTTAATACAAGAAACAGCTTCTGCAATGTCTGACCAACTTGCATTCGTATAGCACCTTCACTGCGGGACAATACACTCGAGGCCCTTCACAGAATCACCCCGAGGAGGAGACAAACCCAAAACCTGCCAAAAAAAGGAAGGCAGGGCGACCATCAGGGGAAATCAAAGAGGTGGATTTTCAGTCATTTAGTTAATCCCATTGCAGGTCAACACAAGCACTGAGCTCAAACTGAGCCTCCCCTCACAGACAGGCATCAGCTCTAATTTTAAAACCCTTATCCGCGTCCTCATCGCTCTCTACTGGTCTAATAATGGGAAGCTTTTTATAAGAACATAAGAAATAGGAGCAGGAGTAGGCCATCTAGCCCTTCGAGCCTGCCCTGCCATTCAATAAGATCATGGCTGATCTGAAGTGGATCAGTTCCACTTTCCCGCTTTTTCCCAGGTCGGAGGTGACGATCACGAAGGGGGGGGGGGGTGGCGTTCACAGGTTCAAGGTGAGAGGGGCGAGGTTTAACTCCGATATCTGAGGGATTTTTTTTTTTTAAACGCAGAGGGTGGCAGGGACCTGGAATGCGCTGCCAAGCAGGGTGGTGGAGGCAGACACGCTGGGATCGTTTAAGACTTATCTGGATAGTCACACGAACAGACTGGGAATAGAGGGATACAAACGGATGGTCTACTCGGACCGATGAGCGGCACAGGCTTGGAGGGCTGAAGGGCCTGTTTCCTGTGCTGTACTGTTCTTTGTTCCGTCTGACAATACTCAGATTCTGCTCTCTAGATCAGTCGCGGCTTCCATCACTCTCCCACTGCAGGCTGGTGCCTTTGCCTGTCAGATCCAAAGCTCTGGAGTTTCAGCCCAAAGCTGCCCCAACTCTCTCCTCCTCTCTGTAAAATTTCCTGCCTGGTTTTGACCAGACCTAACATCTGGCTTTTGTGGCTCAGTGTGAACTCTTTGTCTGATGATGTCCCCCTGCAGCACCCTTGGGAAGAGTTATACAGTCTCAAAAGTGCTATGTAAATGCAAGCTGCGGTTAGAATCATGGAATCCCTACAGTGCCGAAGGAGGCCATTCAGCCCATCGACCACAATCCCACCCAGGCCCCATCTCCTATTCAACCTCGCTAGTTCCCTCTGACACTAAGGGGCAATTTAGCACGGCCAATCAAACTAACCTACACATCTTTGGACTGTGGGAGGAAACCGGAGCACCCGGAGGAAACCCACGCAGACACAGGGAGAACATGCAAACTCCACGCAGACAGTGACCTGAGGCCAGTATTGAATTTCGGTCCCTGGCACTGGGAGGGAGCAGTGTGGCACCCCCACGGTTGTTCTGACTCGAGAATGTTTTGCCTTGTGCCTTCAGCCACTCCCATCAGCAAGTGTCAATCCTCTACGCACCTTCTAGACCTCATGGTACCGGATCCTCAAGCTTGAGTTAAGCTCTCAGCGATATGCCCAGGATAATGAAATAGTTAAGCCTGTTCTCCTGATGGTTTTTAAGCCTCTGGGCTGATCCCGTACACAGTAAGAAGTCTGACAACACCAGGTTTAAGTCCAACCAATTTATTTGATAGTAAACTCACAAGCTTTCGGGGTTTGCCCCTTCATCATTCGTCTGACGAAGGGGCAAATCCCGAAAGCTTGAGAGTTTACTATCAAATAAACTGGTTGGACTTAAACCTGGTGGTGTTGTCAGACTTGTAACTGTGTTTAACCCAGTCCAACGCCAGCATCCCCACATCATGATCCTGTGCCTTCGGAGGATTAGTCTGATATTTGAACGATTGGAGAATCAGACCTCATTTTTAATAAGTTTATCACCATTGTAACAAAAAGAAAGAGGGGCACAATCAAAATTACCAATTGTGTTTTGATGTATTTTTAAAATGTTGATCTTGGACACTACAACTAGTGCAGCGAGGCAAGACCACGCTATAATAGAGAGAGGGGGGAAATCTGACAACAGGGAATGTGCCCCTTTCAGATTGAAAAATCCAGTGGAAACAGGAGAGGAGCTTGGAGATGATGAGGGTGAAATTGGATGGTGGCGGTGAGGGGGTAGGAAGAGGGACAGACATTTAGACCTAGTACCTAATATTCTGCCCCCTCCCTCACTGGGAACTGAGTGGGGTGGCACAGTGATTAGCACCGCACCAGGGACCCAGGTTCAATTCCCGGCTCGGGTCACTGTCTGTGTGGAGTTTGCACATTCTCCCCGTGTCTGCGTGGGTGTCCTCCAGGTGCTCCGATTTCTTCCCACAGTCTGAAAGAGGTGCGGGTTAGGTGGATTGGCCGTGCTAAGTTGCCCCATAAGCGTCAGGGGGGGCTAGCTGGGGTAAAATGCACGGGGTTATGGGGATAGGGCTCGGGTGGGATTGTGGTCGGGGCAGACTCGCTGGGCCGAATGGCCTCCTTCTGCACTGTAGGATTGTGTGTGTTCGGATAAAAAAAAGGGGGTCTCCAGACCAGCGAGATCCCACCCACAACCAACACATTGATATCTAAACCACACACCTCTCTGTTCACAGCCTTGAAAGTTTATTTTGGGAGGAGGGGGGGGTAAGTTTCCAGCACTTTTATTTCCCCCACCACCAGCCTAACTCACCAGGGCAACCAACCACCACAAAAAAAACATTTTCTCCCAAATCGTCTGCAATAAAAACAACATCCCCCCACCAACCTCAAAACAGAGAGCTTCAAAAGAGAGAAGGGTGTCAGGTTACTCACTGCTTTTTGAAGCCTTGATCTTGGTCAGTAACTTCTGTGCAGAGGACATATCGCCGTTTTTCACCGCCTGGACCAGCTCCTGTTCCTTCCCCATCTTTATATATATATATATATCCTCAGGGAGAGTGTGTGTGTGTCCCACACGGGAAATCAATCAGCCCAGTTTTGTTACTCCTTCATTATCTCCTTACATCGTTTTCACTCAAAGCCCAGCAAAACAGACAGCCAAAGTTGTTGGTGTATAAATATCACACACACACACGCATATAAATAAATATATCCCAGACAGCTAAGCAGGATAAATAATCCTCGGAGTTCCTCAAATACGTTTCCAGTTAATTTCACACTCCGGTCAATTTCAGGTCAAGAGCACGTTTAAACTCTCTTCTGCTGGTAAATATTCCACTGTTTTGTGGAGTTTTGTCTGTGTTTTCTCTCCGAGGTTTGTCTCTCTCTCTCTCACAGGCGGTGGTGCTTAACCCATCGTCTTCCTGCCGACCCTCCACAATATCCAGAGCCGGACTGGAGTCTGAGGAATGAAGGCGACAAGAGGAAAGAGGCAGTCAGTCAGGCTGACTCTGGAACCTCGCCCCGAGCGGCCCGCGGGTTGGGAACAAGCTCCGTTTCACGGACACACACACACACACACACACACAGGCAGGAATGAAACCTGCTATCATATCCTCAGGGCAAGGGGGCGCCCGGCAGCCCTGCCCGCCGACACTCACCCACACACACACCCACAAACATCTACACTCACACATTTACACAGTCACACACATACATACACACACTCTCATACAGACATACATAGTCAGACACACACACACATTTACACTCTCATACAGACATACACACACACACAGACAAACTCACATTCACACACACTCTCATACAGTCATACACTCAGACATACACACACATTTACACACTCATACAGACATACACACAGTCAGACAAACACACACATTTACACACGCACTCACAGATACACATTCACACACACACTCAGACGTACACAAATTTACACACACACTCACAGATACACATTTACACACACTCAGACGTACACAAATTTACACACAAACTCACAGATACACATTTACACACACTCAGACGTACACAAATTAACACACGCACTCACAGATACACATTCACACACACTCAGACGTACACAAATTTACACACAAACTCACAGATACACATTTGCACACACTCAGACAAACACACACATTTACAAACACAGATACACACATTCGCGCGCACACACACACACAAACACACACATTCGCACACTCATACTGACACACACTCAGACATACACACACATTTACACACGCACTCTCACAGACGTACACACACATTTACACACAGATACACACATTCGCGCGCACACACACACAGATACACACATTCGCGCACACACACACACACACACAGATACACACATTCGCGCACACACACACACAGATACACATACACACATTCGCACACTCATACTTACACACTCTCAGACATACACATTCACACAGACTCTCACAGACATACACACAAACATACACACATTCACACACTTACACTCTCATAGACATTCACACACACGCACATTTACACACACTCACACAGACATAAATTCACACACAGATACACATGTACACATTTACACACACAGTTATAAACAGTGAATGTAAATAACTTGGTGATTTGATTGTGGAATCTGGACTCTCATACTCGGCTCCGCTGTTTATAACTTGGCAAAACCTAGGGTTTAATGTGGGAGATCAGTCCCGCAACTGGAGACATCAGCAGCTCCAACTTAACACTGGATCCCAGAAAGAATCGCATTCACCGGATCCCCTCCCCAGAGGGATCACTTTCACTGAATCCCCCCGAAGAGGATCACCTTCTCCGGATCGATTCCCCAGCAGATCGCCTTCAGACGATCGCCTTCAGAGAATCCCCTCCCCTCCCCGCCACCCAAGGGATCACCTTCGCTGGATCCCCCGCCCCGGGATCCAATCCTGCCTTTTCCTAGTCTGGGTCTCAATTCGGGAACCGCAAACTCTCTCCAATTACACAGGCCGATCCCAGTTCAGATCCTCACTGTCGGATCCCTTTCCCATGGGGGGGGGGGGGGGGCGGAGATTCAGGGGGTCTGGACCCCAATCCCCTCCCCTCCGGCTGGGGGGGGGGGGGGAGGAGGGGGTGTGCAGACCCCCCCCCCCCCCGGGAGGGAAGGAAGGATGTGCAGACCCCCCCTCACAAGGAGGGGGGAGGGAAGGATGTGCAGACCCCCCCCCTCACAAGGAGGGAGGAGGGAAGGATGTGCAGACCCCCCCCCCAAGAAGGGGGGGGAAGGGAAGGATGTGCAGACCCCCCCCTCACAAGGAGGGGGGAGGGAAGGATGTGCAGACCCCCCCCTCACAAGGAGGGGGGAGGGAAGGATGTGCAGAACCCCCCCCCAAGAAGGGGGGGGAGGGAAGGATGTGCAGACCCCCCCCCCCCCAAGAAGGGGGGGGGGGAGGGAAGGATGTGCAGACCCCCCCCCAAGAAGGGGGGGGGGGAGGGAAGGATGTGCAGACCCCCCCCCCCCAAAGGAGGGGGGGAGGGAAGGATGTACAGACCCCCCCCGGGGGGAGGAGGGGGGAGGGGGAGGAGGGGGGAGGGGGAGGAGGGAGGGGGTGCAGACCACCCCCCCCCCCCCGGGTGGGGAGGGAGAGCAGACGCCAGCCCCCGGTTCAGGGGTTGAATGGGAAACAGTTGTAAAACAGCAGCAACAAAGTGAGAGCCCGGGAGCCGGACCGAAGTGAAAAAAAAAACCCCCGGAAAACTCACCCAGCAGCTGGATCGGGAGCAGCCCGTCCCTCCGCCTGATAACTCACCCACCACCCCCAAGCAAACAGCCAGGGAGAGGGGGCTCTGTGCTCACCACCCCCACCCTGGGGTTAAGCCGACAGTCCCGGGCAGAGTCCGGGTCACTCAGTTCCGGGATCCAGCCCGGCTGCCCCAGCAGCTTCACTCCAAACTCTCTCCCACATTGTCACCTGGACAGGAATTCCCTCCTCCAACCCCCCGCACCATTGGATATCTGTCCCCTCCCCTCCTCCCAATGCATTGGCTCCAACCCCCTGTCAATCACACCCACCAGCCACTGAGAGAGCCGCTCAAAGTCAACGTATCTCCATGGGCAAACTGCATTGCTTTGGAACTTTCCTGTTGGCACGGAAACCAATGTGGGAATATATCCACAGTAAGGAGTCTCACAACACCAGGTTTAAGTCCAACCAGTTTATTTGATAGTCAGAAGTTTATTTGATAGTCAAAAGTTTATTTGATAGTCAAAAGTTCATTTGATTGTCAAAATTTTATTTGATTGTCAAAATTTTATTTGATAGTCAGAAGTTTACAGAATGTTATTCACCCTGAGATGTCAGAGTGAGTGCTTGGGAGTCACATTGTCTGCATCTTGAAGACTTGAATAGCAGGTTAGCTGTAAAGACTTGCATTCTAATCAGTATCCTGTAAACTGCGTGTGTCTTTATATCCCCTTCTCTGATCAGAACCTTCCACACACCTGACAAAGGAACAGCGTTTCCGGAAGCTTGTGGGATTACTATCTGGTTGGACTTAAACCTGGTGCTGTCAGACTTCTTACTGTGTGCACACACTGATGTGGAGATGCCGGCGATGGACTGGGGTAAACACAGCAAGAAGTCTGACGACACCAGGTTTAAGTCCAACCGATTTATTTGATAGTAAACTCACAAGCTTTCGAGATTTCCCTCTTCGTCAAGAGAGAACTCCTCATTCACCTGATGGATACAGGGACTGTAAATAGGACTGTAGGTAGGGCTTTAAACTAATTAGGGGGGCGGAGGGTGCGAGGGTAGGTGACATTACGGGGCCTAAAGTAAAGGAGAGGGTACGGGTAAGGGAAGAGGCCAAGGATGTCGCAATAATAAAGGGAGTAGGGGGCGTGAGTATGGTTGGTGGCGTTCCGGCAAATAGAGTCCAGGTGAAGGCTGGGATGAAGGCACTTTATCTGAATGCATGAAGCATTCGGAATAAAGTGGATGAGCTGGTGGCGCAGATCAGGACAAATGGATATGATCTGGTGGCCATTACAGAGACGCGGCTGCAAGGTGACAGGGACTGGGAGCTGAATGTCCAGGGGTATCAAGTGTTTAGGAAGGATAGGCGGGAGGAAAAAGGGGGGGGTGTAGCTCTGCTGATTAAGGATAGCATCAGGGTGGTAGTAAGGGATGATATAGGAACCAAAGAGCTGAAAGTGGAATCGTTGTGGGTGGAGATTAGGAACAGCAAAGGGAGGAAGACGCTGGTGGGTGTCGTCTATAGGCCCCCGAATAATGATCTGGAGGTGGGGCGGGCTGTTAACGCGCAAATAAATGCGGCGTGCAGGAATGGAACGGTGATAATTATGGGGGATTTCAATCTACATATTGATTGGTCGACCCATGTTGGACGCGGTGGGCTTGAGGAGGAGTTCTTGGAATGCTTAGTTTGTTACCTTTAGACTGTTGGCTCAGATCAAACCCAAGATGTGTTGCTTTGACAAAGGGTCATCCGGACTCGAAATGTCAGCTCTTTTCTCTCCTTACTGATGCTGCCCAGACCTACTGAGATTTTCCAGCATTCTCTCTTTTGGTTTCAGATTCCACATCCGCAGTAATTTGCTTCTATCACGATATCTTGCAGTGCCTTTTCTTATCAGCTTGTGTCTTGTTTCTCTCTCTTGTGGGAATCATGAATTGGATTCAATCTGAGTCGGTTTTTCGAGCAAGCAAGGAGTGGATTAGGGTTTGCCTCGTCCACTCTGAGTATTGGCTTTGTAACTCTGAGGACGGAGTAATTGTTTTTTTTTAAAAAGCTAAGATCAAATGTAAGATCAGGCCCAAGATGTGGTACAACACCTTTTCTTGATCTAAAATTTTAAAGGTTAAGCTTATTTATTGTCACAAGTAGGCTTACATTAACACTGCAGTGAAATTACTGTGGAAATCCCTTAGTTGCCACGTTCCAGCACCTGTTCAAGTACACTGAGGGAGTATTTAGCATGGCCAGTGCATCGAACCAGCACGTCTTTTGGACTTTGGGAGAAAACCCACACAGATACAGGGAGAACATGCAGAAACCCACACAGACACAGGGAGAACATGCAGAAACCCACACAGATACAGGGAGAACATGCAGAAACCCACACAGACACAGGGAGAACATGCAGAAACCCACATAGACACAGGAAGGACATGCAGAAACCCACACAGACACAGGGAGAACATGCAGAAACCCACACAGACACAGGGAGGACATGCAGAAACCCACACAGACACAGGGAGCACCTGGAGGAAACCCACACAGACATGGGGAGAACATGCAGACTTCACACACATCAATGACCTAAACTGGGAATTGAACCTGGGTCATTGGTGCTGTGAGGCAGCAGTGCCACCCATATCTTATGTGTCTTGCTTGTTGGGACCATGAATTGGATTCAATTTGAATTGGCTTTTGGAGCAAGCGAGGAGATTATACCTGTGTTTGCCCTGTTCACTGGCTTTGCAACTTTAAGAACGGAATAAAAGTTTTTTAAAAGGGCGGTGATGGCTTGGAATGCGCCGCCGGGGAGGGTAGTGGAGGCGGGATGCCTCACATCCTTTCAAAAGTACCTGGATGAGTACTTGGCACGCCTTAATATTCACGGCCATGGGACAAGTGCTGCCAAGTGGGATTAGGTGGGCAGGTCAGGGCATTTCATGCATTGGTACAGATTTGATGGGCCGATGGGTCTCTTCTGCACTGTAGTATTCTGTGATCCTGTGAAAATTCTAATACAGGGACTCTGCAGGGAATTGAATCTTCATTCTGTGCCACTGCCTCTACTTTGTGAGGCTGCTGTGGTTCAGTTGGTGGCATTCTGAAGGAGAGCCAGGTATCCCTAAAGTTTGTTAGGAGCTACAAACCGAGCTCCTGCCGCAACTAGCATCACATGACTATCTGACTCGGAATACTGAACTCCCATTCCATTACTTTAATCAAAAAAGATCTCAAGTGTCCTCTCTGGTTATAAACAAAAAGCAATTAGCTTCATTCGAAATAAACACTACAGGAATAAAATGAGTCCTGCTTTCCAGCAACTGCTGCATTTACAACTTTAATCGCTATAAACAGCTATAGTATTAGTGGGTTGGATGGAGAGAAATTTGTTGAGTACATTCAGGAGGCATTTCTCGTTCAGTTTGTGGATGGCCCAACTGGAGAGTGGGCAAAACTTGACGTCTTCTTGGGAAATAAGGAAGGGCAGGTGACAGAAGTGTTAGTGAGGGATCACTTTGGTGACCATAATTCCATTAGTTTTAAGATGGCTATGGAGAATGACAGTTCTGGCCCAAAAGTTAAAATTCTAAACTGGGGCAAGGCCAGTTTTGATGGTATCAGGCAGGAACTTTCAAAAGTTAATTAAGGGAGTCTGTGGGAAGGCAAAGAGATATCTGGTAAGTGGGAGGCTTTCAAAAGTGTGTTAACCAGGGTTCAGAGTAAACACATTCCTCTTAGAGTGAAGGGCAAGGCTGGCGGTAGTAGGGAACCCTGAATGACTCGGGATATTGAGGCCCTGGTCAAGAAGAAGAAAGAGGCACATGACATGCATAGGCATAGCAAATGAATCCCTTGAAGAGTATAAGGGGGTTTGGGAGTAGAGTTAAGAGAGAAATCAGGAGGGCAAAAAGAGGACATGAGATTGTTGGCAGATAAGGCAAAGGAGAATCCAAAGAGCTTCAACAATATATAAAGGGCAAAAGAGTAACAAAGGAAAGAGTAGGGCCTCTGAAGGATCAGGAAGGTCATCTATAATCCACAAGAGATGGGTGAGATCTTAGAACATAGAACATAGAACATAGAACACTACAGCACAAACAGGCCCTTCGGCCCACAAGTTGCGCCGACCACATCACCTACCAACCTACAGACCTATCTATAACCCTCAATCTCATTAAACCCCATATACTCATCCAGAAGTCTTTTAAAAGACCCCAGCGAGTTCGCCTCCACCACCACTAACGGCAGCCGATTCCATTCACTCACCACCCTCTGAGTGAAAAACTTACCCCTAACATCACTTCTGAACCTCCCTCCCCGCACCTTAAATCTGTGTCCTCTCGTAGCGACCATTTCAAACCGGGGAAATAGCCTCTGAGAGTCCACCCTATCTATTCCTCTCAACATTTTGTAAACTTCTATCAGGTCGCCTCTCAACCTTCGTCTCTCCAGGGAAAAGAGTCCCAGCTCCCTCAACCTAACTTCATAAGGCATGCCTCCCAGTCCAGGCAACATCCTTGTAAATCTCCTCTGCACCCTTTCAATAGCTTCTACATCTTTCCTATAGTGAGGCGACCAGAACTGCGCACAATACTCCAAATGAGGCCTGACAAGGGTCTTATAAAGTTCCAGCATTACCTCCCGACTCCTAAACTCAATCCCTCGATTAATGAAGGCCAGTACACCATACGCCTTCTTGACCACCTCCTCCACCTGCGAGGCCGATTTAAGAGTCCTGTGGACCCGGACCCCAAGATCCTTCTGCTCCTCAACACTACTCAGACTTCTGCCCTTAATAGTGTACTCGTTCATCCCGTTGGTTCTGCCAAAATGGACGACAACACATTTATCCGCGTTGAAGTCCATCTGCCACTTCTCCGCCCAGTCCTGCATCCTATCTATGTCCTGCTGCAACTTTTGCCATCCTTCCAGATCATCCACAACACCACCGATCTTAAATGAATATTCCTCCTCAGTATTTACTGTTGAGAAAAGTATGAATATTAGGGTACTTGGGGAAATAAATAGCGATGTCTTGAGGAGTGTACATGTCACAGAGAAGGAAGTGCTGGAAGTCTTAAAGCGCATCAAGGTAGATAAATCCCCGGGATCTGATGAAGTGTATCCCAGCACATTGTGGGAGGCTCGGGAGGAAATTGCGGGTCTCCTAGCAGAGATATTTGAATCATCAATAGTCACGGGTGAGGTGCCTGAAGAATTGAGGGTAGCAAATATTGTGCCTTTATTTAGAAACAGCTGCAGGGAAAAGCCTGGGAACTACAGGCCAGTGAGCCACACACCTGTGGTGGGTAAATTGTTGGAAGGCATTTTGAGAGACAGGATTAACGGGTATTTAGAGACGCAAGGACTGATTAGGGACAGTCAGCATGGCTTTGTGAGTGGAAAATCATGTCTCATAAATTGGATTGAGTTTTTTGAAGGGATAACCAAGAAGATAGATGAGTGCAGTGCAGCTGATGTTGTCTACATGGACTTTAGCAAGACCTTTGACAAGGTACCGCATGGTAGGTTGTTACATAAGGTTAAATCTCACAGGATCCAGGGCGAGGTATCTTAATGGATACAAAATTGGCTTGATGACAGAAGCCAGAAGGTGGTTGTAGAAAGTTGTTTTTCAAACTGGAGGCCAGTGGTGTGCCTCAGGGATCAGTGCTGGGTCCATTATTATTTGTCTTTTATATTAATGATTTGGATGAAAATGTGGGAGGCATGGTTAGTAAGTTTGCAGATGACACCATGATTGATGGCATAATAGACAGTGAAGAAAGTTATCTCGGATTGCAATGGGATCTTGATCAATTGGGCCAGTGGGCTGACGAATGGCAGATGGAGTTTGATTTAGACAAATGTGAGGTGATGCATTTTGGTAGATTGAACCAGGGCAGGACTTACTCAGTTAATGGTAGGGCACTGGGGAGAGTTACAGAACAAAGAGATCTTGGGGTACATGTTCATAGCTCCTTGAAAGTGGACAGAGTGGTGAAGAAGGCATTCGGCATGCTTGGTTTCATTGGTCAGAACATTGAATACAAGAGTTGGGACGTCTTATTGAAGTTGTACAAGACATTGGTAAGGCCGCATGTGGAATACTGTGGACAGTTCTGGTTACCCTATTGTAGAAATGATACTATTAAACCGGAAAGAGTGCAGAAAAGACTTACTAAGATATTACCGGGACTTGAAGGTTTGAGTTATAAGGAGAGGCTGTTTAGACTGGGACTTTTTTCTCTGGAGCGTAGGAGGCTGAGAGGTGAACTTATAGAGGTTGATAAAATAATGAGGGGCATAGATCAGCTAGATAGTTGATATCTTTTCCCCAAAGGTAGGCAAATCTAAAACTAGAGGCCATAGGTTTAAGGTGAGAGGGGAGAGATACAAAAGTGTCCAGAGGGGCAATTGTTTCACACAGAGGGTGGTGAGTGTCTGGAACAAGCTGCCAGAGGCAGTAGTAGAGGCGGGTACAATTTTGTCTTTTAAAAAGCATTTAGACAATTGCATGGATATAGAGGGATATGGGCCAAATGCAGGAAATTGGGACTAGCTTTGGGGTTTAAAAAAAGGGCAGTACAGGCAAGTTGGGCCGAAGGGCCTGTTTCCATGCTGTAAACCTCTATGATTTTATGACTCCAGGCATAAGACATGTCAATAGCACAGCATCACCACACCTCCCCCTTTAAAAAATCGAACTAACAATAGGAAAAGATGGTTTCATTTTTCTAAAGCCTCTAGTTTTCAAACTATTAGTACTCTATAAGTTTTAAATCTATTACATCTAGGCATGCAAAGTTAAACAGTAGTATAGAACATAGAACATAGTATAGTCCAGTTCAGGCTTTCTTTTCCAACGTTGAACATTCCATCCTCTGTTCACATTAAAACCATGATAAAGCGTCGACAACCACGTTCTCCCTTCCTGCCATGTGTATACAGCTCAAATTAAATGGCTGTAATAATAATAAGCTCTATCTAAACAGCCTTTCATTTTTGCCTTTGAACTTCTCCAGAAACTTCAAGGCCCGTGTAAACAATTGTCTCTGAAGCATTGCTGGGAACATAAATGTTAAAATGTTGCAATGCCACCAAGCTCAATGTCTCCTTCTCCATTGTCAAATTTTGATGAATATTTAATTTTCTTGAAAAAAATAACCAGTCGGAATTTGGGCCAGTGTCTGCGGGAGTTTGCACATTCTCCCCGTGCTTGCGTGGGTTTTCCCCGGGTGCTCCGGTTTCCTCCCACACCCCAAAAACTTGCTAAAACTTGTCCCTAAATTACTCTTCCCTCAATCTTCCCCAATAGGCGTAGACAAAGGTCATGGGTAGAGGAGGGCACTCACAATGTTGAAATGGCGGCGCGGGCTTGTTGGGCCGAAGGGCCTGTTTCCCGTGCTGTGTTGTTCTTTGTTCTTTGTCTTTCTATCCTTTTGTCGACTTCTTGTAAAAGTCCCGCACCAACGCCCACATCACCTGTATCAATGGCCACCCTGAATTGTTTTACATAATTTGGTGTTTCTGAAACCAGTTTTCAGACTGCGAAATGCTTCCTGACATTCTGACGCCCAGTGAAATTTCAGCAGTTCAGTCAGTGGAGCAACATAGGTGGCACAGTGGTTAGCACTGCTGTCTCAGAGTACCAGGCACAAGGGTTCGATTCCCGGCTATGAAGAAGACCTTGTGCCATCAGTGAATGTTCTGCATGTCGTGCCCTGTCCCACGTTGTCCATGTGGAATTTGTACATTCTCCCTGTGCCTGCGTGGGTTTCCTCCAGGTGCTCCAGTTTCCTCCCACAGTCCAAAGATTAGTTGCATTGGCCAGGCTAAATTCTCCCTCAATGTTCCTGAACGGGTGCCAGAGGGTGACGACTAGAGGGGTTTCACAGTAACTTCATTGCACTGTGAATATAAACCTACTTGTGATTAACAAACTAAAACTTAAAATGTTGCCAAAATTTGGCACAAGTTTCCAGTAGAAACTATTCGTGCCCAAGAATCTCAGCACTCCCGTCCTCACTGAAGGTATGGGGAACTCCCTAATAACTTTTGTTTTCCGCGGATCTGTCCATGAGCAATTGTGTTGTCTAGGAACGTGGCTCGGGTTTTTGCAAATTGACTTCTAGCCAAGTTTACCACCCAGCCCGCCCGCATCCTGTAGTCAAGCAAACAATTCCTTTAAATGTCCAAATGCTCCTTCCACGTCTAGCTGAAAGCCGCCAGATCATCACTCAATTATTTAGTCCAGACATTACATTGTCTTTGGCATGTTGCTGGTGCGTTCTTTATTGCAAAGAGCGTGATTTTAAACTGATACAGAGCATTTGGCGTCACAACAGCAGATATCCCCTTTGCTCTTTCTGATAAAGGCACTTGCCAATATCCTTAAAGTAAATCCAGTTTTGTAATCAAAGTTGCTTTTTCCACCTTTTCAATACAGTTTTCCAGTTAAGAAGTAGAATATGAATCTGACCTTGTAACCATTTTTCTATAATCACACATAATTGTTATACAACCATCGAAAATACAGCTCAGAAACAGGCCTTTTGGCCCTTCTTGTCTGTGCCGAACCATTCTTTGCCTAGTCCCACTGACCTGCACTTGAACCATATCCGTCCACACCCCTCTCATCCATGAACCCATCCAAGTTTTTCTTAAGTTACGTGCCATCTGGTTTTGGTACCATCACAATGGGTGAGACAGGGTCTTTATGGGATGGTTTTCTGGACCAATACGTTAAGGAACCAACAAGGGAACAGACCACCTTGGACTGGGTGTTGTAGCATGGGAAAGGATTAGTTGGAAGTCTAGTTGTGACAGAACCCTTGGGGATGAGTCACCATAATACGATAAAAGTTCTTCGTCAAGGTGGGTGGTGAGCTAGTTGATTCTGAGACCAGGGTCATGAGTCTCAATAAAGGTAAATGTGATGGTACGAGGCATGAATTGTTAATGATGGACTGGGAACTCTTACTGGAAGGAAGAACAGTGGACAGGCAATGGCAGTCCTTAAATAGGAACAAATAGGTGAATTCCAGAAGTTGTTTATTCCCATTTGGCACAAGAATAATAAAGGAACTGTGATCAAACCATGACTCACAAGGGAAATTAGAGATAGCATCAGATTCAAAGGAGAAACATACAAATTGGCAGAGAAAGCAGTAGACCTAAGGATTGGGAGCAGTTTAAAATTCAGCAGAGGAAGACCAAGGGATTGATTAAGAAGGGAAAATAGAGTATAAAAGTAAGCCAGCAGGGAACATCAAAATTGACTGTAAAAGTTTTTATGGATATGTAAGGAGAAAAAGATTGACAAAAACGAATGCAGGCCCTCTCCCCCGCCCCCCGATAGATTAAAACAGGAAAATTCATATCACAGAATAAAGAATTGGCTGAAGAACTAAATTTATATTTTGCTTCACAAGGGAAGACATGAATATGTACCAGAAGTTCAGAGAGAAGCGAGCTTTAGTGAGGAGCTGAAGGAAATCAGCATTAATAGAGAAATCATTTTGGGGAATTGGTTATCAAGAGAGACTAAATAGTCTGGCTCAGTATTCCTTGGAGGTCAGAAGAGCGAGGGGTAATCTTATTCAAACATATAAGATCCTGAGGGGGCGTGACAGGGGAGATGGTGAGATGTTTTCACCAGTGGGAGAGTCTCGCACAAAGGGATACAACTACAAGATATTAAAACTGAGATGCATAGAAATTTTTTCTCACAGAGAGTGGCGAATCTCTGGAATTCTCTGCCCCAAAAGGTGCTGGAGGCTGGATCATTAGAAGTATTTAAAGTGGAGGGGGATAAATATTTGATAGCTCGAGGGCTCTGGGGAAATGACACAGAAAAGGAGCTGAGGACGGCACAGATCAGCCACGATTGTAATGAATGGTGGGGCAGGCTCGAAGGGCCTGTTCGCCTCCTCCTTCTATTTCTTGTGTTCCAGTGTTGTGTTCTTGTGTGTTCTTTACTTCCTGTACTCATAGTGTGCCAGCATGAAGAAGGCCTTGTGCCATCAGTGAACGTTCTGCACGTCTGCCTCATGTTGCCAGCCACCAGCTATTAAAAGCATCAAGATAAGACGGAGCACAAATTTACGCAGCATACTAAGACCCAGGTGACAATAGGAAATGTCCCTGATTACTGGAGGTGGAGCAGTAAGAAGTATGTAAGATGTAAAGGATTTGCTGGTGTTAGTACAGAAAAACAATTTTGACACTGATTTGAGCTGGAATAATTGGGGCGCGAGTCATAAAACGCTTGCTCTCCATAAAGTAGCAAAAATCTGGAATCCTCTCATGTGGATGTTGGCACAGTTGGAACTTTCAAGATTGAGACTGATAGATCAGGGAGTGGCATAAAAGAAAAATTAATTGAGATAATTTCAAATTAGTCGCAAAAACCCAGCCTGCAGGTGCAGCAGGTGATCAAGAAGGTGAATGGGATGCTGGCCTTTATAGCGAGGGGGATAGAATATAAAAGCAGGGAGGTCTTGCTGCAACTGTACAGGGCACTGGTGAGGCCGCAGCTGGAGTACTGTGTGCAGTTTTGGTCGCCGCACTTGCGCAAGAATATATTGGCCTTGGAGGGAGTGCAGAGGAGGTTCACCAGGCTGATACCGGAGATGAGGGGGTTGGACTATGAAGAGAGACTAAATAGACTGGGTCTGTACTCATTGGAGTTTAGAAGGATGAGGGGGTATCTTATAGAGACATATAAGATAATGAAGGGGATGGATAGGGTAGAGGTAGAGAGATTCTTCCCGCTTAGAAAGGATAGCAGGACTAGAGGGCACAGCCTCAAGATAAGGGGAGGGGGCAGTTTAGATCGGAGTTGAGGAGGAACTTCTTCACTCAAAGGGTGGTGAATCTCTGGAATTCTCTGCCCGCTGAAGTGATGGAGGCTACCTCGCTGAATATATTTAAGTCACGGGTAGATAGGTTTTTGATAGACAGGGGAATTAAGGGTTATGGGGAGAAAGTGGGAAAGTGGAACTGATCCACTATCAGATCAGCCATGATCTTATTGAATGGCGGGGCAGGCTCGAGGGGCTAGATGGCATACTCCTGCTCCTATTTCTTATGTTCTTATACAGGTCAAAAATGAAAAAAAAAGTCTTGAAAGAATTGAAAGGCGGTGCAGGTTTAATGGGCCGAATGGCCCCTCCTGGTTCCTGTATTCCTTCTCATCAGATATGTTATTGGGATGCACTTTATTCTTACACAATATCCCTTGGTGTGGTCTCCCAATACTTTATTGTAAGTTACTGCAGATGCTGGGAATCTGAAATAAAAACAGAAAATGCTGGAAAAAAACGTAGCTTTTTCAGAATTATCAGACTGTAAACATCAATCCTGTTTCTCTCTCTACAGGCGCTGCTGGGTTTTTCCAGCGTTTTCTGTTTGTAATTCATTTTCTTTTAATGTAATTACCCTCCAGGCGGTGGTGCTATACCCGTCTGCTTTATGAAGAGCTCCTGAGAGAAACGTGGTTGAAAATGCTTTAATGAATCATGGGAAAACGACAAGACAAGTCAGAACAAAGAATGATGTTTCATCTCATGTAATACTTTGATTTATTCAGAGAGAACAAAACAGCTTTAGATCAGTTCATTCTCAGGATAGCGTGTGCTGCTGGCAAAACTAGCATTTGTTGCCCATTTACCCTTGAGAAGATGAACTGCTGCAGTGTACGTGGCAAAGATGCCCCCAATTTGCTATTCAGAGGTTTTTGTTCAGTATTGAATGTTGTAATCTCAGTTTAGCCAGACTGATTCCTGAGATGGCAGGAGAGACTGTGTCGCTGGAATAAAAATGTACAAAATTCTGACAGACTGGGTGCAGGGATGTTGTTTTCTCTGGCTGGGCGTAGGGGGTTCTAGGCCAAGGGGTCACAGCCTCAGGATACAGCATGGGTGGCATAGTGGCACTGTGGTTTGCACTGCTGCCTCACAGTGCCAGGACCCGGGTTTGATTCCCAGCTTGGGTCACTATCTATGTGGAGTTTGCACATTCTCCCCGTGTCTGCGTGGGATTCCTCTGGGTGCTCTGGTTTCCTCCAAAGACGTCCAGGTTAGATTGATTGACCGTGCTAAATTGCCCCTTAGTGACGGAGGGTTAGTAGGATAAGAAAAGTTTATTTATCAGTCGCAAGTAGGCTTACGCTAACACTGTAATGAAGTTACTGTGAAGATCCCCTAGTCACCACACTCCGGCACTTGTTCGGGTACACTGAGGGAGAATTTAGCGTGGCCAATGCACCTAACCAGCTCGTCCTTTCATACTGTGGGAGGAAACCCAAGTAGACACAGGGAGAACGTGCAAACTCCACACAGACAGTGACCCGAACCGGGAATCGAACCCAGGTCCCTGATGCTGTGAGACCGCAGTGCTAAGCACTGTGCCACCGTGACGCTTCAGTAAGGAATAGTAAATAAGTAAGGTTATAGGGATAGGGCCTGGATGGGATTGTGGTCGGTGTAGACTCGATGGGCCGAATGGCCTCCTTCTGCATTGTAGGTATCTATGATTTAGGTCTGAAACTTCTTCACTCAGAACGTGGCAAACCTGTGGAATTCTCTACCATAGAGGAGGCCACGTCACTGAATATACTAAAGATGGAAGTAGATAGATCTCTAGACTAAAAAGGTGTCAAGGTGTAGGGGGAGTATGGCATTATGAGAGAGGATCAGCCATGATCATCTTGAATGGCAGGTGGAGCAGGCTTGTAGGCCTGAATGGTCGACTGCCGCTCCTATTTTCTATATTTCTATGTTTACCTTGGTTAGCGTACCCTTGGTTTCAATAAAAAAAAAGTTTAGACAACTAGCCAGTCTGCCCTAATAGTTCTTGTGGGTAGCGAGGAGCATCAGGCTGAGGTTTGTTAGCAAAGATTGAGCTGTGCTTAACTTGGCCTGTTCCTTCAAAGCCACAGCCCAACCTCTTGCTGTGGACAACCGTCTACATTGGAAAATCTGAACATCAAATGGAGGCAAACAACTGTGGAAAGTTTCTGTAGATTGGCAAGCCGCTTGTAAAGTCCTGGATACCGCCTCTGTGGGGGAACACCAGTTTATCAAGGTCAGTAAAAAAAAATACAATTCGGAAGTGACTGGCTTACTTTGTTATTTTTTGATGTATAGTGTCTGAAATCTGATGGACCGGCTCATTAATAACATAGCAAAGAGATTATTATTTCATTCCAAGTGTTTAGTTACCTCCCTCAGGAACTCCAGCTAATATGAAAGATGCTATTATAAGCTAAGTTATGCATTGTACAGAGAGGAAAGGTCCCAGTAGATTCCAATAGCTTTTTTTTTGCAGCTTGATATATTCTAGTGTTCAGAGATTGGGGATGATTCCTTGGTGCTATCCTTCGGGTTAGGCCCTGGAACACAGTCATATGAATTCCAAAAGCATGACACAACCCATTCATCCCTGCTGCAGGTTTATTCATTCAGTGCAACACTTAGATTTATTAAAAGAATAAAATTCTGTTTTAATTGATAATGGTTTTATGTAGATCAAATTCTAAGAATTACATCATTCGTATTTGATCAGTCTAAACAAACATAGTTATTCTTACATCTCAGTCAGAAACTTAAGCACTGATGTTTAGAAGCTTGATCCAAAAGGTCTTAAAAAGAGTCAATGAAACACTTTTTGAAGTGTAATCACTATTGTAATGTAGCAATCAACCTTTGCAGATCAAGAACCCACAGCAACAATGAGATAAATGACTAGATAATATGCTTGAACGATATTAGCTGGGGGATAAATGTTGTAAGAAGTCTGACAACACCAGGTTTAAGTCCAACTGATTTATTTGATAGTAAACTCAGAAGCTTTAGGGGTTTACCTCTTTGTCAGGTGAATGAAGAGTTCTGGCCTCAGACAGAGCATATAACAGCACAGACAGTTTACAGATTGCTGATTAGAATGCAAATCTTTACACCTAACCTGCTATCCAAGTCTTAAAGTGGCCGACAATGTGAGTGGAAGGTTCGGTATCTTGTCTGCTTTCTTGCATCTCTGTAAACACCTGATGTCTGTGTCGATATGGTCCATCTCCTTGGAGATCCTCTCCATGTTGACCAGGATATCAGAGGGAGGCTCCTCTGTTCTTCTTCAAGGAAGGCTGTATCTATGGGAGGGAGCAGACATTGCTCATTGGAGAATTAGCCCCTCCAACACTGCAGCACTCCCCCCCTCAGTGTCAGCCTTGGGTTTTTAGAGTCAGCCTTGAACCCAATCTTTCTGATTCAGAGTAAAACAGTGATAGAAGAGAATAGAATCATAGAATGAATCATAGACTACAATAATCATAGAATTCTTACAGTGCAGAGGCAGGTCATTCAGCCCACCAAGTCTTCACTGACTCTCCAATAGAGCATCCCACCCAGACCCAATCCCTGTAACTCCATACATTTAACCTACTAATTTTCCTAATCTACAGATTTTGGACACTAAGGGGCAACTTAGCACCTAACCCATGCATCTTTGGACTATGGGAGGGAACCCATACAGACACGGGGACGCAGACAGTCACCCAAGGCTGGAATTAAACTGGGGTCCCTGGCACTGTCAGGTGGCAGTGCTATCTGTGAATAACCAGCAGAACCCAGTGAAAGGGATGTGTCATGCTTTTGGAATTCACACGGCTCAGGGTCTATTCCAAGGACACAATCAAGGACTCATCTCCAATATCTCGAACGCTACTCTTACAGGACAAGAGTATTCCAAGATCAAGTCAATCATGAAAAAAGATATTTTGCATCCGTTTAGTACTGAATAAATCTACTTCCAAATCAATAAAACTGTATTTCTATTTCAAAGATCACTTCAAACAGCAAAATTACCCCCAGGATATTAAGATCAGCTAGCTCTGCACTGCAGGGAAGACCATGATTCATAGGGATGTAAAAGAAATGGAAATGAGGAAATCCTGAGTCAACCTTGACAGATTGCTTTCTACACGTGACATGACCACAATCCCAGCAGGACTGGAGCTGGAATGTTCCACAGACTCACGGTTGTCTAAGCTTATCCCGATAACACGGAATTCTCTGTTTCAATCGGCAGCCAACCAGTTGCTTTCTCATGTTGTTTATTCACCCAGCAGTGATTACTTTTGATCTTCGACAGAGCTACATCTTGTTGGACAGACAGAGTTCTTCTGCTGCTCGGGGCCCAGCTCTCGTGGGTCCGTCCACCTGTTCTGTCATTTCAATGAGGAGTGAGGTGGGCTGCTTGCACCGATTTCACCCACAACCTTCCGCTGTAACGTATCTGGATTATATCTCCTCCAGAGCTTCTTAGCTTCAATGAAAACAAACATGAGTTGTTCTTCATGACTTAAGACCAAGAATCATTCCTGCTGATTTTCTGATCAATGAACATACACTCAGCGCTTTCTGAGATCTTGAGTTGTATTGTTGATAGCAGCTTTGAGTTGAATAGATGTTTTCCCTGCACCCAAAGCTCTTCTGCTTATCCTTGTTGAGCAGTATGTATAATGCGGAGTGAAGCATACTGCTGCAGATAGAGGCCATCCAGCCCATCCTGTCTGTACTAACTCTCCGAAAGAGGGCGGCACAGTGGTTAGCGCTGTTGCCTCACAGTGCCAGCGACTAGAGTTCGATTCCCGGCTTGGGTCACTGTCTGTGCAGAGTCTTCACATTCTCCCTGCGTCTGCGTGGCTTTCCTCCGGTTTCCTATCATAGTCCAAAGTTGAGTAGGTTAGGTGAATTGGCCATGGTAAATGCGTGGGGTTATGGGGATAGGGGGGAGTGAGCGGCCTGGGTTGGATGCTCTTAGAAACCATAGGAATCAGAGAAACCATAGAATCCCTACAGTGCAGGAAGCCACTCAGCCCATCGAGCCTACACTGACTCTCTGAAAGAGCCTGTTGACCAGGGCTACCACCCCTCCCCATCCCATTACCCATGTGACTCCACCCCTATATACAATTTACAATGGCTAATCCACCTGAGGGGCATTATGAAGTCCCTGGTGCTGTGACTAAACAGTGCTAACCACTGTGCCACTGTGCCACACTCTTTCAGAGAGTTGGTGCAGACTCAATGACCTGAAGGCACTGTAAGGATTCTATGATTCCCTGAAGATCCAGAGGATAAAGGACTGAAAATGTGCAAATACCTGGGTGGTGTCAAATTTCTTGAGTGTTGAGGGTGCTCAAATGTCAAGCTTTTGTGCAGATGTGGCTGGTGAACAGGTTTTGAGAAGTCGGCGGGAGGGGCAGTTACTTGGGCAGAAGGGAGATTCAGTGCTGATGATGTTGTTGAGTGTCATGGGACAATGGTTAGATTCCCTCTTGGTGGAGATGGTCATTCCCTGGCATCTGTGCAGCACAAACATTATTTGACACATATCAGTCCAAGCCTGAATATTGTGCCAATCTTGCTGTAAGCAGATATGTCCTGTCTCATTGTTTGATGAATTGCAAACAGAGCAATTATTGTGCAACCATCAGCAAACATCTCCACGTCTGTCCTTGTGATTGGAGAGAAGATCATTAGTGGGCGGCACAGTAGCACAGTGGTTAGCGCTGCTGCTTCACAGCTCCAGGGTCCTGGGTTCGATTCCCGGCTCGGGTCACTGTCTGTGTGGAGTTTGCACGTTCTCTTCGTGTCTGCGTGGGTTTCCTCTGGGCGCTCCGGTTTCCTCCCACAGTCCAAAGATGAGCGGGTTAGGGTGATTGGCCATGCTAAGAAATTGCCCCTTAGTGTCCAAGGATGCGTAGGTTAGAGGGATTAGTGGGTGTAGTATGTAGGGATATGGGGGGGTAGGGCCTGGGTGGGATTGTGTTTGGTGCAGACTTGAAGGGCCTCTTTCTGCACTGTAGGGTTCGATGGTTCTAGTGAAGCAGCTAGAGATGGTTGGGTCTCGGACAGTAACCAAGGAACTCTTGCAGAGATACTCTGCACCCTATATCCAACTATCCATTCCATGGTCACCATATTAATATGCTGAGAATGAACTTATTCCCTGTAAATACTGTTAATAATGGATGTCTGTTGTAATGATATGTGAACCCCTGTTACTGCTAGTGGGTAAATAACATTACCCAATGTAATATGAGTTATGCAAACCAGGGAGGTCCAAGATTCAAGTTACTGCAACCTCAGCCAGGACTCTTCTGTCCAGAGATTAGAAAAAGCCAGGACATTCGCCTGAGAGAAAAGGAAGTTATGGGGAGCTCTGATAAATGTATTGGGTGATTATCACCCGTAGGGTCTGTAGGTATCTTTCTTAAAGAGAGACCATTATTATGCAGCTTGAGGGGCACCACTCCCACACTGACCCTGGGGCAGGCCAGGAGACCAGGTTCCAAGTCTACCTCAGCCAGAATAGGAATTGAAACCTCTGAACCATACACTAGTCATTTAACCAACAGAGTTAACCAGTCCCTTTTAATAGAGATGTACCAAGTTATGGAAGGTTTTAGTAGAACAATTAAGGAGAAACTGTGTCCCTGGTGCAAAGATCGGTAATTAGAGATTGAAGGCAATTTGCAAGTTTTGGGGCAGCCAGCTGGGGAAGTCCCTCAGAGACAAGTTCAGAAACTCCAAAGTTAGCCTAGATCCCAGGTTCTATCCCAAGCAGTATGGCGCATAAGGTGTTTCACTCCAAGTATAATTCAATTGACCCACTAGGAACATTTTATTAAAACAAACTTTATTTAAAAACACAGCATGTAACAAAATGAATGAGCGAAACTTTGACCAATTGAAATACTCAAACATTACAAGGTATGATTCTTAACAGCTAGCTATCTCTATAGTTCCAATGTAAGCAATATCCCCATAGACACACATCCCTCTCCAGAATCAGTTCGCACAAAAACAGATCTGCTCACATGGATGCTAGGTTTCTATCTTTTTAACCCCTTCAGACAGACGCAGAAAGACACTTGCCTTCAGACCCCCATACAGCAGCATCCAGCAAAAGATACATCCCCAAACTGCAGAACTTAAGAGAATGAGACCTATCTTTTCACTGGTCCCAGTCTCCAGGGAGAGAAAGAAAGAGACAGACAGAGAGCGACTTCTCTCCAAAGATTCCAAAGAGCTTGTATCTCTGTGAGCCTAGTCCCGCCCAGACACATGACTTTCCTGTCAATCAACCTAATCAAACCCTACTCTGAAAAATCCCAGGGAAAACACAAAAGGAAAAGAACTGCATTGACCCAGATTAAAACAAACATTCCAGCAATTAAGATCAATTATGCTTCTGCAGCATCAACATGTAGACTGCCAATTATAGACAAAGTGGCACCAGGTGAATAGAAAAGACTGCTTTCAAAAATCCTGCTCAAGAATCATGACAAAATACATTTCTATGCACCCTGGGGACCCTGCTGTACATGGTGAGTTGTTTCTTTCTTCTTTATCTATGGCTACCTATTCCTTTTGGGAGATTATGGTGGTACAGTGGTTAGCATTGCTGCCTCATAGTGTCACGGACTTGGGTTCGATTCCCGGCTTGGGTGACTGTGTGGAATCATAGAATCATTGAATCCCTACAGTACAGAAGGAGGCCATTTGGCCCATCGAGTCTGTACCGACCACAATCCCACCCAGGCCCTATTCCAAGTAGTTACCGTGCTGATCCTCCAAACGCTAGGGTCAATTTTAACATGGCCAATCAACCTAACCCCCACATCTTTGGAGTGTGGGAAGAGAACGGACCACCCAGAGGAAACCCATCCTACACAGTCTACAATTCCAATATCACCATTGCCAAATCAGGAGTTATTCATACCAACTGATTTTACACAGCAGTACGTACACAGTGCTCTTTCAGACTGTGACTCAGTGTCAGCTACCATGGCCAATCACCCTAACCAGCACGACTTTCGGACTATGGGAGGAAACTGGAGCACCCAGAGGAAACCCACACAGACACGGGGAGAATGTGCAAGCTCCACACAGACAGTGACCCAAGGCTGGAATTGAACCTGGGACCCCGGCGCTGTGAGGCAGCAGTGCGAACGCTTGTGCCACATCGCTGAACAGATTTAACCTTGCGGGCTGCCAGTCAGTGAAAAATGGGTGCCACTTTTCCAGGGCCCGATGTGTCTATCAGAGGCCCCGCTCCCACGGTTCTGCCTTTCCATTTCTGCCCTCCCCCTTGCCTTGTGCCTCCCAAACCTCCTCGCTGACCCCAGCGTGATCTTGGAGTTAACCAAATACCTGGGTCCATTGTTAAATGCCACTTCCTTTGCCCACCTCCAGCAGTACCCAGTGTTGCTGCACGGTGCTACAGGTTTACAAAGTCAGCAGTGAGCTGGGAATCCTCCGAAAGATGGAGGAAGTTGCAACTGATACTGATTAAAGAGCCATCATCCAAAGAACCAAAGGCGGGGAGAGTGAGCTGGCTAAATTTACATTGGAATGTGGAAAGCTCACTCTCAGCCTAAAATCCAGCCCCAATTTACTAACACGATCTTTCCTTCCATTTGTTAAAGCTTAATATTTAATGAATAATGTGGTTTCAAGTTTCCTTAAACTGAAGTAATGAGCCTGATCAGAAGTTAGTATGGATCTTTGTTTGTTGTGTATAAATAGTCGTTCCTCTTGCTCACTGGAAATTCTACTCTTGGGGATTTTCTGTCCTTGAAAAGGACAAAATATCCCTCCGCACATGGGAGGAATCTGATCAGATCTCCGTGGTTTCGGTTGGATTTTCAAAGATATGAGAAATGGAAAGGAAAAGGAGGACTTATACAGTATCTTTCACAACTTCAGAGCTGGCACCAGTACTCCACAACCAATGACACACTTTCGAAGCTCAGTCACCGTTGCCATGTAGGAAACTCAGCCAGTTTGCACACAGCAAGATCCTGCAAGCAGCGATGTGATAATGATCAGGTAATCTGCCCCTTTTCAGTGATGTTGATTGAGGGACCCTGCTGTTCTTCCAGTCCAAAGATGTGCGGGTTAGGTTGATTGGCCATGTTAAAAAGTTGCCCCTTAGTGTCCTCGGATGCTTAGGTTAGAGGGATTAATGGGTAAAATACGTAGGGATATGGGGGTAGGACCTGGGTAGGATTGTGGTTGGCGCAGACACGATGGGCTGAAGGGCCTCTTTCTGCACTGTAGGGTTCTGTGATATTCTATGAAGACAGTACTATGTCTCTCTGAAAGATGGTAGATGAGGTTCTCTGGCCTGTCCCTCAGTGCTTATCTTAGTAGCAGGAGTTTGCACATTTTCCCCCTGTCTGCTTGGGTTTCCTCTGGGTGCTCCAGTTTCTTCCCACAGTCCAAAGGTGTTCTGGTTGGGTTGATTAGTCATGCTAAATTGCCTCGTGGTGTCAGGGGAATTAGCAGGGTAAATAGATGGGGTTATAGAACATAGAACATTACAGTGCAGTACAGGCCCTTCAGCCCTCGATGTTGCGCCGACCAGTGGAACCAATCTAATGACCCTATAACCTAAACTATTCCAATGTTATCCATAATATAAAAAAGGATAGCAAGAGTTTTTATAAATATATAAAAAGGAAGAGGCTGGCTAGGGTGAACGTTAGTCCCTTAGAGGATGAGAAGGGGGACTTAGTGGTAGGGGATGGGGATATGGCTGAGGTCTTGAATAACTTCTTTGTTTCTGTCTTCACGGAGGAGGACGTGAATAATTTGCCGGGTGTTAGAGATGGAAAGGTGGTAGGACTGGAGGGTCTTAATGACATTACTGTTACTAGAGAGACAGTGCTCGACAGACTGGAGGGGCTGATTGTGGACAAGTCCCCAGGACCGGATGGAATGCATCCGAGGGTTCTGAAAGAAATGGCGGAGGTGATAATGGATACCTTGGTGGTTATTTTCCAGATGTCGCTGGATTCCGGGGAAGTGCCGGAAGATTGGAAAACGGCTAATGTTACGCCATTGTTTAAGAAGGGTGCCAGGCAAAAGGCAGGGAATTATAGGCCGGTTAGTTTAACGTCTGTTGTAGGTAAAATGTTAGAATCCGTCATCAAGGAGGAAATAGCGAGGCATCTTGAGGGGAATTGCTTGATAGAGCAGACGCAGCACGGTTTCGTTAAAGGGAAGTCGTGTCTGACAAATTTACTGGAGTTCTATGAGGATGTGTGTAGGGCGGTGGTTAGAGGAGAGCCGGTGGATGTGGTCTTTCTTGATTTTCAGAAGGCGTTTGACAAGGTACCTCACAAGAGGTTATTGCAGAAGGTCAGGGGACATGGAGTTGGGGGTAGGGTGTTAGCGTGGATAGAGGATTGGTTGTCAAATAGGAGGCAGAGAGTGGGGGTCAATGGGTGCTATTCGGATTGGACCAGTGATGGTGAACAGTGCAGAGAGCTCCCAGTGCATCAATGTGTGCCACCTCAAGAGCAAAGGTATTAGCTCAACTGATGATCTTAAATTGGTTGTCAGAGCTCTGAAGAGTCATCCAGACTTGAAATGTTTGGGGGGGTTTCTCATGGTGGGAGGCAGCACGCCATTCGCCAGCAACGAGATTGCTCTGGAGAGATCGCATTTCCTGATTCTAGTGGAGTGCCCCAGGGGTCGGTGCTGGGGCCTCAGCTATTTGCCATTTATATAGATGATCTGGAGGAAGGAACCGAGTGTATGGTGTCGAAATTTGCTGATGACACCAAGATTGGGGGAACGGCAAATTGTGCGGAGGGTGTGGAGAGTCTGCAGAAGGATCTAGATAGGCTGGGCGAATGGGCCAGGAAATGGCAAATGGAATTTAATGTTGGCAAGTGCGAGGTGGTCCACTTTGGTAGGAATAATGGTAGGAAGGATTATTACTTACGTGGCGAAAAACTGCAGCAGGCGACGGTGCAGAGGGACCTCGGGGTCCTTGTGCATGAGTCGCAAAAACCCAGCTTGCAGGTGCAGCAGGTGGTCAGGAAGGCAAATGGGATGCTGGCCTTCATAGCGAGGGGGATTGAATATAAAAGTAGGGAGGTCTTGCTGCAGCTGTATAGGGCATTGGTGAGGCCGCAGCTGGAGTACTGTGTGCAGTTTTGGGCGCCGTACTTACGCAAGGATATTTTGGCCTTGGAGGGAGTGCAGAGGAGGTTTACTAGGCTGATGCCGGCGTTGAGGGGGTTGAGCTATGAGGAGAGGCTGAATAAACTAGGCTTGTACTCGTTAGAGTTTAGAAGAATGAGGGGAGATCTCATTGAGACATATAAGATGATGAATGGGATGGATAGGATAGAGGTGGAGAGACTCTTCCCGCTCAGAAAGGATAGTAGGACTAGGGGGCACAGCCTCAAGATAAAGGGGGGGGCGGTTTAGAACGGAGTTGAGGAGGAACTTCTTCACTCAAAGGGTGGTGAATCTCTGGAATTCTCTGCCCGTTGAAGTGGTGGAGGCTACCTCGCTAAATATTTTTAAGACGCGGGTTGATGGGTTTTTGATAAGAGAGGGGATTAAGGGTTATGGGGAGAGGGCGGGAATGTGGAACTGAGCCACGACAGATCAGCCACGATCTTATTGAATGGCGGGGCAGGCTCGAAGGGCTAGATGGCCTACTCCTGCTCCTATTTCTTATGTTCTTACGTTCTTATATGCCTATCCACTGACCATTTGAACGCCCTTAAAGTTGGCGAGTCCACAACTACTGCAAGCAGGGCATTCCACGCCCTTACTACCCTCTGAATAAAGAACGTACCTCTGACATCCGTCCTATAATTACCACCCCTTAATTTAAAGCTATGTCCCCTCGTGTTAGCCATCACCATCCGAGGAAAAAGGCTCTCACTACCCACCCTATCTAACCCTCTGATCTTGATTATGGAGCTAGGGCGGGTGTGCGGTTGTTGTGCAGGCTTGATGTGCCAAATGGCCTCCTTCTGCACCGTGGGATTCTAGAATTCTATGAATCCTTTGCATCAATATTATTTCTTCCCTGACCTCAGCAAAGTATTCCCCATTGCGATAACTCCCTTTGTACATGCAATGTTACTTCAGTGTCAATATTGAGGCCCAGTGGTTTGCACTGCTACCTCTCTGGTACCTGGGTTCGATTCCGGCCTTGGGTGATTGTCTATGTGGAGTTTGCACATTCTCCCCATGTCTGCATGGGTTTCCTCCGGGTGCTCCGGCTTCCTCTCACAATCCAAAGGTGCGCAGATTTGGTGGATTGGCATTTTAAATTAGTGTCCCAAGATGTGTAGGTTAGGTGGATTGGCTGTCGTAAATGTATAGGGTTATGGGGATCGGATGGAGAAAGAGTCTGGCTAAGATATTTTGTCAGAGAGTCAGTACAGACTTGATGGGCCAAATGGCCTCCGTCTGCACTGTCAGGATTCTATGAAATTTGCCAGATGCAATTTCAATAAGCTAAAGTTTAAGCTTTAACACCTCATTGAACCTTTCATTATATTTGTATTTCCCCTTACACTGAACAGTAGCTCTGCAGTAACCATTAGCTCCACACAGTTTACAATTTAATTCAAAAGCAGGATGCTGAACATTTAAACGGCAGACAGAAAATGCTGGAAAACCTTGAAGGGTCTGGCAGCATCTGTGGAGAGATAAACAGAGTTAACAGCCAGAATTTTCCAGCTGTTTAGGCCTTCCGGCCCCTCTGATACTGCAGCCCTGCCACAGGTCTCCAGGAGGTGTTGGGTGCAAGCAATGGAAAATCCTGTTGGACCAGTGATGGTGAACAGTGCAGAGAGCTCCCTGTGCATCAATGTGTGCCACCTCAAGAGCAAAGGTTTTAGCTCAACTGATGATCTTAAATTGGTTGTCAGAGCTCTGAAGAGTCATCCAGACTTGAAATGTTTGGGGGGGTTTCTCATGGTGGGAGGCAGCACGCCATTCGCCAGCAACGAGATCGCTCTGGAGAGATCGCATTTCCTGATTCTTTTCTGGATTTCCAACCCACATCTCTCTGAAGGTGAACATGGGCTGAAAATAACCCCCCCATGGAGGGGAGGCACGGTAGCACAGTGGTTAGCACTGCTGCTTCACAGCTCCAGGGTCCTGGGATCGATTCCTGGCTTGGGTCTGTGTGGAGTTTGCACATTCTCCTCGTGTCTGCGTGGGTTTCCTCTGGGCACTGTGGTTTCCTCCCACAGTCCAAAGATGTGCGGGTTAGGTTGATTGGCCATGCTAAGAAATTGCCCCTTAGTGTCCAGGGATGCGTAGGTTAGAGAGATTGACGGGTACAATATGTAGGGATATGGGGGTAGGGCCTGGGTGGGATTGTGTTCGGTGCAGACTCGATGGGCCGAAGGGCCTCTTTCTGCACTGTAGGGTTCTAGGATTCTATGATGAAAAATGGGAGGGGAGGGGAGAGGGGGGTGAGTGGATGGGGAGGGGAGAGGGGGGTGAGGGGAGAGGGGGATGTTGGTGGCAGGTGCTGGGGGAAGGCTGTTTGACTCATAGTCAAGCATCTTCCAATTGGTAGTGAGTCTCTTTGCTTCCCAATTGGCGTAGGAGGGCAGTTCATCACAAAGGTGACAGTGTTGGCCGTGTAATGGCTGGAGCGTTGGCGGGGAGGGCAAATCAAGCCTCCCTGAATGCACTTAATCACAGTTGGCAACCCTATCCGCCATTCGTTCCCACGTGTTTTGCCCAGAGCCTGCAGAGCTCAGGCAGTATTGGCCCAGCTCTCAGTAAAATGTGACGCTGTTCTGTCTCATAATCGCCTCTAACACCTGCTCCTCTGGCAACAGGCAGCTGCTATCAGACTGCGCGCCGTCCCTGGCCTCATTCATCAGCGAGCAAAGAAAATGACAAATTGCCATCATTTAAAATCTTATCAATTCAAAGCGCTTCAAAGAAACCCTGGGTTTAAAATTAGCAATCGGCTGATAGCAGCCGACAGATACGAGGTAAAAAGAGCCGCAGTAAACGCCACTGCGACACTCTCAAGCCGAGACCTCCGGAACATATTCAAGAGGTGCTTCGAGTGGAGAGATACCTCCGACACTGGGAGGGCAGAAGGAGGGGAATGGGCCTCACTGAGCTCAGCGTTGTCCTGAACGCTGCTGATTTTCACTGACCCGCATCCAAAATAGCTTTGTCTTGTCTCAAAGTCGAACTTGTAACTGATCTCAAGCTGCCCCCTGTCTCCCAGTCAAACTATAAGGGCTGTTGTCTCGTGACAAGGAAGTGCTTTTATTACATTAAAGGTGCTAACTAATTGCAAGTTGTTATCGGGGTAGTGAGGCCAACAGTAAATGCACGAGTCTCCAGTGGTGGGGTCGTAGGAGAGTGTTTTTAAAGTTTATTTATTAGTATCAAAAATAGGCTGATATTAACACTGTAGAGAAGTTACTGTGAAAACTCCCCAGTTGCCACATCCTAGCACCTCTTCGGGTACACCAGGGGAGAATTTAGCAGGGCCAACGCACCTGACCGGCACATCTTTCAAACTGTGGGAGGAAACTGGAGGAAACCCATGCAGGCACAAGGAGAAGGTGCAAATTCCACACAGACAGTGACCCAAGCTGGGAATCGAACCCAGGTCCCTATCGCTGTGAGGCAGCAGTGCTAACCACTGTGCCATGGGACTTTGCAATGGGGCAGAATGTGGTGATTCAGTTTTGGCTGGGTTTGTGGTTTGCGTAGGGTGAAACTCAGGGGAGTGACAAAGGGAACTTGAGAGAAAGTGGAACTGGGGCTGTCAGATCTCTGGATCTGGACCTCAGTGAGAATTTAAACCAAGATCCCATCTATCCTCCTTAGACACAGTGGCACTACCCAAAGAAGAGCAGGGGAGATTCCCACCTATGGCTGCACCCCACACGCCCTAACCCGAATTATATTCATCAACAACTGTGAGTAAAATGAAATACCCAGTCAGTTATCACATTGCGGAGACACGCTGTGCACCATCTTTCCTGTATTACATCACCGACTATACTCTGAAACAATTCTATTGGCTGTGAAATGGTCCAGGACCCTCCTCAAGGCTGTGAAAGGCGCTATGCCAATGCAGGTTTCTCTGTTTCATTTGAAAGGCCCACGATACCTGGCAAGGAGCAGGCAAACCCTTAACGCAGAAGTTTCCAGTTTCTGAAATGTTGGGGAAGCAAAGCAATTACTGCCATTTTTCACAAACAGAGGGTGAACCGTCACTGAGGACTGGGGGTTGAACATAAGCAGCGGTATAGGTGGCGAGGTAGGTCCATTCAAAAGTCAGACGGCAGCAGGGAAGAAGCTGTTCTTGAGTCGGTTGGTACGTGACCTCCAGACTTTTGTATCTTTTTCCCCATGGAAGAAGGTGGAAGAGAGAATGTCCAGGGCGCGTGGGGTCCTTGATTACGCTGGCTGTTTTTCCAAGCACCGGGAAATGCAGACAGGGTTAATGGATGAAAGGCTGGTTTGAGTGATGGACTGGATTTCATTCGCAATGTTTTGCAGTTTCTTGCAGTCTTGGACAGAGCAGGAGCCATACCAAGCTGTGATACAACCAGAAAGAATGCTGTTGATGGTACATCTGTAGAAATTTGTTAGAGTTGTAGAGGACATGCCAAATTTCCTTAGTCTCCCGAGAAAGTAGAGGCACTGGTGGGCTTCCTTAACTATAGCGTCTGCGTGGAGAGACCAGGATCAGTTGTTGGTGATCTGGACACCTAGAAACTTGAAGTTCTCGACCATTTCTACTTTGTTCCCATTGATGTAGACTGGGGCATGTTCTCCACTATGCTTCCTTAAGTCGATGACAACTTCTTCGTTTTGTTGACAAAACATCTCTGCTTGTCACTCTACAGACTCAGGCTGCTGTTACCATGGCGGAGGGAGCGGTACTCAAATAGGCTGCAAGGTTACACAGCACTCCAGTACATAGAACATAGAACATTCCAGCGCAGTACAGGCCCTTCGGCCCTCGATGTTGCGCCAACCAGTGGAACCAATCTAATGACCCTCTAACCTAAACTATTCCAATGTTATCCATATGCCTATCCACTGACCATTTGAACGCCCTTAAAGTTGGCGAGTCCACAACTGCTGCAGGCAGGGCATTCCACACCCTTACTACCCTCTGAGTAAAGAACCTACCTCTGACATCCGTCCTATAATTACCACCCCTTAATTTAAAGCTATGTCCCCTCGTGTTAGCCATCACCATCCGAGGAAAAAGGCTCTCACTATCCACCCTATCTAACCCTCTGATCATCTTGTATGCCTCAATTAGGTCACCTCGTAACCTTCTTCTCTCTAATGAAAATAACCTCAAGTCCCCCAGCCTTTCCTCATAAGACCTTCCCACCATACCAGGCAACATCCTGGTAAACCTCCTCTGTACCCTTTCCGATGCCTCCACATCTTTCTTATAATGCGGCGACCAGAACTGTACCCAATACTCCAAGTGTGTTGGCCGCACCAGAGTTTTGTACAGTTGCGACATGACGGTAACCTGTGCTCGACCGAGTTACTGACTCTGCTGAGGTGCTGCCACATGGCGAGTGGCAGTGATTCCCTGGAACACAAAGCTACTCCTTCCCCACTGTTCAGCGTGGCTACTCCAGCCATGCCTGATGGTCCGCCAGCCCAGACTGCTGCTGCCCCTCCAAGGTCATGAGACGCTTGATGCCATCAAAGAAGAAAGAAAATGACAGCACAGGAACAGGCCCTTCGGCCCTCCAAGCCCAGACCGACCATGCTGCCCAACTGAACTAAAACCCCCTCTATTCCCATCCTATTTGTCAAGACATCCTTTAAAAGCCACTACCGTATCCACTACCTCCCCTGGCAGTGAGTTCCAGGCACCCACCATCCTCTGTGTAAAAAATCTGCCTCTTTAAAACCATCCCGCAAAGCCATCTGCAGTTTCACTCAAACCATCATGTCCAGTCGCTTTGTAGGAGCGATGGAACCCACAGGACAGGCACTCGGGGAATGTATAAACACGAATAAATTGGGTCATGTATGTGTCATTGGATGTTTGTTGGATAAAGTTGGTATAGAATGGCTGCCTTGTGATGTCTTTATTTCAGGATTGTGGCCTGGGGGAATGGTAAGGTGGGTAAGTGGTGCTTTGGGGGTGTTTCAGAGAAAATGGAATTTAAGGAGATGCTCATTATCAGCCTGCCCAAAGCAATGAAGCCTCCCCCTTATACCTGCTCCTGAGCTCCTCAAAGCCCTGTTCTTAACAGCTGCATCCTCACGATGCACAGCTTTTGGAGGATGTTGCAGACCACACTCCAGCGTGTATTAGAAAGCTCAGCAATCCAGGCAGTGGAATTATTTTGATTTGATTTATTATTGTCGTATGTACTTGAATGCAAATTACAGGGTCAACGGCAGGGTTCTGAGGAGTGTGGAGGAACAGAGAGATCTTGGGGTTCATAGCCACAGATCTCTGAAGGTTGCCACTCAAGTGGATAGAGCCGTGAAGAAGGTTTATAGTGTGTTAGTGTTTATTAACAGGGGGTTTGAGTTTAAGAGCCGTGGGGTTATGCTGCAACTGTACCAGACCTTGGTGAGACCACATTTGGAATATTGTGTTCAGTTCTGGTCACCTCACTACAAGAAAGATATGGAAGCATTGGAGAGAGTGCAGAGGAGATTTATCAGGATGCTGCCTGGTTTCGAGGGTAGGTCTTATGAGGAAAGGTTGAGGGAGCTGGGGCTTTTCTTTTTAGAGTGGAGGAGGATGAGAGGCGACTGAATAGAGGTTTATAAGATGATGCGAGGGATTGATAGAGTGGACGTGCAGAGATTATTTCCTTGGGTGGATGTAGCTGTTACTAGGGGGCATAACTATAAGGTTCATGGTGGGAGATATAGGAGGGATGTCCGAGGTAGATTCTTTACTCAGAGAGTGGTTGGGGTGTGGAATAGACTGCCTGCTGTGATAGTGGAGTCGGACACTTTAGGAATTTTCAAGCGGTTATTGGATAGGCACATGGAGTGCTCCAGAATTATAGGGAGTGGGATAGCTTGATCTTGGGACTGGACATAGCTCGGCACAACATTGAGGGCCGAAGGGCCTGTACTGTGCTGTAGTGTTCTATGTTTCTATGTTCTATGTATTAATATACAGTGAAAGGTATTGTTTTTTGTGCACTATGCAGAAAGCATACCGTTCATAGAGAAGGAAAGGAGAGGATGCAGAATGTAGTGTTACAGTCATAGCTAGGGTGTAGAGAAAGATCAACATAATGCGAGGTAGGTCCATTCAAAAGTTGGACAACAGCAGGTTAGAAGCCATTCTTGAACCGGTTGGTACGTCACCTCAGATTTTTGTATCTTTTTTCTGATGGAAGAAGGGGGAAGAGAGAATATCCGGAGTGGGGTCCTTAATTATGCTGGCTGCTTTGCCGAGGCAGCGGGAAGTATAGCCAGAGTCAATGGATGGGAGGCTGGTTTGTGTGATGGATTGGGCTACATTCACGACCTTTTGTAGTTCTTTGCGGTCTTAGGCAGAACAGGAACCCGTACCAAGCTGAGGTACAACCAGAAAGAATGCGTTCCATTGGAAGTTGAATCATCAATCTGAGATGTTGATGGTCTGCTCCTCAATGTCCTGAGTTGAAAATGGTTGTTATTGTTATTGTCCAAGTGTGGCAGACTGGCAGCTGGGAGTCACGAACCGTGTATAGTCCGGGTATCCTTGTCACTGAGCAACCAATGTGGTGCTCAAAGATAGCAGGAGTGGGTGTGCTAGAATAATGGGAATGAACCAGTACAATGACCCCTCTGTAGTCACGCACACCAACCTCACATTCAAGGTGTGGAACCCCTTCAGGCCTGTGGCGTCGACGCAGTAACCTGGTGTGGCAGCCAATGCCTTCCTGCACCTTTCCTTGGCAATGCCATGGGGGGGGGTCTGCTCATCCAATTTCTCCCTGCTTAAGGAGGGATTTCCCGCTGAATAGTGGAGGCAGGAAAATCAGGAACAAAGACCCCTCTCCCTGTCTGCTGGCCTGGCTGACCTCTCGGGCGCAACGACGCACTGTGAATGGAGAAATGTCATGTAGCTAGCTCTGGCCATTCAGGGCCACAGTGACCTGGACAAGTACTGGCAGCGTTACCCTCACTCAACCTGTTCTGTGGCTGCAGACTTGGTCCATTGCAGATACTGCTGCTGGCTGAGACTGAGGTAGAAGATCCCGGCTGGGTAAGACCTCCTGTTGAGAGCCTTCATAAGAACATAAGAACATAAGAAATAGGAGCAGGAGTAGGCCATCTCGCCCTTCGAGCCTGCCCCGCCATTCAATAAGATCATGGCTGATCTGTTGTGGCTCAGTTCCACTTTCCCGCCCTCTCCCCATAACCCTTAATCCCCTCTCTTATCAAGAACCCATCAACCCGCTTCTTAAAAATATTTAGCGAGGCAGCCTCCACCACTTCAACGGGCAGAGAATCCCAGAGATTCACCACCCTTTGAGTGAAGAAGTTCCTCCTCAACTCCATTCTAAACCGCCTCCCCTTTATCTTGAGGCTGTGCCCCCTAGTCCTACTGTCTTTTTTGAGCGGGAAGAGTCTCTCCACCTCTATCCTATCCATCCCATTCATCATCTTATACGTCTCAATGAGATCTCCCCTCATTCTTCTAAACTCTAACGAGTACAAGCCTAGTTTATTCAGCCTCTCCTCATAGCTCAATCCCCTCAACTCCGGTATCAGCCTAGTAAACCTCCTCTGCACTCCCTCCAGGGCCAAAATATCCTTGCGCAGGTGCGGCGCCCAAAACTGCACACAGTACTCCAGCTGCGGCCTCACCAATGCCCTATACAGCTGCAGCAAGACCTCCCTACTTTTATATTCCATCCCCCTCGCTATGAAGGCCAGCATCCCATTCGCCTTCCTGACCACCTGCTGCACCTGCAAGCTGGGTTTTTGCGACTCATGCACAAGGACCCCGAGGTCCCTCTGCACCGTCGCCTGCTGCAGTTTTTCGCCACGTAAGTAATAGTCCTTCCTACCATTCTTCCTACCAAAGTGGACCACCTCACACTTGCCAACATTAAATTCCATTTGCCATTTCCTGGCCCATTCGCCCAGCCTATCTAGATCCTTCTGCAGACTCTCCACACCCTCCGCACAATTTGCCTTTCCCCCAATCTTGGTGTCATCAGCAAATTTCGACACCCTGCACTCGGTTCCCTCCTCCAGATCATCTATATAAATGGTAAATAGCTGAGGCCCCAGCACCGACCCCTGGGGCACCCCACTAGTCACCAACCGCCAATCCGAATAGCACCCGTTGACCCCCACTCTCTGCCTCCTATTTGACAACCAATCCTCTATCCATGCTAACACCCTACCCCCAACTCCATGTCCCCTGACCTTCTGCAATAACCCTTCCTCTGCTCTCTGTGTGAGAAAAGTTTCTCCTCAGGGTTGCTCCTTCTCCATGTCTGTGCCACACTGCATCCAGGAGGAACGATCACTTTTGTCCCCATGACAGAGGAGGAGTTAGAGAATTTCAATCCACAACACTCCTTCCGAAAATCCAGCCAGACTCCCTTCAGACTGAAACTTCAACCCAACCCTCCAGCAACAACACATTTACCTTTCCGCGGTCTCCCAGCTTTGCTCATTTTCATCACAAGTTTGCAAAGTTAAAAGCAGCTCCTGCTCCGCTGTTTTGCCCTGTCCATTGTTTGTGGGTCTGGTGCTTTGGAAGGGACTCTTCTCGACAACGCTCGCTGATTGGTGGCATCTCTCTCTCTCGTTCACATAAATATATCAATATACGTATTGTAATCAGCATGGAGAACAGCCAGTCCCAACTCATCAGCACGCCAGCCCAACACAGCAGGGAATACTAGGAAAAAAAGCCAACACGAAGGGGAGGAGATGATAATCAGGGCGACCAGGAAAGATTTGCATTTATACAGTGACCTCAGGACATCCCAAAATACTTTGCCAGGCTCATTGCTTGTGTGACCAGATCAGATAGCTGGATATCCTTATGAAGTGCTTCAAGAGGTTACTCATGTAATGCATCAATTCCAATCTCCCAGATTGCCTGCATCCACTGCAGTTCACCCACTGCTGCAACAGGTCCACTGCAGATGCCATCTCCGTGGCCTTGCACTGGTAAACCTGGATAACAAGAGCCTCTTGTAGCCACTTAACTTTTGATTTGATTTGATTCATTATTGTCACATGCATTGGCATCCAGTGAAAAGTATTGCTTTTAGTGCACTATACAGACAAAGCATACCATTTATAGAGTACATTGGGGTGGCACAGTGGTTAACACTGCTGCTTCACAGCTCCAGGGGCCTGGGTTTGATTCCCAGCTTGGGTCACTGTCTGTGTGGAGTTTGCACATTCTCCTCGTGTCTGTGTGGGTTTCCTCCAGGTGCTCCGGTTTCTTCCCACAGTCCAAAGATGTGCAGGTTAGATGGATTGGCTATGCTAAAAATTGCCCTTAGTGTCCTGAGATGTGTAGGTTAGAGGGATTAGTGGGTGAATATGTAGAGATATGGGGGTAGGGCCTGGGTGGGATTGTGGTTGGTGCAGACTCGATGGGCCAAATGGCCTCTTTCTGTACGGTAGGGTTTCTACGATTTCTATACATAGAGGAGAAGGAAACGAGGGCATGTAGAATGCAGTGTTACAGTGATAGCTAGGGTGTAGAGAAAGATCAACTTAGTGCAAGGTAGGTCCATTCAAAAGTCTGCTGGCAGAGGAAAGAGTTGTTCTTGAGTTGGTTGGTATGTGTTCTCAGACTTTTGTATCCTTAGTTAGAAGTTAGAGGAGAGTATGTGCAGGGTGCTTAGGGTCCTTGATTATGCTAGCTGCTTTTCCAAGGTAGCTGGAAATTTAGACAGAGTTAATGGATGGGAGGCTGGTTTGCACGATGGACTGGGCTTCATTCATGATCCCTTGTCTTTTTTTGGAGTCTTGGACAGAGAAGGAGCCATACCAAGCTGTGATACAACCAGAATGAATGCTTTCTAAGGTGCATCTGTTAGTGAGAGTCATAGCAGACATTCCAAATTTCCTTAGCCTCCTGAGAAAGTAGAGGCATTGGTGGGCTTTCTGAACTCTAGTGTCAGCATGGAGAGACCAGGATAGGTTGTTGGTGATCTGGTCACCTAGAAACATGAACTTCTCGATAGTTTCCACTTCTTCCCCATTGATGTAGACAGGGGCATGTTATCCATAATGTTTCCTGCAGTCGATAACAATCTCCTTTATTTTGTTGACATTGAGGGAGAGATTATTGTTGCTGCACCAGATTCTCTATCTCATTCCTGTACTCTGTCTCGTCATTTTTTTGAGATCCAACCCAATGCAGGTGTTGTCAACAAACTTGAAAATCGAATTGGAGGGGAATTTGGCCACACAGTCATAGGTGTATAAGGAGTATAGTAGGGGGTTGAGAACGCAGCGTTGTGGGGATGTTCAGGGTGATCGTGGAGGAGGTGTTGTTGCCTATCCTTACTGATTGTGATATCCCTTTACAGAGGAAGGAGATGAGCCCTAGGCCACAGTGTTTGGGGATGAAAAGGAAAGCGAGAGAGGTGACACAGTGCTTCGCAATGCTGCCTCACATCTTCAGGAACCCGGGTTTGATTCTGGCCTTGGGTGACTCTTTGTGTGGAGTTTGCATGTCCTCCTTGTGTCTGCAAGGGTTTCCTCTGGGTGCTCTGGTTTCCTCCCACAGTCCAAAGATCTGAAGGTTTAGTGGATTGGCCATGCTAAATTGCCCCTTAGTGTCCAAAGCTTAGCAGGGTAGATGTGTGGGGTTACAGAGATAGGGGAGAGTAAGATGCTCTTTTGGCGAGGTAGGGCAGTCATATCAGGTCCTGCACCAGTCACACAGGGAGTGGTACTGGGTGGAGAGGGGGCTTGACCTCAGCATTGTAAATGATGACCCCCTGATCACCACTAAGGCAACACATTTGTGTTATTCCATTCCCACTCTCATACTCTGGATGGAATGACTCAGTGATTTTCCAGCACTGCTTGTGGGCCAAGATAAACAGGAGTGCTCCCCCTATCAAACCAAGTCTCCTAACTACCCTGTAGTCCACAGATCCCTCAATCAGACAATTTCCACCCATCATGCGTTGGAGGTGGAGTGCTGGGTCGGGTGTCAGCAGGGGTCAGGCATCAGCAGTCCAATTTGCAGGAGATAAGGACACAGATATCCAGATATCCATCTAATATAGCAGGGCTTCTGTTACTAGGCAAACCATGGAGGTAACTGTGCTCTCCAACCTTCACAAGTGCACTCACCTAAGTATTGCCAACAAATTGATCTGAGGTACTCCAGTCACACAAGATATGAGGGCGGCACGGTAGCACAGTGGTTAGCACTGCTGCTTCACAGCTCCAGGCTCCTGGGTTCGATCCCCGGCTCGGGTCACTGCCTGTGTGGAGTTTGCACATTCTCCTCGTGTCTGCGTGGGTTTCCTCTAGGTGCTCCGGTTTCCTCCCACAGTCCAAAGATGTGCGGGTAAGGTTGATTGGCCATGTGAAGATGTTGCCCCTTAGTGTCCAGGGATGTGTAGGTTAGAGAGATTAGTGGGTATGATATGGGGGTAGGGCCTGGGTGGGATTGTGTTTGGTGCAGACTCGATGGGCAGAAGGGCCTCTTTCTGCACTGTAGGGTTCTATGATCTGAGATATCTTCAGAAAGAGAACGGTGTGTGTTTGTAGGTCAGATTTCCTCTTCCGCTGTGGGTTTTAGCGACTGTTGTGACAGAACCTCACTGACCATGCTTCACAATGGGATCTGTTCCTTTCACGCACGTACATACATAATCATTTAGCCCTGAGTGATAGCAGATGGAGATGGTCCCTGCAGAGAAAACCATCAGTCTCACATTGTGCTTCCACATGGCCTTCCCGCAGAGCCTTTGTGTTGCTGTTTATAGACTGTACACCATTCACACACACAGCTATCACTTTGATCCCACTGAGATACTTGTTTGCTGTGTTCTCAGCCTTGCACCTGAACCTGGCTTGGCAAATTCAGGTGCAAGGATAAGTAAGTGAAGGGTAGTAATTGGATGGGTGGTCAGAATCACAGGGCCCTATTTTACCATTTTGATTCTGAGTGCTGGGCGGACTTGAATCTGGGAGTGTTTCAGATCCGACTTTTAGACCCGTTCTCAGGCACCCCCCTCATACGCACTCTGCCCAAAAAAGTAGCAGCGATTCTGAACCGCGCTCAGAAGCCTGTGAGCAGGGCTTAACGCGCTCAAAACGCTGCAGCTCCGATTGGAGCCTTAAACTGCGCACGCGCAGTAAAAAATATAGAGAAACGCTCCCCTGCCACATCGCTCCCGGGCCTGATGATGTCTCCCCCTGGCCCCCCCACAGACATTGCCCCACCCCCCCACAGCATTATTCCCCCCCCCCCCCCCCCCACCGCCTCCGCCACCCAGACCGATCATAAGAACGTAAGAAATAGGAGCAGGAGTAGGCCATCTAGCCCTTCGAGCCTGCCCCGCCATTCAATAAGATCATGGCTGATCTGAAGTGGATCAGTTCCACTTTCCCGCTCTCTCCCCATAACCCTTAATTCCCCTGTCTATCAGAAACCTATCTACCCGTGACTTAAATATATTTAGCGAGGCAGCCTCCACCACTTCAACGGGCAGAGAATTCCAGAGATTCACCACCCTTTGAGTGAAGAAGTTCCTCCTCAACTCCGTTCTAAACTGCCCCACTCCCCACTTATCTTGAGGCTGTGCCCTCTAGTTCTGCTATCCTTTCTAAGCAGGAAGAATCTCTCTACCTCTACCCTATCCATCCCCTTCATTATCTTATACGTCTCTATAAGATCCCCCCTCATCCTTCTAAACTCCAACAAGTACAGACCCAGTCTATTTAGTCTCTCTTCATAGTCCAACCCCCTCATCTCTGGTATCAGCCTAGTGAACCTCCTCTGCACTCCCTCCAAGGCCAATATATCCTTTCGCAAAGTGCGGCAACCAAAACTGCACACGGTACTCCAGTTGCGGCCTCACCAGTGCCCTGTACAGTGCCCTGATCACCGCCCCCTCCCACCCTTCCCCACACCAATCGCACACAGAGTGGCTGCCCCCGTCCCCCCACCAAACGGCCATCTGACCCACCTGCCTCCCACCTCCCCCCCCCCCACCAGAGAGCTATCTGACTCACCTCCCTGCTCTTCCCCTCCCCCCCACCCAACCCCACCACCGATCTGAGTCAGATTGTCGCCGGAAGCTCGGATTTTACCTCCCCAGAAGCTGGAGCGCCCGGATCGGGCCTTTGTGGACCATGTCTGTTTCGCGGTGAATATGGATGGGCGAACGCAGTGATAAAGGGGGACCTGCCGGTAAATGCAGCCCATTAAGTAAATTTAAATGCATGCAAATGTAATGGCTAGTTTCGGCCATTGGTAAATGCCGAATCGCGCTACTCACTTCAAACCTGACTTTTACAAGTTTTCGCGCCAAAAAACAGGCACAACCTGATGGTAAAATTGGGCCCATTGAATCATAGAGGTTTACAGCATGGAAACAGGCCCTTCAGCCCAACTTGTCTATGCCACCCTTTTTTTTTGATGACTAAGCTAGTGCCAATTGCCTGCATTTGGTCCATATCCCTCTACATCCTCTTTCTCATTTGACAATGTCCTTTCTATGATAGGGTGACCCAGGCTGTACACAGTGTTCCAAGTGTGGCCTTACCAATGTTTTGTACAACTTCAACAAGACGTCCCAACTCCTGTACTCAATGTTCTGACCAATGAAACCAAGTAAGCCAAATATCTTGTTCACTACTCAGTCCACCTGTGACTCCACTTTCAAGGAGCTATGAACCTGTACCCCTAGATTTCTTTGTTACCCATGTAACTGTCCAAACTCTTTATAAAAGGCAAACTTGTACTCGCCTTTGGCAGCTTGTTCCAGACACTCATCACCCTCTGTGTGAAAAAATTGTCCCTCTGTACCTTTCTGTATCTCTGCTCTCTCACCTTAAGCCTATGCCCTCTAGTTTTAGTCTCTCCTGCCTTTGGAAAAAGATGTTGACTATCTAGCTGATCTATGCCCCTCATTCTTTTATAGACCTCTATAAGATCACCCCTCAGCTTCCTATGCTCCAGAGAAAAAAGTCTTAATTTATTCAACCTCTCCTTACATCTCAAACCATCAAGTCCCAGTAGCATCCTACAAAATCTTTTCTGCACCCTTTCTCGTTTAATAATATCCTTTCAATAATAGGATGACCTGGACTGCACACAGTATTCCAAATGTGGCCTTACCAATGTCTTGTACAACTTCATCAAGATGTCCCAACTCCTGTATTCAATGTTCTGACCAATGAAACCAAGCATGCTGAATGCCTTCTTCACCATTCTGTTCACCTGTGACTCCATTTTCAAGGAGCTATGAACGTGTATCCCTAGATCTCTTTGTTTTGTAACTCTCCCCAACACCCTACCATTAACTGACTAAGTCCTGCCCTGGTTCAATCTACCAAAATGCATCACCTCGCATTTATCTAAATGAAACTCCATCTGCCATTCATCAGTCCACTGGCCCAATTGATCAAGATCACATTGCAGTTCTGGATAACCTTCTTCACTGTCCACTATGCCGCCAATCTTGGTGTCATCTGCAAATTTACTAAACATGTCTCCTAAATCCTCCTAAATAACAGTGGGCGCAGTACTACTCACAGGCCTCCAGTTTGAAATACAATCCTTTGCAACCATCCTTTGTCTTCTGTCATCAAGCCAATTTTGTATCCAATTGGCTACCTCACCCTGGATCCTGTGAGATTTAACTTTATGCAACAACCTACCATGCGGTACCTTGTCAAAGGCCTTGCTAAAGTCCATATAGCCAACATCAACTGTACTGCCCTCTCTTGGTTACCCCTTCAAAAAATTCAAACAAATTTGTCTGATATGATTTTCCACTCACAAAGCCATGCTGACTGTCCCTAATCAGTCCTTGTGTCTCTAAATGCCTGTAGATCCTGTCTCTCAAAATACCTTCCAACAATTTACCCATCACAGATGTAAGGTTCACCGGCCTGTAGTTCCCAGGCTTTTCCCTGCAGTCCTTTCTAAACAAAGGCACAACATTTGCCACCCTCCAATCTTCAGGCACCTCAACAGTGGTAGTTACTATTGTTATGTTGGTAAAAATGGGAGTCAGTCTGCACACATCCCATAAACAGCAAAATGAGATGAATGTTGATTGACTGTTTTTAGTGTTATTGCATTGGAACAGAAACAGGCCATTCGTCCCCTCATTCTTTCTCCTGTTGATCGTGGGCTGACGAATGTCAGATGGAGTTTAATTTAGATAAATGCGAGATGATGCATTTTGGTGGATTGAACCAGGGCAGGACTTATTCAGTTAATGGTAGGGCATTAGGGAAAGTAACAGAACTAAGAGATCTAGGGGTACAAATTCATAACTCCTTGAAAGTGGAGTCACAAGTGGACAGAGTGGTGAAGAAGGCATTCAGTATGCTTGGTTTCATTGGTCAGAACATTGAATATAGACAGGAGTTGGGACGTCCTGTTGAAGTTGTACGAGACATTGGTAAGGCCACAGTTGGAATACTGTGTACAGTCGTGTTTGACGAATTTATTGGATTTCTATGATGATGTGACTAGTGCAGTAGACAGAGGGGAACTGGTGGATGTGGTGTTTTTAGATTTCCAAAAGGCGTTTGAGAAGGTGCCTCACAAAAGGTTTCTGCAGAAGGTTAGGGTGCACGGAGTTGAGGGTAAGGTGTTAGCGTGGATTGAGGATTGGCTGTCTAATAGGAGGCAGAGAGTTGGTTTCAATGGGTGCTATTCTGATTGGCGGTTGGTGACTAGTGGAGTGCTGCAGGGATCAGTGCTGGGGCCTCAACTATTTACCATTTATGTAGATGATCTGGAGGAGGGGGCTGAGTGTAGGGCAACGAAATTTGCTGAGTGGAAAAGCAAATTGCGTGGAGGGTGTGGAAAGTCTACAGAGAGATCTGGATAGGCTGAGCAAGTGGGCGAGGACCTGGCAGATGGAGTATAATGTTAGCAAGTGTGAGGTTATCCACTTTGGCAGAAATAATAGTAGGAGGGAATATTTAAAAGGCAAAAAGCTGCAGCATGCTAAGGTGCAGAGGGACCTGGGGGTCCTTGTGCACAAGTTGCAAAAACCCAGTCTGCAGGTGCAGCAGGTGATCAAGAAGGCGAATGGGATGCTGGCCTTTATAGCGAGGGGGATAGAATATAAAAGTAGGGACGTTTTGCTGCAACTGTACGGGGCACTGGTGAGGCCGCAGCTGGAGTACTGTGTGCAGTTTTGGTCGCCACACTTGCAGGAGGATATATTGGCCTTGGAGGGAGTGCAGAGGAGGTTCACTAGGCTGATACCAGAGATGAGGGGGTTGGCCTATGAAGAGAGACTACATAGACTGGGTCTGTACTCGTTGGAGTTTAGAAGGATGAGGGGGGATCTTATAGAGATGTATAAGATAGTGAAGGGGATGGATAGGGTAGAGGTAGAGAGATTCTTCCCGCTTAGAAAGGGCAGCAGGACTAGAGGGCACAGCCTCAAGATAATGGGGGTGCAGTTTAGATCAGAGTTGAGAAGGAACTTCATCACTCAAAGGGTGGTGAATCTCTGGAATTCTCTGCACATTGAAGTGGTGGAGGCTACCTCGCTAAATATATTTAAGTCACGGGTAGATAGGTTTCTGATAGACAAGGGAATTAAGGGTTATGGGGAGAAAGCGGGAAAGTGGAACTGATCCACTTCAGATCAGCCATGATCTTATTGAATGGCGGGGCAGGCCCGAGGGGCTAGATGGCCTACTCCTGCTCCTATTTCTGATGTTCTTAGTTCTGGTCACCCTATTATGGAAAGGATATTATTAAATTAGAAAGAGTGCAGAAAAGACTTACTAAGATGTTACCGGGACTTGATGGTTTGAGTTATAACGTGAGGCTTGATAGACTGGGACATTTTTCTTTGGAGCCTAGGAGGCTGAAAGGTGATCTTATTGAGATCTGTAAAATAATGAGGGGCACAGATCAGCTAGAAAGTCAATATCTTTTCCTAAAGGTGGGAGAGTCTAAAACTAGAGGGCATAGGTTTAAGGTGAGAGGGGAGAGACACAAAAGTGTCCAGAGGGGCAATTGTTTCACACAGAGGGTGGTGAGTGTCTGGAACAAGCTGCCAGAGGTAGTAGTGGAAGCGGGTACAATTTTGTCTTTTAAAAAGCATTTAGACAGTTACATGGATAAGATGGGTATAGAGGGAGATGGGCCAAATGCGGGCAATTGGGATTCGCTTAGGGGTTTAGAAAAAAGGGTGGCGTGGACAAGTTGGGCTGAAAGGCTTGTTTCCATGCTGTAACCCTCAATGACTCTATGTGATCACTCAGTTAAATCACAGATAATCTGTATTTCAACTTTATTTATCTTCCTTACACCTTCCTTAACTAAAGGTTTGGGGAAGTGAGTTTCAGATTGCTATCAGGTTAACGGGAAAACTCCTGGTTCATCCTTGAATGAGTGCCATGGGATCATTCCACCCACCCAGACAGGCTGGCCAAGCCTCAAGGTTAATGTTTCAGCTGAAAAGACAGCACCTCCAATAGTGCAGCCCTCCCTCAGTGCTGCGCTGAAGTATTAGTCTCGATGATAACTAGATGCTTGTCAGTGACAATATTAAACTCAACCAATGTTGTCGGGGTAATTCTGTGATACTATGTTGATGGATCTAGTATATGACCACTTTGAGAAAAGGACTTTGTGAAGACACCAGGCAGCACGTTTTAGAAATCAAGAAATGCCATCTAAAACTAACCTTCTACATCTCAATTTTCCCATTGGAAAATCCATGCTCTTGTCTTCAGTTACAAATTGAAATGAAATCATGGTTAGGAGAAGTATTACAGATAGAAGCGATCCCGGATTGAAGATAGGATTGGGATCACAATCGGAGTGATCCTGCATTGAAGATAGGAGCGAGGTTACAATCAGAGTGATCCCGGATTGAAGATAGGAGCGGGATCACAATAGGAGTGATCCCAGATTGAAGATAGGAGCGGGATCACAATAGGAGTGATCCCGGATTGAAGATAGGAGCGGGATCACAATCGGAGTGATCCTGGATTGAAGATAGGAGCGGGATCACAATCGGAATGATCCAGGATTGAAGATAGGAGCGGGATCACAATAGGAGTGATCCAGGATTGAAGATAGGAGCGGGATCACAATCGGAGTGATCCCGGATTGAAGATAGGAGCGGGATCACAATCGGAGTGATCCCGGATTGAAGATAGGAGCGGGATCACAATCGGAGTGATCCCGGATTGAAGATAGGAGCGGGATCACAATCGGAGTGATCCAGGGTTGAAGATAGGAGCGGGATCACAATCGGAGTGATCCAGGGTTGAAGATAGGAGCGGGATCACAATCGGAGTGATCCCGGATTGAAGATAGCAGCGGGATCACAATCGGAGTGATCCGGGTTGAAGATAGGAGCGGGATCACAATCGGAGTGATCCCGGATTGAAGATAGGAGCGGGATCACAATCGGAGTGATCCCGGATTGAAGATAGGAGCGGGATCACAATCGGAGTGATCCCGGATTGAAGATAGCAGCGGGATCACAATCGGAGTGATCCCGGATTGAAGATAGCAGCGGGATCACAATCGGAGTGATCCCGGATTGAAGATAGGAGCGGGATCACAATCGGAGTGATCCCGGATTGAAGATAGGAGCGGGATCACAATCGGAGTGATCCCGGATTGAAGATAGCAGCGGGATCACAATCGGAGTGATCCCGGATTGAAGATAGCAGCGGGATCACAATCGGAGTGATCCCGGATTGAAGATAGGAGCGGGATCACAATCGGAGTGATCCCGGATTGAAGATAGGAGCGGGATCACAATCGGAGTGATCCCGGATTGAAGATAGGAGCGGGATCACAATCGGAGTGATCCCGGATTGAAGATAGGAGCGGGATCACAATCGGAGTGATCCAGGGTTGAAGATAGGAGCGGGATCACAATCGGAGTGATCCCGGATTGAAGATAGGAGCGGGATCACAATCGGAGTGATCCAGGGTTGAAGATAGGAGCGGGATCACAATCGGAGTGATCCCGGATTGAAGATAGGAGCGGGATCACAATCGGAGTGATCCCAGATTGAAGACAGGAGCGGGATCAGAAATATTAGCAATCCATGATTGAATAGAGGAATGGATCAAAATTGGATTGATCTCGGATTGTAGCTGGGAATGAGGTTCCAGGCAGGAAAATCCAGGATTGAAGATAGAACTGGAATTACAATTCATACAAGAATCAGGAACCTGGACAATGTCCCTGAGTGAAAAATGAGGCATGTAACACTTCTCGGAATAAGGCAGATTTTCAGTTGGTACAATTGGTAATGACAGAATGTGTACAAAGCAGAAACCTCTCTCTATATTGCAGTGGTCATTAGCAGTTAATTCAGAGGCCACAGGAATGTGAAATGACTGCAGGGCAAATGTCGGCAAACTCACTGACAGAATTCACTGTTTGCTTAAAATGCAGCTAAACGATAACATATGTCAACAATGAATGAATGCTGCCTGTGATTGATGTGAGTGAGCTGTGTTTCGTGGCCTCCAGATATTGTTCAAGTGGGCCGCTGCCTCTCTCTGCTCTGTCCTTCTTTCTCTGAAAGATTTGTCTGGCTTCTGCATTGACAATGAGATGACAGGACCTAAAATAGAACGCACCAGATACCTAGGAACAGAGTAATGACACAAATCACTGCCAAACCCCTGGATGACCAATGGTTTTTTCCCCCTCCTTCCCTTGGATGTGTTGACCCCTCACTGGGGGTGTAGTTTAGTGACCATCAGCAGCCCAATATCAAGCTCCTGTGACCAGTTTCCTTAGATTTAAGTTTTCGCTGAGCAAACTATTCCTCCGCGTACGGCATCACAGGCCAGTCTGAACTGGTCCTCACCTCAGGTCTACTGCCCGCTAAAAGTGAAAGTCGCCATAGTCTGGTGGTGATTTAACCTGAGGGTCACCACACCTCAGGTGAGGGGCAAGGCTGAGAAGACGGGGCTTTCGTGAATAACCTCAGCCAGTACAGGGATTGAACCCTCACTGTTGGCATCACTCTGCATCACGAGCCAGCCGTCCAGCCAACTGAGCTAAATCCTACTCCCCGCTAAGGTAGCCCTGGTAACAGGAAGTGCTGGAAAAACTCCGCAGGTCAGGCAGTACCTATGAGTTGCCCTTCTCAAGGGAAAGAAGGGATGGCAATAAAAAAAATACCAGCGACACCCACATCCTGTAAAATAATAAGAAAAAGAGAAACAGAGTTAATGTTTTGAGTCCAATATCATTCCTTTTCAGAGTTTCTTCACATTGGATCCAGCTTTTTTTTCTGCAGGTGCTTCCTGACCCGCTGAGTTTTTCCAGCACTTTCTGTTTTGTTTTCAGAACTCCAATATCCGCAGTGTTTTTTCCTTTACACTGAGTTAGGATCCAGGAGGGATGATCAGAGTTGGGAAGGGATGCCTGATGGATCTTTGACCCTCCGCTAACCCAGAAACACAGAGGCTAATCGTATCACCGACAACCCCCCCCCTCCCTTCCCAAACTCCCAAACAGCTTGACATTGATCAGGGATCTAAGATCTAAGGAGCCACTTCTTCCCTGAGGCACTGGGTTCAAATTCAGCCTGGACTAATTGGATGGGAACACGCAACAGGTCCGCAGCTAAAACTCACTGTGCAAAGCTGGTACTTAAGTAACAATAATTAGTAATCGCAATTGGAAGGAGATGCAACAGATGTGGGAAATGGAAAAATATCAAAATAATGACCTCTTGATACTGATTCTGAGAGTTCTGTTGTACCAGATCTTAAAGACTGAGATTATGGGCAGGATTTTCCAGCCACGCTCACCCCGAAACTGGAAAATCCCACCCATTTCAGGTCGTCATTGGTCTCTGGTGTAGTCCCGGAGGATTGGAGGATAGCGAATGTTGTCCCATTGTTTAAGAAGGGGAACAGAGGCTTTGCCGGGAATTATAGACCGGTGAGTCTTACTTCTGTTGTGGGCAAGGTTTTAGAAAAAATTATTAGGGATAGGATTTATAGTTATTTGGAGTGTAATAAATTGATTAGAAATAGTCAGCATGGTTTTGTAGCGGGTAGGTCGTGCCTTACTAACCTTATTGAGTTTTTTGAGAAGGTGACCAAAGAGGTGGATGGGGGTAAGGCAGTTGACGTGGTATACATGGATTTTAGTAAGGCGTTCGATAAGGTTCACCATGGTAGGCTTCTGCAGAAAATGCAGATGTATGGGATTGTGGGTAATCTAGGAAGTTGGATCAGGAATTGGCTATCAGATAGGAGACAGAGGGTGGTGGTGGATGGTAAATATTCATCATGGAGTGCAGTTACGAGTGGTGTGCCTCAGGGATCTGTTTTGGGGCCACTGTTGTTTGTAATTTTTATTAATGATCTGGATGAGGGTATAGTTGGGTGGATTAGTAAATTTGCTGATGACACCAAAGTCGGAGGTGTGGTAGATTGTGAGGAAGGGTGTCATAGTCTGCAGGGAGACTTAGATAGGTTGCAGAGCTGGGCCGAGAGGTGGCGGATGGAATTTAATGCGGAGAAGTGTGAGGTAATTCACTTTGGTAGGAGCAACAGATGTGTCGAGTATAGGGCTAACGGGAGGACTTTGAATAGTGTGGATGAACAGAGGGATCTAGGTGTGTGTGTACATAGATCCCTGAAAGTTGGGAATCAAGTAGATAAGGTTGTCAAGAAGGCGTACGGTGTCTTGGCGTTTATTGGTAGGGGGATTGAATTTAGGAGTCGCAGTGTAATGTTGCAACTGTACACTACTCTAGTGCGGCCGCACTTGGAGTACTGTGTGCAGTTCTGGTCCCCGCATTACAAGAAGGATGTGGAGGCGTTGGAGAGGGTGCAGAGGAGGTTTACTAGGATGTTACCTGGTATGGTGGGGAGGTCCTATGAGGAGAGACTGAGGGATCTAGGGTTGTTTTCGTTGGAAAGAAGGCGGCTAAGAGGGGATCTTATTGAAACATATAAGATGATTAGAGGTTTAGATAGGGTGGATAGTGATAGCCTTTTTCCTCGGATGGAGAAAGCTAGCACGAGGGGGCATGGCTTTAAATTAAGGGGGGGTAGCTACAGGACGGATGTCAGGGGTAGGTTCTTTACCCAGCGGGTGGTGAGGGATTGGAATGCCCTGCCTGCTGCAGTTGTAAATGCGTCTACTTTGGGGGCGTTTAAGAGATCTCTGGATAGGTTTATGGACGAAAAGGGATTGGTATAGGCTAGTGGGTCATTGTTTTTGTAACTGGTCGGCGCAACATCGTGGGCCGAAGGGCCTGTTCTGCGCTGTAATGTTCTATGTTCTATGTTCTATGTTCTATTTTCTGCCTGTTGCCTGCTCCTTTTCCCAAGGTGCACAGAACGGGAAAATCGGCCCCGGTGTATTTTTGTTGGATATGGATATCAAAGGTCATGGAATGAAGGCATGTGAATGGGCTTGAAGTTCAGAGAAGTTCATGATGTGATTGAATGTAGTACAGGCTTGAGGGGCTGAATGGCCTATTCCTATTCTGACTGGCTTGGTATCCGAAGCGACTCATTCTTCTTCTTTGGCTAGATGGATAATTTAAAGTGGCAGTCTTCCCTCCTTCCGGGATGCAGTGAATCCTCTTAGTGCTGATCTTAAAGTCATAATGTTTCACGTGAGTTAGGCAGTACGTCAGGCCTGAGTTGATGTAAGGGCGCGTGTCTTGGAGCTTGCTGTGCGATCAGGATTTGGACAAGCAGGTTGTCTCTGGTAGTGGTGGAGGTGGGTATATGCGTGTCTGAGTGAGGTAGGGTTGTGAGCATGCTCTGATTGTTGTCAGGACGGTGAGAGTTGCGTTTGGTATTTTGGAACCTTCTAATAAAGTGGAAGGAACCCTGAGAATTCTTTTGCATCACTAATTATCTTAGCAGCGAGCTGTTCTGATCTCAAATGCACTATCCGGACGGGCAGCGGAAGCAGATTTGATAAAAACTCTTAAGAAGGGTTGGGTAAAGGGCGGAATTCTGTGATCCCACCCGTCCCCGGGGGTTGGAAATTCCTGCCCAAGTCCACTGACACATGAGGCAGGCAAAGCATATAGAGAAACATGGAAACATAGAGGATAGGAGCAGGAGGAGGCTATTTGGCCCTTCGAGCCTGCCCCACCATTCATCACCATCATGGCTGATTGTCCAACTCCATAGCCTCATCCTGCTTTCTCCCCATAACCTTTGATCCCATTTGCCCCAAGTGCTATATCCAGCTGCCTCTTCAATACATTCAACATTGAGCTATGAGGAGAGGCTGAATAAACTAGGCTTGTACTCGTTAGAGTTTAGAAGAATGAGGGGAGATCTCATTGAGACATATAAGATGATGAATGGGATGGATAGGATAGATGTGGAGAGACTCTTCCCACTCAGAAAGGACAGTAGGACTAGAGGGCACAGCCTCAAGATAAAGGGGGGGGGTGCGGTTTCGAACGGAGTTGAGGAGGAACTTCTTCACTCAAAGGGTGGTGAATCTCTGGAATTCTCTGCCCGTTGAAGTGGTGGAGGCTGCCTCGCTAATTATTTTTAAGACGCGGGTTGATGGGTTTTTGATAAGCGAGGGGATTAAGGGTTATGGGGAGAGGGCGGGAATGTGGAACTAAGCCACGACAGATCAGCCACGATCTTATTGAATGGCGGGGCAGGCTTGAAGGGCTAGATGGCCTACTCCTGCTCCTATTTCTTATGTTCTTATGTTTTGGCATCAACTACTTCCTGTGGTAATGATTCCACAGGCTCACCACTCTTTGGGTGACAAAAACATCTCCCCATCTCCGTCCTAAATGGTCTACCCCGAATCCTCAGATTGTGACCCCCTGATTCTGGATTCCCACCATCGGGAACATCCTCCCTGTGTCTACCCTGTCTAGTCCTGTTAGAATTTTATAAGTCTCTATGAGATTCCCCCCGTCATTCATCTGAACTCCAGCGGAAACAATTCTAACTGACTCAATCTCTCCTCGTACATCAATCCTGCCATCCCTGGAATCAGCCTGGTAAAGATTTGCTGCATTTCCTTGAGAGCAAGAACATCCTTCCTCAGAAAAGAAGGCCAAAACTGCACAGAGTATTCTAGGTGTGGCCTCATCAAGGCCCAGGAGAATTGTAACAACACATCCCTGCTCCTGTACTCGAAACCTCTCGCAATGAAGGCCAACATACCATTTGCCTTCTTTACCACCTGCTGCATCTGCATACTTACCTTCAGTAACTGTTGTATATGGTACACTTTGGTCTGGAACAGGTTCCCAGCCTGAAGCCTAGTTGCCCTTGAGAAGGTGGTGGTGGGCTGCCTTCTTGAAACACTGTGGTCCACGTGCTGTGGGTTGACACACAATGCCGTTAGGGAGAGAATTCCAGGATTTTGACCCAGCGACTGCGAAGGAATATTGATATATTTCCAAGTCAAGATGAGTGACTTGGAGGGGAACTTGCAGGTGATGGTCAACCCTTGTATCTGCTGCCCTTATCCTTCTAGGTGGAAGTGGCTGTATTTGGCTTGAGGGTTGCCACTTCCCAGACATCCCTCCCACTCTCTGCATCTGGAAGGACGTGTTTGACTGCTTTACGAACACACTTTCCATCCACCTTCCTTCACCTTGTTGAGTTGTACCAGACATTGTAAGGCCACACTTGGAATACTGTGTACAGTTCAGGTCACCCTATTATAGAAAGAATATTATTAATTTAGAAAGAGTGCAGAAAAGATTTACTAGGATGCTACTGGGACTTGATGGCATGAGTTATAAGGAGAGACTGGATAGACTGGGACTCTTTTCTCTGGAGTGTAAAAAGCTGAGAAGTGATCTTACAGAGATCTATAAAATAACGAGGGGCATAGATCAGCTAGATAGTCAACATCTTTTCCCAAAGTTAGGGGAGTCTAAAACTAGAGGACACCAATTTAAGGTGTCAGGGGAGAGATACGGAAGGGTCCGAGGGGCAATTTTTTCACACAGAGGGTGGTGAGTGTCTGCAACAAGCTGCCAGAGGTAGTAGCAGGGGCGGGTACAATTTTGTCTTTTAAAAAGCAATAAGACAGTTACATGGGTAAGATGGGTATAGCGGGATAGGGGCCAAATGCGGGCAACTGGAGTTAGGCCAGGGGTTTAAAAAAAAAGGGCAGCAAGCCAAAGGGCCTGTTTCTATCTTATAAACCATTATGACTTTAAGTCCTGGAGTGGGATTTGAAACTATGGCTTCTGGCTCAGAGGTAGCAGACACTACCCACTACACCACACAGCCTAAGGTGATTCATCCTCCGTCATTAATGGCCCTCAACTTGATGTCCAAAAATTTGAAACAAAGGCACTTAATTTTGGCTCCTGTTTCAGCCAGGGGTTAAAGGCCAAAAGAGAGCTTACCAATTTTGACAGGTTGGTCTCATGGGTCCGAAACACCATAGATTCTGACTCCGATTTTCCGTGGAATCATAAAACACAGAAGGAAGCCAATCGGCCCATCATGCCTGTTCTGGCTCTTTGAAAGGGCTATCCAATTTGATCCACTTCTTCTCCACAAACCTGCAAATTTCCTCTTTGCAAATCTTTGGCCTAAATCTTCTGGTCCCGCTCACTGTGAGAATCGTCATGGCAACGTACCCCTGCCAGGTATAGGCCAGACTGTAAGCGTAGCCATGTTCCCTTTTGCAACATGAGAGAAGTAGTTGGGATTTTTGATGATAACCTGACTACTTAAAGGTGACTTTTTATTGATGGGAACTTGTTACTAACCGAATTTAAATTTCCTGGGACTGAACTCACATTTACTTGTCAAGGAACATAGCCATTACGCTTCAGAACGCTTGATAATCATTGTCATTTCTTCGCAATCTTTCACACCAGTAACTCACTCAATAAGGCTGCAATTGAATATTTTCATCAGCAGGCTGAGCCTGAATTCAGTTCCATCGGAATAAGAGCGCGCAGGAACTGGGACCAGCCAGTCCTCTGTGAATGTCTCACTCAATGGCTCCTGGTTGTAGCTTTACTGGCGAACAGCAGCATCTCAAGCTCATTGACTGGTGTACACTTTTCATCACTGACATTCTTTGTGTTTATAACATCTGAGGCAAAGGGGATAAAAGGATAGGGGGGAAAGCTGAGGTCAGGCTATTGAGTTGGATTGTCAGCCATATCAGAATAAATAGCAGAGCAGGCTCGAAGGGCCAAATGGCCTCCTCCTGCTTCTATTTTCTATGTTTCTGTACATGCTGAGAATCAGGTAGACAAGAGTCAACTCCAAGGTCAGGGCTCAACTTTCCAGCTCTTGCAAAAATGTCTCAATCTAGCTTCTGGTCCCACCAATGGCGATCCCTTCCGCAGCCCCCTGTGGCCAATCCCCGCAGCCCACCGCAGCGATCCCCCTACTGCCCCCAGAGGTGACCCCCCCCCCGCACAGCCCCCAGTGGCGACCCCTGCAGGCCCCCGCAGTGACCCCCACAGCAACCTCCGCGTAAGAACATAAGAAATAAGAAATAGGAGCAGGAGTAGGCCATCCAGCCCTTCGAGCCTGCCCCTTACAGCAACCCCTGAAGCCCCCGCAGTGACCCCCACAGCCCCCCACAGCAACCTCCGTGTAACCCCTTGCAGCAATTCCTATAGTCCCCGCAGTGATCCCCCTCACAGCCCCCCAGCGTTGACTTCCCCCCTTCCCCCCAGTCCCCCATTGGCCAGAAGACACGCCGCAATGATGGAGGCGGGTGGGGGAGACACTTCCACCCAAGGTAAATCAAGGAGAAGTTGTTGGACTTTAAAGGAAAGATCTTGCATGAATATAGCCTCAGGATATTATGGGCAAGCTCTTGAATTCTAATCACTGTCGCGATACAGGAGACCCAGGAGCCAATTTGTGTGCAGAAAGCTCCCACAGGCAGCAATATGATCAGGATCAAATAATCTGTTTGATAAACATCGGACACGACAGCAAGAAGAATCCTTCTGTGAGCCAGCATAATTATATTTATAACACATTTCTTGTACTCCATGCCCAGGAGTGTGAACGCCTACCCAGACGCAGGAGTGGGATTTTAAATGGACTCGAGCTCGGTTAAGTGTTTTTCAAGGGCAAGGCACTGCCTGACATCAAAGTGAAAACAAAGTTCCTGAGAGGCAGCTCGGGTCTATTCAGCTCAGTAAATGGGATTGCCGACAGTGTTACAGAGATCACAGTTCACATGGTTTCTAAGGGAGCTTGCTGGAGAGGATAGTAATCGCGAGGGACGCGTTACAGAGTAGCAATTTAACTCCATATCCATATCGACAAGAGACCCATAAACATTTTGTACTAAAGACATTGGAGCATTCATTGAAAGGGCACCCTGTGCAGTTTCACTGTATTTATGGGAAGCATAAGCAATGTACATTGCACAAGAGGCTAGTTACAATGATGGACATGTTGCAGTAATGCAAAGGGAATGTTTTATATAGTTTCTATCCTGGCAATGGACCCATAAAGAACCTATGATGCCAGGGGCTAATGTACCTTACTGAATGCTACTGTCTGTATGGCTGCAAAATCTGCTAACACACTCCATTCAGGAGAAGAATCATAAAGAACGGAGGACAAAGAAAATTACAGCACAGGAACAGGCCCTTCGGCCCTCCAAGCCTGCACCGACCATGCTGCCCGACTGACCTCAACCCCCCTACCCTTCCAGGGACCACATCCCTCCATTCCCATCCTATTCATGTATTTGTCCTTCCAAAGTCACTACCGTATCTGCTTCCACTACCTCCCCCGGCAGCGAGTTCCAGGCACCCACCACCCTCTGTGTAAAAACTTGCCTCGTATGTCCCCTTCAAACCTTGCCCCTGCACTTAAACTTGTGCCCCCTAGTAATTGACCCTCCCACCCTGGGAAAAAGCCTCTGACTATCCACGCCACTCATAATCTTGTAGACTTATGTTAGGTCGCCCCTCAACCTCAGTCGTTCCAGTGAGAACAAACCAAGTTTCTCCAACCTCTCCTCATAGCTAATGCCCTCCATACCAGGGGCAACATCCTGGTAAATCTTTTCTGTACCCTCTCCAAAGTCTCCACATCCTCCTGGTAGTGTGGCGACCAGAATTGAACGCTATATTCCAAGCGTGGCCTAACTAAGGTTCTATAAAATGCAACATGACTTGCCAATTTTTAAACTCAACGTCCCGGCCGATGCAGACAAGCATGCCGTATGCCTTCCTAGAAACCCTACAATGCAGAAAGAGGCCCTTCAGCCCATCGAGTCTGTGCCGACCACAATCCCAGCCTGGCCCTACCCCCATATCTCTACATATTTACCCATTAATCCTCTTAACCTACGCATCTCAGGACACTAAGGGCAATTTTAACATGGCTAATCAACCTAACCTGCACATCTTTGGGCTGTGGGAGGAAACCAGAGCACCCGGACGAAACTCACGCAGACACAAGGAGAACGTACAAACTCCACACAGACAGTGACCCGAGCCGGGAATCGAACCCAGGTTCCTGGAGCTGTGAAGCAGCAGTGCTACTGTGCCGCCCTTCCTGACTACCTTCTCCACCTGTATTGCCACTTTCAGTGACCTGTGTACCTGTAGACCCAGATCCCTCCGCCTATCAACACCCTTAAGAGTTCTGCCATTTACTGTATACTTCCTATCTGTATTAGTCCTTCCAAAATGCATTACCTCATGTTTGTCCAGATTAAAATCCATCTGCCATCTTTCCATCCAAGTCTCCAACCGATCTATGCCCTGCTGTATCCTCTGGTAGTCCTCATCGCTATCCACAAATCCACCAACCTTTGTGTCGTCTGCAAACTTACTAATGAAACCAGTTACATTTTCCTCCAAATCATTTATATATATTACAAACAGCAAAGGTCCCAACACTGATCCCTGGAAAATGCCACTTGTCACAGCCCTCCATTCAAAAATGCACCCTTCCACTGCTACCCTCTGTCTTCTTTGACTGAGCCAGTTTTGTACCCACCTTGCCAGCTCTCCTCTGATCCCATGTGACTTCACCTTCTGCATCAGTCTGCCGTGAGGGACCTTGTCAAAGGCCTTACTGAAGTCCATGTAGACAACATCCGTTGCCCTACCCTCATCAATCATCTTCGTCACTTCCTCAAAACACTCCATCAGGTTGGTGAGACACTTCACAAAACCATGTTGTCTCTCGCTAATACGTCCACAGATTTCCAAGTGGGAGTAAATCCTCCCCAGCAATTTCCCTACCACTGACATAAGGCTCACCAGCCTGTCATTACCTGGATTATTCTTGCTACCCTTCTTAAGTAAAAGAACAATGACTATTTTCCTCTGGGACCTCCTCTGTAGTCATGATGTGGAGGTGCCGGCATTGGACTAGGGTAAACACAATAAGAAGTCTCACAACACCAGGCTAAAGTCCAACAGTGGCCACTAGTGGCTTTTACTACCAAATAAATCTGTTGGACTTTAACCTGGTGTTGTGAGACTTCTTACTGTGTTTATCTGTAGCCAGTGAGGATACAAAGATTTCTCCCAAGGCCCCAGCAATTTCCTCCCTTGCCTCCCTGAGTATCCTGGGGTATACCCCATGAGGGGATTTGTCTACGATAATGTTTCTCAAGAACTTCAAAACCTCCTCCTTTTTGATCTTAATTTGACTCAAACTATCTACACATCCTTTCCTGGACTCGTAGTCAACCAAGTCCTTCTCTTTGGTGAATACAGATGCAAAGTATTCATTTAATACCTCTCCATTTCCTCTGGCTCCACACATAGATTCCCTCCCCTGCCCTTGAGTGGGCCAACCCTCTCCCTGACCACCTTCTTGCTCTTTATTTTTGTATGAGAAACCTTAGGATTTTCCTTAATCCTGCTGGCCAATCACTTCTCATGACCCCTTTTAGCCCTCCTTACTTAAGTTTCTTTCTACTTTCCTCATATTCCACACTAGCTTTATGTGTTCCCAGCCTCCCAGCTTTGACAAATTCTTCCTTTTTCTCTTTGACTAGGCTCACAATATCTCTTGTTATCCAAGATTCCCAAAACTTGCCATACTTATCCTTCACCTTTACAGGAATGTGCCAGTCCTGAATCCCCATCAACTTACACTTGAAAGCCTCCCATATGCCAGATGTTGATTTGCCCTCAAACATCTGCCCCCAATCTACATTCTTCAGTTTCTGCCTAATAGAACCATAGAACCATGGAAAATTGTAGCTCAGAAACAGGCCTTTTGGCACTTCTTGTCTGTGCTGAACCATTTTTTGCCTAGTCCCACTGACCTGCACTTGAACCATATCCCTCCACACCCCTCTCATCCATGTACCTGTCCAAGTTTTTCTTAAATGTTAAAAGTGACCCCACATTTATCCGGCAGCTCATTCCACACTCCCACCACTCTCTGCGTGAAGAAGCCCCCCCTAATATTCCCTTTAAACTTTTCTCCTTTCACCCTTAACCCATGCCCTCTGGTTTTTTTTTCTCCCCTAGCCTCTGTGGAAAATGCCTGCTTGCATTCACTCAACTATACCCATCAAAATCTTATAACCTCTATCAAATCTCCCCTCATTCTCCTACACTCCAGGGAATAAAGTCCTAACCTATTCAATCCCTGTCTGTAACTCAGCTTCTCAAGTCCCGGCAACATCCTTGTGAACCTTCTTTATATTGTTATAATTAGCCTTCCCCCAATTTAGCACTTTAACTTGAGGACGATACTTATCTTTATCCATCAGTACCTTAAAGCTTACTGAATAGTGGTCGCTGTTCCCAAACTGCTCCCCTACTAGAATGTCAACCACCTGGCTGGGCTCATTCCTCAATTCCAGTCTAGTTTGGCCTCTTCCCTGGTTGGACTATCTACAAATTGTTTCAAGAAGCCCTCCTGAGTGCTCCTTACAAACTCTGTCCCATCAACACCCCTAGCACTAAGTGAGTCCCAGTCAGTATAGGGGAAGTTAAAATCTCCCACCACAACAACCCTGTTACTTTTACACCTCCCATATTCCACCTCAAACGTTAACTCTGTTTCTCTCTCCACTGCCAAAGCTGCCGGTTTTATCCAGCACTTGCTGTGTTGATTTCAGCACCTGCAGTATTTCATTCTTACGCTAACGTGAAGCTTTGCCAATAAGAGCCCATTCGCTAACAATATGTTTGAACTAAATATATTCCGTATGTGATTATTTATCTCTGGACTGACGAAGAGAGGCTTGGACATTGAAGCGGAGTGTATAACTGAGAGAGTATCTGTTGGGTGGCATGGTAGCACAGTGGTTAGCACTGCTGCTTCACGGGTCCTGGGTTCAATTCCCAGCTTGGGTCACTGTCTGTGCAGAGTCGGCACATTCTCTGCGTGTCTGCATGGGTTTGCCCAGGGTGCTCTGGTTTCCTCCCACAGTCCGAAAGATATGCTGGTTAGGTGCATTGGCCATGTTAAATTCTCCCTCAGTGTGGGTGGCGACAAGGAGATTTTCACAGGAACTTCATTGCAGTGTTAATGTAAGCTTACGTGTGACACTAATAAATAAACTTTATTATGCTCAATCTTTTAATATCCTTTGAATCACGGAATTATATAATTAAAACAGATTTAATTGGATGAAGGGATTTAATTTCACTTTGTCGACTTAAAAACCATGAAAACTTCAAAGGTTCCCCATTTCCCTTTGAATAATTCATCCAGAATGGAAGCTGTACGTTGGTTCTGAATTTTCACAAACCTGTTTATTCCCAGCCCAGATAGCAATGCAAATTTACCAGCCCGATGTCAGGAATGAGAGGCTTCACTTGTCCAGGGAGGTTGGAGAAACTGGATTATTCTCATTCGAACAGAAAAAGCGGGAACAGAAAGGCTAACGAGGAGTTCAAAATTACAAAGGGTTTTGATCGACTAGATGAGGAGACTGGTGCCAGTGGGCAGGTGGGTTGGTAGCCAGAGAACACTCTTAGACACAGAGAGGGATTTACACTTTTGGGGGGCCCCCCCCCACCCCCCGCACCCCCCCCCCCCCCAAACCCCTCCACCCACCCCCCCCCCCCCCCCCCGGCCCCCGGCCCCACCCCCGCACTCACTTTCACGTAAGCGATGTGCGCCCCACCCCCCAATGACACAGTGCCCCGCCCACTGCGACATAACACCCCACCCCAATGACATCACGACCCTCCCAATCCCATAGACTGCAAAGGTGCAAGTCACAAAAATACACCAATTCATCACTGCTTTTAAACCTCGAATCGCAGAATCCCTACAGTGCAGAAGGAGACCATTCAGCCCATCGCAGCCCATCGTAGGATGGAATATTATTTAAATGGTGAAAAGCTGCAGCAGGCGACGGTGCAGAGAGACCTGGGGGTCCTTGTGCACGAATCACAAAAACCCAGCCTGCAGGTGCAGCAGGTGATCAAGAAGGCGAATGGGATGCTGGCCTTTATAGCGAGGGGGATAGAATATAAAAGCAGGGAGGTCTTGCTGCAACTGTACAGGGCACTGGTGAGGCTGCAGCTGGAGTACTGTGTGCAGTTTTGGTCCCCTTATTTGCGAAAGGATATATTGGCCTTGGAGGGAGTGCAGAGAAGGTTCACCAGGTTGATAGCAGAGATGAGGGGGTTAGCCTATGAGGAGAGATTGAATAGACTGGGTCTGTACTCATTAGAGTTTAGAAGGCGGAGTGGGGGATCTTATAGAGACTTACAAGATAATGAAGGGGCTAGATAGGGTAAAGGTAGAGAGATTCTTCCTACTTAGAAAGGATAGCAGGACTAGAGGGCACAGCCTCAAGATAAGGCGGGGGGGCAGTTTAGAACGGAGTTGAGGAGGAACTTCTTCACTCAAAGGGTGGTGAATCTCTGGAATTCTCTGCCCGTTGAAGTGGTGGAGGCTACCTCGCTAAATATATTTAAGTCATGGATAGATAGGTTTCTGATAGACAGGGGAATTAAGGGTTATGGGGAGAAAGCGGGAATGTGGAACGGAGCCACGACAGATCAGCCATGATCTTACTGAATGGTGGGGCAGGCTCGAAGGGCTAGATGGCCTACTCCTGCTCCTATTTCTTATGTTCTTAACCTGCACCGAAAAACATGCCACCCAGGCCCTTTTCCCGTATTCACCCTACTAATCCCCTTGACACTAAGGGGCAATTTAGCACGGCCAGTCCACCTAACCTGCACATCTTTGGAGGAAACTGGAGCACCCAGAGGAAACCCATGCAGACACGGGAAGAATGTGCAGATTCCACATAGACAGTGACCCAAAGCCAGGATCGATCCCGGGTGCCTGGTGCTGTGAAGCTGCAGTGCTAACTGCTGTGCCACTGTGCCACCCTTGTAATTTATAATTTATCAACTGAAATCCAGGCCTACCTGAGGTCAGCATGATGGTTGGAGATGGTCAGAATTGTGATCTGTGTGTTTTGAGGCAAGATGGAGAAATCAGCAAATGATATCACTACAGCAACAGGCCAGTGCAGGACAGAGTGATCCAGGAGAGGTCCAGTGCAGGACAGAGTGATCCAGGAGAGGTCCAGTGCAGGACAGAGTGATCCAGGAGAGGTCCAGTGCAGGACAGAGTGATCCAGGAGAGGTCCAGTGCAGGAGGAAATCCTCTAGTGTTGATGGGGCACAGTTATAAGGTCATTGACAGGGGGCAAGCGTGGAGGGTGGGGGGGGTGGGGAATGGGCAAATCTTGTTTTTTATAGAGCGATTTTATGATTTTGAATGTGCTGCTGAAACAGATTGGTGCAAGCCATCGAAACAAGACCTTTGGAACAGGAACAGGGTACGTACTTGCAAAGGGAAATATTTAAGGGCTATGGGAAAAGAGCAGAGGAATTCGGACTAATTATGTAAGTCCTCAAAGAGCGCCAGTATTGGCACAATGGGCCGAGTGGTCTTTTCCTTTGTGTATGATACCATGCCTGCGCAGATAAATGAGCGGTATTGACCCTGAGCCAAGTGGTCTGACAGTCTGTTGCTTTTCATCAGTTGGAGAGACCAAGGAATATTTCTGAAACATACCTCAATGGTAACGTGTCATGTGTCTGGTGGATTGCCATTCTGGATATTCTGCTTCATTGGAGATGCATATATGCCCATGGAAACTGCTTTTGCGTTAAACAGGAATATGAGGTGTCCAAAGGGAAGTGTGATGATGATCACCTCTCATTATCTGGGTTATTCCCCCCCACCAACAAAAAAAAGTCCAAACCTCTTCTTTCACACCAACAACAACTTGCATTTATATAGCCCTTCGAATGTGGCAAGCACAGTGCTCCACAAGAATGTAGTCAGACCTTAGACACTGGGGCCACGTAAAGAGAGGTGCAAGTGGCCAAAACAGTTGGACAAAGCAGCCGAGAGATAATTCTGCTGATTTGATGTTTGGCTTTTTAAGTAAATGAAGCCGAAATGTGTTGCAGTGCGATAAAAATGTCATTGGTCAAATGATTTAATACAAGCGCAACAAACTCTTTGTACAAACAGTAGCTTCTTTTGGCCTCCAGCTTTATAAAAATCAATGTAGAAGCTGTTTGCTCTTGACTTAAAAGTTAAAGTTAATATCACGTTGCCACTTTTGGAATAATTTACTCGTTTTGACACTGAGGTTGCACAGTTGCTTGCATCATTGGCATGTACCAATGCTAACACTGTCAAAGTTCTACTGATGTGGAGATGCCAGCGTTGGATTGGGATGGGCACAGTAAGAAGTCTCACAATACTATCAAACATTCCAGCGCAGTACAGACCCTTCGACCCTCGCTGTTGCACCGACCTGTGAAACCAATCTAAAGCCCATCTAACTATTCCAATATCATCCATATGTTTATCCAATGACCATTTAAATGCCCTTAATGCTGGTGAATCCACTACTGCTGCAGGCAGGGCATTCTACACTCTCACTACTCTCTAACTAAAGAACCTACCTCTGACATCCATCCTATAATTACCACCCCTCAATTTAAAGCTATGTCCCCTCGTGTTAGCCATCTCCATCCAAGGAAAAAGGCTCTCACTGTCCACCCTATCTACTTCTCTGATCATCTTATATTGCTTCTATTAAGTCACCTCTTAACCTTCTTCTCTCTAACGAAAACAACCTCAAGCCCCTCAGCCTTTCCTCATAAGACCTTCCCACCATACCAGGCAACATCCTGGTAAATCTCCTCTGCACCCTTTCCAATGCTTCCACGTCCTCCCTATAATGCAGAACTGTACGCAATACTCCAAGTGTGGCCGCACCAGAGTTTTGTACAGCTGCAACATGACCTCATGGCTCCCAAACTCAATCCCTCTACCAATAAAACTAACACACCATACGCCTTCTTAACAACTCTATCAACCTGGGTGCCAACTTTCAGGGATCTATGCACTCGGACACCGAGATCTCTCTGCTCAACCACACTAACTTACCATTAGCCCAGGTTAAAGTCCAACGGGTTTATCTGGCAGCACAAGCTTTCGGACTGTCGCTCCTTCTTCAGGTGAGACACCTGAACGAGGAGTGACACTCGGAAAGTTTGTGCTACTTGTTGGACTTTAACCTGGTGTTATGAGACTTCTTAAAGTTCTCCTGACACCGACCGAGAGTAAAACTAGGAGAAAGATGCAAATCAGCAAACACAGGGAACTGCACCCCACTGCATTTATGATGAGGCCACTTTCCTGCCTTTGAACGTAAGGACATAAGAAATAGGAGCAGGAGTAGGCCATCTAGCCCTTCGAGCCTGCCCCGCCATTCAATAAGTTCATGGCTGATCTGAAGTGGCTCAGTTCCACTTTCCCGCTTTCTCCCCATAACCCTTAATTCTCTTGTCTACCAAAAACCTATCTACCCGCGTCTTAAATATATTTAGCGAGGTAGCTAATTGTACTGAACAAAAGAATGAAACGATAGTAAAGCCTGCAGAAATAGCTGGCGAGGAGGGTGGGGTAATGACTAATCTAACTTTCTGAATACTCACTGAATTGCAGAGAATGCCTAAGAGTGAACTCGAGCCAGCAAATGTAACAGGCATTCGGAACTGTGATCACAACAAGGAAACAAGCGAATGTTTGTTGAGATGTTTTGGCTCCAAGAGAATATCAGCAGTAGCAGTGACCGGAGGAGACGGAGGATTTGCGAAAGGATATATTGGCCTTGGAGGGAGTACAGAGAAGGTTCACCAGGCTGATACCGGAGATGAGGGGGTTAACTTACAAAGAGAGATTGAATAGACTGGGTCTGTACTCGTTAGAGTTTAGAATGCTAAGGGGGGAACTTATAGAGACTTACAAGATAATGAAGGGGACAGATAGGGTAGAGGTAGAGAGATTCTTCCCGCTTAGAAAGGATAGCAGAACTAGAGAGCACAGCCTCAAAATAAGGAGGGGGCAGTTTAGAACGGAGTTGAGGAGGAACTTCTTCACTCAAAGGGTGGTGAATCTCTGGAATTCTCTGCCCGTTGAAGTGGTGGAGGCTACCTCGCTAAATATTTTTAAGTCATGGGTAGATAGGCTTCTGATAGACAGGGGAATTAAGGGTTATGGGGAGAGAGTGGGAAAGTGGAACTGATCCACTTCAGATCAGCCATGATCTTATTGAATGGCGGGGCAGGCTCGAAGCGCTAGATGGCCTACTCCTGCTCCTATTTCTTATGTTCTTATGAGGAGGAGATTGAGAGGAGAACAAGGATCACAAGATCAGAAAGCTGGTTTGAATATCCTTCTGAATCCAGCATTTAAGCCACAGCCCACAGAAGAACGGGTAATTTCTCTGATGGGAAAATTTTTCCTTTTAAAACTGAATGCTGCACTCTCTCTTCCTCTCGAACTCAGTGGGAATTTAGCAGCAGTAGGAGTGACTGGGCGCCAATTGAACTTGCAAGGGCAGGCTGGGGTTGTGGTGCAGGGGGATGGAGGCGTTGTTTGCGTAGGTTACCATCGCAGTTGCCCACCCCAACTGCGTCAACCAGGGAACCTGGGGCAGAGTCTCCAGCCTGGAACAAGGGCAGTCTGGGCATCCAGTGCCAATGGGAGATGAGACTTTTAGGAATGTGAGGATATGAAACCTTAACTGTAGCCATTAGTTAAATGTTTGGAATAAGTTATCCAATGGGGTGGTGAGGGTAGGATTGACCCTGTAAACACTGGATTTGGGTTTGTATCCAATGGGTCTATGAAGGTACGCTGGCACAGTGGTTAGCACTGCTGCCCCACAGCTCCAGGGACCGGGGGTTGATTCCCAGCTTTGGGTCACTGTCTGTGCAGAGTCTGCACGTTCTCCCCATGCCTGCTTGGGTTTCCTCCAAATGCTTCGGTTTCCTCCCACAACCCGAAATACGTGCTGATTAGGTGCAAGCTAAGTTCTCCCTCAGTGTACCCAAACAGACGCCAGAGTGTAGTGTCCAATGTGGACTACCAGAAATGATTGTGTGTGTGTGTGTGTGTGTGTGTGTGTGTGTTCTGTGTGTGTACTTTCAGTGCGTGCGTGTTGTGTGTGTGCTGTATGTGTATATGTGTGTATGTGTGTTGTGTATATGCTGTGTGTATGTTTTGTGTGTGTATGTGTGTGTGTGCGTTTTGTCTGTGTACTGTCTGTGCGTGCGTATTGTGTGTGTGCTGTACATTTATGTGTGTGTATGAGTGTTGTGTATATGCTGTGTGTGTGTGTGTGTGTATATATGCGTGTGTGTATATGTGCGTGTGTGTGTGTGTGTGTGTGTATATGTGTGTGTGTGGACTTTCTCAGTAACTCCATGTAAGCCTACTTGTGACACTAATAAATAAACTTAAAAAAATACACAGCACCCCAGCTGCTGTGGAATTGACACCAAACCTGTCAGTAAAATTATTAGGGGACTGCATTAAATTAGCCACTGACACACACACACACCCACACACACGCCACACAACACACACACACATTCACAAAACATACACACAACACTCGTACACACAGTACACACACAAAATGCACACATACACACATTCACAAAACATACACACAACACACGTACACACAGTTCACACACAAAATGCACTCACACACACACACACACAACATAAGAAATAGGAGCAGGAGTAGGCCATCCAGCCCTTCGAGCCTGCACACACACACACACACACACACACACACACAAAAAATCAGACACAACGATTTCTGGTAAGCCACATTGGACACTGCCACTTGTACCAGCAAGACCCCCCACCCACCCACCACACCTCTCCCCCTCCCTGCCTCCCCCGCGCCAGCTCCCACTCCAATTACCTGAGTTGATATCAGGGTGAAAGGTGAATTGAAGCTTGATGGATGGATTTTTGTTCGGTACAGAATACTTAGCACAGGGTGGGTTTGGCGGAGCGGAGATACAGATTGGTTGCCTGGCGGAGTCTGTCTGAGGGACGTAACAGCCTATTCCTCTTCCCAGTCCTCCTGTGCATTTCTGATCACTCAGTCCGAGAGGATTTGCTAAAACTAATGAAAGGATTATGACAATTTAGACTTTCTATTTGCTGGAAGGCTTATCACTTGGAGCGCAGGCCCAGCTTTAACTCTCTGCCGACTTCCAGAATGAGAGTGAGAAGGGCAGACCATTGGGAAGGATTAAGGACTCCTGCGGAGGGGATGGTGCTGCAGGGAGCCTCTGGGATATAAGTTGGCCAATGTCTGCCAAGTGATTGATTGGCTACACAAGCTCTTTAAGTGTCATGGGGTTAAGGTGATTAAACCTTGTGTTTGACTTGTCCCCAGATAAACAGTCCACAGTGTCATAGTGAGATTGTAATTAACTCTGGGGAATATTGACAGATTTTCTTGTTGTAACAATTAATCAGAGGCAAACCATTAAAATTTCTGCTAACCGTGAATGGGATGCTTAATGTCACACAGAAACGCACGTACTGTCATGATCTTTGTCATCAACAGATGGAGCCCTGCAGCCTTCAGATAAAGATAGAGGAGAGTTCCATCTGTCATTGACAGATGCCCCGGTAATCATGTTTTCTTTGTCAGTCTTTAGCATTTGGCCCACGCTTGGCAAGAATCCTCCCCGTGCACGTTCCACTCCACTTCCAAACACATCCAGAAAGTGCACTGCCCAGGAATAGGTGGGAAACACCGTCATCTGACCGGCTGTTTACTTGTCTGAGGTTGGCAGTAGCTCCCAGGAGGAAGGTGACAGGGAGCAAGTCAGAAACTTTGAGGCACACGACGAAGTTACCTGAGATCCCAACTATTTTTGACTTTGGTATTAGTGCAAGGATAAGGTGTTTCACTCCATGTGTGATTCTGTTGATCCATGAGGAAGCTTTTATCAAAACAAACGTTATTTAACAATACAGTTTAACCATGACAAAAAGAATTAGCATAACTTTTATCAATTTAACTACTTAAATATGACAGGATACAATTCTTAATTGCTAGCTTATGTCTATTAGTCCCAATTTAAGCAATATTCCTTATAGCCGTAAGGTCCTCTTCAAAATCAGATAGCAAACATCAGGTTTGCATGCTGGTACATAGGCTGCTAGTCCTCAAATCTCCAGAAAACCTCTGGAGAGAAATGCCTATTGTCTAGCAGGTCCCAGACTTCAATGTCCAGAGAGAGAGAGAGTAAGACAGAAGAGCTGCTGCTGTTTGCAAATCCAAACAGAAACTGCCTGCTTGTCTCTGTAAGCCTAGCTCCTCGTGTTAGCACATGTTGTGCTCTTGTCAATCAACCTAATTAAACCCAACTCTAAAACCCAAGGGGACAACACAAAAAAAGACAAAACTGCATTAGTTCAGATTAAAATAAACACCCCAATATCTAGAATCAATTATACTTCTATATTCTCAGCAGGTGGGCTGCCTGGAAGAGAAAAATTGGCACCATAATCAGTGCTGAAGTTAAAATATTCCCTTCACGAGAAACATGACATAAATACATTTCTTAAAGGCACAGTATCGTCACAATGGGCAGTTCCACAAGGATCGGACAGCCTCTGGGCAACACACCCTGTGGCTAGCCTTGATGAGTGAGTCCAAATGGGGTCAGCTGGTGAGGTAATACACCTTGTTGGATGGGAGCACTGCCACTCAGTGCAGTCACCCTCTCAGCCATTATTGAGGTCTTGCTGCAGCTGTATAGGGCATTGGTGAGGCCGCAGCTGGAGTACTGTGTGCAGTTTTGGGCGCCGCACCTGCGCAAGGATATTTTGGCTCTGGAGAGAGTGCAGAGGAGGTTTACTAGGCTGATACCGGAGTTGAGGGGATTGAGCTATGAGGAGAGGCTGAATAAACTAGGCTTGTACTCGTTAGAGTTTAGAAGAATGAGGGGAGATCTCATTGAGACGTATAAGATGATGAATGGGATAGATAGGATAGAGGTGGAGAGACTCTTCCCGCTCAAAAAAGACAGTAGGACTAGGGGGCACAGCCTCAAGATAAAGGGGAGGCGGTTTAGAACGGAGTTGAGGAGGAACTTCTTCACTCAAAGGGTGGTGAATCTCTGGAATTCTCTGCCCGTTGAAGTGGTGGAGGCTGCCTCGCTAAATATTTTTAAGAAGCGGGTTGATGGGTTCTTGATAAGAGAGGGGATTAAGGGTTATGGGGAGAGGGCGGGAAAGTGGAACTGAGCCACAACAGATCAGCCATGATCTTATTGAATGGCGGGGCAGGCTCGAAGGGCTAGATGGCCTACTCCTGCTCCTATTTCTTATGTTCTTATGTTCTTATGGTCTTATTCATAATCCAGGATATGGCAATGGGCTGAACCGTACTGGAGAGTCCCAGCTGTGACCCCTACTGGACCAGGCAAGGCAGCACCAGTCATGAACTGAGGATGGTGCCTATCAGGTGACGTGGCTGTACCTCGAGAGAGAGTGTGGAGAACTTTGTCCAATATACTTAATCAACACAAATGTCTTGATTTATACATTCTAGTAAACCAAGACACGCGCTGAGGCAAACAGGCAAAAGCAATGCTACCTTTCACTCCACTTAGAATAATTCCAGATACATTTAGATGCAGAGAACAAAATTAAGAACGAAGAATATAGGATGGTCAAAAGTAAATCTGAAGGAATTCAAGAGAAAGTTCTTTATCCAGAGAGTGGTGAGAAGGTGGAACTTACTACCACCTTGCTATCACTTGGAACTGGTTCAGATGAATGCCATTGAAAGATTAAAGGCAAAATTGGATAAACACATGGTGGGGAACAGAATATAAGAATTTGCTGGTAGGATTAGATGAAGTAAAGGGGGAAGAGGTTCATGAGGAAGGTAAACACTGGCAGTTCAACCAAAGGGCCTGTTTCTGTTCTGTATATTCTACATAATTTTTAAAAATATATCCAGCCATAGAACCTGGGCATCAGATCACATCTGGGCATAGAATCTGACACCTTTCTCAGACTCCTATTTATTGACTACAACTCAGCCTTTAACACCATTATTCCCACAAAACTCATCTCAAAACTCTGTGGCCTGAGCCTCGGTTCCTCCCTCTGTGACTGGATCCCGAACTTCCGAACCCACAGACCACAATCGGTAAGGATAGGCAACAACACCTCCTCCACGGTCACCCTCAACACCGGTGCCCCACAAGGCTGTGTCCTCAGCCCCCTACTACACTCCTTATACACCTATGACTTTGCGACCAAATTCCTCTCCAATTCGCTCTTCAAGTTTGCTGACGACACCCCTGCATTGGGTCAGATCTCAAACAATGACAAGATAGAGTACAAGAATGAGATACAGAATCTAGTGAACTGATTCGCCAACAATAATCTCTCCCTCAATGTCAACAAAACGAAGGAGATAGTCATCGACTTCAGGAAGCGTAAAGGAGAACATGCCCCTGTCTACATCAATGGGGACAAAGTAGAAATAGTCAAAAGCTTTAGATTTTTAGGTGTCCAAGTCACCAACAACTGTCCTGGTCTCCCCATGCCATTATAGTTAAGAAAGCCCACCAATGCCTCTACTTCCTCAGAAGACTAAGGAAATTTGGCATGTTAGCTATGACCCTCATCAACTTTTACAGATACACCATAGAAAGCATTCTTTCTGATTGTATCACAGCTCGGTATGGCTGCTGCTCTCCCCAAAACCCCAAGGAATTACAAAAGTTCGTGAATGTAGCCCAATCCTTCATGCAAACTCAGGTGTGACAAAGGAACACCGTTTCCGAAAGCTTGTGGGATTACGATCAAATAAACTGGTTGGAATTAAACCTGGTGTTGTGAGACTTCTACCTGGTCAAATGCTCAGGATCCAGACCACATGTGGCCTTAACAAGTTGGCAGTGGTACAGAACCTTGCCCCGTGGCTGAACAGTTATATGGCAACCTTGGACACTACCCACTACATACAAAACCAAAATCACCTATTACAGATATTGGGAACAGTAGCATCAAACGTTACAGTGCTCCAGCCATCCAGCCTACAAAGCAAGCCCCCTACACTCATGGAAATGGAGGGTCCTCCAGAGGCCAGTGCAGTGATCCCTGCACCCATGGGGTACACCGATGGAATGTCCCCAAGTCATCCACACTGAGGACACCAGCACAAGAACACCCACTGGCACAATCACACGCTCAGGGTGTGTGACCAAAGCAAAGGCAACGTTCCAGGACCACGTCACAAACTTGTCGACAACTGGGCTTCATCTTTCTTCCTTTAAATAACAAAACAAGAGTGGAGAAAGGAGACGCGATGGGCTATGCACCAGCAGCAACATCTCAACGCGTGTTTCCCCCTATGTAAATAGTTATGTATGATTAACCTGTGTGTTATAAAATGGTTTGTGCAGTTACTGTTTGTGTTACATCTCAGCACCTCGGGTTGTCAGGACTTAAGTGGAGAAAGCGCAGACCGAGTGGTCACACAATGGTACGGTTACTTAAAGGGTCATGTGTCAGAAGTACGGGAGTTCTCCCTGGAGCATAGAGTGAAGCTCTCAGAGCTACTTAAGAGTATTGAATAAACTATTGCTCTTGTAGGTCCTTGGAATCAACACCAACAGAGTTTGGGAGAGACTTCGTTTACAGAAGGTTGTTTGAGCTTGAGTTTTCCACAGTGGGGCAGAGCCTATTGCATCCTATAAGGGAAAGTTGGATATATTTTTGAAGCACAGACAGAAGATAGAGGCGAGAGAGATAGAGTTATATGGAGCACGGGGCTTATTCTGAATTGCTGTGGGAAAGAGCAGGGTATTAATCAGTTGAATGGCCTTTTCCAGTGCTGTAAATTTCGGCGGTGTTGTAAAACAGTAATACGGCTGTCAGCAGCTGTGTGATTATTGGGCCGTTAACCTCACGGACCTAAAATAAAAATAGAAATAAAATGAAACAATTTGAACACTTGGGAACTCTGCCTCGTTTGTCTCCCATTCTACCTGCCGAGTGGAGAGAGATTTGTATTTATGAAGCAGTTTCTCATGTCTGGGACATTCCAGGGCACTGGTCAGTCAACTGTATCGAAGGCCAGCCTCTGCTATAGAATTCCTACAGAATCATAGAATCCCTACAGGACAGAAGGAAGCCATTCGGCCCATCGAGTCTGCACCGACAACAATCCCACCCAGGCCCTATCCCATAACGCTATGCATTTACTCTAGCTAGTCTCGCTGACACTTAAGGGGCAATTTTAGCATGGCCAATCCACCTAACCTGCACATCTTTGGACTGTGGGAGGAAACCGGAGCACCCGGAGGAAACCCACGCAGACACGAGGAGAATGTGCAATCTCCACACAGACAGTGACCCGAGGCCGGGAATCAAAGTTAGGTCCCTGGCGCTGTGAGGTGGCAGTGCTAACCCACTGTGCCACTGTCACATAGGTCAACACAACCATTTCTTCCCCCCACAGCAAGTCTTATTCAGCAACAAATAAGATGAATGAGAAGATCATCTATTCTGTTGATGCTGTTGATTTTGGCAGGGTGTTGAACTCTCACCTCTCCCTCCTGGAGGGCCTGGGCTGGATAACATCCAGCTGAAGGAGCAGGCTAATAGGGCCCAGTATACCAGCCCTGCCAAAAGGAAGGCACCTCTCACAACTCAGGAATATGTTACCTCAAGCCCAGTTTTGGGCGGCACGGTAGCGCAGTGGGTTAGCACTGCTGCTTCACAGCTCCAGGGTCCTGGGTTCGATTCCCAGCTCGGGTCACTGTCTGTGTGGAGTTTACACATTCTCCTTGTGTCTGCGTGGGTTTCCTCCAGGTACTCCGGTTTCCTCCCACAGTCCAAAGATGTGCGGGTTAGGTTGATGGGTCGTACTAAGAAATTGCCCCTTAGTGTCCAGGGATGTGTAGGTTAGAGGGGATTAGTGGGTAAAGTATGTAGGGATATGGGGGGTAGGGCCTGGGTGGGATTGTGGTCGGTGCAGACTCGATGGGCTGAAGGGCCTCTTTCTGCACCGTAGGGTTCTATGATTCAGTTTAATTTATTTCAAACCTTTTGTCCTTCTTATCAAATTTGTTCAAGAGTGAATGGTTAAGTAGCCAATCCACAGAATCCCATTGGCTGCTCGGAATTTAGATGTCATCTCAGTGAAACATTTTGCCTTAAAATAGAAACCGAGGAGCAGGAGAGGCCCCTCGATCTGTTCCATCACTCATTAAGATCATGGCTGATCTGGTTGGGGTCTCAGCCTCTTTGGAGTGGCACGGCAGCACAGTGGTTAGCACCGCTGCCTCACCGAGCCAGGGACCCTGGGGTCACTGTCTGTGAGGAGTTTGCACATTCTCTTTGTTTCTGTATAGATTCCCTCTGGGTGCCCTGGTTTCCTCCCACAATCCATGGGTTAGGTGGATCGGCCATGCTAAATTGACCCTTAGTGTTAGAGGGATGAGCAGGGTATATATGTGGAGTTACAGGGATAGGGCCTGGGTGGGATCGTTGTTGTTGCAGACTCGATGGGCTGAATGGTCTCCTTCTGCACTGTAGGGATTCTATGATTCAGCTCCTCTGTCCGGTTTGATTTGAGTTCATTTGATCTATTGTCACATGTATTAACGTACAGTGAAAAGTATTGTTTCTTGTGATCTTTACAGAAAAGCATACCGTTCATAGAGAAGAAAAGGAGTGCAGAATGTAGTGTTACAGTCATGGCTGGTATATAGAGAAATATGAACTTAATGCAAGGTAGGTCCATTCAAAAATCTGATGGTAGGAGGGAAGAAGCTGTTCTTGAGTTGCTTGGTACGTGACCTCAGACTTTTGTATCTTTTTATAGTCATTGACTGTATCAAAAATCTAACACGACATTGAGTAAATTCAAGGACCAGCCTTCACCACTTCCTGGGGAAGAGAATTCCACACAGCAATGACCCTTTGGAAGAAAACATTTCTCCCCATCTCTATCTCAAAAGGGAGACCTCTTATTTTGAAACCATGTCCCCCAGCATTAGTCTCCCCCACAGGACGAATCGTGCTCTCGATAGCCATCTTATCAGACTCTTCGGGATCTTTCAGTCTCAATAAGATCACTTCTCATTCTTCTCTAGAATAGGCCCAACCTGTTCAACCTTTCTTCCCCGGGAATGAGTCCAGTAAACCATGAAGTGATCTCCAAGCCTGGATTTGTGGGCTGGGCAAGGAGATTTAATTGGGTTTGAAAGATTGAGGTACCCGTTCAAATGCTTCAAATCTTCAACTCCATCTTTCAACGAGTCTTTCCTCAATCTTCCCCAATAGGCGTAGACAAAGGTCATAGGTAGAGGAGGGCACTCATAATGTTAAAATGGTGGCGCGGGCTCGTTGGGCTGAAAGGCCTGTTTCCCGTGCTGTGTTGTTCTTTGTTCTTTGAGTTATCACAGCAGCCATCCCAATGTTGTATTTCCAATAGCCCCCCAAGAGTTATATAACATAGGTGAGAGTGTACGTTGGTGAGTGAGTGTCACTCCAGTCTTTCCTGGTTCTATAATGAAGAGTGAAGGAGAGTGTGATGTTTGCTCCATTATTTCATTCACTCACTGATGTCTTGTGGCGTATTGTGGAAAAACATATTAAAACTCTAATCAAGATACTTCCTGCCCACCGCAGTCCAACGCCAGTATCTCCACATCGAATGACTTACTCCCATACCAATTTTCTATATTTCATGTTTACCGTTCAAAGAGTACATAAGAGAGAAGGAAGTACATAAGAGTGCAAAATGTAATGACGTAGGGCGTAAAGAAAGATCAACCTAATGCAAGTTAGGTCCATTCAAAAGGCTGATGGCAACAGGGAAGAAGCTGTTCTTGGGTAGGTTGGTACGTGACCTCAAACTTTTGTATCTTTTTCCCGATGGAAAAAGGTGGGAGAGAGAACGTCTGGGGTGCGTGGGGTCCTTGATTATGCTGGCTGCTTTGCCAAGGCAGTGGGATGTGTAGATGGAACCAGTGGATGGGAGGCTGGTTAGCGTGATGGAGTGGGCTATATTCGCGACCCATTGTAGTTTCTTGCAGTCTTGGGCAAAGTAGGAACCATACCAAGCTGTGATACAACTGGAAAAACCGCTTTCTTTGGTGCATCTGTAAAAGTTGGTGAGAGTCGTAGCTGAGATGATAAATTTCCTTAGCCTCCTGAGAAAGTAGAGGCGTTGGTGGGCTTTCTTAACTATAGCGTCAGCGTGCAGGGACCAGGACAGGTTGTTGGTGATCTGGACACCTAGAACCTTGAAGCTCTTGACCATTTCTACTTCATCCCCATTGATGTAGACAGGAGCAAATTCTCCACTATGGTTCCTGCAATTGATGACTATCTCCATTGTTTTGTTGTCATTGAAGGAGAGATTATTGTTGTTGCACCAGTTCATCAGATACTCAACCTCTTTCCTGTACTGCGTCTTGTTATTGTTTGACATCCGACCTGCTGTGCTGGTGTCATCAAACTTGAAAATTGAGGAGAATTTGGCCACACAGTCACAGGTGTATAAGGAGTACAGAAAGGAACTGAAAACACAGCCTTGTGGGGTGTTGAGGATGATCTTGCCTATCCTTACTGATTTCTGGTCCATGGGTTAGGAAGTTGAGGATGCAGATATTCTGGGAACCTGAGAAAGACTTCCTCGTACAATGTTTTATTTACCTGTACATGTGGCATTGCAGACAGATAATGACCCTGAAATAAAACCAAAATACTGCGATGCTGGAAATCTAAAATAAAACCAGAAAATGCTGGAAAACCTCTGCAAGTCGGGCAGCATCGCAGAAGAGAGAAACAGAGTTAATGGAAGTAATTTTTCCCTTGTTTTACGTAGTGTGCGGCAGCAAGTGGGAAAAATGGTGTTGAAGTTTTTGGCCTCGATGGCAACTTTTTCTGCTGTGTTGCTCGGAGTTTAGTTACAAAGGTGATGGGGGCTGGCCCCTTGGCAGGTACAGTAAAAAGTCTGACAACACCAGGTTTAAGTCCAACCGATTTATTTGATAGTAAACTCACTAGCTTTCGGGGTTGGTCCCTTCGTCAGGTGAATGGAGAGTTCTGGCCTCAGACAGAGCATATAAAGCACAGACAGTTTAGAGATTACTGATTAGAATGCGAATCTTTACACCTAACCTGCTGTTCAAGTCCTAAAGTGGCTGACAATGTGAGTGGAAGGAGCACCGATCACAGTTTAAAGAGATGTGTATTGTCTCCAGACAGTACAGTAAGTGAGGTTTTGCAAACCCAGGCAAGTCACGGGGGTTACAGATAGTGCGACATGAACCCAAGATCCCTTGTTGAGACTGTCCTCGTGTGTGCGGAACTTGGCCCTTGGCAGGTGGCAGGGTGGGGGGGGGGGGTTGCGATGCTCTGACTGAGCCCACCTCCTACCCCCCTTCCCTCCCCCATCAACAATTTTATTTTATAAAGATTGGGGTGCCATTTTTAAAGGTTGCCAATAAAGTACAGGAAGGTTACAATGGACCCCCCCCCACCCACCCACCCATATAGCATGCCCCCTGCCTGGCATTGTTCCCTGGCAACGGCCCAGGGTCTGTTAAGAGATGGGTACATGGGACTTAGTAAGACAGAGGGTTGTAGATAAGCCTAGTAGGTAGGGATATGTTCGGCGCAACTTGTGGGCCGAAGGGCCTGTTTGTGCTGTAGTTTTACTATGTTCTATAAACACACCACCAGCACCAAGCAATGTTCTCGCCAATGTTCCTCTGGCAGGTCTGCCTGCTAGGTGTACACTGTGGGAGACCAGCTGAAATAAATACTGGCGCGTCCTCACACTGGCGAGAATGGATTATCTACCCAACCAGGCGGAATGATCGGGCCTGACATGACATGGAAATTTATTATCATCGAGTTGTCAGTAATGAATGTCAGGATCTTTTTTATTCACCTGTGGGACATGGGGCCGGGCCAGCATTTATTGCCCATCCCTAGTTGCAGTTGAGACTTAACCACATTGCTGTGGCTCTGGACTCACATGTAGGCCAGGCCAGGTAAGGAGGGCAGATTTCCTCCCCTAAAGGGCATTAGTGAACCAGATGGGTTTTTCCAACAAAGAACAGAGAACAACACAGCACAGGAAACAGGCCCGGCAAACCCGCACTGCCCATTTTACCACTCAGTGAGTGCCTCATTCCAATCCTTCTTCTTTTGCCTACGCCTCTTGGACTCAACAATAAAGGGGTGCAAGTTTGGAGAATTATACGTGCGCCAGATTAAGGGAGGTCTAATTTAGGGACAATCTGTTAACACCAATAAGCGTAAAAGCACGTTTTTTGGGGTGTGGGAGGAAACTGGAGAAAACCCACGCAAGCGCGGGGAGAATGTGCAATCGACAATGGTTTCATGGTCATCAGTAGATTCTTAATTCCAGATTTTTTTTAAAAATTGAATTTAAATTCCACCATCTGCCGTGGCGGGATTCGAATTCGGGTCCCCAGGAGACATTAGCTGAGTTTCTGGATTAATACCACTCGGCCATCACCTCCTCCATTACATTAGTTTACATCACTGGCGGGGGGGGTGGTGGGGACGGTTGTGATGTGACTTCCCGCTGATGTTAAACGTGATCTGGACCTCCCGCGAGATTTTCCACTCTCGTCACTAAACCTGCCCAAGAACAGGAGCAGAAAATTCCTGACATAAGAAATAGGAGCAGGAGTAGGCCATCTAGCCCTTCGAGCCTGACCCGCCACTCAATAAGATCATGGCTGACCTGTCGTGTCTCAGTTCCACTTTCCCGCCCTCTCCCCATAACCCTTAATCCCCTCGCTTATCAAAAACCCATCAACCCGCGTCTTAAAAATATTCAGTGAGGCAGCCTCCACCACTTCAACGGGCAGAGAATTCCAGAGATTCACCACCCTTTGAGTGAAGAAGTTCCTCCTCAACTCCGTTCTAAACCGCCTCCCCTTTATCTTGAGGCTGTGCCCTCTCCACCTCTATCCTATCCATCCCATTCATCATCATACATCTCAATGAGATCTCCCCTCATTCTTCTAAACTCTAACGAGTACAAGCCTAGTTTATTCAGCCTCTCCTCATAGCTCAATCCCCTCAACTCCGGTATCAGCCTAGTAAACCTCCTCTGCACTCCCTCCAAGGCCAAAATATCCTTGTGTAAGTATGGCGACCAAAACTGCACACAGTACTCCAGCTGCGGCCTCACCAATGCCCTATACAGCTGCAGCAAGACCTCCCTACTTTTATATTCAATCCCCCTCGCTATGAAGGCCAGCATCCCATTCGCCTTCCTGACCACCTGCTGCACCTGCAGACTGGGTTTTTGCGACTCATGCACAAGGACCCCAAGGTCCCTCTGCACCATCGCCTGCTGCAGTTTTTCACCACATAAGTAATAATCCTTCCTACCATTATTCCTACCAAAGTGGACCACCTCGCACTTGCCAACATTAAATTCCATTTGCCATTTCCTGGCCCATTCACCCAGCCTATCTAGATCCTTCTGTAGACTTTCCACACCCTCCGCGTAATTTGCCGTTCCACCAATCTTGGTGTCATCAGCAAATTTCGACACCCTACACTCGGTTCCCTCCTCCAGATCATCTATATAAACGGTAAATAGCTGAGGCCCCAGCACCAACGTTCCGAATCCTCTTGACTCTTCTTCAGAGCTGTCACATGGAATGGAAGCGTTCACTCTCCGTGCGAAGAGTTGCTGAGGCTTTGCAGCGTTTTCTGTAGTTGTGTCTCTGTCACAGCCAGGCGGGTTCCTATTTTGGGGACCCTCTCTGGCGATGTGATGATCTGTTGGTTTCGTCCAGTTCTGCAGCTCATCGCTCACCCACCGGGTGGTGCTGCACTCAAAGGCTCCCCACAGCACAACAGAACTGAGCGTGGCGGAACTGAGAGCTTTCACACTGAAAGGGAGATTCTGGCAAGACAGCCACATTACCCGGTGCCTGTTAAAATTAAACAAACACTGAGCTTTTCCAGCCCCGCCATGGAGGGTTTTCCTGAGACGATGGATGCAATGATCTACCGAAATCCCTGTTGAATTAGCTGGACTGAAAGATCCCACCATTGAGAGGGGACCAGTTAGAGTCATAGAATTCCTACACTGCAGAAGGAAGCCATTTGGCCCATTGAGTCTGTACTGACCACAAGCGCTATCTGCATAACCCTAGACATTTACCCTGCTAATTCCCCTGACACTAAGAGGCAGTTTAGCACGGCCAATCCACCTAACCCGCACACCTTTGGACTGCGGAAGGAAACTGGAGCATCCGGAGGAAACCCACACAGACATGAGGAGAATGTGCAAACTCCGCACAGACATTGACCCAAGGCTGGAATTGAACCCGGGTCCCTGGCACTGTGAGGTAGCAATGCAAACCACTGTGCCACCGTGCTGCCCACGTGATATGAGACTTTTCATGTATCTGTCAAACTAAATTACAGTAAGAAGTCTCACAACACCAGGTTAAAGTCCAACAGGTTTATTTGGTAGTTAAACGCCACTAGCTTTCGGAGCGCTTGCTGCTCCTTTGTCAGGTGACCTCACCTGATGAAGGGGCAGAGCCCCGAAAGCTAGTGGTTTTCGCTACCAAATCAACCTTTTGGACTTTAACCTGGTGTTGTGAGACTTCTTACTGTGTTTACCCCAGTCCAACGCCGGCATCTCCACATCATACTAAATCACACCAGGGAATGCTCGTCCAAAATACTTCATTGGCTGCAGATAGCTTTGGGATGTCCTGAGATCGGGAAAGGTGCTATATAAATGCATCTTTTTCTTTACGTGTATAAATGGAGCCCAAATCCAGAAACTGTGTTCAGACGTCTCAATCCTTCCGACTTCTGACTTCTCTTGTTTTTCTCCTTGACGATCTCGATTTCGTATTAGTCTCTTCGCGGACCACCAGGAGACTGCAACTAAGTGAGAGGAAGGAATGAACGCAGCGCTGTCCCACCTGCCCATCGCGTGTCAGCTGTGACTCTAATAGTAACAGTGAGTCAGAAGCTCCCTGTACAGAAACTTTAACACATTATCCAGACCAATAATCCAGTGTGGAGCCGAGGAAGTGCTGCACTGCCAGAGGTGCTGTCCCACAGCTGAGATGTTGAGTCCCGGTCTTGTCTGTTCTCTCACTTGATGCCAAAAGATAGTACCACCCCAAGATAGAGTTCTAGGCTAGCCGCACAGACTATCGCCAACTATTGTAGATTCTGCAAGACGTAACAGATTTCAGGATGAAGGCATGTGAAATTACCAATGCACCCCTCCCCAATGAATTCAATGCATTCAACGCCCGTTTTGAGCAAGAGGTCAGCGAGAGCACGCCCTCCACCCTGGAAGCCTCGGACGAACCTCTATCTGGGGTCAGATGTCAGAGCAGCTTCCTCGCAGGTCAACCCAGGAAAGCGACTGGCCGAATGAGATAGCCAGATGTGCACTCAGATCCTACGCGGACACCTTCAACCTCTCCTTACAACAATCTGAGGTCCCTACCTGCGTCAAAAAGTCAACCATCATCCCAGTACCAAAGAGAAGCCAAGCAGCGTACCTTAATGACTATCATTGACTTCAGGAAGTGTAAAGGAGAACATGTCCCCGTCGACATCAATGGTTGAGGGCTTCGAAGTGTCCAGATCACCAACAACCTGTCCTGGTCCCCTCCCATGCCGACACGATAGTTAAGAAAGCCCACGAACGCCTCTACTTTGTCAGAAGATTCAGGAAATTTGGCTTGCCAGCTACGACTCTCACTAACTTTTACAGATGCACCATAGAAAGCATTCTTTCTGGTTGTATCACAGCTTGGTATGGGCTCCTGCTCTGTCGAAGATCGCAAGGAATTACAAAAGGTCGTGAATGTAGCCCAGTCCATCACGCAAACCAGCGTCCCATCCATTGACTCTGTCTACACTTCCCACTGCCTCGGCAGCCAGCATAATCAAGGACCCCCCACCACCCCGGACATTCTCTCTTCCACCTTCCTCCATCAGGAAAAAGGTACAAAAGTCTGAGGACACGTACCGACCAACTCAGGAACAGCTTCTTCCCTGCTGCTATGAAGCTTTTAAATGGACTTACCTTATATTAGGTTGATCTTTCTCTACACCCTAGCTATGACTGTAACACTACATCCTGCACTCTCTCTTTTCCTTCTCAATGAATGGTATGCTTTGTCTGTATAGTATGCAAGAAACAATACTTTTCACTGTATACTAACACTTGTGACAATAATAAATCATAGAACCCTACAGTGCAGGAAGAGGCCCTTCGGCCCATCGAATCTGCACTGACCACAATCACACTCAGGCCCTACCCCCATATCCCTACACATTTACCCTAACATCTCAGGATACTAAGGGGCAATTTAGCATGGTCAATCAACCTAACCTGCCCATCTTTGGACTGTGGGAGGAAACCAGAGCACTCAGAGAAAACCCACACAGACACAAGGAGAATGTGCAAACTCCAGGCAGACAGTGACCCGAGCCAGGAATCAAACCCAGGTCCCTGGAGCTGTGAAGCAGCAGTGCTAACCACCGTGCTACCGTGCCATCCCAAATCAAATCAATTGTATGTGGGGAGATTCCATTTAAGGAATAATTGGATAGATCTCCCTGCTGTTTTGGTCAACATGTCATCCTCAACTAACTTCCTTTTAAACACACTATTGTTTGTCAAACCTTGCTGAGTTGTAACTGGCGGCTGCATTTTCAACATATAACCACTTCAAAGATTTTCATTATCTTTCAAAGGTTTTGGGACACCCTGAGATCATGAAAAGTGTTACATAAAATTTTCTTTCCGTTGGAGAATTTTCCCAATGGCTATGGATACCGGGATAGACCAACTTGCATTACAGTCTCCAATCCAAATAGTGAGGCAGCTGCTCCCTCTGCAGGTCAGTGCTGGTCCCACATTAAATTGTGTCAATCAGGAAGATTCTTAATTTATCAACCTTAATCAGCGGGGAAGTCAATTTTCTTATTTTCACGTTTACGGGATGTGAGGGTCGCTGGTTAGACCAACATTTATTGCCCGTCCCTAACTACCCTTAGGTGGTGAGCTGCCTTCTTGAACTGCTGCAGTCCCTGAGGTGTAGGTACACCCACAGTGCTGTTAGGGAGGGACTTCCAGGAATTTGATCCCCGCGGTGGCACAGTGGTTAGCACTGCTGCCTCACAGCGCCAGGGACCCGGGTTCGATTCCCGGCTCGGGTCACTGTCTGTGTGGACTCTGCATGTTCTCCCCATGTCTGCGTGGGTTTCCTCCGGGTGCTCCGGTTTCCTCCCTGAAAGCTGTGCTCAGTGGGTGCATTGGCCGTGGTGAAATCTCCCTCAGTGTTACCCGAACAGGCGCCGGAGTGTGGCGACTGGGGGATTTTCACAGTAACTTCATTGCAGTGTTAACGCAAGCCTACTTGTGGCTAATGAATAAACTTAAAACAGTGACAGCGAAGGAATAGTGAAATGGTTCGTAATGAGGATAGTGAGTGACTTGGAGGGAAGCCGGGAGGTGATGATGTGTTCTCACTTGTGAAAGGATTGAGAATGACAGATTTAAAGTAATTGGTGCACACTTTATGTCAGCGGTGGAGGGAGTGAATTCTGTGTCTCTCTGATCTGCTCTGGTAGCTATGGTATTTATATAGCTGGTCTAGTTTATTTCTGTGTCAGTGGTAACCCCAGTATGTAGTCAGTGGGGAATTTAGCCATGACAAAGCCATTGAATGTCAAGAGGAGGTGTTTAGAGTCTCTTTAGTTGTGGATAGCCTAGTGTAGCCTTAATGTTTATTATCCCAAACCTAAATATAGTGCAGATCGTGCTGCATTTGGACACAGACTGCTTCAGCGCCTGGAAGAAATAGTAGTAGGAGGGGTTATTATTTAGAAGGCGAAAAGCCGCAGCATGCTACGGTGCAGAGGGACCTGGGGGTCCTTGTGCACGAATCGCAAAAACCCAGCCTGCAGGTGCAGCAGGTGATCAAGAAGGTGAATGGAATGTTGGCCTTTATAGCGAGGGGGATTGAATATAAAAGCAGGGAGGTCTTGCTGCAACTGTACAGGGCACTGGTGAGGCCGCAGCTGGAGTACTGTGTGCAGTTTTGGTCCCCTTATTTGTGAAAGGATATATTGGCCTTGGAGGGAGTGCAGAGGAGGTTCACTAGGCTGATACCGGAGATAAGGGGGTTAGCCTATGAGGAGAGATTAAATAGACTGGGTCTGTACTCGTTGGAGTTTAGAAGGCTGAGGGGGGATCTTATAGAGACTTACAAGATAATGAAAGGGCTAGATAGGGTAGAGGTAGAGAGATTCTTTCCACTTAGAAAGGAAACCAGAACTAGAGGGCACAGCCTCAAAACAAGGGGCGGGGGGGCAGTTTAGAACAGAGTTGGGGAGGAACTTCTTCACTCAGAGGGTGGTGAATCTCTGGAATTCTCTGCCCGTTGAAGTGGTGGAGGCTACCTCGCTGAATATATTTAAGTCACGGGTTTCTGATAGACAAGGGAATTAAGGGTTATGGGGAGAAAGCGGGAAAGTGGAACTGATCCACTTCAGATCAGCCATGACCTTATTGAATGGCGGGGCAGGCTCGAAGGGCTAGATGGCCTACTCCTGCTCCTATTTCTTATGTTCTTATGAATTGTGAATGATCTTGAACATTGTGCAATCATCAGCAAACATCCCACTTGTGAATTTTTGATACAGGCAGGTCATTGATGAAAAAACTAATATGATTCAGCAGATTGCAATCCCAAAGGGAAATTGGCGAGCTTTTCACAACTCTTGTCTTTTTGAATTTTGACCACAAGAAGATACGTACACTGAAGTCAGACATCGCTAATTTCCAATAACACATTTGTGGATTCTAAATATTAAATTGAAACATTTATGAACAAGAAAGGAAAATTAAACACACAAGATTACATTTACACAGGTAAGATTCAACTTACAGAACACACCTCCAAAAAGATATGGTTAGAGTAACAAATAAATATCCGTTTCAGCAACAATCCCTTAACGATATATAGGGCAGGATTTTACAGCCTCGCTTGGGCAAGACCAGAAATTCCTGTCCGAGGACAACAGAGATTTCCGTTGTTGGACCCTCACGAGCAGACGAGGTGGTAGATTTCCGACCTTAATCTATAAAAATTTCAGTAATATTTCCACAAGACAAATGCATTTTTGCTGTAGGGAAAGGGTGTCACATATCTTCTCAGTCTCTCTTACAAATTCAAGAAATTTTAAAACAAAACCCTGCTTTCGGAGAAGCAGGCACTGGGTTGGCTGGGAAGTTGTCTCATTTTGCTTCTTCACACTTCCTTTCCCGGTACACAGTAGCGCTCCAGGACACATTGCACTTAACAGCACAGCTGTCTCATTGCTCCTTAAGTAGTTTTCCCCTCGTTCATTTTTATTCCATTGCCCTTACCCTTCTTTGATACAAAACTTGCCCAGAATATATATTTTTTAATCTTCTCTCTACTGCCCCCACCTTCCGGGTTTAAAATAAAATTTAATAACTTTGCCTTATCTACTTATGACCTTTTCCAAGTTGTAAACTGCTTTTTATTTCTCTTTCAAGATTAATAACTGAATGTCACAAACTTTTTTATCACCCAATACAATTTTTCTGTGATGATTTCTATGAACTTTCTACCCATGTTTTATTTACTTGCAGAAAATAGATTTATTTCAAGTGCATGTCTTTCAGACCCAAACTTATTTGATGTCTTCAACCTTGTGGTCCAACTGTCATCAGTTTAATTAAGTTAATCACACACAGCGACGCACACAAACTTGCCTGCTTCACAGAATAAACCCCAAAAATATATAAGAAACATAATTCTTTGCACAGCTGAGGGTGGTTGCGCCTAGGACACTAACTACCCTGAGGAACATCTGCGGTGATGTCCTGGGACTGAGATGGCTGACATTAAACAGCCACGACCATCTTCCTTTTTGGAGTAGTCCATGGTGAGTCTGATGGTGGGATGGAACTTGTTGATGTCATCGCATAGTTGTTTCAGTGATTGTTTGCCAGGAGTCCAAGGGAAGAAAATGTCATCGATGTATCGAGTGTATAGAATTGGTTGAAGATTCTGAGCGGTGATGAAGCCTTGTTCGAACCTGTGCATGAAGATGTTGGCGTATTGAGGTGCGAATTTGGTCCCCACAGCTGTTCCGTGTGTCTGGATGAAGAACTGGTTGTTGAAGGTGAAGACATTGTGGTCCAGGATGAAGCGGATGAGTTGTAAAATTGCATCTGGAAACTGGCAGCTGTGGGTGTTGAGTACTGAAGCAGTTGCAGCAGTGCCTTCGTCATGGGGCATCCTGGTGTAGAGTGCCCAGACATCCATTGTGACGAGGAGTGCCCCAGTTCAACTGCTCCATGTGTGCTGAGTTTCTGTAGGAAGTCTGTAGTGTCGCGACAAAAGCTGGGGGTTCTTTGTACAATGGGTTTCAGGATGCCCTCGATGTAGCCGGAGAGGTTTTCGCATAGGGTCCCATTGCCCAATACAATGGGACAGCCGGGTGTGTTTGCCTTGTGTATCTTTGGGAGGCAGTAGAGATCTCCAACACGGGGAGTACATGGGATGAGAGCACGGAGGGTGCTCTGAAGATCCAGATCAAAGCTCTTGATCAGAATGTTGATTCGAAAACAACCCAAGCTTATGCAACCTCTCTACATGACTTAGATGTTCCATCCCAGGCAGCATCCTGGTGAATCTCCTCTGCATCCCCTCCAGTGCAATCCCAACCTCCCTATAATGTGACGACCAGAACTGCACACAATGCTCCAGCTGTGGCCTCACCAAAGCTCTACACAACTCCAACATGACCTCTCTGCTTTTATAATCTATACCCTGATTGGTAAAGGCGAGTGTCCCATACGCCTCTTTCACTAATGTGCTCTTAAGAGACAAATACACCAAGGTCCCTTTGATCTATAAAACTTCCTAAGTGCCTGACCATTCATTGAGTACTTTCTTTCCAAATTGCTCCTTCCAAAGTGTATCACCGCACAATTTTCAGGATTAAATTCCATCTGCCACTTGTCTGCCGATTTGACCATCCCGTTCATCTCCTTCCCCGCTCCCCAGCCCCTTCCCACAGCCCCTTCCCTTGCAATCGCAGAAGGTGCAACACCAACCCCTTTACCCCCTCCCTCCTCACCGCTCAGAGTCCCAAATACTCCTTTCAGTTTAAGCAGCATTTCACTTGCACCTCTTTCAATTTGATTTATTATAGTCACTGCTCTTAATGCAGTCTTCTCTACACTGGGAGACTAAATGTAGGCTGGATGGCTTTATTTTTAAAAGTTTAATTTTTTAAGTATTTTTAAAAGCCAGTCTTCCAGCTGCCAGTTTCACATCTGCGCTGTTTCTTAACTCAGTATGTTTCTTTTTTAAACCTTTGAGACTCTGCCGACCAATTTCCCAGGAGTTTTCCTGTGCCTGTCTTTCAGCTTCTTTCCTGCACTCAGTCTCCAGGTCAGCTTGGTGGAATTCAAATTCGATCAGTAAAATCTGCAATTGAAAGCTAAACTGCGAAACCGTCACCAAATGGCAATAAAAACCCATCTGGTGTATGAATGTTTTTAGGGAAGGAAATTTGCCACCTTTACCCTGCTCTGTCCTATCATGCCACTTAGTTCAAAGATAATTAGGGATGGGCAGTGACATCCATGTGCCATGAAAGAATATTTTGAAAGTAGCAGAGTGATTTTAATAAGGATAAGGTGTACAAATTGGGGTGAGCATTAGAGCAAGTCAGAAAGGTAGTGAGTTTTTTCCATGTGTATCACGTGGTTTACCCCTGGAGCCAGGCAGGAAGCAGGCCTTGTTAGATTTAATAATGGGTAATGAGCCAGATTTAGTTAAAAGCCTAACGGTATACGTTTGTAATCGAGAAGAAACTGCAACGCTGCTACCCATCAATTGCCAAGCTCACCTTAAAACACTCTCTGCATGGTGAGAACATTGGAAAGGCAGAACCTGGTTCTCCCATATATAAAATGCTGAAATCTCAGCCCATTAATCAGGGTCTAATCAAAGGCAAATAACTGCTTGATCTACCTGTACAACACCCATAATTTATACTTATATAATGCTTACATAATGCTTTTATGTAATTACATAAGAACATAAGAAATAGGAGCAGGAGTAGGCCATCTGGCCCTTCGAGCCTGCCCCGCCATTCAATAAGATCATGGCTGATCTGTCGTGGCTGATCTGTCGTGGCTCAGTTCCACTTTCCCGCCCTCTCCCCATAACCCTTAATCCCCTCTCTTATCAAAAACCCATCAACCCGCTTCTTAAAAATATTTAGCGAGGCAGCCTCCACCACTTCAACGGGCAGAGAATTCCAGAGATTCACCACCCTTTGAGTGAAGAAGTTCCTCCTCAACTCCGTTCTGAACCGCCCCCCCTTTATCTTGAGGCTGTGCCCCCTAGTCCTACTGTCTTTTTTGAGCGGGAAGAGTCTTTCCACCTCTATCCTATCCATCCCATTCATCATCTTATACGTCTCAATGAGATCTCCCCTCATTCTTCTAAACTCTAACGAGTACAAGCCTAGTTTATTCAGCCTCTCCTCATAGCTCAACCCCCTCAACTCCGGTATCAGCCTAGTAAACCTCCTCTGCACTCCCTCCAAGGCCAAAATATCCTTGCGCAGGTGCGGCGCCCAAAACTGCACACAGTACTCCAGCTGCGGCCTCACCAATGCCCTATACAGCCGCAGCAAGACCTCCCTACTTTTATATTCAATCCCCCTCGCTATGAAGGCCAGCATCCCATTCGCCTTCCTGACCACCTGCTGCACCTGCAGACTGGGTTTTTGCGACTCATTAAACACTCCAAGGCTCTGCACAAGAGTATTATAAATCCAAAGTACAATACTCAACCACACACGGGGGAGGCAATGACGTAGTGGCATTATCTCTATTTAATTTGATTTATTATTGTCACATGGATTAGTAGACAGTGAAAAGTATTGTTTCTTGCGCACTACACAGACAAAACATACCATTCATAGAGAAGGAAAGAAGACGGTGCAGAATGTAGTGTTACAGTCATAGCTAGGGTGTAGAGAAAGGTTAACTTGATGCGAGGTAGGTCCATTCAAAAGTCTGACAGCAGCAGGGAAGAAGCTGTTTTTGAGTTGGTTGGTACGTGACCTCAGACTTTTGTATCTTTTTCCCGATGGAAGAAGGTGGAAGGGAGAATGTCCGGTGTGCGTGGGGTCCTTGATTATGCTGGCTGCTTTTCCGAGGTAGCGGGAAGTGTAGACAGAGTCAATGGATGGGAGGCTAGTTTGCGTGATAGACTGGGCTATGACCCTTTGTAGTTCCTTGCGGTCTTGGACAGAGCGGGAGCCATACCAAACTGTGATACAACTGGAAAGAATGCTTTCCATGGTGAATCTGTAAAAGTTTGTACTGGACATGTCAAATTTTTTAGCGACCTGAGAAAGTAGAGTGTTGGTGGGCTTTCTTAAGTAGAGTGTTAGTGTGGAGGGACCAAGACAGGTTATGGGTGATCTGGACACCTAGAAACTTGAAGCTCTCGATCATTTCTACTTCATCCCTGTGGATGTAGACAGGGGCATGTCCTCCGCTATGCTTCCTGAAGTCGATGCTATCTCTTGGTGACGTTAAGGGAGAGATTATTGTTGCTGCACCAGTTCACCAGATTTCTATGTATCAGATATGACTCCAACCAGTGGAGAGTTTGCCCCCTAATACCCATTGATTCTAGTTTTGCCAGGGCTCCTTAAGGTCACACTCGGTCAAATGCAGCCTTGATGTCAAGGGCTGGCACTCTCACCTCACCTCTAATGTTCAAGCTCTTTTGTCCATATTTGAGCCAAGGCTGCTATGAGGTCAGGAGCTGAGTGACCCTGGCGAAACCCAAACTGAGCATCAAGAGGAAGGTTAGTGCTAAGCGAATGCTGCTTGACAGCATTGAGGGGCAGGGCAGCAGAAGGAAGGAGCGGAGACCCCTTCACCCATGCCACCTTAGTGCCACATCAACTTCTTACCCTTACGTGCCCTACCACCACGTCTCGGTGTCTGCCCAGGATGTATGTCGGAGGTGGAGGTGGCCAACTGCCTACCGTGCCCCGTGGCCTGTGATGCCCTTGCTGAGCGTCCTCTAGAGGACCTGGACCTGGAGGGCCCTGGCCTGCTCCAGATGTCAGAGATTTATCCTCTTCATCCCTTGCCCCTGAGATGCCCCGATGTCAGGAAGGGGGGTATCTGAAGATGTAACCACCAGGTGTAGTCTCCTGGCTGGAAGGTCCCAGCACTAGCATGAGCCCTCCCTCCTCCCTTGGGGTTCCTGTGGGTCCCTGGGTCACTCCATGGGACGGCAGTGTTTCTGCAGTGAGCTCCAGCGTCACCTGGCCCTTCCAGCTGAAGACGGGAAAGGGTTAATGGATTTTGTACCTAGAATATGTCACAAACATAACCCGTCATCATGACTGATCTTCTCAAGCTTATACTGCTCCTGGCAATAATATAAGTTATTTGTTCATGTATTATATGCTCTAACTCTCATTTTTATAAAGACAGCTAGTTTAATGTGGCTGTTATTTTGTAGACTTTGCAAATCTTACCTATTAGTGGGACATCGTTACACAGATGGGAGTTTACGATACTGGCTTTTGACAGCTGCTGATGGCAGATCGCGATATCGGCTTTTGACAGGGAGAGTCCCGCTGGAACAACCGCAATCGCACAAGTAACTTCAAAGGCAGGGGTGCCAGTACTGCTGCAGAAGGGTTTTGAATTGTGACCGGATTAAAGCCTGTGTCATGACTGCTGGACTGTAATTCCTGATTAAATCTGGGGCTGAATCACGACCAAGGAAGGAAGACCCGGAGTTCTGGCAGGAATTGGAACTTTGAATCGTGATTGACACTAAGACTCATGGTGTATAAATGCCCACTTGTGTCCTATGAGAAGTCTGGTAGTCTCTGCTCCTCCCAAAGCTCTTGAATAAATACCAGAGCTTTGAAATAAAAACCACTATATATTGACTCACTGTAAGAAGTCTGACAACACCAGGTTTAAGTCCAACCAATTTATTTGATCGAACCTTGTGTTGTCAGACTTCTTACTGTGTTTACCCCAGTCCAACGCCGACATCTCCACATTTTGACTCACTAACAGTCTCAGAGGTATTATTTAACCTACAACACCGTCCTGGAGGAACGCCTGCGTGCTACCCATGATGGTTGAACCCTCTGTGATGTCCAACTGATTTGGGGTTGCCGCCTCTCAAAGCTTGCTGCCGGCTGCGCCTCAGCGCTGTCCCCCTGGGTCTCCCACAAGCTCTTCAGCCTCTCAGCTGCAGAACCTCGAGAAGCCTGTTGAGTCCCTCAGCCATGGCTCTCTGGGACTCTGCTATGCCCGCTGTGACGTGACCATCGCCTGGAGCCTGCCACTCATGGTGAGGATTCCCTGCCCCGGGCTTTGCACTGTGGACGCCAACCTTGCAGTGTTGGCCTGAGAAACATGCATGATAGGCAATTGCTGGTCCCAAAGCTTTGGGACTCCTCCCAACAGCCTCACAGTGTGGCCGTCAGCCCCTCCTGCACTCTCTGGCTCTGTTGCTGCATCTCCAGCAGCTGAGGGAGAACAGAGGCCCAGCATGTAGCCTGGGGCCAGCTGAGTCCTCGGCTCCGGCAGGCCCCCGCGCACGCTCCCTCCTCCACGCAACGTGCATCAGCAAATGTGTCGTGTACAGCTGAGAGCGGCCCACTAACTTGACCCAACGATGTGACAGTCTCTGGGACGGTGAGTTGTGAGGTGGAAGTTGATGCAAAGCTGGTGCCAGCCTCTGAGGTCCCCTCACTCACTTCTTCCAAGAAGTTTTCCAAGCTGTCCGGGGCAGGATGGGTGGGAGCCGCAGCTGGGGCTGTGGTGCAACATGGTCAGGGTCCCTTCCTGCAACACAGGACACAAGGATAAGTGCAAGGGAGGGAGAGAAATCTGGGCTGCATGGACCGTCCAACATATTGTATGGCTCACCAGTCTCTTACATTTGAGCTTCTGGGGATCTTCTGTGAATGTCTGTATAGGCTGTGTATGTTTATTGATGTCTCCTTTTTACATCCACAGGCAATTCGGTCCGCCTTGTTGGCCAACAAGGGGCATACACTTGGTGGGTCTTGTGGGGGCTGCTCTTGAATGTCGCTTCGAGAGTTGCCTAGTGCTTCACGTCGTTAGTGTACGCTTAAACTGGACCAGTTGACGGGCAACACGACAGCTCAGTGACTATCACTGTTTGCTGTGCAGTTACAGGGACCCGGGTCGGATCTCGGACTTGGGCTGGTGTCTGTGGGAGTTTGCACATTCTCCCCGTGCTTGCGTGGGTTTTCTCCGGGTGCTCCGGTTTCCTCCCACACCCCAAAAAACGTGCTTTTAGACTGATTGGTGTTAATAGATTGTCCCTAAATTAGACCTCCCTTAATCTGGCGCACATATAATTCTCTAAATTTACACCCCTTTATTGTGGAGTCCAAGAGGCGTAGACAAAAGTCGTAGGTAGAAGAAGGATTGGAATGAGGCACTCATTGAGTGTTAAAGTGGGCGGCGCGGGCTCGTAGGGCCGAAGGGCCTGTTTCCTGTGCAGTGTTGTTCTTTGTTCTTTGCTGTTTATGCAATTTACTTGCGATTTCTCCAACCAGTGGAGGATTGGCAGGTGCTCACTTTTATGATCCAGCCTGTCCATGCTGTTACTAATTGTCCAGATGCCCTCCTCTCCCCACAAGCTCCAGTGCCCGCTCCTCAAAGGGGGTGAAGACTCAGATCTCAGGCACACCACCCCTTGTCTTCGCTCTCTCCCAGCGATGATGGGCGTTCTCCTCTTGTGGGGGCAGAAGGAGCCAAGTAAAATCTGAGTCCTTCAGGGGGTGACCCTCAGAGGGCAAGGGTTGTGATACACTTTTCGGGGAGGGGGGGGGTGCGGGGAGAAGGGAGGTGTTTACGTGTCAGGGGCTGAAAGCATGCAGGGTGTTGGAGGTGAGGGGATTTAGGGGGAAGACGCTAGGTCAGGTTAAACACTCACCCTTGCTGCCTGGATTAGGCCCCTCCAGTTTTTTGTGGCACTGCTCCCAGCTCTTCTGGCCAGTGCCCTGGCACTAACACATGCTGCCACCGGCTCCCTTCCCCTGAATTGTGTCCTGCTGGGGGAAGACGGTGTCCACAGCCTCCAGCTACTTGGCCAGATCAGCATCCGAAAAACAGGGGGGGGGGCTTTCTTGCTGGAGGGCTGTTTCCTCCTGTACTGCCTGCCTGTCTGTCCATCCTTGGGGTCTTTATGGAGCTGTCGGTATCAGTAGGGTCTCAGTAATGCTCGGGAGGGTTTGTCCCTGATGTCCGTGGGGGAGGCTGTATCTGGCTTGTGTTAGCAGAGCTGGGGTTTTTTTTCCAGGTTTTTCTGCGCATGTGCAGTTCGTGACTCCGATCTGAGCTGCTGGCTGTCTGGGGAATTAAGCCCTGCCCACTGCCTCCAGTAGCTAGGGACAGTCTAGCCCATATTTTCAGATAGAGACTGCCTAAAATTGGATGGAAAGCTCGCTCAAAAATCAGATCAGCAATTCTCCCGTTTTCACGCTAGCCTCCACACTAACTTTTCACACTAGCTGGAGACTTCAAAACAATCTCATAAAATTCCACCCAGTATATTTCCCGCAGAAAGCAATGCTCAGACATTATGCAAAGTATTACACAGTTCCTGCTGCACTGACGTGGCAGCCACTTTATCACCAATGTTCCATCAATAAGTGGCGACTTACTTTTCAAACCACTTGAAACAGGAGCAGCATCTCCAGCTGAAGTCTATTGTCTTTCTACTTATATAACAGATATCTAGCTTTCAAAAATATATATGGAAAACAGGAAGAAGCAATGCAAGATGTTATTGAAAGTCCATTTGATAAATTGATACGTGGGTTCTGAATCTTTTTCAGAGTGTCTACATCAAGCTTCCATACGCAGAGTAGAATTAAAAGGAGCCACTCTCCAGCGAGAGAGATATATGATTCTAACACCTCCACAAATTTTTGATTAAACTTTTTTGATTAAATGCTTTCAAGGGGTGAGTGGGGGTGGTGATAGGGGGTGACACAGATTCTACCCTTTTATAAGAACATAAGAAATTGGAGCAGGAGTAGGCCATCTAGCCCTTCGAGCCTGCCCCGCCATTCAATAAGATCATGGCTGATCTGAAGTGGATCAGTTCCACTTTCCCACTTTCTCCCCATAACCCTTAATTCCCTTGTCTATCAGAAACCTATCCGCCCGTGACTTAAATATATTTAGCGAGGCAGCCTCCACCACTTCAATGGGCAGAGAATTCCAGAGATTCACCATCCTTTGAGTGAAGAAGTTCCTCCTCCACTCCGTTCAAAACTGCCCCCCCCTTATCTTGAGGACCTAGAACCCTGGAACCTAGCCCTGGAACCTAGCAGCCCAGACCCATGGGATGGAAAACTCACTGTTTTCCTTAAAGGAGTCCTGTGTGAAATGAGTTTAGGAGTTTCAAGCCCACTGGGAATAATCCCCCTGCAGACAGGACCTCTCCTGAACAGAACACATGTGTGTTCCTCAATGGAACATGCGTGTGTTCCTGAATGGAACATGCACTGCCAAGCGATGGTTGGTATGAGAATTTGGAAAGACCACCATGGTACAACAGCTTGGCATATTGTGTCCTGGCACTGAAACAGGGTTTGGCACACTGTACTTGTTATGGACAGGGTCTGGAGTGAACTGAAACCTTTGCATCCTTTCTCTTAATGCCTGTAATCAGTGTGGCTTTGCAAAGGAAGGTCTGTGTGTTTCATAGCCCTCGGGGTGTGCGGTCAAAGTAAATGCAAAGCATAAAAGGACAGTAAAATGTTACCAGCAGCATCTTCACTCTGTGAAGGCAATTTCTCCCTCGCTTCTCAGCCTTTTGGCTAAGATAAGAACATATGAAATAGGAGCAGGAGTAGGCCATCTAGCCCTTCGAGCCTGCCCCGCCATTCAATAAGATCATGGCTGATCTGAAGTGGATCAATTCCACTGATCTGAACAAGATCACGGCTGATCAAGTGTAGTATCGACATGCTGTACTTGGTTGAAGTCATGAGGTTACAGTTCAGCTTCACTCGAAGCAATCTTTCAAAGCGGCATCTTGGCCCTTCGTCAGAGCCTCTCCATAATGTTGAATTTGTTTCTTTTGGATTACAGTATCCAAAGCCTTCTGATTGGGAGCAGTTGGTCTGATGCCCCACTCCCCAAACCCTAGCCCCCCCATCTTATGCCTGCTGGATTCCCACCAGCTTCCACCTCTGTTATTCCTTCCTCATCAGCATGTCGGACCACATTCCGAGCGTGTTCACCTCTCCCTCCTGAGAAGATGCTGGTTTCTGAGTCGGTATTTGGTTGACGTGTTGACACCAGGTGCTTGGATGTATAAAATGACCATGGTTTCCACTTGTTCCTTCAACATTGACAGCAGATGATAAACTGCGGATTCCATTCATTGGTGGCATGGTGGCACAGTGGTTAAGCATTGCTGCCTCACAGCGCCAGGGACTCGGGTTCGATTCTCAGCTTGGGTCACAGAGTGTATGGAGTTTGCACATTCTCCCCGTGTCTGCACGTGTTTCCTCTGGATGCTCCAGTTTCCCTCCCACATTCTGAAAGACGCACTGGTTAAATTCGTTGACAGACTGTGGCGATCGGGGGAATTTCACAGTAAAATAAACTTTTTTCACATCTCCAATTCACAATAGCTTTTTAAAGTCATCATCTGCAAAAACTGTTGTCACTGCAAACTTACACATGTCCCCGCTCTGCATTCCAGGGAGGGACTTCCAGTTTGGAACTGCAGGGTCAAAACCATTGACAGCAGGGTAAAGGGGTCACTCATCCCATTGCGACAATGGCTCTGGGCTCATTGCTAAAGCAATGGAAAATGAACCCCAAATCCTCACTCTTTCCCCCACGGCCCAAACCTTTTTCTGCTTCAATTTGGATAATCTCAGCGCTTCCATCCTCATCCAAAACCAAAAAATAGATACTTCAACAATAAGTCAGCGCAGTGAATTAGTGAATGACTTTACCTAAGAATCCTGGCACCATTCCATCAGCAGCAACACCCCTTAAACATCCACTAACTGGTTCAGTATTCATGACCCTCATTTGTTCAAAAGTTGTCAGGAGTTTCGCTGTGTTGTGCTCCCACTCGAGATGCCAAGTGACGACCCTATCATTAAGCGTCATCTTTATCTGTGGAAGGATAAATCCAAGAATGACATGAAAATATTTGGGGTGGGGGAAGAGAGAAATAAGAAAGGAAAGCAGGGTCAGAGAGCAGAATGAGAGAAGGAATCAAAAAATCATAGAACAGTGCAGAAAGAGGCCATTCAGTCTTTCGAGCCTGCGCCAACAACAATCCCACCCAGCCCCTATCCTCATAACCCCAAGTATTTACCCTGACACTAAGGGCAATTGAGTTGGCCAATCAACCTAATCCTTTTGATTTAATTTGATTTATTATTGTCACATGCATTAGTATTCAGTGACAAGTATTGTTTCTTGCACCCTATACAGACAAAACATATCATTCTTCGAGAAGGAAATGAGAGAGTGCAGAATGTAGTGTTACAGTCATAGCTAGGGTGCAGAGAAAGATAACCAGCCCATCTTTGGATCGTGGGAGGAAACCAGAACCCCTGGAAGAAACCCACGCAGACACAGGGAGAACATACAAACTCTACACAGGCAGTTACCTGAGGCCAGAATTGAACCCGGGTCCCTGGTGCTGTGAGGCAGCAACACTAACCATTGTGCCACAATGATATAAATAGAGAAGGGAATGTGAGAAGCAGGAGAGAGAGAAAGAAAAGGGATGGGAGATAAATAAAGGGTCAGCTCTCAATCCCACTATTCTTACCCAGGAGGTCATCACATGTGACATGACAAGATTGTTGATTGGAATATCAGCAAGGTGTCACCAATATTGCATTGGCTAGGCTGTGCTTTAGGACAGTGCACTGATATTGCAGTCATCTAGGCATGCTCCCTTCATTGCTATGTCAATATGTGATCATACCTGTACCAAGTGTGGCTTCCAATGACGGAGACAACATTCCAAACGATCACCCTGAAACCCACTAATTCAGTAAAGTATTTCCGATTTCAGTTCTGCACTATCTTGTGGTTCTCCCAATGCCCCCTAAACCCTGGGACTGAATTTTATTTGGGAGTCTACTGGTATCCCAGAAATGTCCACCCTCTCCCAAACCCTGGCCCCTGATTTCTCAGATGCTGCTTCAAGAAACAATCTCAGTTCACAATCAGAAAATGTGTTTGTGTGAGCTGGGTGTGACCCTTGCTTGTGTATTCTGACCTCTGCAATGCACTGCTCTATTTACAGTTTATCCAGCCTCCCTTCCATGGCTGGAACCTGTGTAAGACTCCTGTACGTTTGACATGAAATGTGCATTGTAAATCTTCTGAGGCCTTTCAGAGTGCTGTTCTAATGGGGATAGTTTGCTCGGTATTATTAAAGTGTTGGCTTAAGTAATTTCACAATAAGTACCTGTTAATTACCAGAAACTACATACATTGGCGCAGTAAAGATCCAAACAAGCTGTCCCCGTGCTTGTTTCTATACACAGCTCTGTCCCACTGACCCCTTAGGTATGGGTCATGTGATCCCTTACACCACAGTGTGGGCAGTATTGTACTCAGTCCCACATTAACACTTTATGCGCTGGAACCTTACACCACAACTGTACCAAATCTTTACCCAATGTATTTCCAAGTTTATCCCGTGTATTTACATCATTACTACATCCCCCCGGCGCCCAATCTCAAACTTCTGGGTTAATAAGGTCAGGCAATCTGATGGCTTTATAATCCTTTTGTACCTTATATTACACCTGCATTGATAAAAAAAAACTTCTGTTGCATTTTATGCAAAGTTAAATTTGAACTGTTATGCAATGCCCTACAAATTTTACAAATGAAGTATATTTTTGAGGAATATACAGAATTTCCCTCATCTTTGGTTTTATCTAATCCTTTCCTTCGCTTTCACATTTTCTCTCATTCTTGTCCACCTTATTTATCTCCTACTCCTGCCTCCCACATTCCCCCTCTCTATTTTTATCACTCCTCTCATTCTGCTCTCTGCCCCTCATTTCTATATTTTCCATTCTTATTTCTCCCCCCCCCCCCCCCACTAAATAGTTCCATGCCATTCCTTTATGGACTTATCCTCCCCTCTTTGTCTCTCTCTGTCTCACCTTCTCCCCATCCTCAAGCCAGTCTCTCCCAGGCGATGACGCCAGCTGCACAGACCCTTTAAATGGAGCTGAGCGAGGCAGCAGCCGAGAGGTGAAGAATAGAGAGAGAGGGAGAGGGGGAACAGACTGAGAGGTCCCGAGAGAAGCAGAGACAAGACAGTTCAGGAAAGACAAAAGGGGGGGATTTTAAGATATCTTATCAGGGGGACATTAACATTCCTGCGAATTCAGACTTGGCAGTACAGGGGACTGAGAGTTTATTTCCTCCCAGCGGGTTTGCTGTTCATTGTGGACCCAAATAAACAGGTTGTGGAACTAGACAGAGGGTACATTTGGAAATGTGGAATTCTGTTAAATAGCTGCGGGTTAGTGTTTTTCTCTCTCTCTCTCTCTCAGGAGCCCAATTCTGCAGGTGCCTTCCTTCCTGTAACAATGGAAAGGTGGAATGCCAGGCAAGAAAATTCCTCCCAGCTCAGCGCCTCCCAAAACGGATCGAGAGGCGCGTCCCAGCACCAACGCGGTAAGGACTGACTCGCGGTGTAAGTGCAGCGGGCGCCCCGCTGAAACAGGAATGAATGGGGAATGGCAAAGGGGCGGCCAGGGGAAGATCGCAGGAGGGAGGGTTAACAGGGAGGGTGGTTGAAGGCGGCAGGACAGGTGGAGGGAGCAGATCAGATCCACTGGGACATGGTGTGCAGGAGCAGGGAGGGGTCAGGCTGGATTTACACTGAGCCACAAGAACAGAGGACAGCTGAGAAATTTCTACAGGTGTGCCAGCATCTGTTAGGAGAGAACCAGAATTACTGTATTCTTGTGATGCCCTGATGAGTCCAAGACAGGAAGCTTCCACCTTCAGTAGTGAATACTAGTTGTTATTGTTGTGTGGTCTGAAGGGGCCCCGTCTCCCCAGCCAGAGGCAGCGGGAAGCGTAGACAGAGTCAGTGGATGGGAGGCTGGTTCGAGTGATGGATTGGGCTACATTCACCCCACTTTGTAGTTTCTTGTGGTCTTGGGCAGAGCAGGAGCCCCATACCAAGCTGCGATACAACCAGAAAGAATGCTTTCTATGGTGCATCTGTAAAAATTGGTGCAAGAAGACCAGAATGACTGCGAGTTCAGAGACTCTCCGTCAGAACTGAAGGGAGGGAGAATGTAGAAACTGCAACGAAAAGGAGCAGCTTTAACAGTAAAAGATAGATTGGGTGGGGGGGGGGGGCGTTTGCATTGAGAGTACATGTTTGGAATATTAATAAAAAGGGGGTTAAGATTGAGGAGAAATGCCAAAGTTGCCAAACGCAATGTTAAGTCCTGACGGCTGCAACATGCCCCACAGGACATTAGTTCGACCCCAGCTGGAGTACTGTGTACAGTTCTGGGTGTCACACTATAGGAAGGATGTGAACACATTGGAGAGCGCGCAGAAGAGGTTTACAAGAATGGTTCCAGGGATCAGAAGCTTCAGTTATGAGGATCGATTGGAGAGGTTGGGACTATTCTCCTTGGAGAGAAGAAGGCTATGAGGAGATTTGATACAGATCATAGAAACCCTACAGTGGAGAAGGCCATTCGGCCCATTGAGCCTGCACTGGCAACAATTCCACCCAGGCCCTATCCCCACATATTTACCCAGCTAATCCCTCTAACCTACACATCCCAGGACATTAAGGGGCAATTTAGCATGGCCAATCAACCTAACCCACATATCTTTAGAGTGTGGGAGGAAAACCAGAGCAAACCCACGCAGACACGGGGAGAATGTGCAAACTTCACACAGACAGTGACCCAAGCTGGGAATCGAACGCAGGTCCCTGGAGCCGTGAGGCAGCAGTGCTAACCCACTGTGGCCCCATGTCGCCCCGCTAGACAGAAGCAAGAGTTGCTCAAAGTCATGAAGGAGCTGGACAGAGTAGGAAGGGAGAAACTGTCCTCGCTCGCAAAAGGATGGAGAATGGGAGGGCACTGACTTAAAGTGATTTGCAAAGGAAGCAAATGTGATGCGGGAAAAGGTTTTTCCCACATGCGAGTGGCTCAGGTCTGGAAATATTCTGCCTGGAAATGTGGCAGAGGTGGGTTCAACAGAGGCATTGCAGATGATTATTTGAATGGAAACAATGTGTAGGGGTATGGTTGGGGGAGACAGGAGAACGGCACTGTGTCATGATGTTGGTTTCGGGAGCTGGTACAGACACGATGGGCCAAATGGCTTCCTTCTGCACCGTAGCAATTCTGTATGATTTTATGAGAAAGGAAATGAGGCAACAAACAAAGAATAAATTGAACGCTTACAGAGCAGAGGTTAATTTAGTTTTAAATTTGAACATAAAAGCTGAATGAGCCCACACTCCAGTAACGAGTGATACGGAATGGAGTGTAACTGGGGAATCGGGGGCTACAGGACTTAAGTATCAATTAATTTACCCATCAATTACTAAACCAGGGATACCAAATCCAAGAGATTAGAGGGCTCAACTGCAAGTGAGTGCCCAGTATAATTTCCCCAGGCTTCTCTAACCCAGTCTCGAAACTATCAGAGAAAATGGAAAGCAAAGTACAAATGGGAGGGTTTCTTTTGCGATATCCATGTAAGGCAAGGCATTTGAGACAGGATTCCAGCATCCCCAGTATTTTGCTTTTATATTACCTGTGGCAGGACTGGGATTGGGGTGGGACAAGAGGGATAGAATCAGCTGGGATGGGAGTGGTTTAGAATTGAGCTGGGACAGGAGTGGAGTGGACGTGGTAATGAGATGGGGTCGAACACGGATGGGTCAGGGAGTAAAACGGATTTGGGAGAAGGAGCGTGGTCACCTAGGCAGGACCGTAGGAGAAGAAGGGATTTGGGTTGGCTGCGGGTGAAACAAGCATTGGGTAGGATTAGTAATGGGTCAGGGGTCACAGCTTTGCTCCTGAATTGTGCATTGTGACTGACATCAAATTATTAAACTCCTTAATAATTTTAATAACTAACACCTCCAAATTGTGGGACCCGGGCAAGGAATGTGAAGGTAAAGTTTACATTACAACCCGTTCCCCAACTACGCAATGATGGTGAAGCATTCTTTTGAAAACCAGACTGGCAGCAACTGAAAATAAAGATTGTAAATAAGCATCAAGTCTGTAGACAGAAACAGTTGACTTGATTTATTATTGTTACATGTATTAGTATACAGTGTAAAGTGATGTTTCTTGCACGCTAAGGAGACAAAACATACCGTTCATAGAGAAGGAAAGGAAAGAGTGCAGAATGTAGTGTTAGAGTCACAGGTAGGGTGTAGAGAAAGATCAGCTTAATACAAGGTGGGTCCATTCAAAAGTCTGACGGCAGCGGGGAAGAAGCTGTCCTTGAATCAGTTGGTACGTGACCTCAGACTTTTGTATCTTTTTTCCAGACGAAAGAAAGTGGAAGAGAGAATGTCCGGGGTGCGTTGATTAAGCTGGCTGCAAAATAGTGTAGAATAGTAACAGAGATAGACATTAATAAGTCTTAGTGAAACAAAATGTTTGCATTTACGTAGCACCTTTCCCAACTGCAGCTCATCCCAAAGCACCTTACAGACAGTAATGTACTTTCAGAACATAACAACGGCTGTAATGTAAAAAAAATCACCACAGTTAGGGGCAACAAAAAAAAACAGCTAATTTAATTTAGTGATATTAGTTAAGGCATAAATATTAACCAGAAAGAACTCCCAGCCGCCCATGAAATAGTGTTGTGGAATCTTATATATTTATCTGAGAAGTTAGGTTGGGACCCTCTGGGATTAAATGAGATAGTTGCTTGATGGCCAGCACAGGCACAGGGCTGAAGGGCCTCTTTCTGTGCTGTAAAGCACTGTACCATTATTCTTTTTAATATCATAATAATCCAGACAGTGGATATATGCACCAAGCACTTGGGAGCACAAACACAGCGCTCAAATTCGAATTTTACTCCCATCTTTCTGAACTGTGGGGAGTATTGCAATACTTTGTTCTGGGTTTGTGAAACATCACCTGATTATTGGTCAGATTGTGTGTCTGTGAGCATGAAGAGTACTACTTGTATTTGTATGTTTGTGTGATTTTCATTGAGTGTATATCAGTATGTATCTCTCTGTGTGGAAGGGTCTGTGTGTGTATCTATAGGAGTGTGTGGAAGGGTCTGTGTATCTATAGGAGTGTGTGGAAGGGTCTGTCTATCTATAGGAGTGTGTGGAAGGATTTGTGTATGTATAGGAGTGTGTGGAAGGGTCTGTGTGTGAATCTATAGGAGTGTGTGGAAGGGTCTGTGTATATCTATAGGAGTGTGTGGAAGTGTCTGTGCATCTATAGGAGTGTGTGGAAGGGTCTGTGTATATCTATAGGAGTGTGTGGAAGGATTTGTATATCTATAGGAGTGTGTGGAAGGGTCTGTGTATATAGGAATGTGTGGAAAGGTCTGTGTATCTATAGGAGTGTGTGGAAGGGTCTGTGTATCTATAGGAGTGTGTGGAAGGGTCTGTGTATCTAAAGGAGTGTGTGGAAGGGTCTGTGTATCTATAGGAGTGTGTGGAAGGGTCTGTGTATATCTATAGGAGTGTGTGGAAGGGTCTGTGTGTATCTATAAAAGTGTGTGGAAGAGTCTGTGTGTATCTATAGGAGTGTGTGGAAGGGTCTGTGTATATCTATAGGAGTGTGTGGAAGGGTCTGTGTGTATCTATAGGAGTGTGTGGAAGGGTCTGTGTATATCTATAGGAGTGTGTGGAAGGGTCTGTGTATTTATAGGAGTGTGTGGAAGGGTCTGTGTGTATCTATAGGAGTGTGTGGAAGGGTCTGTGTATATCTATAGGAGTGTGTGGAAGGGTCTGTGTATATCTTTAGGAGTGTGTGGAAGGGTCAGTGTATCTATAGGAGTGTGTGCAGGGTCTGTATACCTATAGGAGTGTGTGGAAGGGTCTGTGTACCTATAGGAGTGTGTGGAAGGGTCTGTATATCTACAGGAGTGTGTGGAAGGGTCTGTGTATCTATAGGAGTGTGTGGAAGGGTCTGTGTATCTATAGGAGTGTGTGGAAGGGTCTGTGTATCTATAGGAGTGTGTGGAAGGGTCTGTGTATATCTATAGGAGTGTGTGGATGGGTCTGTGTGTATCTATCGGAGTGTGTGGATGGGTCTGTGAGTATCTATAGGAGTGTGTGGAAGGGTCTGTGTATATCTATAGGAGTGTGTGGATGGGTCTGTGTGTATCTATAGGAGTGTGTGCAGGGTCTGTGTAACTATAGGAGTGCTTGGAAGGATCTGTGTATATCTATAGGAGTGTGTTGAAGGGTCTGTGTATCTATAGGAATGTGTGGAAGGGTCTGTGTATCTATAGCAGTGTGTGGAAGGGTCTGTGTATCTATAGGAGTGTGTGGAAGGGTCTGTGTATCTATAGGAGTGTGTGGAAGGATCTGTGTATCTATAGGAGTGTGTGGAAGGGTCCGTGTATCTGTAGGAGTGTGTGGAAGGGTCTGTGTATTTATAGGAGTGTGTGGAAGGGTCTGTGTATCTATAGGAGTGTGTGGAAGGGTCTGTGTATCTATAGGAGTGTGTGGAAGGATCTGTGTATCTGTAGGAGTGTGTGGAAGGGTCCGTGTATCTGTAGGAGTGTGTGGAAGGGTCTGTGTATCTATAGGAGTGTGTGGAAGGGTCTGTGTATCTATAGGAGTGTGTGGAAGGGTCTGTGTATCTATAGGAGTGTGTGGAAGGGTCTGTGTGTATCTATAGGAGTTTGCCAAATTTGCAAAGGACCAATGCCATGCCTAATCACTGTGGAAGCAGCATCTCAGAGGCACATTGTCTGCATATGGAGGCACATAATGCAAACGGACAGACCCACACACACATACCCACAGACAGCATGGTGGCACAGTGGTTAGCACTGCTGCCTCACAGCGCCAGGGATCTGGGTTCAATTCCTAGCACACTATCTGTGTGGAGTCTGCTCATTCTCCCCGTGTCTGCCTGAGTTTCCTCCGGGTGCTCCGGTTTCCTCCCACCGTCCAGAAGACGTGCTGGTTAGGGTGCATTGGCCGTGCTAAGTTCTCCCCCAGTGTACCTGAACAGGCACCAGACTGTGACAACTACTTGTTAATGTAAGCCTACTTGTGACACCATTAAAATAAACTAAAACTTTAAACACAGACACTGAGGTTCAGGGAGAGGAGGAGGAGGATTGGTGACTCTCATCCGGATATGAATATAACAGCTATACCAATTTAATGAAAATGTTCAACAAGCACCTGAGGTTGATGTCAAACCTGTAATTGGTTGCATGTGTTTTCCCGGGGTGATGTGTATGTGTCATGTACATTGGGTGTTGTTTCACAATAATAAGACTGACGTGACTAACAAATGGATATTGCTTTAAAGGGTAATATTTGTCTCTCTTTCAGGATCCGACCAGTTTGCACTGTACACCAACGTCATCATGCCAAGTGTATTTGGGGTCATCAGCTTTTTGGGGGTCACAGGCAACTGCATCGTAATCTACACCATCGTCAGGAAGACCAAGTTCCGATGCAAGCATACGGTACCTGACATCTTTATCTTCAACCTGTCGCTGGTGGATCTGTTGTTTCTTCTCGGGATGCCCTTCCTCATTCATCAACTTGTTGGGAATGGGACCTGGCATTTTGGAGCTGCCATGTGCACCATCATTACAACCTTGGACAGCAACAGCCAGATCACCAGCACCTACATACTGACTGTAATGAGCTTCGATCGCTACTTGGCCACAGTTCACCCACTAAAATCTACTTGTGTACGCACACCATCTGTTGCGACCTTGGTGATCGGCTTGGTTTGGCTAATGTCGTTCTTGACTATCATCCCAGTGTGGCTATACACTGGATTAATGCCACTGCCAGATGGCACAGTTGGTTGTGCCTTACTTCTGCCCAACCCAACCACAGACATCTATTGGTTTACGCTTTACCAATTTGTGGTGGCCTTCGCCATCCCTCTGATTGTTATTTGCATTATTTACTTCAAGATCCTCCAGCACATGTCCACCAGTGTGGCCCCCCTCCCGCAAAGAAACCTCAGAATGAGAACCAGGAAAGTAACCCGCATGGCCGTGGCTATCTGCTCAACTTTCTTTGTGTGTTGGGGACCTTACCATATCTTTCAACTGGTTCACCTGGGCATTGAAAAGCCAAGCCTCACGTTCTTCTATATGTACAGCCTTGCCATCAGCCTGGGCTATGCCAACAGCTGCATCAACCCGTTTTTATACATCGCCTTGAGTGAGAGCTTCAAACGCCAGTTCCTGATGACCGTCCGGCCCGCCCTTCAGCAGTTCCGGATGAATAACAGCAACACGTCCACCAAACTGTCCAGTGAGCCAACGCAACATGTGCGTTTCACGGGAGAATTTTCACAAAACTCTTTGCCTGCCCCTGTTGCAGTTCACTGAAGGTCCAGACACTCTTGACGTCCAACTTTAGAAGCACAAGGAACATCACCGGGAAAGGCTGACCACGGTGAAGTCACTGCCTGGATTTGCAGTCCTGCTTTGAATAGCAGACGAGAGGAAATCTTTCTCTGAGCACGAGAAATGCCAGAAACCTTCATGGAGCTGCTCTCACTCCATCTGTGCTACTTTGCCAGGACTGTGCTGAAATTTCCCCTGGACTGTGTAAGTTGCCACCTCACTTCTGGGAACAGCTCAGAGGAACTTCCCGGGAGTGGTCACAGTGGCCCCTCTGCTCGACACAGTCCAACCCTGTAGAGTTTGCTCCAGGGACCCGGGTTCGGTTCCAGCCTTGGGTGACAGACATTCTCCCCGTGTTTGCAAGGGTTTCCTCCCACTGCCCAAAGATCTGCGAATTAAGTGTACAGGCCATGTTAAATTACCCCTTAGTGTCAGGGGAACAACAAGGTGAATACATGGAGTGATAGAGATAGGCCTGGGTGGGATTGTGAGTGCAGACTGGATGGGCCAAATGGCCTCTTTCTGCACTGTTGGGATTCTATGATTTGTAGTTTATACAATTTGAGAATGTTTAGCAATTCCCTGACAGTAAAGAGGAACCTTACAAATGCCTGATGATCCTAATATAATCCAAACATAATGAATGATATCCCTGTCAAAGCAACAACCAAATCAGTTAAAGTGAAAGAGGGAACAGAGTGAAAAGAAGTTTGCCTGTAACAAAATGATGAAACATTACATTCCATGGTGAATGCGGAGTCCAGCATGGGCTTGTAACCATCCAAACAAGGAAGCAAAAGATTTATTGTAAGGATTGACTGAAAAGTGGTCCATGTGTAGTTGCTGCAGAATTTCTCAGTGTTAGTCAGGGTAGTATTGAGGCTGTAATGAAACACAGCATATCCAGTCTCAGTCCTGACTCCTAGTCTGTGCCGTTTGATGAAAGTACCTGTGACTGGCAGGGCCAGCGAATGTCCAGTGAAGGGAGGTGGCGGCACAGTGGTATTGTCACTGGACTCGTACCCAGGAAACCCAGGTGCAAATCCCACCACGGCAGATGTGAAAATTGATTTTTGCAAAAAGAACCTGGAATTAAAAGTCTAATGATGACCGTGATCCAACTGTTGATTATCGTTAAAAGCCCATCTGGTTCACTCATGTCCTCTAGGGAGGGAAATCTGCCGCCTTTTACCTGGGCTGGCCTACATGTGATTCCAGGCCCACAGCAACGTGGCTGACTCTTAAGTGCCCTACTAAACCACTTTGTTCAAGGGCAGTTATGGATAAGCAACAAATGCTGACCCAGTCAGCGATGCCCACATCCATAGAATCATATGGGCGGCACGGCAGCACAGTGTGGGCGGCACGGTAGCACAGTGGGTTAGCACTGCTGCTTCACAGCTCCAGGGTCCTGGGTTCGATTCCCGGCTCGGGTCACTGTCTGTGTGGAGTTTGTACATTCTCCTCGTGTCTGCGTGGGTTTCCTCCGGGTGCTCTGGTTTCCTCCCACAGTCCAAAGATGTGCGGGTTAGGTTGATTGGCCATGCTAAGAAATTGCCCCTTAGTATCTAGGGATGTGTAGGTTAGAGGGATTAGTGGGTATAGTATGTAGGGTTATGGGGGGGGTAGGGCCTGGGTGGGATTGTGTTCGGTGCAGACTTGATGGGCCGAAGGGCCTCTTTCTGCACCGTAGGGTTCTATGGTTTGTAGAATCCTACAGTGCAGAAGGAGGCTATCCCACAAATTAAGAAGTCCATTACTTACACCAATGAACTTCGGGGCTGATGACAGTGCAAATCTCAGTGGGGAGCTGCTGTTTATTCTTGGCTGAGAACAGCTTTAAAACGTCACTGTTTCGTGACACAGTGCTGCGTAGCCGCTGAGAGTCGTGTCCAATTAAACTCTGGGATAATTAGCTTTTCTCTTCATGGACTCTGAATATTGAGTCACATCCTGTCGCTAGTTCTCATCAAGTCACACTGGACTAATTTTTAAATTGCTTACCTTGTTTTCTGACTGCTGGTTTTGGTAGATTCTCCTCCATAAAAGGTGAAAGCAGATGTCCACTCCAAGAATATAGTCAAGGGTCAATCTTTAAGTAATTGCAGACATCTGTGCAGTGGGTGATGAAGCTTTTTCTTATTTGGTGACATTTTTCACACAATTAGTTAGAGCGGCAAGTTCCCATTGGAACAAAATTAGGCCATTCAGCCCCTCAAGTTAGCTGTTCCCAATTAATTGCATAGGATTACAACATAAATTTACAGAGAATATATAGCACAAACACGGCCCAACCAGTCTATCTCAGCATTTATGCTTCTACATTATCAAGATTCTTAAGGTAAGGAAGTTTCTTCCAAATTCCTAATTGGATTTCTTACATTGGTGTCTGTTGCTTTGTTCTCCTCTTTGAGGGGGAAACATTCTCTCCGTATCCACTCCATCAAAACCTTGCAGAATTTTAAACACCTTATTTAAGAAACCCTTCACCCTCTTTTTTTTCAAGAGGGAAGAGACTTTCCTGATATTTAAATCCATGCATTCCTACCCACACTCTTGAAAATCTTCTCCACACCCACTCAGTGTCTCTATCTCCTTGTAATAAAAAGGCAACCAGAACCGTGCCAAGATTCGATAAAGGTTTAAACATAACTTCCCTACCTTTCAATTCTACCCCTCTAGAAATGAAGCTTAGTGCTGGGTTGATTTTTTTTAATGCCCTTGCTATCCCGTGGCACAATCTTTCACGTTTATTGTATTTGTACTCTGAAATCCCATTGTTCCACTCCCCCAACTAGGCAGCACGGTGCCACAGTGATTAGCACTGCTCCCTCTTAGCACCAGGCACCCGAGTTTGATTCCCGGCTTGGGTCACTGTAGAATCTGCATGTTCTCCCCATATCTGCATGGGTTTCTTCCGAGTGCTCCAGTTACCTCCCATTGTCCAATGATGTGTGGGTTCAGTGGATTGGCAATGCTAAATTGCCCTTAGTGTCAGGGTAAACTAGCTAGGGTATTCACATGGGTTTACACGTAATTACTGTATTTACATGGAGTTATGGGGATAGGGTCTGGGTGGGATTGTGGTCAGTGCAGGCTCAATGGGCCAAATAGCCTCCTTCTGCATCCATAGGATTCTATGACTTGCACCTTTCAAGTAATCAATGACTTTCCCATTTTCCTATCTGACTGCACATTTATTTGGATTGAGTTTCATTCACCAACTCTTTGTCCACGTTGCGAATGTATTAATGTCCTCCTGTAATTTGTTGCAGTCCTCCTCCGTACTGACCACCTCCACCATAATTTGGGACCATTCGTAAATTCAGAAACTGTTTTTGATTCCAAGGTCCCTATAGTTAATTGAAATTATGAGCTGTAACGATGATCCCAGAACTTGATCCTTGTGGAACATCGCTCTGTACCGTCTGGTGTTCTGAATAACTACCTTTCACTCTCACACTCAGCTTCTTGTCTTGAAGCCAACTAGCAATCCATTCTGCCACTTGTCCCGTGAGCCCATGTTCTCTGACATTATTTATTTGTTTGTTGTGGGGGCTTAACGAAGGTCGATTGAGCATTCAGATGAATTACAGTTCCTGCTTTATCATTGTCGACTCTCTCTGTTACCGCCCCAAAAAAATTAATCTAGATGGCTCAAGCAAGATTTTCCCTTTAGAAATCCATGCTGCCTAATTATGATGATTTTTTTCATTTCTGTATACCCTATTCTCTCCGACAATAGAGATTTATTTATCTTTCCTACCACTGATGTTAAGCCACCTGGCATAGAATTCCCTCTTTATTCTGTCCCCCTTCTTCCATATAGAAATTACATCAGCTACTCGCCAATCCTATGGTATTACATCTTTTTTTGAATGTTCTGTACTTTAACTCTATTTAACTTCCTCATAACCACATCCTTTGATACCCTAATCTAACAAATATCTCTCAATCTCAGCCTTGAGAGCTTCAGTTGTCCCCCAGCATCCACAGTCTTTTGAGGAATCTTCACCTCCCCCATTTGAGGGAGGCGATGGCCTCGTGGTATTATCGCTAGATTATTAATCCAGAAACTCAGCTAATGTTCTAGGGACCTGGGTTTGAATCCTGGCCATGGCAAATGGTGGAGTTGAGTGGCGCAGTGGTTAGCACTGCTGCCTCACAGTACCACGGACCCAAGTTCCATTCTGGCTTCGGGTCACTGTCTGTGTGGAGTTTGCACATTCTCCCTGTGTCTGCGTGGGATTGTGGTTGGTACAGACTCGATGGGCCAAAGGGTCTCCTTCTGTTCTGTAGGGATTCTACAAAGACAATTATAACCGAGTCCTTTCTTGCTTATTTGTAACCTTCCCAAAAAGTGGGCAAAATGTGCCCCGTCCTTGAAGTTAAAGATGGTAAATTTGTATTATTGACATTCTGATCATAGACTTTGTTTGTAAAGAGCACACTTTGAGAACTCAGGGGGGCAAATTTTCTCATTCCGATCACCATGGAAAGGCCTGTTGACCTCAGGTGGGATTTCCTGGTTTCAGGGCGAGTGCAGACGGATAATTCCACCCACTGTCTCTCACAGAAGGGCAGCAGTTTCCATCCGTTCATTTTATTTGGGTGTGTGAATGGGTCCCAAGTATCAGATACATCCTGCCAGAATGGCAAGTCCTGGGCCAAGGGTGTTTGTGAGCCTGTATTCCAAAACTACAGCCAAATTGTTTCCAAAGTGTACTCGTACAGGGGTCAAACCTATTCAGGGGTTAAATGCTGGGTCGAAAGCAGAATACTGCAGCTGCTGGAGATCTGAAATAAAAACAGAAATAGCTGGAGATACTATGCAGCACATCAGGCAACATCTGTGGTATAGAAAACAGAGCTAACATTTAAGGTCAATGGCTTTTCATCAGAACAGGAAGAAGATAGAGATTCAACAATGTATAAGCAATAGTAGAGCTTGGGGTAAGTGAGGTTGAGTGAGACAAGAATAAACTTAATAGGATTGAGGGTTACAGGTAAGCCTAGTTGATAGAGATAAGATCGGCGCAACTTGTGGGCCAAAGGGCCTGTTTGTGCTGTAGTTTTGCTATGGTTGTATGATTCTAAACTAGAAGATTTATGATACAATGGGGAACAGGCATAACTAGGTGACTAAAGGGGTGATGATGCAAGGCAACCAATGAGAGCTGCTAATGTTGTGAAGGAAGCCCAGTCCATCATTCAAACCAGCCTCCATCCATTGACTCTGTCTACACTTCCCGCTGCCTCAGCAAAGCAGTCAGCATATTAAGGACCCCATGCACCCTGGACATTCTCGCTTCCACCTTCTTCCATCAGAAAAAAGATACGAAAGCCTGAGGACAGGTACCAACTGACTCAAGAAAAGCTTCTTCCCTGCTGCCATCAGACTGTTGAATGAGCATTCTTTATATTAAGCTGATCTTTCTCTACACCCTGGCTATGACTGTAACACTACATTCTGCTCTCTCTCCTTCTCTATAAACTGTATGCTTTTGTGTAGCACGCAAAACATAATACTTTTCACTTTATCCCAATACAGGTGACAATAATAAATCAAATCAAATCAAAACATGGGAGCCACGAGTGATGGCCCTGAGTTCCGTTTGGTCAAGAGGCTTAAACTGCAGATTGAAATGAGACTTTTCTTTCCCTCAGTTTTGCTTTCTTTTCAAAGAACAAAGAAAATTACAGCACAGGAACAGGCCATTCGGCCGTCCAAGCCTGTACCTGCCATGCTGCCTAACTGAACTAAAACCCCCTACCCTTCCGGGGACCACATCCCTCTATTCCCATCCTATTCATGTATTTGTCAAGAAGCCCCTTAAATGTCACTATCGTATCTGCTTCCACTACCTCCCCCGGAAGCAAGTTCCAGGCACCCACCATCCTCTAAACTTTTCCATTCTGTTTTTTTTTGCCTTTTGCGCATCTCCTTCACATCGCCATTGGCCGTGATGCCTTCAACCTAGGCCCAAGACCTGGCATCCCCTCCCTCCATCTTTTCACCTCTCTCTCTTCTCCAAGGCAACCTTGAACCTGCCTCTCTGAGAAAGCTTTTTCACATTTCGAACCAACTCTTGGTCGGCCCAGAAATTCTATTCCCTCGAGGGCCGTTCCCTGGAGGTATCCCAGATGGATCCACCCACTAAAGTGCACGCCAGGACTGCGTGGGAATTACTCGGGAAGTTTAAACCCCTGATGGGCTGTCAGCCTGCACCCGGAACATTCTGAAACTCAGATTTAAATCAGAGACTACGCATGGTTGCGAGATTTCTTCATGGAATAGCCATCCAGGAAAAGTTAGAAGGACTAAAACAAGTTCTAACTCCTGATAGGAATCACTGGGTAGCAGTCCTGAGCAGAATCCCGGGCTGATGTTATCCCTTATCCTTCGTCCAATTGTAAATACCAAGGATACTGCTATGGCTGAAATAATGACCAAGGATTTAACCTGGAATCATCCTGTGGGAGCAACATTCACTCACTGACCTTACTTGCTGCCCACTTGTTACTTTTGAGGCTCTCACATGCAGCTCTGTATTTATTGATTGCCACGCTGGCTGATCCTGTTACAATTTGAATGTGTTTTTCGGTGTAACGTCCTGATTGCTGATTGTTCCAGTGCTGTATGCTTGTGAAACTTGAATTTATTGCCATCCTTGTGTTAAATTCCAGCACATCACGGGCATTTTTATAATAATATTGCTCTTTGACAGATTAAAGCTTCTGAAAGTAGGATGATGTATTTCACCAGCTGTGTTGATGTGTAAGAGTGTGAGATTCTATACAGCTTGCATGCATTCAGTGAATGGAGCTGAGACAGGCGGTGGTAATCAGCAGGAAAGTACTGAGTTACAGATTTGTTATGGTGCAAAAGGAGGCCATTCGACCCATCCTATTGGCAGCGGCTTTCCGAATGTGCCATTCCCCTGTTGTAACGTTGGTGTACCTTATGAGCTGTTTTTTTCTAAATCATGTTTTCTGCAGTTGTAAGCAGACCTTCTTGGCTTCAGTTGTTTTCTCATTATGGCACTATTTGCCTGTCTTTGTATTGCTGCTTAAACAGGGGTTTGTTTATTTTTATTGGGATGTTTCTGACTCTGCATTGTTAGGAGAAAAACTGGCTGGCAGGTCAGATGTCAAGAGCTCTTTCATTTCCAGTTTGAATTGCTGTTTAGTTTGGTTTTCGAAGGGACATTAAGCTGGAAAGAAATATCTCTTTCTCTTTCTCCCTGGTTTTTGGAAATTCTGCTGGTCGTTTGAAAGCAAGGTCTTGCCTTTCTGAAGAGGGAAAATCTGCTGTTGGTGGCTTGCTGGAGTCCCTGGTGTTTTGGGAAGCTGGTTGATTTCAAATTGTTCTATGTCTGTCCAGAGAACTGTAGACTTCATCCAAAGGACCCAATTCTAGTACCACGTGAGCATTAGTCTATGCTGTATTAAACCTGTTTGAAGGGTTGAAGGGTCTTGTTTATGGGACTGGTTTGACTAAGGGTTATACATTACTGTGGTTGTTTTGGTGTTGTTTGTAATTGATAGAAGTTATTGCTAATATTCTTACTATACATGTTAACTATACTCTGAAATAAACTTTGTTTGATAAAAGCTCCCTAGTGGGTCATTTGAATCATATCCGAAATGAAACACATCATGTTTATCCTAGCCAAATTCAAGATGTAAAACTTATGATCCAAAAAACACTTGGAGTTTCTAACCTGAACCATAATACTGCCTTCTCCACTTAACCCTGCACATTCTTCCGCGACAGATAACTGTCTAATTCACTGTCAAGAAGGTTGAGGGTCAAGTGATCCGAGACACTTAATGAATAATAAATCCCTGAGAGTTTCATATGACGATCACCATTACATTGTGGTGCTGGCCTCTTTTGAAGGAAAAAGCAGCAAAAATTTAAAATTATTTAGCATTAGCATGAAGCCTATTAGTACGAATAAAGATCAAATATTGCAGATGCTGGAAATCTGTAATAAAAACAGAAAGTGCTGGATATACACAGCAGGTCTGGCAGCTTCTGCAGAGAGAGAAACCCAGTTAATGTTTCATGTCTGTGTGACTCCTCCTCAGAGCTCTGAAGAGATCATGTGAACTCAAAACACTAACTCTTTCTGCCCCCACAGATGCTGCCAGACCTTGCTGAATTTTTCCAGCATTTTCTGTTTGTATTATATGATGAAATTTGTTTGGTGCTATTTTGTGCATTAACATCTTTATTTTAAATGGTTTAAAGTCCCTGTTTAAGCTGCAGGATGCCAAATTTCGGGTGATGATATTAACGTACTCCATTCTATTAAGACTGGTAGCTGGGCAGTCACGGTGTGTATTGGAGAGTCTGTGGGGAGTGGCAGGGTAGGGGGGAGTCCCCAGCAGAGGGTGAAGGAAGGTGTGCCCAGTTAGAGGCAGATGCTGAGCCACAGGGGTCATCCACAAAGATGACAATTCTGGAGCAGCGACAGAAAATATCTGAGGTTTTATCAGTCTTTCCAGGGACACTGTGCAACCTCTGGGAGAGATTAGAGAAGGTCACCTCACTGTGAGTGCTGTTATGTCTTAAACCTTTGCACTGATGGCTACACCCATGGACAGAGTAACCTCCTTCATGGAGCACTAGACATGATAGACATCCTGATAGACACTGCACATCATCAAGTAGTGAGGATTGGCCCTGGGATTCAGCCTGAGATAGAATTACAGAGCAAATATCTTAAGTGACCACTCTAAAGATTCAGTTCACAGAAATAACAGCTTGCATTTATGATATTCCAAAGCCCGCCATCAGGGTGCTCGCCAACAAGGTTGACTAAGATAGGAGTCATTAGGACAGGTAACCAAAAGTTTTGGTCAAAAAAAGAAGAGTACCATTGAACAGGAGCGAAAGGCAGAGATGTTTCAGGGTGAATTCCAGAGCTTGGGGTGGTGAAGAATAAGCCACCTTTATTGAAAACTGAGGATGTGTTTGAGTAATTGACAGTTATTAGGAGCTTATTCAGATAGACTGGATAAGTGGACAAGAATGATGATGAATTAAACTGGGAGGATTAATGAATATCAATACAGTTAATCCCCATTAATCAGTCTTTATTCAGAGAGCATTGACATGTTATTTTACCAGTTTCAATATACAACATTGGATTCTTAATCAGACTAATGCCAATCTTGCATTTTCCCCATTTCTGAGGTCCCGTACCAACCAACTCAAGAACAGCTTCTTCCCTGCTGCCATCAGACTTTTGAATGGACCTACCTCGCATTAAATCGATCTTTCTCTACACCCTACCTATGACTGTAACACCACGTTCTGCATCGTTTCCTTTCCTTCTCTATGAACGGTACGCTTTGTCTGTGCAGGGCGCAAGAAACAACACTTCTCACTGTTTTCACAGCGCCAGGGAGCTGGGTTCAATTCCGGCCTCGGGTCACTGACTGCGTGGAGTTTGCACATTCTCCCCGTTCTGCTTAAGTTTCCTCTGGGTGCTCCGGTTTTCTCCCACATCGAAAGATGTGTGGGCTAGGTTGATTGGCCATGCTAAATTAAGGGTGTCAGGGGAATTAGCAGGGTAAGTATGAGGAGTTATGGGAATGGATCCGGGTGGGATTGTAGTCGGTGTTGCAATGGGCTTCTTTCTGCACTGGAGGGATTCTATGATTCTATGATACTTGTGATATTGAGTAGCAGGTTAGGTGTGAAGATTCGCATTCTAATCAGTAATCTGTAAACTGTCTGTGCTTTATATGCTCTGTCTGAGGCCAGAACTCTCCCTCCATGCGAGGGAAACCTCGAAAGCTTGAGAGTTTACTATCAAATAAATCGGTTGGACTTAAACCTGGTGTTGTCAGGCTTCTTACTGTGTTTACCCTAGTCCAACGCCAGCATCTCCACATCATCCCATCTGACAGAAACTGGAGCAGAAATCCCTCCCCCCACTATACCTTGTTATCTAACACAGCAGGCAGTTCGAGTGCAGAGAATGACCAGAAAAATCTGTTGCTGACAGAAGGAAAAATGTTGATTGAGACATTTACTCTTCCTTCTTCAATCTGAGCTGGTAGCCAGTTTAACCTGTTATCTGATTAACTGCACAGTGGATAATGGAGCATTCGCTCAGTATTGTATTGTGGATTTCACACTCAAACCCATCGCCCTTAACCCACCAACTTCTGATCCAAATGTGAGTGTAGCAGAATTATGAAATTGCTACATTATGGAAAGGAGGACATTTGGCCCTTTGTGTCAGTGCTGGCTCTCTCATTCTCCTGCTCTTTGATATAGCCCAGGAATTTATTTCTCTTCGGATGTTAATCTAACGTCCATCTGAACGTCACAGATGATCCCGTCTCCACGAGAGTCTCAGGCTGTACATTTCAATATCTTAGAGATTTGCTGCATTAAAAAAAATGTTCTTCCTCATTGTAGAATCCCTACAGAGCAGAAGGAGGCCATTTGGCCCATCACATCTGCACTGACCACAATTCCATCCAGGCCCTACTCCCGCAACTCCACATATTTACCCTACTAATCTCCCTGACACTAAGGGGAATTTGAGCATGGCTAATCAACCTAACCCGCACATCTTTGGACTCATATCATTGTTGCATCTTTTGCTCATCACTTTCAAAGCATACCATTGATATGTAACACTTTGTGAGCCTGGGATGCTACTGCCCAGCCTCAACTGCTTTTCCAACCTTGCCGGCAAAGACACTCACTGGCGGGGATCACAGCTCATCCCCACCAACAGGGACCAGGCATCCTCTCATACACAGTCTGCATCACAACTCATCCTGCTCCAGAACTTTGGGGAAACCTTTGCTGTACCACACGTTTATACAACCTTCCAAATACAATGGGGTGGCACAGTAGTTAGCACCGCTGCCTCACAGCGCCTAGGACCCGGGTTTGATTCCCAGCTTGGGCAACTGTCTATGTTTAGTCAGCACAACATTCTCTCTGTGTCTGCGTGGGTTTCCTCTGGGTGCTCCAATTTCTTTCCACAGTCTAAAGATATAAGAGTTGGCCATGCTAAATTGCCCCTTAGTGTCAGCAGGTTATTAAGTAGGGTTATGGAGATAGGGCCTGGGTGGAATTGTGGTCAGTGCAGACTCGATGGGCTGAATGGCCTCCTCCTTCAGCACAGTAGGGATTCTGGGTTTATGAAATCCCTTGGAAAAACAGTCATCCCTGCTAATCCGAAAGCAGCCAGTGTAATTAAGGACCCCATGTACCCCAGACATTCTGTCTTCCGCCATTTTCTGTCAGGAAAAAGATACAAAAGTCCGAGGTCAAGTACCAACCACCTCAAGAACAGCTTCATCCCTGATGCCACCATTCTTTTCATAGATCATAGAACCCCACAGTGTAGAAAGAGGCCCTTCAGCCCATCAAGTCTGCACCAACCACAATCCCACCCAGCCCTATCCCCATATCCCTGGACACTAAGGGGCAATTTTAGCACGGCCAATCAACCTAACCCGCACATCTTTGGACTGTGGGAGGAAGCTAGAGCAAACCCACGCAGACATGAAGAGAATGTGCAAACTCCACACAGACAGTGACCCGAGCCAGGAATTGAACCCAGGACCCTGGAGCTGTGAAGGAGCAGTGCTAACCACTGTGCTACTGTGCCGCCCAATGTTTTGAATGGATCTATCTCATACTAAGTTGATTTTTCTCTACACGCTAGCTATGACTGTAACACTACGTTCTGCACTCTCTCCTTTCCTTCTCTATGAATGTAATGCTTTGTCTGTATAGCACACGAAAAAATATTAATGTTGTATATTATTATATATGTATACTAATACATGTGACAATAATAAATCAAATCAAATCAAAAGCACCAGCGGACATCTTCTTACAGTAAAGAGCAACTACTAGTTGTTATTAACTGGATAAAAGCAAATTACTGCGAATGCTGGAATCTGAAACTAAAAGAGAAAACGCTGGAAAATCTCAGCAGGTCTGGCAGCATCTGTAAGGAGAGAAAAGAGGTGACATTTCGAGTCCAGACAACCCTTTCTTGAAGCTTTGACAAAGGGTCATCTGGACTTGAAACATCAGCTCTTTTCTGTCCTTACAGATGCTGCCAGACCTGCTAAGATTTTCCAGCATTTTCTCCTCTGCCAGTCGTTATGGTTGAGTTGTGTTTTAATAGTCTTGCCACTCATGTGAAATGCAGTTCACAGCACATTGTCCATTCTGTGCTTCCTTCCTTAGCACGGCAATAAACTTGTGTCTTTATCAGCTACGAATCTAATTACAAATTAAGCCAATAATGAATGGGACGCTGAGTAGGATAATAGCCTGCTTTAGGAGACACTGTGATAATTGTTTAGATTAGCAGCTTTGTCACTAAATACTCCGTCATTATCTCAAGTACTATTCACACAGAGCATTTCATTTCAGAGATGATCTGCTTTTCAGCAAATGAACAATTACTTCAGCTCAATTGAAAGTTTAATGCAGTCTAATTTGTTCTCATGTTATCTATCACTTGGCTAAGACCAAGCCTCAGGACAGGACCTAGATGGGATGGAATTTCTTTTCTTAGCAGCTAGGATCTTGTTTGTCTCTCTTGTGGAGCCCAGGAATTGGATTCATAAGAACATAAGAAATAGGAGCAGGAGTAGGCCATCTAGCCCTTCGAGCCTGCCCCGCCATTCAATAAGATCATGGCTGATCTGAAGTGGATCAGTTCCACTTTCCCGCTTTCTCCCCATAACCCTTAATTCCCTTGTCTATCAGAAACCTATCTACCCGTGTCTTAAATATATTTAGCGAGGCAGCCTCCACCACTTCAACGGGCAGAGAATTCCAGAGATTCACCACCCTTTGAGTGAAGAAGTTCCTCCTCAACTCCGTTCTAAACCGCCCCCCCCCTTATCTTGAGGCTGTGCCCCCTAGTCCCACTGTCCTTTTTGAGCGGGAAGAGTCTCTCCACCTCTATCCTATCCATCCCCTTCATCATCTTATACATCTCTATAAGATCCCCCCTCATCCTTCTAAACTCCAACGAGTACAGACCCAGTCTATTTAGTCTCTCTTCATAGTCCAACCCCCTCATCTCCGGTATCAGCCTAGTGAATCTCCTCTGCACTCCGCCCCTCTGCAAATTCAAACTGAATTTCAAATTCAATTTGAATTTCGTAGCTAGCAAGGAGATGGATTCAGGTCTGCCCAGTCCACTCGGTAAGAAGTCTCACAACACCAGGTTAAAGTCCAACAGGTTTACTTGGCAGCACAAGCTTTCGGAGTCTCGCTCTTTCTTCAGGTGAGTGAAGAGCTCTGTTCACAAGCAGGGCATCTGCAGACACAAACTCAACTTACAAGATAATGGTTGGAATGCGAGTCTTTACAGGTAATCAAATCTTTACAGGTACAGACAATGTGAGTGGAGAGGGGATTAAGCACAGGTTAATGAGATGTGTATTGTCTTCAGTCAGGACAGTTAGTGAGATTTTACAAGCCCAGGCAAGTCACGGGGGTTACAGATAGTGTGACATGAATCCAAGATCCCGGTTGAGGCCGTCCCCATGTGTGTGGATCTTGGCTATCAGCCTCTGCTCAGTGACTCTGCGCTGCCGTGTGTCATGAAGGCCGCCTTGGAGAACGTTTACCCGAAGATCAGAGGCTGAATGCCCGTGACCGCTGAAGTGTTCCCCAGTAAGAAGTCTGACAACACGAGGTTTAAATCCAACCAGTTTATTTGATAGTAATCCCACAAGCTTTTGGAAACGGTGTTCCTTCATCAGGTGTGTGGAAGGTTCTGATCAGAGAAGGGGATATAAAGACACACACAGTTTACAGAATACTGTTCCCCAACAGGAAGAGAACACTCCTGCCTGGTGATTGCCAAGCAGTGTTCATTCATCCGTTGTCATAGTGTGAATACATTTAGATGGGGATAGATAAGCGCAGGGGGGAGAAAGGGATAGAAGGTCACACTGATAGGATTAGATACAAAGTGCTGGGAGGAGGCTCATGTTGAGCATTAGCACCAGTTAGGCTACATAGCTAATTGCAGTGCTGTAAAGTGATGTAATCTTATAGAGATCCAGTTAAGCATAAATTAAAATACCACACTTTAAGAAGGTTGTGAAGGTCCTTCAGACGGTGCAGAGGAGATTTACCAGACAGGTTCCAGAGATGAGGGGATTTTCACCACAAGGTTAGGCTCGAGAAGCTGGTGTTGTTCTCCTGAGGGTAAAGGAGAGTTCGGGGAGATTCCACAGAGGGATACAAGACAGTATAATGGGCATCGGTTTAGCTCAGTTGGTTGGACAGGTAGTTCATGATACAGGGCAATGTCAACAGCATGGGTTCAATTCCCGCACCCGCTCAGGTTATTCCGGCTGACCATCCCAACCGTGCCCTTCACCTGAGGTGTGGTGATTCTCCAGGTTAATTCACCACCAGCTTATGGTCATCTGGGATTATGGTAACTTTACCGGACAAAGGAGCAGCGCTCCATAAGCTTGGGATTTCAAGTAAACCTGTTGGACTTTAACCTGGCGTCGTTTGTCCTCTCACATTTACCTTTACGAGTTAGTAACAGGTTTGGATAATTTTAAAAACTGTTCCCACTCATCGATGCAGCTGGGGACGGAGATTTGCAGTTTTGGGTAAAGGAGAGGGGGCAGGGTGTAAGGAAGAAGCATTTGACTCAGAGTGGAGTTACAGAGTGCCATTCCGAGCACAGGCCGTTCTTATAAGCCTTTTCTCCTATGTAGTTATGTTACTGGTGTCTGTTCTGAGCATAGAATCCCTACAGTGCAGAAGGAGGCCATTGGGCCCATCGAGTCAGCACTGACCACAATCCTGCCCAGGCCCTATCTCTATTAGCCATTGGGCTACAATGTGGTGTCTTGTCAAGTCTCACTTTTACCATTTACCTTCACAAGGTTTGGATAAGATAGGTATGTACGAGTTTGTCAGAGGGTGCTCTGTAAGCAAGATCTGTTTCTCGAAAATGAAATCTGAATCTTTGAGTTTTTGTGATTCTGAATTGGATCAACCAAGTCTGCAAATCAGATCTCCCCTCGATTTCCGTGGTGCAACCAGATTCCTTTAACTCGCACGCTTACGAATTATAAGTTAATTCATTGACTTATAAGTCTTCACCCCCACGCACAGTCAGGAGAATGGAGAACTGCTACACCTAATCTATTCTATTTGTTATAACTAAACACGGCACCCTCTCAACGCATTCAGCCCACTCCTCACTTCTCTCATTGAACTCACTGACCAAACATAGCCGTGGTGTTGTTAACTTGAAATCCTGTTGAATGGTCCCAAAGTCACCACAAAAGGTAACTATCTGGAACTCACTGCCCAGGAGGGGTGGTGGAAGCAGAAACAATGGGCCATTTGGTGGGCAGCATGGTCGCACAATGATTAGCGCTATTGCCTCACAGCACAGGGACCCTGGGTCAAATCCCCGCTCGGGTCACTGTCTGCGTGGAGTTTGCACGTTCTCCCCATAGAATCATAGAACCCTACAGTGCAGAAAGAGGCCCTTCAGCCCATCGAGTCTGCACCGAACACAATCCCACCCAGGCCCTATCCCCACATATTGTACCCACTAATCCCTCTAACCTACACATCCCTAGGCATTAAGGGGCAACTTCTTAGCACGGCCAATCAACCTAAACAGCACATCTTTGGACTGTGAGAGGAAACCGGAGCACCCGGAGGAAACCCACGCAGACACGAGGAGAATGTGCTAACTCCACACAGAGTGCCTGCATGGGTTTCCTCTGGGTGCTCCGGTTTCCTCCAAAGATGAGCAGGTTAGGTGCATTGGCTATGCTGAATTCTCCCTTAGTGTCGGGGGATTAGCAGGGTAAATACACGGGGTTATGGGGATAGGGCCTGGATGGGATTGTGTTCGGTGCAGACTCGAAGGGCCAACTGGCCTCCTTCTGCCCTGTAGGGATTCTATGATTTGAAAAGGGAACTGGATTGAACTTGAATGAGGTAAAGTTACAGGGCCTGGGGATAGAATGGAGTGGGACTGACTGGATTGGTCCACAGAGAGCTGGCATCGGCTTGATGGGCCAAATGTTGACTCACAGAATTTCTACGATACAGAAGAAAGCCATTCGGTCCATCAAGTGTGTACTGTACCAACCACCATCCCACCCAGGCTCTACTTCCATAACCCACACATTTACCCTGCTAATCCCCCAGGCACTAGGGTCGATTTAGCATGGCCAATCAACCTAACCCACACATCTTTGGACTGTGGGCGGAAACCGGAGAACCCAGAGGAAACCCATGCAGACACGTGGAGAATGTGCAAACTCCACACAGACAGTGACCCGAGGCCAGCATTGAACTTGGGACCCTGGTGCAGTGAGGCAGCAGTGCTAACCACTGTGCCACCCCTGACTCTGGGGTAAATTTTCTGGCTTCACAGTGGGAATTGTCGGGGTGGCATGGACAATCTGATGGATCGGGAGGAAATTTTGGATCCCGGGCTGTGCGTGAGTGGAAAATCCCACCCTTTATCACTTGAAATTCCATTATTTTGTCCTAAACACTGGAAGATCCCGCAACAAGCAGGGGGTCCACTCCACCGCACTGGTGTCTGAGCCGTTTAATGAACTCCCTTTGACGCCACTCTGAAAACCCTCGCTTTATCCGATCAGTTTTTTAATTAAAATTTGACATAACCCAAGGTCTTCGTCCAACAGCTCAAAAGCTGTTGCCTTCAGAAAGTGAAGGTGTCAGAGCTAATTACCTTGTCAGTGGCACAGGAAGTGTTGAAAGGATCCGGTTGTTCTGTCACAGTGCCCTTTCCAGATGAACAAGCAGCTCATTAAACCATCCTGCAAATGTGAAAAACGGATAAAGAGTGTAAAGTACAGGGTTTGAGAATGAAATTTGTTAATGTCTTGAATGAAAGGGGCCCGACACAATTTCCCTATCGTACTGTGGCCATTGTATCTGGATGACACAGTGGTTAGCACTGCTGCCTCACAGCGCCAAGGACGCAGCTTTGGTTGAATGTCTGTGTGGAGTTCTTCCTGTGACTGCGTGGGTTTCCTCCGGGCGCTCCGGTTTCCTCAGGTGGTTTGGCCATGAGTGAAGAAGTCCCTCCTCCGTTCTAAACTGCACCCCCCTAATTTTGAGGCTGTGCCCTCTAGTTCTGTTTTCGTTTCTAAGTGGGAAGAATCTCTCTACCTCTACCCTATCCATCCCCTTCATTATCTTGTACGTCTCTATAAGATCCCCCCTCAGCCTTCTAAACTCCAACAAGTAAAGGCCCAATCTATTCAATCTCTCTTCATAGGCTAACCCCCTCATCTCCAGTATCAGCCTGGTGAACCTTCTCTGCACTCCCTCCAAGGCCAATATATCCTTTTGCAAATGCGGCGACCAAAACTGCACACAGTACTCCAGCTGCAGCCTCACCAGTACCCTGTACAGTTGCAGCAAGACCTCCCTGCTTTTATATTCAATCCCCCTCGCTATAAAGGCCAACATCCCATTTGCCTTCCTGATCACCTGCTGCACCTGCAGACTGGGTTTTTGCGACTCACGCACAAGGACCCCCAGGTCCCTCTGCACCGTAGCATGCTGCAGCTTTTCACCTTTTAAATAGTAATCCCTCCTACTATTATTCCTGCCAAAGTGGATAACCTCACACTTGCTAATTTTCATTCAGAAACTGTTTCTTCTCTAAAAACCACAACCTTTTCCAAAATTTGGTTTGTTGTTCAACCAAACCTCATCTTTCTGAAATCTTGTCGTCAGCCCCATGGGAGAAGCTAATCTGTAAATGTGCCCCAAAATGAAAACCTTCAGTCAAGCCTCACGAGCAAGAGAGGCTTCTGAAAGCAAAACACCGCTCCCCGGGTACGTTACTGAGAGTGTAACGCCGCTCCCCGGGTACGTTACTGAGAGTGTAACGCCGCTCCCCGGGTACGTTACTGAGAGTGTAACGCCGCTCCCCGGGTACGTTACTGAGAGTGTAACGCCGCTCCCCGGGTACGTTACTGAGAGTGTAACGCCGCTCCCCGGGTACGTTACTGAGAGTGTAACGCCGCTCCCCGGGTACGTTACTGAGAGTGTAACGCCGCTCCCCGGGTACGTTACTGAGAGTGTAACGCCGCTCCCCGGGTACGTTACTGAGAGTGTAACGCCGCTCCCCGGGTACGTTACTGAGAGTGTAACGCCGCTCCCCGGGTACGTTACTGAGAGTGTAACACCACCCCCCGGGTACACTACTGAGAGTGTAACGCCGCTCCCCAGGTACGTTACTGAGAGTGTAACACTGGTCCCCGGGTACGTTACTGAGAGTGTAACACCGCTCCCCGGGTACGTTACTGAGAGTGTAACACCACCCCCCGGTATGTTACTGAGAGTGTAACGCCACTCCCCGTTACATGAATAGAATTAGATGCTCAGGTCTCTGGAGTGGGATTTGAATCTGCATCTTCTGATGAAGGTGCTGCTATTGAACCTCCGATTGAAAATCAGATCTGATCCACCAGGCCACCAAAAACACATCGTCACGATCTGAAATGAACAATGAACATCTAGGCAGCCATTGGTTTCCAGGGTAACCATTCGACAAATTGACTAATTGCTACACTGCACGGACTGTGCAGATAATAACGTACGATTTTAGCGAAGCTTTAAATTTGAACTGAAGTAACCTCGCAGGCTGTGAATCAATGGGTATACCGCAGTGTCAATTATAGCGGCAGAATTGTAAATGGAAAAGTGGAGCATTTGTACATTATCATTCTAAAAGAAATGAAAGCCCTTTAACACATGCAAAGACAATCAAGCATACTTATTAAAGTAAATTTGCATAAACAAATACTCGCAATGAATTCTTAATTTCATTCTCGGTACATGGAATAAGTGTCCTCGCTTTCTGAATGACATTCACAAAGGTGCCACTCGGACATCAATTAATTACCTGCTCACCAGGGCCACACTGACACTGGGAGCCCGTATCCCATAGTTTCCACTTGTGTCTCTTTGCACTTGAGACAACTCCATTCATGAAAACTGTTTACCCCTCGCTGCTGGCACGTTCTTCCTGAAGGATGAAACAGGAAGGTGTGAGTTTCACACGGCACCTTTCACAATCTCGGCACTTGCCGAGGTATTTCACAGCCAAAGTTGATTTCATGCATGTCAGAACATACATAAGAAATAGGGGCAGGAGTAGGCCATCTAGCCCCTCGAGCCTGCCCCGCCATTCAATAAGATCATGGCTGATCTGAAGTGGATCAGTTCCACTTTCCCGCTTTCTCCCCATAACCCTTAATTCCCCTGTCTAGCAGAAACCTATCTACCCATGACTTAAATATATTTAGCGAGGCAGCCTCCACCACTTCAATGGGCAGAGAATTCCAGAGATTCACCACCCTTTGAGTGAAGAAGTTCCTCCTCAACTCTGATCTAAACTGCTCCCCCTCCTTATTTTAAGGCTGTGCCCTCTAGTTCTGCTGTCCTTTCTAAGCGGGAAGAATCTCTCTACCTCTACCCTACCCATCCACTTCATTATCTTATACATCTCTATAAGATCCCCCCTCATCCTTCTAAACTCCAATGAGTACAGACCCAGTCTATTTAGTCTCTCTTCATAGGCCAACCCCCTCATCTCCGGTATCAGCCTGGTGAACCTTCTCTGCACTCCCTCCAAGGCCAATACATCCTTTTGCAAATGCGGCGACCAAAACTGCACACAGTACTCCAGCTGCGGCCTCACCAATGCCCTATACAGCTGCAGCAAGACCTCCCTACTTTTATATTCAATCCCCCTCGCTATAAAGGCCAGCATCCCATTCGCCTTCCTGATCACCTGCTGCACCTGCAGACTGGGTTTTTGCGACTCATGCACAAGGACCCCCAGGTCCCTCTGCACCGTAGCATGCTGCAGCTTTTCGCCCTTTAAATAATAATCCCTCCGACTATTATTTCTACCAAAATGGATAACCTCAAAGTGGATAATGTTGGGTGAGTTCGACCGTGGCCAGTGATCGCCTCGGCCAGGTTACCACCCAGACTCCGACAGATCACCCAAGATCACGTTGGAAAACACATAGGGGAATTTCTTTTGCTGTGCCAAGCTGCTACTGGTTGCCTAGTTGGATCTGTCATAACTCAGAAGGAAGTTGAAGATTCCTCAGCCATCAATAATTAGAAAGGACGGCACAGAGCAAGGGCAGAAAGAAAGAACAATATCAATTAAATTGGGGAAAAATAGATGGACCCTTTAGATGGTCCATCTATATTTAGCCTTAGTTTGCAAGGAGCCAAGGACATCTCTCTGTTATAGAAAGAGGAAGAGACAATTGTTTGTGGCTTTAAAGACAGCATTCTACACCAAGCCTGCTGAACAGGAATCTCTCCTGCTCCGACTGCCTGTCAAGGACTTACTGGAAGGATTAGAAGGTTGGTTATCTACCTTACTGGTTGCGTAATGAACACTCCTTCCCTGGCCAACAAGTCTTGATCTTCTGGCTAGAGGCAAGGGCCTTACCCATTGAACCACAAGATCTCCCTCTTTGGATAGTAAAGAAGTAAAACACACACATGGTCACTCTGCAGTCAGCGAGAGGATCACCAGTTTCCAGTAAGGCTGGCACCAAAACAATTAGAGACATTGAGATTTTCCAGCCTCCTTCTAAAGAGTCAATTGTCGGATGTTTCTTGGTGGTAGAGAGAGGTGGTAGAGCAGCTGGTCTTTCATTGCAGTTTCAGTTTCAGGTTAGAGTGGCACAGTGGTTAACACTGCTGTGGTGAGTGTCTGCCAGAGGTAGTCGTAGATATGGGTACAATTTTACCTTTTGAAAAGCATTTAGATAGTTACATGGCTACGATGAGTATAGAGGGATATGAGCCAAATATGAACAATTGGGATTAGCTTAGGGGTTTAAGAAAAAGGGTGACGTGAACAAGTTGGGCCGAAGGGCCTGTTTCCGTGCTATGACCCAGATTCGATTCCTGGCTTGAGTCACTGTCTGTGTGGAGTCTGCATGTTCTCCCCGTGCCTGCATGGGTTTCCTCCGGGTGCTCCGGTTTTCTCTCACACTCCAAAAGATGTGCTAGTTAGGGTGCATTGGCTGTGCTAAATTCTCCCTCAGTGTGCCCAAACAGGAGCCAGAGTGTGGTGACTAGGGGATTTTCACAGCAACTTCATTGCAGTGTTAATGTAAGCCTACTTGTGACACTAATAAATAAAGTTTAAACATTATTTGTGCGTCCTTGCTGGATGAAAATCCTTCTGTCGCTACATTCCGAGAATGATGATATGAATTTGCAAGGAGGCACGTTGAGATGTTGCTCAGCGTTCAAGTTCTGCCTATAAATGTCCAAGAAAGGAAAGGCCCTGAACTGACTGAATTTGTAATCTAACCATTCGCTGGCATGATAGGCGAACACCGCTGACAAGTTCTCAACACAGCCAGCTCGGTTGTGGGTGAGATTAAAGGATTTAATTCCAATTTCATTCCTGACAGCTGCCTACGCTGTGCCGAGCCATTAGCCCCAGGAGTAATTCTGAAGATGAAGGACGCTGATTGTAGCCATCGCTGCTTCTGACTGGTAGGTTGGGGCTAACACCATTTCCATGATCAGAAAACTCTGACGTTAATTAAAACTCAAAGCGGACCGAAGAAGTCATTTAAAGAGAGGCCGTAGGCACCTTGTTTGATCGCTCGCATTGTAAAGGACGCACACTGTTTTAATCTCTGACGCTTACTTGCGGTAATGATGATGGCTTAAGAACAGCAGAGACCAGAGTAAAAGAATCTGAAGTTTGGCAGGATTAATGAATGACAAACAAATATCAAAGATAAAAAAACTGTCTCCTGGTTATATGAGCTGACCTGGAGCTGTGTCGCTCGGCTATTGCTTTTAAAGTTTATTTATTAGCGTCTCAAGTCGGCTCACTTTAACAATGCAGTGAAGTTACTGTGAAAACTCCCCAGTCGCCACACTCTGGCACCTGTTCGGGGACACTTGGGAAGAATTTAACATGGCCAATGCACCCGAACCAGTACATCTTTCGGACTGTGGGAGGAAACCGGACCATCAGGAGAAAACCCACACAGACACAGGGAGAATGTGCAGACTCCGTACCAAAAAGTGACCCAAGCCGGGAATCGAACCCAGGTTCCTGGGAGGCAGCAGTGCTAACCACTGTGCCATGGTGCCACCCCATTATTGTTATGTAGTTCAACGCTTCAATTAAACAACACAATACAAGTAATACTTACAATAATGATCAAACCAAATGTTCAGACTGGAATTCTCCAGTCTCGCACACCGCGCCACTGCTGCCACGAGAATGGAGAATTTGGCACTCAGCCAAATCTCCGTACACAGCAGCGGGACTGGAGAATCCCATCTGCGGGCGGGGTCAGCAAACTCCAGCCTTGGTGCCTGGCTTAAACAAGGACCAGTTAAATGGTGGGGTCTGGACATGGTTTCAACAAACAATAAAATTCCCAATGAATCCAAATAGGAAAAGAAAGGCCTGCATTTATATAGCGCCTTTCACAACCTCAGGACATCCCAAAGCGTTTTGCAGCCAATGGCTCACTTTTGAAGGATAGTCACTGCTGTCGTACTGGAAACAAAGTAGACAATTTGTGCATAGCCAGCTCCCACAATGTGACAATGATCTGTTTTTGTTGATGGATAAATATTGCCCGGGGAATGGGGAAGATCTCCCCTTCTTCTTCATCAAAATAGAGCCAGGGAGCCTTTTATATCCATTTGAGACAGCAGTTGAGGTTGCTGTTTAATATCTCACCCAAAAGACGGCATCTTCAACAGTTCAGCACTCTGTAGGTACTGCACTGTGAGTCATTTTAGCTTACAGTGTTAAGTTTCTGCAGTGTGTTTTAAACCCACAATCTTCTGACACAGAGGAAAAGGTGCTATCCACCAAGCTATCTTTTACACAGCAGGGCGATGGAATATTCTCCACTTGCCCACACAAATTTGGCTCAAAAAACTCTCAAGAAGCTTGATATAATCCAGCCCATTGGAACCCCCTCCACTACCTCCTTTCAACATTCACTCCTTCCATCATTGATACAACGAGTAGACTCAATGTACAAGGTGAACTGTAGCATCTCACTAAGCCTCTTTCAATAACACCTTCCAACCTGCGACCTTTACCACCAAGTTGGATAAGGACAGCAGATGCATGGGAAAACTATCCCGGCTCGGGTCACTGTCTGTGTGGAATTTGCACATTCTCCTCATGTCTGCGTGGGTTTCCTCCGGGTACTCCGGTTTCCTCCCACAGTCCAAAGATGTGCAGGTTAGGTTGATTGGCCTTGCTAAGAAATTGACTAAGTCCCAGGGATGCATAGGTTAGAGGGATTAGTGGGTATAATATGTAGGGATATGGGGGTAGGGCCTGGGTGGGATTGTGTTCAGTGCAGACTCTATGATTATAGACTGGGTCTGTACTCGTTGGAATTTAGAAGGATGAGGGGGGATCTGATAGAGACGTATAAGATAATGAAGGGGATGGATAGGGTAAAGGTAGAGAGATTCTTCCCGCTTAGAAAGGATAGCAGGACTAGAGGACACAGCCTCAAGATAAGGGGGGGTGGTTTAGATCAGACTTGAGGAGGAACTTCTTCACTCAAAGGGTGGTGAATCTCTGGAATTCTCTGCCCGTTGAAGTGATGGAGGCTACCTTGCTGAATATATTTAAGTCACGGGTAGATAGGTTTCTGCTAGACAGGGGAATTAAGGGTTATGGGGAGAAAGCGGGAAAGTGGAACTGATCCACTTCAGATCAGCCATGATCTTATTGAATGGCGGCGCAGGCTCGAAGGGCTAGATGGCCTACTCCTGCTCCTATTTCTTATGCTCTTGCATTCTTATTATCTGCAGGTTCCCGTCCAAGTCACTCACCAACCTGACAAGAACTGCAGCAGTTCAAGAAGATTGTTCATCATTACCCTCTTTTTTTCATTTGTTCGTGGGATTTGGGGGTTGTTGGTTGGCCAGCATTTATTGCCCATCCTTAATTACCCTGCACTAAGTGGCTTGCTAGGCCATTTCAGAGGGCGTTTAAAAGTCAGCCACACTGCTGTAGCTCTGGAGTCACATATAGGCCAGACCAATAGATTTCCTTCCCTAAAGGATTTTAATGAACCAGATGGGATTTTATGACAATTGGCAATGGTTTCATGGTCATTGTTAGACTTTTAATTCCAGATTTTTATTGAGCTCAAATTTCACCATCTGCCATGGTGGGATTCGAACCCGAGCCCCCAGCATTTACCCTGGGTCATTACCCTTAGTCTCTGGATTAGTTGTGCAGTGACAATACCACTACGCAAACTGTCTCCCCCTCAAGGACAACAAGTGAAGATGGCAATCCGTCGAGCGCGTATCCTCTGCTACATTGTGTTAACATTAGGCGAGTGTTCCTTGAGGCTTTTTCCCTTCCTGGATGATGCGCTGTAACCACAAAGCTGTGAAAAAAAAAATTATTAAGAGTTTCCATCTTACCGTGGAGGCTTCAGGTGAATCCGTATTCAACAACCTGCTCTGAAAACTCTGCTCAAATTTTGGCAGCTGTGATAAATTTCACCATAGAGCTGAAACAATCTGCAATGCACCAAAACAACCAACACCACTCTGAATCAAACAATCCACAACATTCTTAAAAAACGTCAGCTTGCCCAATCTCCTAGTGTTATTGGATCCTATAATGAATTCCAGGATCCAGATCCTGATCCACATCTTCACCAAAAGCTAATCAGTTCTACCTTGAGACATTCCCCATCTACGCCTCAGGTTTTGTTGAAATCTGTTGAATAGTTTCGAGATACATTGGCCGGAATTCTCCACACTAATGGGATTCTCCAATCCCACCAGCAGCGCACCCGCAGGCAGTGTGGAGAGAAGCCATTGACAGCGGCGGGGCTGGAGAATCCCACCCGCAAACAGCACACGCCTTCTATCATCGGGAAACACGCGGCTGGGATTTTCCCATCCATTGTTTATGGACAAACAGCCTAACAGAGATAATTCGGGATGGGTATTGATGCTGGGCTTTTCAGCAACACCCACATCCCATGAATGAATGACAAAAAAGCACAAGGAATTTGGCGTGCCTACGCTGTGGAGACGGTGACACAAGAAAGGTGGTTGTTTTCTCAATGAAAGTCCACTGCTGTCTGATCAGTCCAGCTGAGACTGAAAGTCCACATGCCCATCTCCTGATGATTGGGAACAATAATGAAACAGGTTTGAATATTGTAATAAATAGCCCAGATAGTCATGGAGAAACATGGTGAAAATAAAAATCCCCTGGAACTAGACTGCAAGGAATCCATATGGAAACAAAAGCAGGAAGTGCTGGAAAATCTCAGCAGGTCTGACAGCATCTCTGGAGAGGGAATAGAGCCAACATCCGGACTCGAAACTTTGGCTATGTTCTCTCTCCTGAGCTGCTGTCAGGCCTGCTGAGATTTTCTCTCATTTTCTGTTTTTGTTTCAGACTCCAGCTACGGAAATTAAATTGGCTTGTTTTTCCCACTCATATTAATTTCGATTTTTATTATTACTAAGTAGTTAAAAGCAGATGTTTGTAGGAAGGTTTTTAACCGTGACAACAATCTGTCGCCTACTCACTGCTGAATATTGAACCAAAGGCAGTTTTCAATGGAATTAATAAGAAAAGAATTACAATATGAAGGAAATGGCTTATTAAAGATCTCTACAGCAAAGGAGAACTTAAATGAAAGTATCATGTTTGAAGGACTAACACTAGTGGAACATCTATTGGTAAAGTGAGCCGGTGCTCTTTTGCCTTGGAAAGCTAAGCTCAAACCTACACTGTCTGTGGAACAAATGCTTCTTCTCTCTGCGAGCAGTGAACTCAGTGTGAAGATTCTTCCAGAGGCAGAACCACACAGACTGGGGCAAAATCATGACTATCACTCAAGATTGGCAGAGATTATGAAATGGTAATGCCCCACCACGGAGAGACCTTCATTATGAGAATTTAATGAGAGATTCCCAACTCAGTACAACAAATACTTAATTGAGTATTGTTAATTAAGCCCAGGTCTGATCGTACAAGATCAGTTGCCTTTCTCTTCTGTCCTTTCCAGGACTGCGAGGAAGCTAGTTAGCGCCTTGAGCCTGTTGCACCATTTAATGAGATTATTCCTGAGCTGTGATCTCACTTTATCTGCCTTTACGCCATGTCCCTTATGTCATTCCAGTACAGAAAGTTGTTTGGCCTATCAAGTCTAGTCCTACAAGTTTACATCCCATTCAACTTCCTTTGCTTCTTTAAAATCATCAACTAATCTATCATAAAATCACAGATTGGTTGCAGCTAGAGAGAGGATATTCGCTCCATCGTTTCAGTACTGGCCCTCTGCAAAAGGAATTTGGTTCGTTCCCCCCTCGCCTACAAGTGCTGATCCAATTCCCTTTTGGGAAGCCCATTGGCCCTTGCCCCCACCACACACTCAGGCAGTACGTTCTAAATCCTAAGAACCCACTACATAAAGATATCTTTTCCATGGCAGCGTATCTGCATCTGGGGTCACCATTGCAGAGGTCAGAGCAGCTTCCTGGAAGGTCAACCCACGGAAAGCGAATGGCCCTGAGGGCGTACCCAGACAAGCGTTGAGATCCTACGCAGATCAGCTGGCAGGGATATTCGCAGACATCCTCAACCTCTCTTTACAGTCCCTATCTGTTGCAAGAAAATGGTCATCATTCCCAATACCAAAGAAAAACCGAGCAGTGTGCCTTAATGACGATCAGCCGGTGGCTCTGACATCCATCATTATGAAGTGGTTCGAAAGTGCTAGTCATGGCATGAATCAATTCCAGTCTCCCAGACTGTCTGGATCCACTACAGTTCGCCTACTGCCGCAACAGGTCCACAGCAGATACCATCTCCCTGGCCCTGCACTCAACCCTGGAACACCTAGATAACAAGGGCACCGATGTCAGACTCCTATTTATTGACTACAGCTCAGCCTTCAACACCATTATTCCCACAAAACTCATCTCCAATCTCCGTGGCCTGGGCCTCGACTCCTCCCTCTGTGACTGGACCCTGAACTTCCTAATCCACAGACCACAATCAGTAAAGATAGGCAACAACACCTCCTCCACGATCATCCTCAACACCGGTGCCCCACGAGGCTATGTCCTCAGCCCCTTACTACACTCCTTATACACCTATGACTGTATGGTCAAGTTCCCCTCCAATTCGATTTTCAAGTTTGATGATGACACCACTATAGTGGGTCGGATCTCAAACAATAACGAGACAGAGTACAAGAATGAGATGGAGAACCTGGTGAACTGGTGCGGCGACAATAATCTCTCCTTCAATGTCAACAAAATGAAGGAGATTGTCATCGACTACAGGAAGCATAAAGGAGAACATGCCCCTGTCTACATCAATGGGGACAAAGTAGAAATGGTCGAGAGCTTCAAGTTTTTAGGTCTCCAGACCACCAACAACCTGTCCTGGTCCCCCCCATGCCGACACTACAGCTAAGAAAGCCCACCAACGCCTCTTCTTTCTCAGAAGACTAAGGAAATTTGGCATGTCAGCTACGACTCTCACCAACTTCTACAGATGCACCATAGAAAGCATTCTTTCTGTTTGTATCACAGTTTGGTATGGCTTCTGCTGTGTCCAAAACCGCAAGAAACTGCAAAATGTAGCCCAATCCATCACACAAACTAGCCTCCCATCCATTGACACCGTCTACACTTCCCGCTGCCTCGGAAAAACAGCCAGCATAACTAAGGACTCCACACACTCCAAACAATCTCTCTTCCACCTCTTCCTTCGGGATAAAGTTACAAAAGTCTGAGGTCACGTACCAACCAACCCAGGAACAGCTTCTTTCCTGCTGCTGTCAGACTTTTGAATGGACCTATTTTGCATTAAGTTGATCTTTCTTCACACCCTAGCTATGACTGTAAGTCTACATTCTGCACTCTCTCCTTTCCTTCTCTATGAACGTTGTCCTTTGTCTGTATAGGGTGCAAGAAACAATACTTTTCACTGTATACCACTACATGTGACAATAATAAAGCAAATTAAATCAAATCAAATCAAATCAAAGGATTGACATGATGCATTGAGGGAGATAGGGATTGAGGGTGTGCTGGCCATCAGTTTCTATCCCTTTCAGAGGAATGGTGCTAGATGACTGGAGAGCTCCGAATGTTACACTCTTGTTCAAAAAGTGAAATAAGGATAAACCCTGGCAATTACAGTGGTGAGGAAGCTTTTACAAATGATGTTCCTGGAATTCAGTTAGCATTCATTTGGACAGAGATAGAATAATTAAGGAGAGGCAGCAGAGATTTTCTCACAGTGTTCAACTAACTTGCTTGAGTTTTTTGAAGAAAAAATAAAGGTTAATGCTAGTAATTGCTGTTCCACTAGGCATCTGACAAGGTGCCACATAATAGGCTTGTCAGCAAAGTGGAGCCCTATGGAGTGAGAGAAACAGTGTTCTGGTAAAAAGATTTTGAAGGGCAATTAAGATTTTTAAAAATAAACAGATCTGATGCACTGGTCTCAGGTAGACAGACACTAATGATTTGTAGAGGAGGTGAAAGGTGGTTTAAGGGCAATAGATTCAATTCCAAATCAACCGCTGCTGTGCCAGAATTAGAATTAAGCCTTAATATTGGAAGACTGATTAAAAAGTGCATGCATGTATGCACATGCATGTGTGTGTGTGCGTGCGTGCGTGTGTGCATGTGTGTGCATGCATTTGCATGTGTGTGTGTGCATGTGTGTATGCATGCGTGCATGTGTGTGTGTGCGTGCATGTGTGTGTATGTGTGCATGTGTGTGTGTGTGTATGCATGCGTGCATGTGTGTGTGTGGTGCATGTGTGTGTATGCATGCATGTGCGCATGTGTGTGTGTGCGTGTGTGTTTGTGTGTATGTGTGCGTGCGTGTGTGTTTGTGCGTGTGTGTGCGCGTGCGTGTGTGTACGTGTGTGTGTGCGCGTGTGTGTGTGCGCGTGTGTGTGCACGTGTGTGTGTGCGTGCGTGTGTGTGCACGTGTGTGTGTGTGCATGTGTGTGTGTGTGTGTACGTGTGTGTGTGTGTATGTGTGTGAGTGTGTGTGCGCGCGTATGCCAGTGACTACATTGTGTGATGGGTTGAGTAGGCCGAGGGTGGTAGTTGTCCCTCAAGATGCATTCGCCTATTTTGAGCACCCATGTGGGATCACTGTATATTTCCAACTTGCTGCCATGTCCGTGACTTCCTGCACATTGTACTCCCATTCCCTCTTCAGGATGTGCCCAACAGAATTCTTTCCTGTTGCCTTGATCCTGGAGCCCACATTGGTAACCAGAGCATCCAATGTGGCGTCAGTGAACGGCAACTCGCTCACCTGTCTGTTGAGATATCATTCCAATTTGCAAATGATTTTCTATCAGCCACCATTTGAAGTCTTCAGTCTCCTTTGAAGGGGAGTTGGATGTTATGACTTCAATAAGGCCCATGAGGTTGGCCTCTTGGAGTATGAGCTCCCTGTTTGAAGCCATTATTACCCACCCAGTTAGGGAGCCTCACCATATATTACATGAGAGTGTCAGGTCCACTGGGAATCCTGATTGTGACTGTGTACCTGAAGTGGAGTGGAATAGAGTTTGTAAAGAAAGGGATCTGGTGAAAGGACAGTGGCCTTTGAAGAGTTATTTCACTGTGGTAGATAATACTGCTGGGTCCTCCTGCTGGACACAGTGTGGGGAACACCAGAGCTGCTCTTACACCACTCAGTCCAATGTGACCACCAGTAAAAACACGGGGGGGTTGACAAAAATGATATTCTGCTAGTCTCAACATGAACAGGCACAGGCAGGCCTTAACCCCCCCACAGCCAATAACCCAGTCTCTAGCCCCATATATATGTTTTATACGTCCTACAAAGTTCACCTTAAAATATTCATCTTTTGAAATCCAAAGATTGCTACTTGTATTAGGATTTTTGTGAGAAGTGCTTGGTGAGAATTCAACTTCTTAAAATCAATTGACATCATGCTGGCAATGAAGGTTGATTATCGTCCGACTGGAGTGTCTTTCGGTCTCAATCTCTGAAAGCTGTCTGAGACGAGCGCGGCACTCTCCATATCTCATAGCTTTGTTGTGGGTATTTATTTAATGAAGCCGAACTGAGTAACCACCCAATTCTCCTTGTGTCTGCTCTCATCTGTCTCATTTATAAGCTTTTAAGTCTGGCACTGGCAGCTGGTGCAGAGATCTAATTGTGTGCATCGTCCACAGTACCCTTTTATCTTTCTTTTGAGTTTGGTACATCATGATGTGGGTTGTCTGCAAATAAAGCAAAGTGCACTCATACACTGAGAATGAAGAAACTAAGTTGCATTTGTATAGAGCCAATGAGAACATCCCAAAAAGCATTATATACATACAGTGAACGCTATTCCCACAGCTACCTGGGCGACACTTCCTCACGCCTCTCTTCCTCTGAAGGTATCTATTCCATTCTCCCACTTTTTTCCTACACATCACATGATGTAACCTCCCATTCTAATGCTTCCTATATAGAGTCATAGAGGTTTACAGCATGAAAACAGGCCCTCTGGCCCAATCTGTCCATGCCACCCAGATTTTAACATTAAGCTAGTCCCAATTGCCCATGTTTGGCTCATATCCCTCTGTACCAATCTTTCCCACGCTACTGTCTAAATGCTTTTCAAAAGACAAAATTTTACCCGCCTCTACTATTGCATCTGGCAGCTTGTTCCAGATACTCACAACCCTCTGAGTGAAATAATTGCCCCTCTGGATCTTTTGTATCTTTCCCCTCTCACCTTAGACCTATGCCCTCTAATTTTAGACTCGCTTAATGTTGGGAAAAGACATTGACTATCTACCTTACCGACGGCCCTCATTATTTTGTAGAGGGGCAAAGCCTCCTACACTCCAGGGGAAAAAGTCTCAGTCTATTCATCCTCTCCTTATAACTCAAACCAGCAAGTCCCAGTAACATCCTAGTAAATCTTTTCTGCACTCTTTCTGGTCTAATAATATTTTTTCTATAATCGGTGCCCAGAATTGCACACAGTATTCCAAGTGTGGCCTTACCAATATCTTGCACGGCTTCAACAAGACATCCCAACTTCTGTATTCAATGTTCTGACCAATGAAATCAAGCATGCTAAATGCCTTTTTCACTACTCTGTCCACCTGTGACTCCACTTTCAAGGAACTATGAATCTGTACCCTTAGACCTCTTTGTTATATAACAAACTCCTCAACACTCTACAATTAACTGAGTAAGTTCTCCCCTGGTTTGATCTATCAAAATGCATCACCTCGTATTTAGCCTAAATTGAACTCCATCTGCCATTCACCAGCCTACAGGCCCAATTGATCAGAATCCCATTGCAATCCGAGATAACTTTCTGCACTGTCCTCTATGCCACTAATCTTTGTGTCATCTACAAGCTTACTAACCGTGCTTCCTAAACTCTCATCTAACTCATTAATATAAATGACAAATAACAGTGGACCCAGCACTGATCCCTGAGGCACACCGCTGGTCACAGGCCTCCAGTTTGAAAAACAATCGTCGACAACCGCCCTCTGGCTCCTGTCACACAGTACAGTATGAGAGTAAGCTTGCAGGGAGCATAAAGATGGACACTAAGATTTTCTATAGATAGGTGAAGGGAAAGAGGTTGGTGAAGACAAACGTAGGTCCTCTACAGACAGAAATGGGGGGATGTATAATAAGGGACAAAGAAATGGCTGAGCAACTGAAGACATACTTTGGTTCTAACTTCACAAAAGAGAACACAAATCAGATGCCAGAAATGTTGGAGAGTGCAAGATTTAGTGAGAGGGATGAACTGAGGGAGATCAAGGTTAGTAGACAAATGGTGCTGGGAAAATTGATGGGATTGAAGGTGGATAAATCCCCAGGGTCTGAAAATCTACATCCCAGAGTACTTAAGGAAGTGGGTCTAGAAATGGTGGATGCATTGGTGGTCATCTTCCAGGATTCTATAGACTCTGGAACAGTCCCTGCAGATTGGAGGGTAGTGAATATCACTCCAATATTCAAAAGGGGAGGTAGAGAGAAAACAGAGAATTATAGACCAGTCAGCTTAACATCGGCAGTGGGGAAAATTCTCAAATCCATTATCAAGGACTTTATAGCAGAGCATTTAGAAAGCAGTGGCAGGATCACAGTCAGCATGGATTTATGAAAGGGAAATTATGCTTGGCAAATCTGTTAGAATTCTTTGAAGATGTAACTAGCAGAGTTGACAAGGAGGGGTCAGTCGATGTGGTATATTTGGACTTTCAGAAAGTGTTTGACAAAGTCCCGCTTAAGAGATTATCGTGCAAGATTAAAGCATTTGGGATTGGGGGAAGTGTATTGAGATAGATAGAAAGCTGGTTGGCAGAAAGGAAACATAGAAATTAAGGGGTCCTTTTCAAATTGGCTGGCAGTAATTAATGGGGTGCCACAGGGACCGCAGTTATTCACAATATATATTAATGATTTGGATGAGGGAACAAAATGTAACATCTCAAAGTTTGCAGATGATACCAAGTTGGGTGGGAGGGTAAACTGTGATGAGGATGCGGAGATCCTTCAGAATGAGCTGGACAGGTTGGGTGAGTGGGTAAATCAATGGCAGATGCAATATAATTTGGATAAATGTGAGGTTATTCACTTTGGAAGCAAAAACAAGAAGGCAGATTACTACCTGAATGGCTGTAAACTGGGAGAGGGGAGTGTGCAGAGGGACCTGGGTGTCCTTGTGCACCAGTCACTGAAGGTAAGCGTGCAGGTGCAGCAGGCAGTAAAGAAAGCAAATGGTATGTTGGCCTTCATTGTGAGAGGTTTTGAGTACAGGAGCAGGAATGTGTTGTTACAATTATACAGGACCTTAGTGAGGCCACATCTAGAATATTCTGTGCAGTTTTGGTTTCCTTTTCAGAGGAAGGATGTTCTTGCTCTCGAGAAAGTGCAGTGAATGTTTACCAGGCTTATCCCAGGGATGGTGGGACTGATGTATGAGGAGAGATTGACTAGGTTGGGATTGCTTTCATTGGAGTTCAGATGAATGAAAGAGGATTTCACAGAGACTTATAAAACTCTAACAAGACTAGGGTAGATGCAGGGAGGATATTCCCGTTGGTGGGGGAGCCCAGAACCAGGGGCTGAGGATTCAGTCTGAGGATTCAGGGTAGGCCATTTAGGATGGAGATGAGGAGTGGTGAGCCTGTAGAATTCATTCCCACAGGAAGTAGTTGATGCCAAAACATTGAATGTATTCAAAAGGCAGCTTGGGGCGAATGGGATCAAAGGTTATGGGGAGAAAGCAGGATGTTGGATGATCAGCCAAGATTGTGATGATTGTTGGGGCAGGCTCTAAAGGCCAAATGGCCTTTAGAAACATCTTCTATGTTTCTTTGTTTCTATGTCATCAAGCAAATGAGACATGATTTTCTACTCACAAAGCCATGTTGACTGTCCTTAATCAGACCTTGCCTGCCCAAATGCCTGTAGATCCTGTCTCTTAGAATACTTTCTAATAACTTATCTACTACAGATGTCATGCTCACCGGCCTGTAGTTCCCAGGCTTTTCTCTGCATCCTTTCTGAGACAAAGGTACACCATTTGCTACCCTCCAGTCTTCAGGCACCTCACCTGTTTATCGTACTGATAGTAATATTTGCTAACTAACACATTATTGAACTAACCTAGTTGCTTATTTCTTATTCAAGATTCATAATGTTGATATCTTAGTGGCATATAACTGTGTATATAATTAAAATCAATGAGTTACACCCACACACAGTCAGATGATGGCTCAATACTGGGAAAAGGTTACACAGCAGAACCAATAATATTATGTCATCATGTTGGAAAAAGAAATTTCCGAAATAATTTCAGTCAGACTTGGCAACTCCATCTGTACACTTTAGAGTTCTGCAGTCTCTCTCCAGTTAAATAATCTGCTGCTAAAGTAGACAACTTCACATTTTCAAATATTATACTCCATCTGCCAGATTTTTCCCCACACTTAACCCACCCATATCCCTTTGTAGACGCTTCCTGTCCTCTCGAGAAATTACATTCCCACCTACACCTTTGTGTCATCGGCAAATTTTGCGACCACACATTCAGTCCGCTCATCCACATCATTCGTATAGATTGTAAATATTTGAGGCTCTAACATTGATCCCTGTGACACTCCACTAGTTAGAGTTTACCAACCCAAAGAAAACACACTTATCCTGACTCTCTGCTTCTTGTTTGCTAACCAATCCTTTATCCATGTTAAATATTGCAGAAGTTGGAATCTGAAACAAAAACAGAAAATGCTGGAACATCTCAGGCCATCCAGCAAGGGTCATCCAGACTCAGAATGTTGGTTATGTTCTCTCTCCACAGGCAGTCACAGATCTGCTGAGATTTTCCAGCATTTTCTCTTTTTGTTTATCCACACTAATTTGGTATCTCCTACACCATGAACTCTTAATTTGTGTAGCAACCTTTGACATGGCATCTCATCGAATGCCTTTTGGAAATCCAAGTGCGCCACATCCACAGATTCCCCTTTATCTACCTAGCTTGTTACATCCTTGAAGAACTCTAATAAGTTAGTTAAATTTGATTTTCTTTTCGCAAAACCACGGTGACTTTGCCTGATTTTATTATCAGAGAACATAGAACCCTACAGTGCAGAAACAGGCCCTAGGGGTGTGTGGCATTTCTCAAACACAGGTACATAAAGGAGATACTCAATGCTCTTTCCACTGTGAGAATGAAGTCATCACATTTTCCAAGATGCGGATAGCCAAATAACAAGGACAGTGAGCTTTGGGCCATCGTTCATTTCCTCAAAGTGCAAGGGGTTGTTGACTGTACTTATGTGGCCATTACAGCTTTGTGAGGCCAGCCAGCAACAGATATGAATCCCATGAGCTTCACTCCCTGAACGGGAATCAGGCCTGTGACCACAGGCGAACGATAATGCACGGGTGTACTCATTTCCCAGGAAACTCTTGTGGGCTCCTAAATCTCCTGCCCCTCACAGGGTTGCCGAGCTTTTTGAGGACCCAGCCCAGGTTGGCACTGGATCCTGGGTGGCACAATCTATCCTGTCCGGATCTGGTTGACATCAGTGAGGCATCCACCCAGTAAAGGGGTACTAACAGTCCACCCCCTCACCACAGCCATCATCAAACAAACCATTGGCTTGTTTGAAAATGTGTTTCCATTGCTTTGACTGTTCTGAAGGAGCACTGCAGCACAGGGGATATCAGCAGGTCGGAAAATCACAAATATAAAACTTCTATTCAAGAAAGGAGTGAGGCAGACCTCAAAAAACTCTCGGCCTGGTAAATAAACGTAAATTGTTGGATCAATGCTAGAATCCATTATTGAGGAGGGCATTTAGAAATCATAATGGGCGGCACAGTAGCGCAGTGGTTAGCACTGCTGCTTCACAGCTCCGGGGACCTGGGTTCGATTCCGGTCTTGGGTCACTGTCTGTGTGGAGTTTGCACATTCTCCTCGTGTCTGCGTGGGTTTCCTCCGGGGCCTCCGGTTTCCTCCCACAATCCAAAGGTGTGCGGGTTAGGTTGAAAAAAATTGCCCCTTAGTGTCCTGGGATGCATAGGTTAGAGGGATTAGTGGGTAAATGTGTGGCGATATGGGGGTAGGGCCTGGGTGGGATTGTGGTCAGTGAAGATTCGATGGGCCGAATGTTCTAGTGTAGGTTAGTGAGCGCAGGGGGTGATGGGTGAATGGGTCTTGGGCCAGTGAAGTTCCAAATCATTTTAGAGCTAGAATATTACATCTGGTCAGCGACCATACTTCATGTTAATTCTCATTGAAAATTCTTCGAAGCCATGCAAAGGTAAAGTCATTATCATCCCATTGGTTTCTCTCCCCTTTGAGGGAGAGAGCTGATTGGTGGTGATTTAACCTGAGGGTTACCACACCTCAGGCAAGGTTGAGAAAGGGGGCCCTTCATAAATAACCTCAGCTGGTACAGGAATTGAACCCACACTGTTGGCATTGGTCTGCATCAGTAACCAGCCACCCAGCCAACTGAGCTAACCGACTCTCAATGGCTGCTAAGCTCAAATAGTTAGGTGCCAAGGGTTCAAACCCCGCACTGGCCAGCGATCTCTCGTTCAAGGCCATGTAATTGAATAACAAATAATTAAGCAAAAGAACCACTGGAAAAGAAATCCCTTCCCACAATGTGTTTGTTAAGAACATAGAACACTACAGCACAAACAGGCCCTTCGGCCCACAAGTTGAGCTGATCATATCACAGCACGATATGATAGGGCGGCACGGTGGCACAGTGGGTTAGCACTGCTGCTTCACAGCTCCAGGGTCCTGGGTTCAATTCCCGGCTCAGGTCACTGTCTGTGTGGAGTTTGCACATTCTCTGTGTGGGTTTCCTCCGGGTGCTCCAGTTTCCTCCCACAGTCCAAAGATGTGCGGGTTAGGTTGATTGGCCATGCTAAAATTGCCCCTTAGTGTCTAGGGATGTGTGGGTTAGTGGGTAAATGTGTAGGGATATGGGGGGTAGGGCCTGGGTGGGATTGTGGTTGGTGCAGACTCGATGGGCCGAAGGGCCTCTTTCTGCACTGTAGGATTCTATGTATCCGTACCTACCAGGCCGATCTATAACCCTCAATCCCATTAAATCCCATGTACTCATCCAGAAGTCTTTTAAAAGATCCCAGCGAGTTCGCCTCCACCACCACCGACGGCAGCCGATTCCATTCACCCACCACCCTCTGAGTGAAAAACTTACCCCTGACATCTCCTCTGTACCTACTCCCCAGCACCTTAAACCTGTGTCCTCTCGTAGCGACCATTTCAGCCCTGGGGAATAGCCTCCGAGAATCCACCCGATCTATACCTCTCAACATTTTATAAACCTCTATCAGGTCGCCTCTCGTCCTTCGTCTCTCCAGGGAGAAAAGACCTAGCTCCCTCAGTCTATTGGAATGCACTGCCATGGAAGCAAATCGGATGGTTTGATCCCAAAGGAAATTGGATAAGTACTTGCAGAGGGTAAAAGAAAACTCTAGGAGTATGGAAAAAGAGCAGACAAGTGGGACTATTGTGGTCACTCTATCAAAGGGCTGGCACAGGCAAGGTGGGCCTAATGGCCTCTCTCTGTGGGTATGATTCTGTGATTTGAAAGATTTGCTCTCAGACAACCAGAGAAATAATAAGGGATCAGTCAGTCAAAGTTAATGATATTGCCTCCATACTAAAGGTAAATGTTAAGTTCATAAATAGGGAACATATTATTAGACCAATAACCAGTGACAGATTCCAAATGACAAAGGTTACCCGTCCATCAATACATGCTTTCTCATTGCATACAATTTCATTAAGAGTTTGAGTCATTACAAATGTCAGCCAGTTTTCAGCAGAGTAAGAAAATCACAGGAGTGTTATTATCCCTTAAGGAAGATCAGGAGAGGCACATTTCAGTGCTATCTGAATGTTGAACGTTGCTGTGAATTACTGGTCTGATATACCATGGACCCTTTACATTAGCAGACTGATGATAATGCATGTGAGATATGGTGTGTGGTAAGGAGAGGAGCGAATGGATTCAAATGTCCTTCCACTCGCCTTGTGCCCTGAAAGGGGAAAGAATGTGTGGGAAATGTACACTTCCCTGAAGGAACAATCCCTGGTTGTTGAAGATGCCTTCAATAAAAACAACCGTGAATATATTTATCTTGTAATTACGGGGATTATATTAAGTTATTTCACAGGGCAGGAATCCCGTAGAAACAGTTAGAATGCGGGGTTTACGCCTGTCCACTGTTGCTCACCGTTACTTTAATGGGGCGATTAAAATCAGGCGCGTTATAAAATTATCATTAGCCCCGATCAAAGAACAAAGAGCAACCCAGCACGGGAAACAGGCCCTTCGGCCCAACGAGCCCGCACCGCCATCTTAACAAAGCATTTTCCCTCACCTACCTTGACCTGTGCGTATGCATATGGTACTCCCATTGTAACCAGATTCAGGGGAGAATTGTTTAGGGACATCGTTCCAGTTTCCTGATGTTGGGCTAAGGTGAAAATTGCCCATATATATATATTTATTTCAAAATGTATTCTTTATTGGTAACTTTTTTAAAGTGCATTACAAAATGTTTCTACTTACTGTTGTAAACAGTGTGATAGAGTTCAACTTTCCTCTATGGAAAGGCCAGAATCCTCTGGGTCTTCCTATCAGCAGGATTTTCCAGTCCCCCCAACAGCGAACCCCTGCTGCAGGTTTTCAGGTGGCGGGGGGTATACATATGCCAAGAAACCCCATTGACATGGGGACCAGAAGATCCCACTGCTGGCGAATGACAGGCCGCCTCCAACACCTTGGCAGAGCTCCTTAGAGGGAGACATGGAAAATCCTGCCCAGTATCTTTCGCTCTGAGCTGCCTCAGTGCAATTTCAATCCTCTCGATATTCACCATATGCATTCCATGTCAGGCAAACAGACTGAGAGGTTTCCAAACACTCAGTGTACTAAGGCTGAAAGGCCTGAGACCATGATCTTTCTGCAATGCAGAGGCTGCCTCAAGCTTCATTGCATCCCTCAGCACGTAGAACTGGACCTTAAAACACTCAGTCAGGGTCAACTCTTGCACTAAGGAGATCAACAGGTTATCTACCGACTAAAGAACTTAAGTTGATGATCCGCCAGCCACTGTTGATGTTTATCCCAGTGTCCATCCCTGGGAACAGCCTGTACCACATGGAGTCCTGACTCACAGACTTGCTTGGGCTGAATCTAGACAAAAAAAAAGCAACTCTTTCCAGGCTTTCTTTGCAAGGATACATTCCAAACGGAGGCCACCAATGATCATTTTCCCACCAACTACTTTGAGGGTAATGTGTGCTGCCTGCATAGATACTTTGCATATCTCAGGAGCAGGGCATTATAAGAAAGATGTGGAGGCATTGGAAAGGGTGCAGAGGAGGTTTACCAGGATGTTGCCTGGTATGGTGGGAAGGTCTTATGAGGAAAGGCTGAGGGACTTGAGGTTATTTTCATTAGAGAGAAGAAGGTTACGAGGTGACCTGATTGAGGCATACAAGATGCTCAAAGGATTGGATAGGGTGGACAGTGAGAGCCTTTTTCCTCGGATAGTGATGGCTAACACGAGGGGGCATAGCTTTAAATTAAGGGGTGGTAATTATAGGACGGATGTCAGAGGTAGGTTCTTTACTCAGAGGGTAGTAAGGGCGTGGATTGCCCTGCCTGCAGCAGTTGTGGACTCGCCAACTTTAAGGGCGTTCAAATGGTCAGTGGATAGGCATATGGATAACATTGGAATAATTTAGGTTAGAGGGTCATTAGATTGGTTCCACTGGTCAGCACAACATCGAGGGCTGAAGGGCCTGTACTGCGCTGGAATGTTCTATGGTCTATATTCTATTATTCAGAGATTGAATAGACTGGGTCTGTACTCATTAGAGTTTAGAAGGCTGAGGGGGGATCTTATAGAGACTTACAAGGTAATGAAGGGGCTAGATAGGGGAGAGGTAGAGAGATTCTTCCCGCTTAGAAAGGATAGCAGGACTAGAGGACACAGCCTCAAAATAAATGGGGGGGAGCAGTTTATATCAGAGTTGAGGAGGAACTTCTTCACTCAAAGGGTGGTGAATCTCTGGAATTCTCTGCCCGTTGAAGTGGTGGAGGCTACCTCACTGAACATATTTAAGTCACGGGTAGATAGATTTCTGATATACAAGGGAATTAAGGGTTATGGGGAGAAAGCGGGAAAGTGGAACTGATCCACTTCAGATCAGCCATGATCTTATTGAATGGTGGGGCAGGCTCGAGGGGCTAGATGGCCTACTCCTGCTCCTATTTCTTATGTTCTTATGTAGGTGATGCCTTGGCGTTAGGGTCTATTACAGGGTGGTTACCCTTCCTGGATAACACACACTCACAATCAGCCGTGGAAAGTGGGCACCATGCTTGAAGGGTGGACACAAGTTTAGCAAAGGCACATTTCTAGTGCAGACCCATGTGAATGGAAATCATAGATGAGAGAATCAGGGCCAGGGTGTTACAGGAAAAGCTCTGCGGGTCTGGCAGCATTTATTGAAAGAAACAAGAATTAATGTTTATGTTAGAGTTAATGTTTACATTAACTCTCAGATTTAAATTCAACCGTTAGCTGCTGAGGTTTTCCAGCACTTACTCTTTATATTTCCCCAGATTTCCAGCATCTGCAGTATTTTGCTTTTAATTATACCAGAGCATTAATGTCCTATCGCTGACTTTACTCCCCTACGACAAGACTCAAGAATGGAGCATCAACACCCACCATATAGTCACCGCTGTTTAAAATGTCCCTGTTTAAAATGGGAAGTCACTTGTATTGGCCAAAGAACGACACCCAATTGCATTAATATCAAATTCGCTGGTGGTTACATCTTAAATGTTTTATTTATTTCAAGAACAAACAGTTCTGTTTATTTGCAGGTCGACACGGAATTAAGGCGTACTGATTGTAAGAAGTATAAATGAGTAACACTCCTTATTAATGTCTAATTATCCTTTGAGTATTTAAACCCTTTTAATCCTCTCTGAGTGTTGTGGGGTCGGTTTATACTAAGCACTGACTGCAATTTAAATAAAGCTAAAGGTCAGAACGGAGCTAGGTAAACCTTGAGTAAACTATTCCTTGCAGAAAGCACATTCCTGTGGATATTGTGGCATTATCTTCATATAACGGCTTGATAATGCATAGCAGGCAAATCACACTTACACAGAAGTTCCCATTCTACACTCTGGACACTGATTTAGTTCCAGGACACATAATTAGTCTGGGGATGAAATTTCCCTGTAAGTACTTGTCGCGGATCTTTTCAGAATAAGGGAGGAAAGATCCTGCATTGATACAGTTCTTTGCATGATCTCAAGACATCTCAAAGTGCTTTACAGCCAGTGAAATACATAAGAAAATAAGAAATAGGAGCAGGAGTAGGCCATCTAGCCCCTCGAGCCTGCCCCGCCATTCAACAAGATCATGACTGATCTGAAGTGGATCATTTCCACTTTCCCACTTTCTCCCCATAACCCTTAATTCCCCTGTCTATCAGAAACCTATCTACCCGTGACTCAAATATATTCAGCGAGGCAGCCTCCACCACTTCAACGGGCAGAGAATTCCAGAGATTCACCACCCTTTGAATGAAGAAGTTCCTCCTCAACTCCATTCTAAACTGCCCCCCTCCCCCCCCCTTATTTTACAGGGATAGGGCTGGGGAAGATACTCTGAGTCAGTGCAGACTCAATGGGCTGAATGGCCTCTCCTGCACTGTAGGGATTTTATGATTCTGTGGTAAACCTAATCCTCTAATGGTGACAATGAAACCCGCTGTTGATTATTGTAAAACTTCATCTACTAATGTCCTTTACGGAAGGAAATCTGCCATCCTTACCTGGTCTGGCCTACGTGTGGCTCTAGACCCACAGCAATGCAGTTGACTCTTAATTCCCCTCTGAAATGGCTGAGGGAGACCCTCAGTTTCAGGGCAATTGAGGATGGGCAACAAATGCTGCCCCAGAAAGAAGACAAAAAGTGGTGTGGCAGCCAATTTGTGTGCAGCAAGCTCACGGAAATAGCAATATGACAGTGACTAGGCAGTCTGTTTTAATGATGTTAGTTGCAGAATAAATATTGACCAGGACACACATTCTTCTACAACGTTGTGCCGTGGGATCTTTTAGGCCCATCAGAGAGGAGCAGATGGGGTCTCAGTTTCACATCGAAAAGACAGCCTCACTGACAGTGCAGGGCTCCCTCCGTACCGTACTGGAGTGTCAGCCTAGCTTTGCTGGGCAGTCTTGTAGAACGTTTAGACTGCGCTTGTTCAAAGATTTAGGGCAGCACAGTGGCACCGTGGTTAGCACCGTTGCCACACAGCGCCAGGGACCTGGATTCAAATCCAGCCTTGGGTGACTGAGTGAAGTTTGCACAGTCACCCTGTGTCTGCGTGGGTTTCCTGCAGGAGCTCCGATTTCCTCCCACAATCCAAAGATGTGCAGGGTTGGCCATGCTAAATTGTCCCTTAGTGTCTCAAGTTAGATGGATTAGCCATGAGAAATGTGTGGGGTTACAGGATAAGGTGCGGGAAAGGGCCTGGGTAAGAAACTCTATCAGAGAGTCAGTATGGACTTGAGGGGCTGAATGGCCTCTTCTCCACTGTCAGGATTCTATGATTCTATGATCAGCTGGTATACTCCGATTCCAGCTATTTTAAATGGCAGGTATCAGATAGCAGTAATTTCCAATGAATTAAAGTAAGCTTGTCTTTCTAGTTCAGCTAATAAACCCTATTGTTTGGAAAAGTGAGGCTTTGTCGAACCTCCACAGGCAAAAGATGCATTCGTCACGCGGTCGTTGCAATCTTTTTTACTGCATTTCATGAAAATTTAAGCGTGAAATAGTTTTCAAAACTCCCTGTGTGCTAAACATAAATAACAAAATGTTGTAGCTTGTAAAGTGGGGTCATTTGAGTTTGCCCAGACCATTAGTTTCAGAGTTGTTTCTGAAACTCTGACACGCAGAGAGATAAAAGACCTCTGGACTGAATGATGCAGAATAAGAGCTCTAAAAAGCAACCATTCAAGGCACTCAAATGTCTTCTGAAGTCCTGATGAAAGGTAAATGACCCATAATATTGCATGTGTATTTGGATATATTGTACTCAGTATTTGCTGAATATTTGGGCTGTTTCCCCTGGTTCTACTCTATTGGGTAAAGGGGAGCAGAATATTGCATGTGAATGAGTTCCTTTTAGAATCTAAAAAAAAATTAACAATCATATCGCCTCTCAACTTTCCCTTTTCCCATCAGTCACTGGGTAGTATAGAATTTGAATGCTGCTGGAGCCATGGGGGTGGGATTTTACAGCCTCTTTCTCCCTAAAATGGTAAAATCCCATCCTAGGTCAATGGATCTACCCATTGTCCACTCCTTGCACGCTCTGATTCCTGCGGGACGATAAAGTTCCGGCCATGTTGTCAAAGTTTTTCGTTTTGCACTCATCAGGACGAATGCAAGAATGTCAAATTTCAAATGATCAATTTTTAAACTACAGGTGAAAAGGGTGCTCATTGGTTGGGAAGTCAAGACTGATTGGCCAAGATGTTGCCATGAGGAGAGTAACGGGGATCTATAGGCTTCCCAAAGATCCTGGGTAATTAAACGAAAGGCACAAGACCTGGACATATTCTTTTTGTTTGTGCTGAATGGGCCTCTATATATGAATATATGTGACTTTTAGCAAGTGTAAATGAGCCATGTAATGAACTCAATTGATTATCTTGAATTGGTTGTTAGTGGCACACTCAGGATTAGTCAGCAAGTGCAGCCCAATTGCAGAGTCACATCTGCCAGTAGACAGGTTATTTTGGGTTTTGCATGCCCAAGCTGATTCTATACAGTTTACACCCTGGCAATTCTGAATCGCTATTTGATTCAAGCCAGTCACTGGGGCATGTGTACCTGAACTTTTGATTTGATTTGATTTATTATTGCTACATGTATTAACATACAGAGAAAAGCATTGTTTCTTGCGCACAACACATACCAAAACATACCATTCATAGAGAAGGAGAGGAGAGAGTGCAGAATGTAGTTTTACAGTCATAGCTGGGGTGTAGAGAAAGATCAACTTCGTATGAGGTAGGTTCATTCAATACTCCGATGGCAGCAGGGAAGAAGCTTTTTTTTTCTGTCGGCTGGTACGCGACGTCAAACTTCTGTAATTTTTTTCCTGACAGGAGAAGGTGGAAAAGAGAATGTCCGGGGTGCGTGGGGTCCTTAATTATGTTGGCTGCTTTTCTGAGGCAGTGGGAAGTGTAGACAGAGTCAATGGATGGGAGGCTGGTTAGCGTGATGGATTGGGCTACATTCCCGACCTTTTGTAGTTTCTAGCGGTCTTGGACAGAGCAGGAGCCCATACCAAGCTGTGATACAACCAGAAAGAATGCTATGTGAGAGTCGTAGCTGACGTGCCAAATTTCCTTAGTCTTCTGAGAAAGTAGAGGCGTTGGTGGACTTACTTAACTATAACACCAGCGTGGCAGGACCAGGACAGGTTGTTGGTGATCTGGACACCTAAAAACTTGAAGCTCTCGACCATGTCTGCTTCGCCCCATTGATGTAGACCTCACACCCTAATGCAGGTTTCTGATCATTGAAACAGAATATCTGGTCATTTTCACCTTGCTGAGCCTAGCACCTAATACTGGAAAGAGGGAAGAGCAAGTAAGATGCAAGAATTGCTAGTTTACAAATTGGTATTCATAAAATACCAATTGTATTTGGTATTTGGGGCGGCACGGTAGCACAGTGGGTTAGCACTGCTGCTTCACAGCTCCAGGGTCCTGGGTTCGATTCCTGGCTCAGGTCACTGTCTGTGTGGAGTTTGCACATTCTCCTCGTGCCTGCGTGGGTTTCCTCCGGGTGCTCCGGTTTCCTCCCACAGTCCAAAGATGTGTGGGTTAGGTTGATTGGCCATGCTAAGAAATTGCCCCTTAGTGTCCAGGGATGTGTAGGTTTGAGGGATTAGTGGGTATAATATGTAGGGATATGGGGGTAGGGCCTGGGTGGGATTGTGTTCGGCGCAGACTCGATGGGCCGAAGGGCCTCTTTCTGCACTGTAGGGTTCTATGATTCTATGAAAATGTTACTTAAAACATGACAGAAGGGTGGAAAAATATGACGCGCTTGAAACAGAAATCCTGAAAAAGCAACCTGACGTTTGCAAGCCTTTTAATATCCTGCGCAAATAGAAATTTAAATGTTACTTTGCAAATGTTACAGGTGAAGCAAATTGTCTTTTCTACATCACAGTGGTGATTTCTCCATCTGGTACAAAGACCTAAGAGGGCATTGGTGACCAAGAACTTCCATTGCATTGGTCCATAATTATGCTTGACAAAGTACTGTGACACTTTGCATTCTGTGGTGTGGCTGGCCTGGAAACTCTCTCACTCTTACCAACTGCCACATTGGAAGGATTTACCAGCTGGCGAACAGTCTGCTGAGCCACATCATGAACACACCTTCAATGACCATCACGTCCCCCAGTGGAGCTTGAACCCAGAGCTTCTGGCCAATAGGTAGGGTCACTACCCTCTGAACAACACGACCTGCACAACAATGCCTAAACTTTCAGAAGTGCTTTACTGGCTGTCCCCAGGTTATCAGAGGCACTATCTAAATGCAGCCCGAGGAAGTTTTGACATTGGATGAGTGAGAAAGACAAATAATCTAATTGTCTGTCAAAGTATTCTGAGCATTTATCTCCCACAATGAGAAGACTGCCTCCCCCATACCCCCACCCCATTTGGGCCCTCCTTCATGAAATATAAAATAAACTAGCACAACACTCACTCAATTTTTCATTCACAGCAGCAAGGGTCTGGCAGTGAAAAATCTCACCCCTGAAACATGCTGAGCAACCTGAAACCCTGCATGGACTGGAGACTATGAGAAAGCTTAACGGCCACCAATTTTGGTTGAAAGTATTCCCAAAGTTTCCATCCTATGAACCATAGAAAAGTTACAGCACAGAAGGAGACCATTTGGCCCATCTTGTTCATGCCAGCCTGAGGACACTCAGGTGTCCTTTCTAATCCCAGCTTGCTGCACCTGGTCATAGTCCTGTAGCCTACAGGTGCCATGGGCAGCACAATGGCACATGTGGGCAGCCTGGTGGTATAGCAGTCAGTAATGCTGCCTCACAGTGTCAGGGACCTGTGTTCAATTCCGACATTGGGTAACTGTCTGGACGTTCTCTGCATGTCTGCGTAGGCTTCCTCCGGTTGTTCCAGTTTCCACTCAAGATATAGAGGTGAGATCGATTGGTCGGGGAAATGTGTAAGGCTACGAGGATAAGGTGGCTAAAATACTCTGTCAGAAAGCCATTTAAATGTTATAGAGTCATAGAAACGCTACAGTGCAGAAGGAGGCCATTAGGCCCATCGAGTCTGCACCTATCACATTCGCATCCACCCTATTCCTGCAACCCACATATTTACCCTGCTAATCACCCTAACACTAGGGGCAATTTAACATGGCCATTCAACCTAACCTGCACATCTTTGGACTGTGGGAGGAAACCAGAGCACCCAGAGAAAATCCACGCAGACACTGGGAGAATGTGCAAACTCCACATAGAGAGTGACCCGAGGCCGGAATTGAACCCTGGCTCTGTGAGGTACCACCGTGCAGCCCCAAGTTGGTGCAGACTTGATGGACTGACTGGTTTCTTCTGCACTGCATTCCATATTTCTATTCTATGATTCACATAAGGTGCAAGCCCAGACACTTTTTGAACAAGTTTAGGGTCCCCGCCTCCACCACCAACTGGGACAGTGATCATAGATCATAAATCATAGAACCCTACAGTACAGAAAGGGGCCCTTCGGTCCATCAAGTCTGCACCGAACACAATCTCACCCAGGCCCTACCCCCATACCCCTACATATTATACCCACTAATCCCTCTAACCCACACATCCCTGGACACTAAGGGGCAATTTCTTAGCATCAACCTAACCCGCACATCTTTGGACTGTGGGAGGAAACCGGAGTACCCGGAGGAAACCCACACAGACACGAGGAGAACGTGCAAACTCTTAACTCCTAGTGAATGCCAGACACTTGCTACCCTGTCCTAGCCGCTCTATCCAATAAAACAGCTTCACTCTCCCTGTTATAGATTTTAATGCCTCCCCGATGTTTAATCCTGGCTGATCATGGCAGCATCCAGCAGATTAATTCCCGGAGGGCAGGGCAGCCCCAGTGGGGGGGGTGCGGTTAAGACTAAAAGCACACAGATTGGGCTGTGGAGGTGAGAAACGAAATCAGTTGTTAAGTACAATTTGCGGTTTCCCTGGCTAACCTTCCCCACTGGTCGGTGCAGAGATAAGAGGCAGAACAGCACCATCTGGTGTAGGAAGGACAGGAGCTGTTTAAGGATTGTTATGATGTGGAGATGCCAGCGTTGGACTGGGGTAAACACAGTCAGAAGTCTGACAACACCAGGTTTAAATCGGTTGGACTTAAACCTGGTGTTGTCGGACTTCTTACTAAGAATTGCTAAACTGGTATTCTCAAGGAGTTATTTGCCCTGTGGCAAAATGACAACAAGGTGTGACAGCGTTATGACAAAACTCCCAACAGACTAAGAATGAGGCATTGGGAGACGCGCTGGTGAAGTAGAGGTGGTCGTTTTCAGTGCAGATGTGGAACCTCAGGTTCAGCAGTCAGATGGAGCTGTCAGGGGGCAGCACGAGAATGATTAATAGATCAAGCGGTCACACCCTTGGAGGATTTGGACCCCATCCTTAAAGAAGGATGTGTCGGCGTTGGAGGGAGGCCAGAGGAAGTTCACAGGAATGATCCCATGATGCGGAAACGCTGGTGTTGGTTCGGGGTGGGCACAGTAAGAAGTCTCACAACATCAGGTTAAAGTCCAACAAGTTTATTGCATAGCACGAGCTTTTGGAGCTGCCCCTTTATCAGGAGGGTGGAGAGCTGGGTTCACAAACAGGGCAGTCTTAACAGGTAATCAAGTCTTTACAGGTGCAGACAATATGAGTGGAGAGAATTTTAAGCACAGGTTAAAGAGGTAAGTATTGTCTCCAGACAGGACAATTAGTGAGATTTTGCAAGTCCAAGCAAGTCATGGGAGTTACAGATAGTCTGACATGAACCCAAGATCCCAGTTGAGGCCGTCCTCATGTGTGCAGAACTTGGCTATCAGTTTCTGCTCAGCGACTCTGCATTGTCATGTGTCGTGAAGGCCGCCTTGGAGAGCGTTTACCGGAAGATCAGAGGCTGAATGCCCGTGACCACTGAAGTGTTCGCCGACAGGAAAGGAACACTCCTGCCCAGTGATTGTCGAGTGGTGTTCACTCATCCGTTGTCGTAGCGTCTGCATGGTCTCCCCAATGTACCATGTCTCGTGGCATCCTTTCCTACAGTGCATCAGGTAGATAACGTTGGCCAAGTTGCAGGAGTATGTACTGTGTACCTGGTGGATAGCGTTCTCACGTGAGATGAGGGCATCTGTGTCGATGATCCAGCACATCTTGTAGAGATTGCTGTGTCCAGCTTCCACTCTAATCACGTTAAAGAAGCCATTTGCAGATGACACCAAGATTGGTGCCATAGTGGAACAGTGAAGAAAGTTATCTCCAATTGCAATGGGATCTTGATCAATTAGGCCAGTGGGCTGACGAATGGCAGATGGAGTTTAATTGAGACAAATGCGAGGTGATGCATTTTGGTAGATTGAACCAGGGCAGGACTTACTCGTTAATGGTAGGGCATTGGGGAGAGTTATAGAACAAAGAGATCTAGGGGTACATGTTCATAGCTCCTTGAAAGTGGAGTTACAAGTGGACAGAGTGGTGAAGAAGGCATTTGACATGCTTGGTTTCATTGGTCAGAACATTGAATTGGGACATCTTGTTAAAGTTGTTTCAAGACATTGGTAAGGTCACATTTGGAATACTGTGTGCAATTCTGGTCACCCTGTTATAGAGAGGATATTATTAAACTAGAAAGAGTGCAGAAAAGATTTACTAGGATGTTACCAGGATTTGGTGGATTGAGTTATAAGGAGACGCTGAATAGACTGGGACTTTTTTCTCTGGAGCACAGGAGGCTGCGGGGTGACTTTATAGAGGTCTATAAAATAATGAGGGGCATAGACAAGGTAAATAGTCAATATCTTTTCCCAAAGGAGTCTAAAACTAGAGGGCATAGGTTTAAGGTGAGAGAGGAGAGATACAAAAGTGTCCAGAGGGGCAATTTTTTCACACACAGAGTGGTGAGTGTCTGGAACAAGCTGCCAGAGGTAGTAGAGACGGGTACAATTTTATCTTTTAAAAAGCATTTAGATAGTTACGTGGGTATGGTGAGTATAGAAGGATATGGGCCAAATGCGGGCAATTGGGATTAGTTTAGGGGTTTAAAAAAAAGGGCGGCTTGGACATGCTGGGCCGATAGGCCAGTTTCCATGCTGTAAACCTCTATGACTGTATGACTCTATCCCCTATGGACAAGCCTTCTATATATACAGGATCTGCTCAGTTGAGGAGGAATGCAACAGACACCTATAGACACTGAAAGATGCCCTTGTAAGAACAGGATATGGCGCTCGATTTGTCAATTGACAGTTCCAATGCTCCGCAGCCAAAAACTGCACTGACCTCCTCCGAAGACAAACACGGGACAGGGTACCCTCCGTCGCCCTGTACTTCCCTGGAGCAGAGAAGCTACAACATCTTTCCTGAGCCTTCAACACATCATTGATGAAGACGAACACCTCACCAGGGCCATCCCCACACCCCCACTTCTTGCCATCAAACAACCACACAAACTCAAACAGACCATTGTCCGCAGCAAACTACCCAGCCTTCAGGAGAACAGTAACCACGACACCACACAACCCTGCCACAACAACCTCTGCAAGACATGCCGGATCATCGACATGGGTGACATCATTTCACCTGGGAACACCATCCACCAGGTACACGGTACACACTCTTGTGACTCAGCCAACATTGTCTACCTGATACATTGCAGTAAAGGGTGTCCCGAGGCATCATCAGGGCCATGCAGACGCTACAACAACGGATGAATAGTCACTGCTCAACAATCACCAGGCAGGATGCAATGGTTAGCACATCACAAGGGACCCGTGTTCAATTCTGGCCTCGGATCACAGTCTGTGTGGAGTTTGCACATTCTCCTCATGTCTGTGTGGGTTTCCTCTGGGTGCTCTGGTGTCTTCCCACAGTCCAAAGAAGTGTAGTTAGATTGATTGGCCATGATAAATTGACCCTAGTGTCAGGGGATTAACAGGGTAAATATGTGGGTTACATGAATAGGGCCAGGATGGGATGGTGATCGCTGCAGACTCCTTCTGCACTGTAGGGATTCTATGAGTGTTCCCTTCCTCTTGGGGAACACTTCAACAGTCAAGGGCATTCAACTTCCAATCTTTCAGTAAGCATTCTCCAAGGCAGCCTTCAAGACACACGACAACGCAGAATCACTGAGCAGAAACTGATAGCCAAGTTCCGCACACATGAGGGCGGCCTCAACCAGGATCATGGATTCATGTCACACTACTTGGAACCATTTGGCCTGGGCTGGCAAAAGCTCACTAACTGTCCTGACTTGAGATAATTCAGACCTCTTAAACCTGTGCTTAACCCTCTCTCCACTCACATTGTCTGCACCTGTAAAGAGCTGATTACTTGTTAAGACTTGCATTCCAACCATTATCTTGTAATTGGGTCTGTGTCTATATATGCCCTGTTTGTGAACCCAACTCTGCACTCACCTGATGAAGGAGCAGTGCTCCGAAAGCTCGCGCTACCAAAATAAATCTTCTGGACTTTAACCTGGTGATGTGAGACTTCTTACTCTGCCTATGTCTTATATCTTGTTCTTTGTCCCTCAATTAGACCTCCCTTAATCCGGCGTACGTATAATTCTCTAAATTTGCACTCCTTTATAGTGGAGTCCAAGAAGTGTAGACAAAAGTGGTAGGTAGAAGAAGGATTGGAATGAGGCACTCACTGAGTGTTAAAATGGGCTTGTAGGGCCAAAGGGCCTGTTTCCTGTGCTGTGTTGTTCTTTGTTATGGTCTTGTGATCTTATTCTGGAGGGAGTTCAGATATGGCAGCGTGGGAGTGGGAAGTTGTGTATTTGAGACGTGATTCACAGGACAGACATTGGTCAAAACCAAACGGAACTTTACTGATGGTGCGTGATCTCTTGCATAGCTGCTCCTTCCCTCTCTCTGTTACCCGCTCTAGGTCTATTACATAATTTCCGGGGAATACAGTAGAGCTCCAGTGAGCCAATGGGAATAAATACGAATACATAACATTTCCTCCTCTGTTAAACTGAACGCCCCAAACAGGTTCAAAACCAGTTCAAAGTGAACAATAGTCAATAAGTCAGTGACTGTTAATAAGTCGGTTTAGCTGGGCTGGTTGGGCAGCTGGTTAGTGATGCAGAATGACAGCGGCGCATTATTCATGAAGGCCCCACCTTCTCAACCTTGAGGTGTGGTGATCCTCAGGTTCAACCACCACCAGTCAGCTGCCTCCCTCAAAGGGTCGCATTCGGAATAAATACAAAAATATTACAGAAAGGGGAAGTCACTTTACATGATTCCATGACTGTGGTCAGATGGAGCTAAGACTGGAATCTGGGGCGGGAGGGGTGGGGAGTGGTGGGGGAGGGGGGGTTGTAGACCCCTCCCCAGCTGCACAAAGGAGGAGGATGTTGTGGTCCACCTTGCGACAGGTGAGTCAAGAAGGTTTGGAAGGATGGTTTGCCTTGGTCATACTCACACAGGGTATTATTTAGTAATTTATTGAGGCATGTAGAAAGTTTTAGGTATTGAAATGTAATCATTGTAGTCAGCACAAATCTGTAAATATTGAGGCATAAGATCTGCAAAAATATTTTGATTCCACGTTGTGTTTGCTATTCAAAGCCCTGTATATTTGAAATAGATTAATCGAGTTTTTTTTTATGAATAAAGTATATTTTTGGTTAAAAAGGAAATTATTTGTGATCATGATGACGGCTGTTTCATGTTGTGATAGGGTTTGAAACAGATTGAACCAATTCAAACGATTAGTTTAAATCCCCTGAAAGAAAGGGCAGAATTTTAAAACTGCTTGGTAAAGTCAGGCGTGAGGTGGGCAATGCGTCCATCCCTGTGCCATTACCCCCTTTACCGAGGACCGAAAATGGTTGCGATCAGGACCGTGCCCAAAACGGATGCGACAGCAAATTAAATGCATTTCAACGCATTTAAATTGAATCAATGGGCTGCACGCCCAACTTTACCAGCACTTCCCCCCTTTACCACTGTGTTCGCCAGTCCGGAATCGGCGAGAATCAGACATGCTTCATAAAAGTCCGATTTGGGTGCTCCATCAGTGAGGGTTAGTGAGGGGGTAAGTGCATGGCGCCCGTTGGCTCTCTGCTGCTTATGGGTGTCCTGTTGTTAGGGCCATTTTCTGTCTCAGATCTGCGAGTGTGTGGGGGGGGGGGGTGGTGTGGGAGCGTGGGAGGCTATTGCTCAGCAGAACCTCCGATGTCTGACTTGCAGTACGGGCCCGGGTCTCAGCACTGATCGCAAGTCTTGTGGATGCTGCTGGGTCCCAGTGCACTTAGCGGAAGGGTGTGCACAAAGCCCTTCCAAATTGCATTGCTGCAGCCTCTCAACTTTGCAAGGAGCTGTGATTGTGGGGAACATGTGGCTGGGGGAATCGGGGGGGCTGTGATTGTGGGGAGCGTGTGGCTGGGGGCATTGGGGGGCTGTGATTGTGGGGAGAGTGTGGCTGGGGGCATTGGGGGGCTGTGATTGTGGGGAGAGTGTGGCTGGGGGCATTGGGGGGGCTGTGATTGTGGGGAGAGTGTGGCTGGGGGAATTGGGGGGCTGTGATTGTGGGGAACATGTGGCTGGGGGAATTGGGGGGGCTGTGATTGTGGGGAGAATGTGGCTGGGGGAATTGGGGGGGCTGTGATTGTGGGGAGTGTGTGGCTGGGGGAATTGGGGGGGCTGTGATTGGGGGGAACATGTGGCTGGGGGAATTGGGGGGGCTGTGATTGGGGGGAACATGTGGCTGGGGGAATTGGGGGGGCTGTGATTGTGGGGAGAATGTGGCTGGGGGAATTGGGGGGGCTGTGATTGTGGGGAACATGTGGCTGGGGGAATTGGGGGGGGCTGTGATTGTGGGGAGAATGTGGCTGGGGGAATTGGGGGGGGCTGTGATTGTGGGGAGAATGTGGCTGGGGGAATTGGGGGGGCTGTGATTGTGGGGAGTGTGTGGCTGGGGGAATTGGGGGGGGCTGTGATTGTGGGGAGAGTGTGGCTGGGGGAATTGGGGGGGCTGTGATTGTGGGGAGAATGTGGCTGGGGGAATTGGGGGGGCTGTGATTGTGGGGAGTGTGTGGCTGGGGGAATTGGGGGGGCTGTGATTGTGGGGAGAGTGTGGCTGGGGGAATTGGGGGGGGCTGTGATTGTGGGGAACATGTGGCTGGGGGAATTGGGGGGGCTGTGATTGTGGGGAACATGTGGCTGGGGGAATTGGGGGGGGCTGTGATTGTGGGGAGTGTGTGGCTGGGGGAATTGGGGGGGCTGTGATTGTGGGGAACATGTGGCTGGGGGAATTGGGGGGGGTGTGATTGTGGGGAACATGTGGCTGGGGGAGTTGGGGGGGGCTGTGATTGTGGGGAGTGTGTGGCTGGGGGAATTGGGGGGGCTGTGATTGTGGGGAACATGTGGCTGGGGGAATTGGGGGGGCTGTGATTGTGGGGAACATGTGGCTGGGGGAATTGGGGGGGGTGTGATTGTGGGGAGAATGTGGCTGGGGGAGTTGGGGGGGGCTGTGATTGTGGGGAGTGTGTGGCTGGGGGAATTGGGGGGGCTGTGATTGTGGGGAGTGTGTGGCTGGGGGAATTGGGGGGGCTGTGATTGTGGGGAGAATGTGGCTGGGGGAATTGGGGGGGCTGTGATTGTGGGGAGTGTGTGGCTGGGGGAATTGGGGGGGCTGTGATTGTGGGGAGAGTGTGGCTGGGGGAATTGGGGTGTCTGTGATTGTGGGGAGTGTGTGGCTGGGGGAATTGGGGGGGCTGTGATTGTGGGGAGAATGTGGCTGGGGGAATTGGGGTGTCTGTGATTGTGGGGAGTGTGTGGCTGGGGGAGTTGGGGGGGCTGTGATTGTGGGGAGAATGTGGCTGGGGGAGTTGGGGGGGGCTGTGATTGTGGGGAGAATGTGGCTGGGGGAATTTGGGGGGCTGTGATTGTGGGGAACATGTGGCTGGGGAAATATGGGGGCTGTGATTGTTCCAGACAATATTAACCTCCCTGTACAAATAAACATGCCTCATACATCTCCTTTAAATCTTGTCTGAAACTCGTGCCCCCGAGAAGTTGCCTCAGGGAGTGGAGGAAGGACAGGTGCTCACATCTTGACAACAGGCCAGCCATGCTGTCACTGACAGTCCACATCTCCCCTTCTCTTGAGAGCTCCAGCACCCGCTCCTCAAAGTGGATGAGGACTCGGACGCCTGGCTCACCACCCCCTGTCTTCACTCTCTTACGGGTGTCATGGTCGGTCATCTCCTGTGGAGATAGAAGGAGCCATGAAAGAAATGATGGCGTGTCTCCTGCAGAGTATCAGGTGGTGGCCCTTAGAGAGCAAGCACAGTGCTACTCTTGAAAGGGGGGGGGGGGGTAAGAAGGAGGCGCTGGGGGTCAGGGCTGGAAACATGCAGGGTAATGGGGATCTGAGGGAGATACAGGGGAACATGCCAAATGGGGTTGAGCACTCATCCTTGCTGAATGGATGAAGTCATTGACTTTCTTCCAACACTACTTTCCAGTTCGGAGGGCCAGTGCGCTGACACTGACCAAGGTAGCGACTTCCTCCCAGGCCGCATTTCCATCAGCTCCCCCCCCCCCCACCTTGGTCTGCGTTCTCCGTGGGGGAACAAGGAGTCCCGCCTCGCCTCTGCTGCACCTAGGAGCCTTTCCAGGTCACCCTCAGAAAATTGGGGGGTGCTGGTCGTGCGCACGTTGCCCAGGAATGCCAGCCTGGCTAGCCATTCTTGAATTCTTAATGGAGCTGCCCCTTGTTAACACAGATCAGCTTCAGGCAATTTGGCAGAACATTCTACCAAGTTCCGTGCAGTTTGCTTGTTAACATTGAGGGGAAGGCAAGTGAGCACTTGCAGGTGTGCTGAGGGGGAGGGGGAGTCTGGGGTTGGGGGGGTGGATTAGTGCATCAATGATTGGGGACAGGGGAGAGAGAGGTAGGTATCACACAGCCATTAGAGTCTGGAGGAGATGAGGGCCTTGTGTGGAAAGATCCGGGATGGTGATGAGGGGGAATTACCCTGCCTGATATCTATAGAGTGGAGGGGGAAGGGTGGATCCCTCTGCCTGAGATGAGTGAGGGAAGGGTGGATCCCTCAGCCTGAGATGAGTGAGGGAGGGTGGATCCCTCTGCCTGAGATGAGTGAGGGAAGGGTGGATCCCTCAGCCTGAGATGAGTGAGGGAGGGTGGATCCCTCTGCCTGAGATGAGTGAGGGAAGGGTGGATCCCTCTGCCTGAGATGAGTGAGGGAGGGTGGATCCCTCTGCCTGAGATGAGTGAGGGAGGGTGGATCCCTCTGCCTGAGATGAGTGAGGGAGGGTGGATCCCTCTGTCTGAGATGAGTGAGGGAGGGTGGATCCCTCAGCCTGAGATGAGTGAGGGAGGGTGGATCCCTCTGCCTGAGATGAGTGAGGGAGGGTGGATCCCTCTGCCTGAGATGAGTGAGGGAGGGTGGATCCCTCTGCCTGAGATGAGTGAGGGAGGGTGGATCCCTCTGCCTGAGATGAGTGAGGGAGGGTGGATCCCTCAGCCTGAGATGAGTGAGGGAAGGGTGGATCCCTCTGCCTGAGATGAGTGAGGGAGGGTGGATCCCTCTGCCTGAGATGAGTGAGGGAGGGTGGATCCCTCTGCCTGAGATGAGTGAGGGAGGGTGGATCCCTCTGCCTGAGATGAGTGAGGGAGGGTGGATCCCTCTGCCTGAGATGAGTGAGGGAGGGTGGATCCCTCTGCCTGAGATGAGTGAGGGAGGGTGGATCCCTCTGCCTGAGATGAGTGAGGGAGGGTGGATCCCTCTGCCTGAGATGAGTGAGGGAGGGTGGATCCCTCAGCCTGAGATGAGTGAGGGAGGGTGGATCCCTCTGCCTGAGATGAGTGAGGGAGGGTGGATCCCTCAGCCTGAGATGAGTGAGGGAGGGTGGATCCCTCTGCCTGAGATGAGTGAGGGAGGGTGGATCCCTCTGCCTGAGATGAGTGAGGGAGGGTGGATCCCTCTGCCTGAGATGAGTGAGGGAGGGTGGATCCCTCAGCCTGAGATGAGTGAGGGAGGGTGGATCCCTCTGCCTGAGATGAGTGAGGGAGGGTGGATCCCTCAGCCTGAGATGAGTGAGGGAGGGTGGATCCCTCTGCCTGAGATGAGTGAGGGAGGGTGGATCCCTCAGCCTGAGATGAGTGAGGGAGGGTGGATCCCTCTGCCTGAGATGAGTGAGGGAGGGTGGATCCCTCTGCCTGAGATGAGTGAGGGAGGGTGGATCCCTCTGCCTGAGATGAGTGAGGGAGGGTGGATCCCTCAGCCTGAGATGAGTGAGGGAGGGTGGATCCCTCTGCCTGAGATGAGTGAGGGAGGGTGGATCCCTCAGCCTGAGATGAGTGAGGGAGGGTGGATCCCTCTGCCTGAGATGAGTGAGGGAGGGTGGATCCCTCTGCCTGAGATGAGTGAGGGAGGGTGGATCCCTCTGCCTGAGATGAGTGAGGGAGGGTGGATCCCTCTGCCTGAGATGAGTGAGGGAGGGTGGATCCCTCTGCCTGAGATGAGTGAGGGAGGGTGGATCCCTCTGCCTGAGATGAGTGAGGGAGAAGTGGGGGGGGGTCCGCTGCCACTCAGCCTGAGATCGTTGGGGGGAAGGGGGAGGGAGCCGAGATTGGTCTGGGTGGTGGGAAAGGGGGTCAGTCATGTTGTGGGGCTAGGCCAACGTCTGCGGGGGCCAAGGGGAGACATTACCCGGGCCAGGCACGATGTGGTAGGGGAGCAGCATTCTATCTTTTTTTGGTGTGCATGCGCAGTTGGAGGAGCCGCTCGGAGCAGCAAGATTTCGGGCACATTAAGCACCGCCCAGAGGCGTGTGCAGCATGCTTCGGAATCGCTGATATTTTTTCGGGCAGAGCGCGTGATGGGGACGCCTGAGAATCGGTCTAAAAGTCGGATCTGAAACACTCCCAGTTTCAAGTCCACCCAGCACTTCGAATCAAAATGATAAAATAGGGCCCCGAGTCTCTGAACTCTAGAATTCCCTTACTAACCCTTTCCACCTCTCTCTCCTCTTTTATCATTCTACTTAAAATCTACATCTCCCACCGAACCTTTAATCTCCCTATGGGGCTTGGTGTCAAACTTTGCCTGTTAATTCTGTCATGAAACGTCTTGGGTAACTTTATTATGTTAAAGGTGCTATATAAATGCAAGTTGTTGTCATCCGAGGTACTGGACTCTGCCTTAAAAAATTAAATTCCCATCTAATGATCCAGGTTAACACTGCACCCTATCAGTCATATTTACAGAAAACAAGGGACAAATATGTATAGACGACACGAGTAAGAACAAATACTCTTCTCAGTAAGGAGCTGCTTTCACTGTGTTCCAATACCTCTTTGTTTATACTCTCAGAATCAGTCACAGAATTGTTGCCACACGGAAAGGGGCCATTCAGCCCATCGCGTCTGCACTGGCTCTCCGAATGAGCAACGCACCTCATGTCATTCCCAAGTACGCTACCTGCCTGGAAAGCCTATTCACTGAGCTGGTCAAATTTATACTCTATGCTCGCTCTCGAGTCACTTTGCGTGATATTATTTATTTTGAATTGGTGTAAGTTTGTGTCTACTTTGCCCAGAGCAAGATGTCACGAGATAAGTCATTGGTTCATGTGTTTTGTTAAGGAGAACCAAGTGGCAGCTCTTCATCAAATGTTGGGGGGGGTGGTGGTCTTTAGCATTCATATGTAGATAGTACATAGGTGTAATATCCCACTGAAGGATGGCACTATTGACAGTGCAGCATTCCCTCTCAGCTCTGTGCGTTCTCTGTCAGTCTCGATTATGGGCTCAAATCCTGCAACAGGACTTCTGCCCACATCTTGGTGACTCAGAGGTGAGAATGTTTCTGACTGAACACAGCTGACATGTTTCCTGCCTGTCGCACCAAATATTTCGAACAATAGTCTAAATGAACGGCAGACCAAGACCCAAAGGGCTGAATGCCTTCCTCAGGTTCCTATACTCCACCCAGAATGTCCAAACCCAACAGAACGACAAACAATAAAGGCAGTGGCATGCTGAACTACAAAACCAAAAACAATCGTTGGAACAAGTTATTCAGAAGTCCCGATTCAGCTTGAACAGTGTGTCGATGAATCATCATGGAGATACTTAATCACTAGAAAATAATCGCTGAGGGTTGTTTCCTCTGTAAGAAGCCTCACAAAATCAGCTTGAAGTCCAACAGGTTTATTTGGTAGCACAAGCCACAAGCTTTCAGAGTGCTGCTCCTTCATCAGGTGAGGGGGATTTCTATTCACAAACAGGCCATATAAAGACACAAACTCAATTTACAAAATAATGGTTGGAATGAGAGTCTTTACAGGTAATCAAGTCTTAAAGGTACAGACAACGTGAGTGGAGAGAGGGCCAAGCACAGATTAAAGAGGTCTGTATTGTCTCCAGCCAGGACAGTTAGTGTGATTTTACAAGCCCAGGCAAGTCATGGGGTTACAGATAGTGTGACATGAACCAAAGATCCCAGTTGAGGCCGTACTCATGTGTGCGGAACTTGGCTATCAGTTTCTGCTCCGCGACTCTGCGCTGTCTTGTGTCGTGAAGGCCACCTTGAAGAACGCTTACCTGAAGGTCAGAGGCTGAATGCCTGTGACTGCTGAAGTGTTCCCCAATAGGATGAGTACAGTTCAGGCTGGTCATTGTCAAGCGGTATTCATTCATCCATTGTCATAGCATCTCCATGGTCTCCCCAATGTACCATGCCTTGGGACATCCTTTCCTGCAGCGTATCAGGTAGACAATGTTGGCCGAGTTGCAAGAGAGAAACTATCCAGCCTTCAGGAGAACAGTGACCGTGATACCATACAACCCTGCCACAGCAACCTCTGCAAGCTGCAAGATATGCCCTGTTTGCGAACAGAACTCCCACTTACCTGATGAAGGAGCAACGCTCTGAAAGCTTGTGGCTTTTGTACCAAATAAACCTGTTGGACTTTAACTTGGTGTTGTGAGGCTTCTTACTGTGCCCACCCCAGTTCAACGCCGGCATCTCCACATCATGTTTCCTCAGGTCAGGGCTCCATGTTAGGAGGAAAGCCTGGAGAATAGAGGGTCTTCAGCCTGAAGGTAGAGGTATCTGAGAAATGACCTTACAATGGCAGGCAAGATTATAAGTGGAATGCAAAACGTACATTGGAACATTACTTTAGAATAAACTGTGGGAGTAGAATAAGGGCTAGAGGTTTCAAATAGCAAAAGATAAATTTAAAATTGACAACAGGACACTCTTCACTAGTGATCAACACAGATGGAGAAGGTGAATCATTTAAGAACCAATTAAGTTTCCATCTCGATGAGATGGTAGGGGTTACTATTGACAAGAAACTGAACTGGACTAGCCACATAAATATTGTGGTTACAAGAGCAGGTCAAAGGCTAGGAATCCTGTGGCAAATAACTCTCCTCTTAGCTCCCCAAGAGCTCTTCCCATCTACACATCACAAGTCTGGAATGTGATGGAATAGTTTACTCTTGCCTGGATGAGTATTGCTTGATACCATCCAGAACAAACCAGCTCAGAGATGATAACTGCAGGTCTGTATCTGATAAGTGTAGCACAGGAAGAACAGATAATTTTGGGCCAATGGTTCTAAAGTTCTCAACCACAGGGCTCTTTCTAACTTCATGCCTGGGTCTGTTGTGATGAGAGATTGTTTCATTGCAGTAATCAATCTTTGACTCTGCCATTGCAACTACCCCCCTCCTCCAATCTCCCTTTCCTTTCCAAAGTTCTTAATGTGCCATTGTCTCCCAAGGTCATGGCCATCTATCCTGAAACTATATGTTTGAATGCCTCCAATGATATTTTTAGCTCTGTCACAGTGCCAGAACAGCTCTGGTCAAAGTTACACCTGACGACTTAGAGATGTGACTGTGGCAAACAGGAACTGTAGGTAAACCATCCCTGCTTGTTCTTCTCAGTTCACCTGCAGCTCTTGGCATGGCTGACCTCACCACCCTCCACCAACAGCCCTCTATCATTGTCCAAATGAATGGAACAATCCTCGCCTGGTTCCATTCTAAACCATAGCCACAGGATCACTTCCAATTGCTTATTTTCGTTCTCCTGCACCATATCTCTGGCGTCACACAAGGATCTATCCCTTAATCCTTTCATTTCTTTCCTACGTGGTGCCCCTCGGTGACATAAACCAAAAGCACAGAGTTACGTTTCACATGTACACTGACAACACCCATAAACACCTCCTTCCACTCTGTCGCTGTTGCTATATTTTCAGGCGGCTTGTCTTTTTTACAGTTAGTTCAAGGGATTTGAGTTTCGCTGACTGGCCAGCATTTATTGCCCATCCCTAATTACCCTTGAGAAGGTGGTGTAGAACTGTTTTCTTGAACAGTTGAGTTGTAGGTGCCACAATGATGTTAGGGAGGGGGTTGTCGGACTTTGACCCAGCGATGGTGAAGGAACACTGATATAATTCCAAGTCAGGATGTTGAGCGACCTGGAGAGGAACCTCCAGATGGTGGTGTTCCCAAGTATCTGCTGCTCTTGTCCTTCTAGATGGTAGTGGTCTTAGGTTTGGTGGTTGCTGCTTAAGGAAATTTGGTGAGTTCCTGCAGTGCATCTTATAAATGGGAAGCACAGCTTTCACTGTGCATCAGTGACAGAGGGAGTGAATGTTTATGGAAATCACACCAATGAAGTGGATTGGTTTGTCCTGGATGGTATCAAGCCACACTCATTCAGGCAAGAGAAGAGTATTCCATCACATTCCTGACTTGTGATGTGTAGATGGGGGAGAGGCTTTGGGGAGCCAAGGGGTGAGTTACTCACCACAGGATTCCTAGTCTTTGACCTGCTCTTATAACCACAGTATTTATATGGCTAGTCCAGTTCAGTTTCTTGTCAATAGTAACCCCTACAATGTTGTCAGCAACATGAAGTTGGCACAGTTTATATTGGGTTTGGGGGTCTCTCCCAGGGGCCTAAAGGTAAGTATAGGCCCTGGGGAGAGAGCAGCATGGTCAGGTAGTGCCCTGGCAATGCCTCCTGGCACTTCCCCTTGGCACAGGTTGGCACTACACCCCTGCCAACTTGGCAGTGCTGGCTTGTGCCAAGGAGCAGATCCCTGGGGGAAGTGCAGGAGGGCAATTCATTTTGATGTGGAAATGGCCAGGAATGGGTGGAAGAGCTGGGATACCAGCAATAGCTATTGGTGGGGGTGGTAGAAGGAGGTGGGTGTTGGCTCAGACTGCGGAGGGGTGATGAGGGTTATGGGGCCAATGATTGAGGTGGGGGGACAGAAAAAGGAGTCCATGTTCGCAAGGGGAGAGGAGAAGGGGCCGAAAATTGGTTGGGGGGGGGGGGCGGATCAATTGCTGGTGAGGACAGGTTAATAATATTTAAATATATTTAGATGAATGTAAAGCACAACCACGCCCATTGTGGGAGTAGGCCTGATGGTGTCGATAGTGAGGGGCGGGGAAGATCCAAAATCGAGATCTCACCAACGAGAACCGCCACTGCCAGATCTTGAGCCTCCAGCTGTATTCACACGGATGGCAAAAGTGTGCTCAAGAAGGGCCCATAAGAGCTATCCAGCAACAGGTTCCACAGAACAATGGACAAAATATCTCTAACATCCCCCCCAGGTTACATGTTAGTTGTTTTACTTAGAGGCTGAGGTCAGCGTCCTTGATTTTATATTCCTTGCGGCAAAACCCTCTTATTTTCGTAAAGCAGTGAATCCTCTGATTTGCAGCATGCCGAGATAGGTTCGTTCATAGCGTACTTTCCCGAGACATGCCACATTGGCTAGATTTGTTCTAACAGGAGACATTAAAGGTTATTTTGATGGAAAGTATGAATCATAGTACCCAAAACATTGGAATAAGTGCACTGACCACTCATGACTACACAAAACCACAAGAATATTTTCCACATTCTCCCTCTGGGATATCAAATTCAACAATCCCATGGCACATTTAATGGAATCACTGAAGCATGATAGTGTAGCCTGATCAACATGCAAAAATAAGTTGTATTTAATGGAAAGAATTAAAGACAATCGTAAGTGTTGGCTGTACGTACATTCAATGGGAAATAAAGAGGCAGCTTTAGTATTAAGTTTTAACAAATCAAGTATTTAATGTTCCCACCATAAGAGAGATTGAGTAAACACACACGTGTAATGTGCGATGCTGGTCAGAAGGAGATTTTTCACCACCACTTCCAGAATAACCCACTTACATTAACACTGCAATGAAGTTACTGTGAAAATCCCCTAGTCGCCACCCTCTGGTGCCTGTTTGGGTACACTGAAGGAGAATTTAGCAGGGCCTATGCACCTAACCAGCATGTCTTCCAGAGTGTGGGAGGAAACGTGAACACCCAGAGGAAACCCACGCAGACACGGTGAGAATATGCAAACTCCACATAAGTAGTGACACAGGCTGGGAATCGAATCCAGGTCCCTGGCACTGTGAGGCAGCAGTGCTAACCAACTGTGCAATGCAGGGTCTTTGATCTGTATTTACCATGTAGTGATTGCACTCATGGCCGGTACAGATCTGTAATATTTTGCAGGGAATGTCATTTAAAAGAAAATTACAGGGTGTGAGCATTGCTGGCTGGCTCAGCATTTATTGCCCATCCCGAATTGCCCTTGAGAAGGTGGTGGTGTGTTGCCTTCTTGAACTGCTGCAGTCCAGGTGGTGCAGGCACACTCTCGGTGCTGTTAAGGAAGGAGCAGTGATAAAGTTCCAAGTCAGGATGGAGAGGGATTTAAAGCAGAACCTCCAGATAATGGTGTTCCCCTGTATCCGCTGCCCTTTTCTTTCCAAAAGGTGGCAGTTGTGGGTTTAGAAGGTACTGCTGGAGGAGCCTTGGTGAGTTCCTGCAATGCATCTTGTAGATGTTGCATACTGCTGTCACTATTCATCAGTGGTAGAAGGAGTGAGTGTTTGTGGAAGGCATATCAATCAAGCAAGCTGCTTTGTCCTGGATGGTGTGGAACTCAGTAAAAAGCCTGACAACACCAGGTTTTAGTCCAACCGATTTATTTGATGGTAAACTCACAAGCTTTCGAGGGGACTGCCTCTTCGTCAGGTGAATGGATTCTACTATGAGTTTACTATCAAATAAATCGGTTGGACTAAAACCTGATGTTGTCAGACTTTTTACTGTGTTTACCCCAGTCCAACGCCGGCACATCCACATCATGGTGTGGAACTACCAAGCCAGTCTTGGTGATGGACATTGATGTCTTCCCCAGATTATATTCTGTGCCCCTGCTACCCTCGGTACTTCCTCCCAACTGGTGGTCAGCATGGGGAAATTCTGATTGATGAACCGAATAGGGTCAGTATGTGGAAAGCAGCAGGAGGTTTCCTTGTCCATGTTTGATCTGATGCCATAATCCCTCCTGGAAGTCCAGACTGAATGTTGAGCACTGCGGGAGAAATTCCCTCCCTACCATTGGGACAAGACATTCCAAGGGATAGTGATTGTTGTGTTTAGGAAATTAGCTGTCAGGCTGAGTATGATTACATCAGTGAAGCAGGGGTTTTCTCTCAGGTGCTAAGTATTGAGCTGAACCCAACTAAACACAAAGACTCGCGAACAATAGTATGCTGGTTAAAGATGTACTTATTGACTAACACATACTGGGAGAAAGGCAGCCAGGCACGCCAACTCCTTTCTGAAGTTTACCATACAATGGCAAAACTGCCAACTCCTGCTTTTAATTTATGTGCATACATTAGTGGGCGCTAAACCCTCATGAGACAGCTGGGTCTGCTATTAATATGTGTTAAAAGGCAATTAAACCTACACTCCGTCTTTAACTGCCAGCGGTTTCATAGACTTATAGAATCCCTACCATGCAGAAGGAGGCCATTCAGCCCATTGAGTCTGCACCAACCACAGTCCCACCTGGGCTCTATTCCCGTAGCCCCACATATTTATTCTGCTAATCCCCTGACACCAAGTGGCAATTTAGTATGGCCAATCAACCTAATCCGCACATCCTGGGTATGTGGGAGGAAACCGGAGCACCCGGAGGAAACCCACACAGACACGGGGAGAATGTGCAAACTCTGCACAGACAGTGACCCGAAGTTGGAATCGAACCCGGGTCCCTGGCGCTGTGAGGCAGCAGTGCTAACCATTGTGCCACCGTGCCACCCATTTCCTGGGCTCCCTGGCAGTTACCAGGTTGAACAAGGTGAGAGTATATTAACAGGGCTGAGAAACTGATAGGCCAGGAAGCTTTTACATACTGAGATATGGCAACTGCTGCTTTACCAAACTGGAGGGATTTACAGGACTGCTCCGGGAGCGTGCTTTCGTTGCTCTAAAGGGGATTTCCAATAACCTGGAGGTCATTTCTGCTTCCTATTTTGCTTTTGATCTGCTGTTCCAAGTTTCAACTTTAAGGGAATATTATACACCACTACACTGGACCTCTGATGAGGAACAAGAGAAGCAGCACTAGTAACAGCAATAGCAGGAGCTGCACCAGCAGACTGTTTGTTATTCACACTCCCCCCACTCTGCAGGACTGAGGGGATAAACACAGAGATCCAGCTTGCAGGAAGCAATGATCCTAGCACGGTGTGTGTGGCTTTCTGGACATGACTGAACACCAGTGCCTCAGGAGGTTTAGGCTCTCACATCAACATTTACAGTCTCCTGGATGAAGACCACTTGCCAAGTGGACAAGAGGGTTGGGTGGGGGTTTGTGGCAGGGGGAAGGGGGCACAGGGAGCGGGTATGTCAGGGTCACCACGGCCCTGATTTTTCATCTCCAGCTCCATCAAGGTGATCTTAGTCAAATCTCACTACCTGCATCTCCCAGATGACAGGTGCAATGTTAGCCTGGGCTGCTATCCTCACCCTCTTTGTCACCGATGAGACCAGTTAGGAGGCCCTCAGATTTGCTGCTGAGGCTGGATTCCCAAAGGTCCCATACATGGAAACAAGAACTAGAGGACAGGAAACAAGAACTAGAGGGCACAGCCTCAAAACAAGGGGGAGTCCATTTAGAACAGAGTTGAGGAGGAACTTCTTCTCTCAGAGGGTAGTGAATCTCTGGAATTCTCTGCCCATTGAAGTGGTGGAGGCTACCTCGTTGAGTATGTTGAAGTCACAGGTAGATAGATTTCTGATCAGTGAGGGAATTAAGGGTTATGGGGAGCAGGCGGGTAAGTGGAACTGAACCACTGTCAGATAACCACTGTAGCGTTCTATGTCCTATGTTCTAGATCAGCCATGATCTTATTGAATGAAGGGGCAGGCTCGAGGGGCTAGATGGCCGACTCCTGCTCCTATTTCTTATGTTCTTATGTGGCAAAGAGATGACAGGAGAAATAGCAAATGCACTAGTGATAATTTACCAAAATTCGCTGGACCCTGGAGTGGTTCCTGGAGATTGGGAAACAGCAAATGTGATGTCGCTGTTTAAAAAAGGAGGTAGACAAAAGGTGGGTATCTATAGGCTGGTTAGCTTAACTTTTGTAGTAGGAAAAATGCTTGGATCTATCATCAAGGAAGAAATAGCGAGAGATCTGGATATAAATTGTCCCATTGGTAAGATGCAGCATGGGTTCATGAAGGGAAGGTCATGTCTGATTAATTTGATGAAATTCTTTGAGAACACTATATGTGCAGTGGACAATGGAAAATGTATGGCTGTGATGTATCTGGATTTCCAGAAGGCATTTGACAAGGTGTCGCACCAAAGACTGCTACATAAGATAAAGTGTTACTGATAATGTATTAGTGGGGATAGGGGATTGGTTAATTAATAGAAAGCAAAGAGTGGGAGTAAATGGGTGTTTTTCTGGTTGGCTATCAGTGACTAGTGGTGTGCCTCAGGGATCAGTGTTGGGACCGCAATTGTTTACAATTTACATAGATGATTTGGAGTTGGGGACCAAGTGTATAGTGTGTCAAAATTCACAGGTACACTGAGATGAGTGGCAGAGCAAAGTGTGCAGAGGAGATGAAAGGTCACGAGGGGCCACGGGCTTAAGGTGAGGAGGGTGAGGTATAATTTGGTTGCTAGAGGGAGATTTTTCACACAGAGGGTTGTGGGGGTATGGAATGCACTGCCAAGTAAGGTGGTGGAGGAAGGCACGCAGGACTTGTTTAAGGTTTACTTAGATAGACACATGAGCGAAATAGGGATAGAGGGTTATAGGAGACTGTTTTAAATAAGGATCAGAGCCTCGAGACGTTCCTGGAAATCTACTGTCACGTGTTGATGTTTTTCTCTGATACTCTGCAGGTGCATCGGTCCACCTTGTTGTCTTAACGAGGGGCATACACACGGTGGGTCGTGCGTGGGCCGTTCTTGAAAGTCCGAGAGTAGCCTAGTACTTCGCGTCGTTTGTGTATGCTTAAAACTGGACCAGCTGATAAGCACCACAACAGCTCAGTGACTATCACTGATTGCTGTGCAGGTACATGGATTTGGGCCGGTGTCTGTGGGAGTTTGCGCATTCTCCCCGTGCTTGCGTGGGTTTTCTCCGGGTGCTCCGGTTTCCTCCCATACCCCAAAGATGTGCTCTTGGGCTGATTGGTGTAACAAATTGTCCCTAAATTAGTCTTCCCTCAATCTGGTTTCAATGTGGGTACCATAACCATAGACATGGGTCAAGGGTGGAGGAGGAAAAACACTGTTAAGATGGCGGCCCGGGCTCGTTGGGCCGAAGGCCTGTTTCCCGTGCTGTGTTGTTCTTTGTTCTTTGAAAGTCTGCAAAGGGATATAAATAGCCTAAGTGAATGGGAGAGGGTCTGGCAGATGGAGTACAATGTTGGTGAATGTGAGGTCATCCATTTTGGTAGGAATAACAGCAAAATGGACTATTATTTAAATAGTAAAAAATTTCAGCATGCTGCTGTGCAGAGGGACCTGGGTGTCCTTGTGCAGGAATCTCAAGGAGTTGGTTTGCAGGTAATTAAGAAGGCAAATTGAATTTTGTCCTTTATTGCTAAAGGGATGGAGTTTAAAAACAGTGAGGTTATGTTGCAGCTGTATAAGGTGCTGGTGAGGCCACACCTGGAGTACTGTGTACAGTTTTGGTCTCCTTGAAAGGGTATACTGGCACTGGAGGGGGTGCAGAGGAGATTCACTAGGCTGATTCTGGAGTTGAGAGGATTGGCTTATGAGGAGAGACTGAGAAGACTGGGGCTATACTCATTGGAATTCAGGAGAATGAGCGGAGATTTTATAGAAACATGTAAGATTATGAAGGGAATAGATAAAATAGAAGCAGGGAAGTTGTTTCCACTGGCGGGTGAAACTAGAACTAAGGGGCATAACCTCAAAATAAGGGGAAGCAGATTTAGGACTGAGTTGAGGACGAACTTCTTCACACAAAGAAGTGTAAATCTGTGGAATTCCCTACCCAGTGAAGCAGATGAGGCTCCCTCATTGAATGCTTTTAAGGCAAGGATAGATACATTTTTGAACAGTAAAGGAATTAAGGGTTATGGTGAGCGGGCGGGTAGGTGGAGCTGAGTCCACAAAAAGATCAGCCATGATGTTATTGAATGGCGGTGCAGGTTCGAGGGGCCAGATGGCCTACTTCTGCTCCTAATTCTTATGTTGATGCTGCTGGGAGGGCGAGGTTTGTTCTAGCTTCAACTCAGTGTCAACATCAGGCTCTCTCAGACCAAGTGCAATGTGGCTGCAAAGCATAGCTCGCTGCTGTGCCAGAACAGAGTGCTTTAATCCCATATCACCAAAAGAGCATTTCTTACCGTTGTATAATTTCTGTGATTCTATAGTTCTAGGTTGGCATGGATTGGGTATAGGGTGTGCGCGTGTATGTGTGTGTGTGTGTGTATGTGTGTGTGTGCGCGTGCGCGCATGTGTGTTGGGGGGGGTTGTGGGTGAGGAGTGGGATGGTGGAGGGCTGGAGGCATGTTATTTATTTAAACAGTGCCAGGGCACAGAGCCAGGCCTGGCAGTCTGATGACACCAAGATTGGTGGAACGGCAAATTGTGCCGAGGGTGTGGAAAGTCTGCAGAAGTTTCTAGATAGGCTGGGCGAATGGGCCAGGAACTGGCAAATGGAATTTAATGTTGGCAAGTGTGAAGTTGTCCACTTTGGTAGGAATAATGGTAGGAAGGACTCTTACTTACATGGCGAAAAACTGCAGCAGGCGACGGTGCAGAGGGACCTGGGGGTCCTTGTGCATGAGTCGCAAAAACCCAGTCTGCAGATGCAGCAGGTGGTCAGGAAGGCGAATGGGATGCTGGCCTTCATAGCGAGGGGGATTGAATATAAAAGTAGGGGGGTCTTGCTGCGGCTGTATAGGGCACTGGTGAGGCCGCAGCTGGAGTACTGTGTGCAGTTTTGGTCGCCGCACTTACGCAAGGATATTTTGGCCTTGGAGGCAGTGCAGAGGAGGTTTACTAGGCTGATACCGGAGATGAGGGGGTTGAACTATGAGGAGAGGCTGAATAAACTAGGTTTGTACTCGTTAGAGTTTAGAAGAATGAGGGGAGATCTCATTGAGACGTATAAGATGTTGAATGGGATGGATAGGATAGAGGTGGAGAGGCTCTTCCCGCTCAGAAAGGACAGTAGGACTAGGGGGCACAGCCTCAAGATAAAGGGGGGGCAGTTTAGAACGGAGTTGAGGAGGAACTTCTTCACTCAAAGGGTGGTGAATCTCTGGAATTCTCTGCCCGTTGAAGTGGTGGAGGCTGCCTCATTAAATAAATTTAAGACGCGGGTTGATAGGTTTTTGATAGGCAAGGGGATTAAGGGTTATGGGGAGAGGGCGGGAATGTGGAACTGAGACACGACAGATCAGCCATGATCTTATTGAATGGCGGGGCAGGCTCGAAGGGCTAGATGGCCTACTCCTGCTCCTATTTCTTATGTTCTTATGTTATGTTCTTATGTTATGTCTGTGGATTTGGGACTTTTTTCAGAGTCATCCCTCTGTTTCAACTCCCTCTCATCCAATACCTTGGACTGATCATCCAATTTACCAACTTGACAATATCTGGGCAAAAATGTCATTCTGGCACTGGGGGCAGTTCAGAAGATTGGACAGAATCTGAAAATAAAACCAAATAATGACCAAAAGATTGACAAGGAAGGAAAGATTAGCGAATGAGAGAAAGCTTGATAGAAATATGAAAACAGAGAGTAAGAATTTCCATTGATATTTTGAAAAGAAAAGTCAACAAAATGAGTGTTAATCCTGTGGGAAACGAATTTGGAGAATTAATGGAAAGTAAGGAGAAAGCAGATGAATTGAACAGGAATTTTGCATTGGTCTTCAGTAGAGAGGATACAAGTAAAATTCCAGAAATAGCAACAAATCAGGAACTGGAAGGGACGGAGGAATTCAGGAAAACTACAATCACAGGGAAGTTAATCCAAAGGTCTTAAAATAAATGGCAAGTGAGATAGTCAATGCATTGGTTTTAATTTTCCAAAATTCCTTAAGTTTTGGGAAGATTCCGTTAGATTGGAAAATAGCTAATCTACCTCCTTTATTCAAAAAGTGAGGGAATAGAAAGCGGGAAACTACAGGCCAGTTAACCTAACATCTGTCATAAGGAAAATATTAGATGCTATTAGAGTCATAGAACCATAGAGTCACAGGGGCAAGCAGCACAGAAAAAGGCTCTTTGACCCATCGTGTCTGTGCCAGTTAGACAAACCATCCGATTATTCTAAGACACCACATCGAAGGTTCTTGTGAAAAAATAAAAGCTCTTAGTGCAGGGGGTAACATATTGACATGGAGAGAAAAATGGTTCGCGAACAGGAAACATGGAGGTAGGCATAAATGGGTCATTTTGTGGCTGGCAGAGTGGAATGACTGATGTGCCACAGGGATCAGTGCTAGGGGCCTCAACTTTTAAAATTTATATAAATGACTTGCCGCCCTGCCCACCACAGGAATTGGAGTGGGCATGGGGCACACAACGGGAAGGTCTGTTGACCTCAGGAGGGATCTTACAGTTTTGGGACGAGCGAGGCCATAAAATCCCGCCCATCATTGCTAAATTTGTTGATGACATAAAGATAGGTAGGATAGTGAGATGTGAGAAGGCCACAAGGAATTAATAAAGGGATATACATGGGTCCAACGGGTGGGCAAAGATCTGTCAAATGGACTATAATCTGGGAAAACGTGAAAATTTTGGCAGGAAAATTAGAAAGGAAGCTTATATCTAAACGACTAGGGTCGCTAGTGCATGAATCACAATAGGCAAGCGTGCAGGTACAGAAAGTAATTAGGACCGCTAATCTGAAAGCACTAGGACCTATGGTGACACTGGGTTGTGTTTACCAACAGCGGGCACTCGGACCCGGAGTGACACTGGGCTGAGTTTACCAATAGCGGGCACTCGGACCCGGAGTGACACTGGGTTGAGTTCACAAACAGCGGTCACTTGGACCCGGAGTGACACTGGGGGTTGAGTGCACCAATAGCGGTCACTCGGACCTGGAGTGAGACTGGGGGTTAAGTTCACCAACAGCGCGCACTAGGACCCGGAGTGAGACTGGGCTGAGTGTAACTCCGGCGGGCACGAGGACCCGGAGTGAGACTGGGCTGAGTGTAACTCCGGCGGGCACTAGGACCCGGAGTGAGACTGGGCTGAGTGTAACTCCGGCGGGCACTAGGACCCGGAGTGAGACTGGGCTGAGTGTAACTCCGGCGGGCACGAGGACCCGGTTGTTGTCCACTCTGTCAATGGCGGCGGCTGAGGAACGAGTGTGGAGCGAGGGCGGCCGGAGCCTGAGGTAAAGGAGCCGGGGGCCGGGGGCCGGGGGGAGGGAGGGAGAGAGAGAGATAGAGAGAAAGAGCCCGGGGACAGGGGCAGGGGGAGAGAGAGAGCCCGGCCGGGGGGCTGCTCCGTTGGGGCCGGGCTGGGGAAATGGCTGCAAAGCGGGAGCGGGCCCCGCACAGCGAGGAGAGAGTGGCGGCTGTGAGAGAACCGGGACCCGGGGAGAGGGGGGAGGGTGAGAGGGTCAGGATGAGGCAGTGGGGGCAGAGCGGATAGGGGCAGAGGGAGGGGGAGGGGGGTAAGGGGCAGGGAGGAGGGGGTAGGGTAGGGGGCTGGGAGGGTAGGGGGCTGGGGGGGCAGGGGGCAGAGCGGATAGGGGCGGGGGGGCAGGGGGAGAGCAGGTAGGGGCAGGGGGAGGGGGCAGGAGGTGAGGGGCCGTAGGGGTCAGAGCCGAGCTGTCAGCAGCAGGGTTGAGGTGGGGTGTAAGGGCTGCCTGTGTGCGCCCCAGGCTGGGAGTTGCAGAATTGGCCACACCATCTCCCAGTGGCTGTGGGTTTTGAGTGGCCGGAGCCCGGAGGGTTCAGCAACTGCTCGTTGATCAAAATGCCAGCACTCATCTCCAGAGCTACCCACTGCCAGGCTCCTACCTGCACACAGAGCACTGACAGAAAGTAACACACAAGCTGGTAAATCAGGCAGCTCCTGGATAGACTGCAATCTGCAACAGGAGCTGGTTTAGCTGCTGCATTTAGAGTTGTGTTGAACCTGTGATTTTTCTTTGAGCTCTTGCTTGGGAATTCCAGTTGGGTTTTGATTATATTCCTGATTGTGATTGTGATTATATTCCTGCTGACAGATGAGAAGAATCCAGCTTTGGTTTGCTGGTGTTCTTGTTTGTTTGTATCTTTTGACACAGACAGTACTTTTTGACTATGCTTATAGATAGATTGGCATCCTAACATTGATGTCAGGGTATATCCCATCACTTCCCTCTCCCCGTCTCTCTCTCTGGTTTCTCTCCCACACCGGTCTCCACTTCTCCCTACTCTCTGTTCAACCCCCCCACCTCAGTCCCTCTCTGTCATGTTAGCCTGAGCAAAGTAGTGGCACTTTCACCTCTGGGTCAGTAAGTTCTGAGTTTGAGACCTTGCTGAAATGTGTTGTTATGAAATACTTTGGGATCTCAGAAAAACAGGAAAGGTGCTACGTAAATGCAAACTCTTTGTTCTCTCATGTAACATACTTATTTGCTATTGGACAAAAGGTGGGAGGGATAAGCAGGCTATCCGATACTTGCAAACAAAACTTTGCAACAAAAGAGGGAAAGTCTTTCATTTATATGAGGTTTTTCACAACCACAACACCCTCTCTCTTTTAATTTAGTAATTGTGAAGTGCAGTCATTCCTTTAATGAAGGAAATGCAGCCAGCAAGTTGTATGCAGCCAGCTCCCACTAACAGTAATGTGACCCGATAATCTGTTTTTGTGATGTTGATTGAGAGATAAATATTAGAAATGTAGAAAATAGCAGCAGGAGTAACCATTCAGCCCTTCAAGCCTGCTCGCTATTCATTTTGATCATGGTTGACCATATTCAATATCCTGATCCTGCTCCCCCCCCACCCCCAAAAAATCCCTAACTTCAAGAACTATATCTAGTTCCTTCTTGAAATCACACAAGGTTTTGTCCTCAAACTACTTTCTGTGGGGGCGCAGTGGTTAGCACTGCTGCCTCACAGTGCCAGGGACCTGGGTTCAATTCTGGCCTCGGATGATTGTCTTTGTGGAGTTTACACATTCTCCCCCTGTCTGCTTGGGTTTCCTCTGGGCGCTCTGGTTCCCTTCCACAGTAAAAAGTCTGACAACACCAGGTTTGAGTCCAACCGATTTATTTGATAGTAAGTTCACTAGCTTTCGAGGTTACTCTCTTCATCAGGTGAATGGAGAGTTCTGGCCTCAGACAGAGCATATAAAGCACAGACAGTTTACAGATTACTGATTAGAATGTGAATCTTCACACCTAACCTGCTGTTCAAGTCCTAAAGTGGCTGACAATGTGAGTGGAAGGAGCACTGATCACAGGTTAGAGAGATGTGTATTATCTCCAGACAGTACAGTAAGTGAGGTTTTGCAAACCCAGCAAGTCACTGAGACAATACACATCTCTTTAACCTGTGATCAGTGCTCCTTCCACTCACATTGTCAGCCACTTTAGGACTTGAACAGCAGGTTAGGTGTAAAGATTCGCATTCTAATCAGTAATCTGTAAGCTGTCTGTGCTTTATATGCTCTGTCTGAGGCCAGAACTCTCCATTCACCTGACGAAGAGGGTAACCTCGAAAGCTCGTGAATTTACTATCAAATAAATCGGTTGGACTTAAACCTGGTGTTGTCAGACTTTTTACTGTGTTTACCCCAGTCCAACACCGGCATATCCACATCATCCCTTCCACAATCCAGAGATGTGCAGGTTAGGTGGGTTGGCCGTGCTAAATTGCCCCTTAGTGTCAGAGGGATTGGCAGGGTAATACATGGGGTTATAGGAATGGGGCCTGTGTGGGATTGTTAGCAGTGCAGGCTCAAGGGGCTGAATAGCCTCCTTCTCCACTGTAAGAATTCTGAGTCTTCTAATTCCACAGATTCGCCACTCTCTGCCTGAAGAAATTTCTCTGCATCTCACCCTAAAAGGCTTACCCCTCATCCTCAAACTATGACCCCTAGTTTTGGACTGTCCTACCATTGGGAACATACTTTCTAAATCCATCCTATCTAACCTAAGAGAGAGAGAGATGTGTTTTATAATTTTCTATGAGATCGCCTCTCGCTTTCCTGAACTCCACTGAATATAATCCTAACCGATTTAGTCCCTCCTCATATGACAGGCCCGCCATCCCAGGAATCAGCCTTCTAAACCTTCACTGCACTCCCTCTATAACAAGGACATCCTTCCTTCAATAAGGACACCAGAACAGCGCACAATACTCCAGGTGTGGCCTCACCAACACCCTGTACAATTGCAATAAACATCCTTATTCCTATACTTAAATCCTCTTGCTATGAAAGGCCAACATACCATTTGCCTTCTTTACTGCTTGCTGTTCCTTTGTGCTTGTTTTCAGTGACTGATGAATGAGAATTCCAAGGTCTTGCTGATACTCACCTCTGTTTCCACCCATTCAAGTAATTACTTTCTTAATTTCGCTACCAGAGTGGATGACCTCACATTTGTCCACAATATACTGCATCTGCCATGCATATGCCCACTCACTCAGCCTGTTCAAATCACGATGAAGCATCTCTGCATCCTCACAGCTCACTCTCCCATCCACCTTTGTATCGTCTGTAAATTTGGAGATAATACATTTAGATCCCGCTTCCAAATCATTAATATATAATGCCGCACCCTACTATCACTGCCTGCCATTCGGAAAAAGACCCATTTATGCCAACTCTTTGCTTCCTATTTGTTAATCAGTTTTCTATCCACCTCAAGACAGTACTCACGATCCCATGCACTTTAGCTTTACATAGTCTGCTATATGACACCTTATCGAAAGCCTTCTGAAAGTCTAAATAAATCGCACCCACGGGTTCTCCTTGGTCAACTCTATTAGTTACATCCTCAAAGAATTAGAGTAGATTTGTCAAGCATGATTTCCCCTCTGTAAATTCATGTTTGACTTTCTCTGATTAGACCACTGTTTTTCCAAATGCTGAGCTATGAAATCCTTGATAATGAGCTCTAGCAACTTCCCCAGGACTGACGTCAGGCTCACTGGTCTATAGTTCCCTCTTTTCTTTCTACCTCGCTTTTTGAACATTACCCAGGACACTGGGGAGAGCTCCCCTGCTCTTCTCTGAAATAATGCCATTGGATCTTTTACATCCTTCTGAGCCAGCAGGTATGATAGACTTACAGATGTGCCATATAGAAAGACAAATGTACGCTTCAATAAGTAGTCTGCAGATCTTTTCTTATGCTCCTGTTACAGCTCTGAGGAACTGTTTGCGACACGATCGCGGGATCACAAAATTCCCCAACGGACCCATGGCCAGAAGGACTTCATTCCCGATCACTCTGCAGAGCAGGCAGAGAGGCTGCGGGTGTGTCGAGAGGAGCAGTGGCAGCTCCTGTCTGAAGAAAGGGTTGAACGACTGTAAGAACTGTTGCTGATTAATCAGAAATATTGGGATTTGGAATTCCAATGAGGCAGCTGCCAGCACGGCGGCACAGTGGTTAGCACTGCTGCCTTACAGCGCCAGGGACTCGGATTCAATTCCTGGCTTGGGTGACTGTGTGGAGTTTGCATGTTCTCTCCATGTGTGCATGGGTCTCCTCAGGGTGCTCCGATTTCCTTCCTGAGTTCAAAGATGTGCAAGTTAGGTGGATTGGCTGTAGCTAATTTGCACCCTAGTGTCCAAAGGTGTGTACATTGAGGGGATTAGTGGGGCAACTACATGGAGATGCAAGGATAGGGCACTGAGTGAGCCTGAGTAAGGATGCTGTTGGAGAGTTGGTGCAGACCCAATGGGCCGAATGCCGCCTCCTGCACTCTGATGATTCTATGTAAATCTGTGATACCCCTACAATAGCATAACTTCAAAAAGAGGTGGGTAACGGCCAGTGGGAGAAGCTTCTTTAATGTGGGAGTACAGTACAAAATCAAATTGACATTGAGAATACACTGATCAATCTGTTTTCTGTCTCTCGTCCACTGCAAAGTGTTCTTATCTTAATTGTTTTGTACCGTTTCTACAAAAGCGCTGCTTTTCAACCTATTAGTAAGTTATTGAATAATCATCTAATGCCCACTTAGAGTCTAACCTTAAATACTAAACAAAATTAATTACAGATTAAAGCTCTTCCTCCACACTAATCCCATCCGATGCTCCAGGGCTGGGTACAGTGCAAGACAGATATGGAATAAAGTTCCCTATGCTTTGTCTCATTAATCTCCCTACCCAACTGGGTAATGTATGAAACTCCCAATTACTCCATCTAAGTATTCATGTAACAGAAATAGCAGAGATCAGACACTGATTCAGTACAATTTTAGGGGAATGATTCTGATCGGCAGACTTTCCCTGGATGTAGCACTGGTTAATGATTCTGGTGACAGTCAAAGGCTTTGTGCAGCCTGATAGTTGGACAATAGGGTTTTATCAATGCAGGGAACTGCAAGGTTAATATTCTGCTCTCGATATGCTGAGCCAGCATATTTGTTTTGTGTTTTGTTGGAATTAGTTGCATAAAATTTTTCTCTTCAACTAGAGGAAGCCTTGTAAAAGCAGAGTGGAAACCCCAGGAGAGCATCGTGGAGCTGAAATCCAACGCAGTGAGTTTACCATTGTTGTGGTTCCTAAAGCAGACTGCTCTTGACTGGACCCTTAATCTCTGAGGCACTTCTGCTTTAATCACAAATCTGAAGTTTCAGCAAAAATTCTCTCATCCTGTCAGAAATCCCTGATCGCATCAACCTGTTCCTTTGAATTGCCACCTAACAAAGATGATAAAAAGAAATAGTTTAACTGTTTCAAGTAGCGTGAAAAAGAATGTAGGAAAGCATTTCTTCTAGAATAGCATGCGGCCCCAGTCTGCTTTTTAGTACCACCTCTTTCTGCCACAATCAGAATTTGATTGCCAAAACTCAACCCCAATTTAGCACTTGTGATGGAAGCACCCAAGATCCGATGGTGTTTTTCCTGAATCTGCAGTCTCTACTATCTACCAGTATCTCAGTCTACTGAGAGACCTGGCTGAGAAGTCACACTTAACCAAATCTCATCAGGCATCATTCTACTTTGCTGAGTGCGTCAAATGTGGTTTAGTGTCTGAATTCTGAGTCAGAAGGTTATGGATTCAAGTCCAATTCCAGAGTCTTGAGCACTTAATCAAAGCTGATGCTCCTGTGGAGTGTTGCATTGTTGGAGGTTCCAATCCTCAGATGGGACATTAAACTGAGGCCACATCTTCCCCCTCAGGTAGACATGAAATACTCCACAGCAATATTTAAAGCAGAGCGGGGAGGGTTCTTCCTCATGTCCTGGTCAATATTTATACCACAGCCAACATCACTAACTAAATTAGATATAAAAACAGATAATGCTGGAAATGTTCTGGTCAGGCAGCATCTCTGGAGAGTTAATGTTTCAGTTTGTCAGAAAGATCATTGACCTGAAACATTGACTCTGTTTCTCTCTCCACAGATGCTGTCAGGCCCATTGAATAATTCCAGCATTTTCTGTTCCTATTTCAGACTTCCACCATTTACAGTGCTTTGCTTTTATCTTCTGGCTGTTTGCTGTTTGTGGGAGCTTGCTCCGGACTAATTGCCTACACATGTCCTGTGTTGCTGCAGTGACTATTGGGTGTAAAGTGCTTTGGGACATCCTGACATTGTGAAAGGCACTATATAAATTTCTTTCCACTGTTTAGTAATTGAGTTTCAATGCAATGATTTTATCGTTAGTATTTAGTGCAACTGCACCATGTTTTGTTTCTTGCTTCTGCTGCATTTTCCCCGTCTATCTCCTTTCTTGGTCTTACACAGGGGAAGTTCTGGCACACCATGGGACATGTGGAACATGGCAAACAACTGCTGTATCCCGAGGAAGCGCTATACCTTCTGGAGTGTGTGAGTATGCAAAGCTATGAAACCTGGCATGTTAAAAGAACAGCTATACTGAGGAATTTTAAATGAAAACTCAGGAGATATTTACCCATTTCTTATTGCAGAAAGCTAGCCAGTTACTGAACTTTACCAAGTTTAATCTAGTCTGTCTATTTGACAGGGCTGCACTTTTCTGACAACCGCATGTGTCAGTATTGGTGTAGGTGATGGAAGGATATGTTTGTTGTCCTGTGGAGATATGGCAGAAAGAGAATGTATGGTGTGTCTGTGTCAAGTAACATCAGGCTCAATTGTAATGCTGACTGCAGTAGAATATCCTGCTACTGCTTGTTGTCTTTGGTAAAGAGTGGTCTTCTTTTGTGAGGTATTAGCTGATGCCTGAAGTATCTCAGTAAAAACCAGCACCTTTTTGGGAGAGGAAGGGAAGGGCAACAAATGATGACTGGATAACATGCAGGTTGTTTCTTTGCTTTCCTCTCCTCAGATCATATACATTGTCCTCCAGCTTTCTCATTCAGTTGCTGATGTGCACTGTTCATGTAGTGGGGCTGTGTGAGCTTAGGAAGCACATTGAAATGGGCATCGCCTGTTCTCCTGTAATCAATGGCCTGGTCAGTAGTTTGAGTAACCAGTGATCTGTCTGCTTCATCCTGCAGTTTACCTTGTTTACCTGGAGCAGGAACAATCAGTCACTCTGGGTGAGAACTTTAACTGTAGGATCTGTCCAAATGTTTGACCGGCGACTGCCATCCAATGATCCCTGATTTAATCAGAAAGAACAAACAGATTTTACAAAACAAACTTTTCCACAAGTGAATCATTTTGAAAGTGAAGAAAAATATATATCAGAGTGTGCAGTTTTGTTAATTAGGAACATCGCTTGTCTGCACCAGGAATTTGATGTCTGGAAGCTTCTCCTCATTTTCTTTTGGTTTCAATGTTTGATGCATCTTGGGTGGGAAACATTTAATCACTTCCAAACCAAACTACCATGAAATGGAGTTTCAGTTAGTCTGACATGGAGAGTATACTCTCTCACGTGCAGGGGCAGTGCAGACAAAATTTGGTGAGAGAAGCAACACGGAGTTCCTTGTAGTGAGTAGGGCTGCTGCTGGAGTTTAACAATATGGTAAATTCCCCCTCCCCTCCCATGCCTTTATATATGGGAGTATTGCCCTGCTGGGTTATTAATGAGCCAGTCTGGTTGATGAATCACCCAGCACAGCCCTGGATAATGTACTTGGCTGTGACCATCTATATACCAGGAACTCTTGCCAGCACAGTGCCACAGGTTTTTTGTCAGGCTTGTTGAAGCATAAGAAATAGGAATTGTTTGGCCCCTCAAGCCGACTCTGCCATTCAATAGGATCATGGTTGATCTGACATTCCTCACGCATACTTTCCTGCCCTTTCCCCGTAAACCTATATTCCCTTATGGATCAAAAACCTATCTGTCTTAGCCTTAAATATACACAGTGACTCTGTTCCCACAGTTCCCGGAGGCAAGGAGTTCCAAAGACTCTCAACTCTCTGAGAGAAGAAATTCCTTTTCATTTCAGTCTGAAATTGGTGCTGCTTTATTCTGAGACTGTGCTATCTGATCCTAGACTCTCCCCTGAGGAGAAACATCCTCTCAGCATTTACTCTGTCAAGCCCTTAACAATCCTCTCTGTTCCAATGAGATCAACTCTTACTCTTCTCTAAATTTCAGTGAGTGGAGTCCCAACCTGTGTAACCTTTCCTCGTAAGACAATCCCTGTATACTGGGGGTCATCCCAGTGAACCTTCTCTGACCTGCCTCCAGTGAAATAATATCTCCCCTTAAATAAGGGGACCAAAACTGCTCTCAGTACTCCAGATGTGGAGGGCGAGGCCTAAAGTTAAGGAGAGGGTACAGGTAAAAGAGGCCGAGGATGTCCCAATAATAAAGGGAGTAGGGGGCGTGAGTATGGTTGGTGGCGTTACAGCAAATAGAGTCCAGGTGAAGGCTGGGATGAAGGCACTTTATCTGAATGCACGAAGCATTCGGAATAAAGTGGATGAGCTGGTGGCGCAGATCAGCGCAAATGGATATGATCTGGTGGCCATTACAGAGACGTGGCTGCGAGGTGACAGGGACTAGGAGCTGAATGTCCGGGGTATCAAGTGTTTAGGAAGGATAGGCGGGAGGAAAAAGGGAGGGGGGGGGCGTAGCTCTGCTGATTAAGGATAGCATCAGGGTGGTAGCAAGGGATGATATTGGAGCCAAAGAGCAGAAAGTGGAATCGTTGTGGGTAGAGATTAGGAACAGCAAAGGGAGGAAGATGCTGGTGGGTGTCGTCTATAGGCCCCCGAATAATGATCTGGAGGTGGGGCGGGCTGTTAACGCGCAAATAAGTGCGGCGTGCAGGAATGGAACAGCCATAGTTATGGGGGATTTCAATCTACATATTGATTGGTCGACCCATGTTGGACGCGGTGGGCTCGAGGAGTTGTTCTTGGAATGCTGCCGGGATAGTTTCCTTGAACAGTGTGTGTTGGAGCCGACGAGGGAGCAAGCTATCTTGGATCTGGTGTTATGTAATGAGGCGGGTAGAATTAGGGACCTTGCGGTGTAGGATCCTCTTGGGGAGAGTGATCATTGTATGGTGGAGTTTCTGGTGCAAATGGAGGAGGAGAAAGTGGGTTCCCGGACACGCATCCTTTGTTTGAACAGAGGGGAGTACGGTAGGATGAGAGAAGAATTGGCGAATGTGGACTGGGGGAGCGCGTTGGAAGGTAGGTCTGCTGAGGAGCAGTGGAGGATCTTTAAGGAGATCTTTCTTGGTGCTCAGCAGAAATTTATTCCGATGGTCAAAAAGGACCGCAGGAGGAGAGGTAATAAGCCGTGGATAACGAAGGAGGTGAAGGAAAGTGTTAAATTAAAAGCGGAGGCATTTAGAGTAGCTAAGAGTAGTGGGCGAGAAGAGGATTGGGAGAGGTTTAAATGTCAACAAAGATTGACAAAGAATTTGGTAAAGAAGGGTAGGAGAAACTATGAAGCTGGGCTAGCGCTTAATATAAAAAAGGATAGCAAGAGTTTTTATATATAAAAAGGAAGAGGCTGGCTAGGGTGAACGTTGGTCCCTTAGAGGATGAGAAGGGGGACTTAGTGGCAGGGGATGGGGAAATGGCTGAGGTCTTGAATAACTTTTTTGTTTCTGTCTTCACGGAGGAGGACGTGAATAATTTGCCGGGTGTTAGCGATGGAAAGGTGGTAGGACCGGAGGGTCTCAATGACATTACTGTTACTAGAGAGGCGGTGCTCGACAGACTGGAGGGACTGATTGTGGACAAGTCCCCAGGACCGGATGGAATGCATCCGAGGGTTCTGAAAGAAATGGCGGAGGTGATAGTGGATGCCTTGGTGGTTATTTTCCAAACGTCGCTGGATTCCGGGGAAGTGCCGGAAGATTGGAAAACGGCTAATGTTACGCCGTTGTTTAAGAAGGGTGGCAGGCAAAAGGCAGGGAATTATAGGCCAGTTAGTTTAACGTCTGTTGTAGGTAAAATGTTAGAATTCGTCATCAAGGAGGGAATAGCGAGGCACCTTGAGGGGAATTGCTTGATAGAACAGACGCAGCACGGTTTCGTTAAGGGGAAGTCGTGTCTGACAAATTTACTGGAGTTCTATGAGGATGTGTCGAGGGCGGTGGATAGAGGAGAGCTGGTGGATGTGGTCTTTCTTGATTTTCAGAAGTCGTTTGACAAGGTACCTCACAAGAGGTTATTGCAGAAGGTCAGGGGACATGGAGTTGGGGGTAGGGTGTTAGCGTGGATAGAGGATTGGTTGTCAAATAGGAGGCAGAGAGTGGGGGTTAATGGGTGCTATTCGGATTGGCGGTTGGTGACTAGTGGAGTGCCCCAGGGGTCGGTGCTGGGGCCTCAGCTATTTACCATTTATATAGATGATCTGGAGGAGGGAACCGAGTGTATGGTGTCGAAATTTGCTGATGACACCAAGATTGGTGGAACGGCAAATTGCGCGGAGGGTGTGGAGAGTCTACAGAAGGATCTAGATAGGCTGGGCGATTGGGCCAGGAACTGGCAAATGGAATTTAATGTTGGCAAGTGCGAGGTGGTCCACTTTGGTAGGAATAATGGTAGGAGGGATTATTACTTACGTGGCGAAAAACTGCAGCAGGCAACGTTGCAGAGGGACCTCAGGGTCCTTGTGCATGAGTCGCAAAAACCCAGCTTGCAGGTGCAGCAGGTGGTCAGGAAGGCTAATGGAATGCTGGCCTTCATAGCGAGGGGGATTGAATATAGAAGTAGGGAGGTCTTGCTGCGGCTATATAGGGCATTGGTGAGGCCGCAGCTTCAGTACTGTGTGCAGTTTTGGGCGCTGTACTTACGCAAGGATATTTTGGCCTTGGAGGGAGTGCAGAGGAGGTTTACTAGGCTGATGCCGGAGTTGAGGGGGTTGAGCTATGAGGAGAGGCTGAATAAACTAGGCTTGCACTCGTTAGAGTTTAGAAGAATGAGGGGAGATCTCATTGAGACATATAAGATGATGAATGTGATGGATAGGATAGAGGTGGAGAGACTCTTCCCGCTCAGAAAGGACAGTAGGACTAGGGGGGGGCACAGCCTCAAGATAAAGGGGGGTGGGGGCGGTTTAGAATGGAGTTGAGGAAGAACTTCTTCACTCAAAGGGTGGTGAATCTCTGGACTTCTCTGCCCGTTGAAGTGGTGGAGGCTACCTCGCTAAATATTTTTAAGACGCGGGTTGATGGGTTTTTGATAAGAGAGAGGATTAAGGGTTATGTGGAGAGGGTGGGAATGTGGAACTGAGCCACGACTGATCAGCCATGATCTTATTGAATGGCGGGGCAGGCTCGAAGGGCTAGATGGCCTACTCCTGCTCCTATTCCTTATGTTCTTATTAATGTTCCATTACCCTTCCTGATTAATTGCTGCACCTGTGTGCTAGCTTTCTGTTTATCATGCACAAGTACCCTCCCCCCAGTCCTTTTGTGTTGTAGCTTTCTGCAGTTTTCCTCTATTTAAATAATACTTAATTCTTTTGCCCTCCCTTCCAAAATTATCAACTTTCTTTTTTCCCATATTATGCTCCAGTTGCCAACTTTTTGCCCACTTTATCTATCAATATCTCTTTGTAAATTGTTTGAATCCCCCTCACAACTTGCCTTTACACCTATTTTTTCTTCTGTAAATTTGGCTGAAGTGCATTTGCTTCCTTACTCCAAGTCAATATAGATTATAAACAGTTGCGGCCCCCACACAGATCGCTCTGGAACTGGTTACATTTTGCCAAATTGAAAAAGAAGCCCTTCTTCCCATTTCCTGACCATTTATCATACCAATATACTATCTCTAATACCAGAGTTTCTTATCTTATGACATAACCTTTTGTGAAGTATCTTGTTGAATACCTTCTCAAAGTTCAAATGCAACACATCTACTGGTTTCCTTCTATCCACTCTTGTTTAGACTTCTTTAAAAGTCTCCAATAAATTCGTTCAACACTTTCCTGTTTTGGGAAGGATTCTGGAGAAATCACACTGAATGGCTGGCAGGGACTTGTTGCATTGAAGACTTTGAGTTTGGATTTGAATTCCAGTGGGAATTGTTTGTTACAGGGTTGGAGTGGAATGATCGGGATGGCATTGGGTGAGGGAACTGGGGGAAACTCAGTGCTTCATTTGGAGCCCTGATTAGTACCTTGCTTATTCTGAACAGGCGCTGGTGTGTGGCGACTAGGGAAATTTCACAGTAACTTCAATGCAATGTTAATGTCAGCCTTACTTGTGACTAATAAACTAATTTTAACTTTAACAAGGAAACCAAAAAAAAAGAGGTTAAAGTTAGTTGACTCTCTCTTGGTCTTTTGTGATCCCAGTTCTATTGCATTGGGTTTATCTGGCGAGGAAACCGTGACAGTTTCACTCATGTAGCTCAGATTAAAATTGCAGTAACGTTCCCATAATATCATTGGAACTCACCCTTCCATACTTAAAACTGGATCCTGCTGCCTTCGGATATCTGGCCTCCCTTGCGTGCTCAGCAAGAGTGATTAAAATTCCAACCTACAGGAATGCAGCCAGTAAGCCACTATGACTATTTTAACTGCCCTCTGTGCACACAGGATTAAAATCACCCCATTATTGTGCTCCTGGGTCCATCTGCGCTGTATAGGAAGCTTTTCATCATCCTGTTATTGCACTAAATTAATGCTAAGGTTACCTGTTTTCTATAGTTTCTCTCTATAAGGCCTCGTGTTTGAATAAATACTTAACTGCAGTTTACCTGCTTTCCAGGGGTCCATACAGATATATTACAGAGAACTGCCGCTGTCCATTCAGGAATCGTATGAGATTTTACTGTCTGCCAGAACCATTCCGCTGGAACAGTACCAGGTAGTGGAAGTGACCTAATATTCAACAGCCACATTTCAGCCACAGTCCCCAGCTCAACTCATCGGTAGCACCAGCTAATTGGTTTTTTGCATTCTTTGGAACATGCAATAATCTTTGAGCTGTTGGTATGAAAAAACTGAGGGGAGGAGCCGCAGGGCTTCTGGCTAACATTAACTGGGACTCTTGCAGATGTCGCTCCCCCTACGCACGTTGTCATTGACATCAAGACAGTGCTGATACACTGACAAAAATGTGCATTGTAGCATTTCATATACTCTGAAGGCATTTTGAACTGATCCTACATAAATAATCACCACATACTACCGATGTTCATGCTCTCCTTTAGACTGAGCTGTGCTCAATCACTGTTTTGTGGAATGATAAAGGTTTTCTTCCACTGCTTGTATGATGAGGCAGGCTGCTGTTTACTCTTGGCTAGGTGCAAACCAGTGGGTGCTGGGAACCCCCACCCAGATGGCCATTGTGTTTTGACTGTGACCATCAGAAGGTTATTTGATTGTGTCCTCGTTCACAGGAGACACTGATGGCAATAAGGTGGGGGAGATCAGGTATTCTTTACTCCTCTTCCTTGTGCTTGAGGCAAATCCTGACTGCTGCCTTGGTTGAGATTGTAAGAAGTCTCACAACACCAGGTTAAAGTGCAACCAGTTTATTTAATAGTAATCCCAGAAGCTTTCGGAAACAGTGTTCCTTCGTCAGGTGTGTGATACACCTGATGAAGGAACACTGTTTCCAAAAGCTTGTGGGTTTACTATCAAATAAACGTGTTGGACTTTAACCTGGTGTTGTGAGACTTCTTACTGTGTTTACCCCAGTCCAACACCGACATCTCTACATCTTGGTTGAGATCAACAGACCCCCAGCTCAGAGCAGTGTGTCTGCAAACCCATTTACATTGTTAAACCTGATGAAAGTGATTATAAAATATTGGATAGATGCAGCAGAAGACCCGAGACCATGAGTGCAGAATTAGGGCAAGTCGTTTAGTCACATGTTTTTTGTTTTTATTTGGATGGCTGGGCCAGTGTTTATTGCCCATCCCTGAGGGGAGATTTAAGAATCAACCACATTGCCGTGGTTGGTGAATCACATATAGGCCAGACCAGATAAAGACGATAGATTTCCTTTCCTAAAGGACATCAGGGAACAGAATGTGTTTTAATTGCAATTGACAATTAGTTCATGATCGTCATTAGGTTTTTAATTCCAGATTTTTAGCGTTCAAATTTCACCATCTGCCATGGTGGGATTTGAATCTGGATCCCCAGAGCATTATGCTGGGTCTCTGGAATGCTGATTCGGTGACAATACCATGATGCCATTGCCTTTCCTTAACCACAAGACCTTTACCAAAAACACCACTTCCTACTCGCTTGGACCAGCCACAGCTCTGGAGATTTTAGTTAATGTGGTATGGGCAACAAAGATATGGACTTTCTTCTCGAGGGAAAAAGTAATCTTTAGTTCTGTTGACCAAACTGCATAACTTATTAATTAATATACCTAATATAGAAATAATCTACACAACTTGAGTTAAAAACCCAGGGGCTGTATATTTTCTATTCGCATTGGATTTTGCACAAGAAATTAGTTATGGAGTGTTTTATCTTTTATTACTCTGCTATGATGGGGATGATTTACTGCCTAATCCTCCTCTTGTAACACTGACTGGAGGCCAGCAGCATCTGAAGACTGAGAAACAAAAGTTAACATTTCTGATCAATGACGTTTCATTAGGACTGGAAGAAGTTGAGATGAAAGGTCGTCGATGTGAAACATTAGCTCTGTTTCTCACTCCGTAGATGCTGCCTGACTTGCTGAGCATTTCCAGCATTTTGTTTTTATTTGAGATTTCCAGTATCCACACTATTCTACTTTTGTACGATATAGTTTCACGATATTCTTTCAAACTTCTTCCTTTTTTTGTTTCTGAAGGTTTACAGCCACTTGAAAAGACTGGGTTATGTTATAATGCGGTTTGATCCCAGGTAAAGGTTTTTCTCTGTCAGCATGTCTTTTTTTTTGACTGTGCTCCTTAATGCATGCCCCTCACACTCTCACTTTCTCACACTAACCTTCTCTTCCAAACCTTTGTGGTGTAATCACATACGTTTAATTTTGAGTTGTGTTGTAAGTGGAGGCTGCACTAAACAATCCCTTTCCCTTTACTTTAGATTGTTACATCTTATTAATGAGGTACTAAGGAACAATTCTGAGCAGGATGGTCTTTCAAATGAGCAGAAAGGTGCAGTTCATGTGTTCAAAGATTATCATGGTTCGTGTCAGCAGAGGTTAAAAAAAAGAGCCTAACAGCAGTATTTATTGCTCACCCTCTATTCCATTTCAGAGGGCAGTCACAGGCCAACCACAAGTTGGTGTGGGATTAAAGTCAAATATCAACCAGATTGAGGAAGCTAGACTTGTTTCCTTTTCAAAAGGACATTAGTGAATCAGTGTTTTTTTGAATGACAATTCAGTAGTTTCATGGTCACTTTTACGGATAGCAGTTTTCATTTTTGAAGAATGGTCAGAAACTGGGTCGTGTTTCACCACTTTGATTGCAGCAGAACACTTTTATTATTGATGGTGAAGCAGGTCAAAGCTTCCATTTGACAAACACGATGCATTCATCCCACTCCAGAGCCTGGAGCATGGATTCTATGCTGACAATCTAGTGCAGTGTTGAGGAAAGGCTTTGTTGTTAGAGGTATCATATTTGTTGTAAACCAAGATGCTCTAATTGCCCTCTGAGGTGAATGTGAAAGATTCTGTAACACTAGTTGCAGAAGAGCAGGGGAGTTCTCCCCAAGTGTTCTGAGCCAAAATCTATCCCTCGGCCCCGACTTCACTAAATCAGATGATCTAGTCATTATCACGTTGTATGTTGTTTAAGGGTCCGGGACTTGTGATAATTAGCTGCCAAACGTCCTTAATTGCAACTTTGACTACACTTTCAAGTGTACTTCGTTGGTTGTAAAGTGCTTTGATGCTGTGAAGGATGCTATATAAATGCAAATTCTCTTTTTTAAGTACCGTTTTCAGCTCCTATGAGCGAAAGCTACACCTGGATTCTTCTCACGGTGACACAGAAAAGCACCACCGCAAGAGGAAACGGAGTCACAGCCAGCATGGAGCCAGGTATGTATTGAGGCAAGGGTTGGGAGGCTGGATAATGAACAGGCTCTTCAGCAATGAAAACACTTATTAAAATGGGTCACCAGATGATAGTCTCACAAGAGCCTGAGTAGAAGTCTCAGGATTTATCATGATAGGTCTTCCCTTCTGGTTGAATTTTTTTTTGTCAGAAGGGAGAGCATACTGGCACTGGAGGGGGTGTAGAGGAGATTCACTAGGTTGATTCTGGAGTTGAGGGGGTTGGCTTATTAGGAGGGACTGAGTATACTGGGGCTATACTCATTGGAATTCAGAAGAATGAAGGGAGATCTTATCGAAACATATAAGATTATGAAGAGAATAGATAAAATAGAAGCAGGGAGGTTGTTTCCACTGGTGGGTGAAACTAGAACTAGGGGACATAGTCTCAACATAAGGGGGAGCAGATTTAGGACTGAGTTGAGGAGGAACTTCTTCACACAAAGGGTTGTGAATCTGTGGAATTCCCTGCCCAGTGAAGCAGATGAGGCTACCTTATTGAATGTTTTTAAGGCAAGGATAGAGAAACTTTTGAACAGTAAAGGAGTTCAAGGGTTATGGTGAGTAGGCAAGTAAGTGGAGCCGAATGCATGAAAAGATCAGCCATGATGTTATTGAATGGTGGTGCAGGTTCGAGGGGCCAGATGGCCTACTTCTGCTCCTAATTCTTATGTTGATGCTGCTGGGAGGGCGAGGTTTGTTCTAGCTTCAACCCAGTGTCAACATCAGGCTCTCTCAGACCAGGTGCAATGTGGCTGCAAAGCATAACTCGCTGCTGTGCCAGAACAGCGCCCTTTAACTCCATATCACAAAAAGAGCATTTCTTACTGCGTTATAACAAATACCAGAAACAGAGGAACCGAAGTAGGAGTAAGAATGACAGCACAAGGGGGTCATTTTACTTTGTGTGAGTTCTTCATTTTACAACGTTTTGATTTGGCTGTCAATTTTTGTCTCCATCGGAAAAACCTTGCACCAATGAGTCACACTTGCCTGACAGCATAATCAGTTAAAACGTGAAGGCACGCAGCATATTTCCCCAATTAACCACTGTGATGGGGATAACTGATCTCTGCACTGTTGGGCTAGGATGAGAAAAATATGCCAGAGATTCTCCACCTGGCTGCTGTCAAGCTCCCCCTGCGCCTTGCTGGAATATGCCTGTGTGGGTGTGATGAGCTTCGTTGGTGAATATAGCTTGCCAACACCTGCTGTGTCTTAGCTTAGTCAAAAAGCTGTGTGATTGCCCCAGCAAAGGGCCAACACCAGGACAGGAGAGAAAATGGACAGGAAAGAAACTGTGGAGTCTCCTTTTAAAATGCAGTTGCTCTTCCTTCTGTTGTCTTGACTCTTGAAGTTTGGTTTTATGGCCAAGATTAGACTTTTAAGTGCAGATTTGATTTTAATTGAAGTTATGGCCAGAATATTTCAGCAGTAAGTGATCTGGCAGGAGTTACCGCAATTGGTTGTTGCGTGACTTCAATTTTTCAAACTGTCAGACTTAGCAACTGGCTTTTGTTTAAAAAAGAAATTCCCCTCCTAGATTCCACCGCCGATTTGATGTCCACACCAACTCATCTTGTTTTGCAAACCGCATTTTGAAATCTTATATATTGTACTGATGGCGACACTCCCTTCCTCTCTCTTTCATACAGTTGAGTCACGCCGGGCAGTAGGCCAGTCCTCTTTCAGTGAGGAAGATTGGTATGCGTCATCTTGTTTGGGAATAAAAAACAGACTCGGCCCAGTGCTCTTATTTCTTTCTGTTTGTCTGACTATTCCCTTCAGAAGCTTCTGTGATTAGTTAATGGCTCTAAAGGGTGCCCTCTTCACTAGCCATTCTTCATCAATAAAAGTCCCATGAAGAGACTCGAGTTCCATTGCTCAGAACCGTTCTTGCATTAGTCTTACCGTGGGGTGGTAGTTCTTACAGCGAGGGAGAGGTGTTTTGTTCCCATGAGTCATAACTTGCCCAGAAACCTATTTACTAAAAGCATCTACGCATTGGCAGCACCGTGGTTAGCACTGCTTCCTCACAGCGCCAGGGACAAAAGGTTTAATCCCAGCCTTAGGTGACTTGTGTGGAGTTTGCATGTTCTCGTCATGTGTGCGTGCGTTTTCCTGGGGTGCTCTGGTTTCCTCCCATAGTTCAGAAATGTGTGGATTACGTTATTTGGCAATGCTAAGTTGCTCCTTAATGTCAGGGGATTAACAGGGTAAATATGTGAGGTTATGGGGTTGTGATCTGGGTGGGGTTTTAGTTAGTGCCGGCTCGATGAACCAAATGGCCTCTTTCTGCACTGTAGGGGATCTATGATGCAGGGTACGTTTCTTAACTATTCTGAGTGCTAGTGAGGCCTCTGTTATTTAAAGTTTGAATCAATAGTTCTAAGTTATAGTTCTAATGCTCTAGTTCTAGAGAGGTAGTGCTTGATAGACAAATGGGACTGAAGGTGGACAAGTCCCCAGACTGGATGGAATGCATCCCAGGGTTCTGAAAGAAATGGCAGAGGTGATAGTGGATGCCTTAGTAATTATTTACCAAAATTCGCTGGGGAAGTGCCGGAAGATTGGAAAATGGCTAATGTTATGCCGCTGTTTAAAAAAGGTAGCAGACAAAAAGCAGGGAATTATAGGCCGGTTAGTTTAACGTCTTTGGTTGGAAAAATGCTAGAATCCGTCCTCAAAGAAGAAAAAGCGAGGCACCTAGAAAAGAATGGTTTGATCAAGCAGACGCAGCATGGATTTGTTAAGAGGAAGTTGTGTTTGACAAATTTATTGGATTTCTATGAGGATGTGGCTAGTGCGGTAGACAGATGGGAAACCGGTGGATGTGGTGTTTTTAGATTTCCAAAAGGCGCCTCATAAAAAGTTGCTACAGAAGGTTAGGGTGCACAGAGTTGGGGGTAAGGTGTTAGCGTGGATAGTGGATTGGTTGTCTAATAGGAAGCAGAGAGTTGGTATCAATGGGTGCTATTCTGATTGGCGGTTGGTGACTAGTGGAGTGCCGCAGGGATCGGTGATGGGGCCTCAACAATTTACCATTTATATAGATGATCTGGAGGAGGGGGCTGAGTGTAGGGTGACGAAATTTGCTGATGACACGAAGATGAGTGGAAAAGCAAATTGCGTGGAGGGTGTGGAAAGTCTGCAGAGGGATCTGGATAGGCTAAGTGAGTGGGCGAGGTCCTGGCAGATGGAGCATAATGTTAGCAAGTGTGAGGTTTTCCACTTTGGCAGAAATAGTAGTAGGAGGGATTATTTAAAAGGCGAAAAGCTGCAGCATGCTTCGGTGCCGAAGGACCTGGGGATCCTTGTGCACGAGTCGCAAAAACCCAGTCTGCAGGTGCAGCAGGTGATCAAGAAGGTGAATGGAATGTTGGCCTTTATAGCGAGGGGGATAGAATATAAAAGCAGGGAGATCTTGCTGCAACTGTACAGGGTACTGGTGAGGCCACAGCTGGAGTACTGTGTGCAGTTTTGGTCGCCACACTTGCGGAAGGATATATTGGCCTTGGAGGGAGTGCAGAAGAGGTTCACTAGGCTGATACCAGAGATGAGGGGGTTGGACTATGAAGAGAGACTCTTCATACTTGTTGGAGTTTTGAAGGATGAAGGGGAATCTTATAGAGATGTATAAGATAATGAAGGGGACGGATAGGGTAGAGGTAGAGAGATTCTTCCCGCTTAGAAAGGATAGCAGGACTAGAGGGCACAGTCTCAAGATAAGGCGGGGGGCAGTTTAGAACAGAGTTGAGGAGGAACTTCTTCACTCAAAGGGTGGTGAATCTCTGGAATTCTCTGCCCGTGAAGTGGTGGAGGCTACCTCACTAAATATATTTAAGTCACGGGTAGATAGGTTTTTGATAGACAGGGGAATTAAGAGTTATGGGGAGAAAGCGGGAAAGTGGAACTGATCCACTTCAGATCAGCCATGATCTTATTGAATGGCGGGGCAGGCTCGAAGGGCTAGATGGCCTACTCCTGCTCCTATTTCTTATGTCCTAAGGGTTAAAACTTTGCACTAATCCGATCCTGTCCTTGCTAAATATTAATGAGTGAGTTTTCGCTCATTTGATTGTTCCCGGTCCTTCTGTTTCCATGTTTCACAAACAGCAATGAATTCTGATTCTACATCCTGTGTGATGCTGTGTACAAATATCCACACCTCCATCATTGCCAAGCTCCGGTGTCTATTCAGTCCTGGTGTAAGACCTAAACTTCTGTCCCTACCAATCCCTGGGGCCTGTTCCATACAAAGAGCTAATCTCCAGGACTCCTCTATACAATAGCTCTAAGTTCACCCTTATACAGTAACCTCTAAGAAGGTGTGAGGAGAGCTGTCAGTGCCACTAACCTTCTCTTCATAGCCCAAGGTTGGCACAGTTACCATATTGGACCTCAGAAGGCCTCTCATGTAGCCATTTGACATGACAAATATTCAAAGTCTGTTTTGTTGAGTTAAGATCGTAACCCTCTGAATGTATGTTAATGGTTACAGCAGAGGATTTAATTTGATATAGTGGTATCGTTGCTGGACCAATAACCCAGAGACCCAGGGTAATCTCTCGGGATCCAGATTCAAATCTCACCATGACAGATGGTGAAATTTGAATTCAATAAAAAAAAATCTGCAATTAAAAGTCTAATCTTGACGATGGAACCATTGTCGATTGTTGGAAAAACCCATCTCGTTCACTAATGTCCTTTAGGGAAGGAAATCTGCCATTCTAACCCGGTCTGGCCTACATGTGACTCCAGAGCCACAGCAATGTGGTTGACTTTAAATGCCCTTGGGGATGGGCAATAAATGTTGGCCCAGCCAGCGAGGCGCACATCCCATGAACGAATAGGAAGAAATATGGTGTTTTCCCCTTATTTGGATAAATATTATATTAATGCAGGAACTTTATTTCAACAAACTTTTTCAGATCCAAGAAAAGCCATTCTGACTCACCTGCAGAGGCCGGGTCTAGCTGCAGCATTACTGAGGAGCAGCAGAAGGGCAAGGTCGATCAGCAGGATGATATGTGCAAGGCCCTGGAGAAGGACATCGCTAAACCAGCTCTTGAACCACAACAAACCAAAGCGGACAAATTGCAAGAGTGTGGCAACTGGCCATCAGGCATCGGTGGGAAACAGGCTGAGCCGGAGTGGATGGATTGTGCTCAACAAGTGTCTGGGAGCTCCGTCACGTCTTCTCCTGGGAGCCCACGAGGTGGTTTGGCATCTGTTCGGAAACCCAGGTGGGACTTCAGCAAGATAAAATTCCCCAATGTTGGACGTGACTGCCCGCAGACCAAGTTTGCAGCACTTGACCCCATGCTCCTGCCGCCAAACGTGTTGGGCCGAGCCTCCGACGAAACCGCCTGGCAGCAGAAAATAAACCTTAAGCGTGAAAAGTTGTCCCCGAGAGAGCGGGAAAGGATGAAGCGAGAAAGCAGGTACAAAACAGATGTCAATCGGGACAAGCGGGTGAGGCAATGCACCAACTGGAAGGAATACAAGGAGCTGCTCAGGTGGAAGCGTGCCAGGAATAAAAAGTTGCCTGCCCACCTCTGGAAGGACAAGGTGCAACCGCTTTTCAAACCAGGCCAGGTCTGCTCACCAGGTAGGAAGATGGAAATCTGGGTCATTCAGTAGGCTTCAGGTTTCCGCAGGGAGGGGTGCTCCCCCAAAGCTGGCTCAAGATTGATGAGCCACCCCAGAGAAAACACTTTCACACCATTTTGCTTGGTGGAGGGGGGTGTTCTACACCGATATCCCAACCAGTGATTGGGACAACTATGAGCAAAAATTCGGGAACCCTTTAAAACATGAGCCTATCACAGTGGTCCTCAAGTGCTTCATCATCATTGCTTCTCATACCGGGTGGAAGAGTGAATTGCTAGGGGACATAACTTTAAGGTGCGTGGGGCAAGGTTTAAAGAAGATGTATGAGGCAAGTTTTTTCACACAGTGGGTGGTGGTTGCCTGGAACTCGCTGCCGGGAGAGGTAGTGGAAGCAGATACGACGGTGACTTTTAAGGGATGTCTGGACAAATACATGAATGGAATGGAAATAGAGGGATATGGTCCCTGGAAGGGTAGGGGGTTTTAGTTCAGTCAGGCAGCATGGTCGGTGCAGGCTTGGAGGGCTGAAGGGCCTGTTACTGTGCTGTAATTTTCTTTGTTCTTTGTTTTGTCAGCTTGTTAATTTCTTGGGGCCTTTCAAAACTCTTTTGAAAAGGAAGAATTGTAATCCTGTTAAATGTTGGACTATATGCTGTTGCAGAGCATCTATACTTTATTATTTTATCAATCCCCAATTCAGAGAGATTTAAAGTGGAACCAAAGGTGAATGTATAGAAGCTTTCTCTGCTTCTTGACATGTTTTTAGTAAAATTTGTTGTTCCCTCTCCCTCTACCCCAAAAGGAAGACTTGTATTTATGTAACATCTTTCATGACCTGAAAATTTTCCAAAATTTTTTGTGGTTAATGGGATACTTTTCAAGTATAGTCACTGTTGTAATGTAGGAAATCCAGCAGCCTGTTTGTGCACCGCAAGCATATGCATCATGACCAAATAATCTGAGTTTGTGAAGTTGTTCGAGAGGTAAATACAATCCAGCGCATCCGTCCTTTAAAATAATGCCATGGGATGTTTCACATCCACTTGAGAGGGACTTGGTTTAAAGTCTCCTCACCTCTGCTAGTGCGGAACTCCTTGCTGTTCTGCAGCATCCATCTAGATTATGATTGCAAGTCTCTGAGTGGTACTTGAGCTCACAAACTTTTAACTCTAGAACGGGAGAATTGCCGCAGAACCATGGTTGACGGTGAAGGTGCTGATTCATGCTGGAGAAAGTTGCAGAGTCACTAGTGGGGTGCTGTACAGCAGGGCAATTGTAAACAAGTGAATCAGTCTATAATTTCACTTTCTTCCTGTGTAACCAGGCACTTCCAAGAGAGGAATTCCAGCACTCTGTGGACTGGAACGGGACATGAAACAGGAATTGGAGATGGGAATGAGTCAGGAAAGTAATGGGAATCCCTCTTGGGATGGCTATCCGAAGCTGTCTCAGGTGAGTTTCCCAGGGGCAAGCTGCCTTCGGAATTGGCAGCATGCTCAATGGAGATGGGCAGCCATTTGAGGTTCATTTTCCCACACTGATGGAAGTTCTTGATGTTGCACAGGTCCCTGGCTGAGTCCTGAGCCCAGCAACAATTTAGAAGTAGCCTCCCAGTGAAAAGTGGGAAGAGTATCAGAAATTAGTCTCCACATCCATTTGACTAAGCCACGTGCTGAAATGGGCACAGCCACAGCCGGAAACATTCTTGCAGATGGTTCCCCCTCTGCACGTATTACCCTATCATCACTGGGCTATCTTTATTGCATTCACCTTCCGTCCCAATGGTGCTGGCAGTCCTGCAGCCTCTGTCCTCATGGATCCCTGTTCTGTCTGCCATCCTTAATTGGACAGTGAATCCATTTTGGCCACCTCCATGTAAAGTTTCATTACTGGGTGCACTGCTGAGATGCATAGGCTCGAGACCCTGAATAGATTTCTGATACCCCCAAGGAAATTCAACCCTTATCTCTATTAACATGGCGATCGTCAGCGCAGCATATATAGTGGGCCACTTTTAAACTTTGCCCAATTGGTAGCATTCTGACTCCTACTTCAGTACTTGCACTTCAAATCTCATTGTTAAAGGTGATTTTGAAGATGTTAAACCAGCTTTCTTCTCTGTCGTGCAGTAAAAGCTATATTTAATCTGAAATAAGGTTGGTGTTCTGGAAGGATGAGGTAGCAATGGACTGAGTGGCTTTTACCAGCCAAATGTTTTGAAAAATCCCCATTTGGGTTTTGATTTCCCAGTGGAAAAAAAAATTGCCACAAAATTTGATTGTCACTGGTTAGGAATATTTCTATAATCTGAAATACATAAAATGATTGTTATAAACTGTTGCTGCCTGACCACATGTGAGACATCAAAGATAATCACAGCTGGGATCTGCCAGAACATTTGTCAACCATCTGTGTAACCCAAATGAATGGCAGGCAGGAACCATCATAGTCCACAAAGGAATGCTAGTCAAAATGTATATTCCGGTGGGAACAGGCTGATTGTTAGTCAGGGCTCAGCTGGATGTTACTGGTTGATGTATAGAGTGCTGGACTTACTCTCTGCAGAGAACACAGTTGCTTACACAGTCAAAGGCCACTCGTTCATATTTCTTTTGTATATCAGAGCACAAACCAAGACACGGGAGAAGGTTACAGTCTTGGCCGGGCATGTTCATCGTGTGCAATTTTTTTAAAACAAAATTTAAAATGGTGCATAAACAAAAGGCAAGGCACCAGGGGGTTACCAGAACCCAAATAACTTATCCCTAGCACTTTCAGTATCTGTCATGTTTCTTTCTCTATGACCTAGTTATAACTGTAACACTACATTCTGCACTCTCTCGTTTCCTCCTTCATGAACGATATGTTTTGCCTGTATAGTGCACAAGAAACAATACGTTTCACTGTATGTTAATACATGTGACAATAATAAATCAAATCAGTTGGAGCACTCTTGTCCCTTAGTCAGAAAGTTGTGGATCAAGTTCCATTCCAGAGACTAGAGCTCAGGGTCTCAGCAGGTTATACATAAATCTAAAAGAAAATTCAGTCAGGCTGACAAATGAAATTTGAGGATTATATACAGTTAAAAGATAAGGTCTGTGAAGTTGCCAGAAATAGAAGTAAACCTGAGGATGAAAGCATTTTAGAATACAGCAAAGGAGGACAGTGACATTGGAAAAGGGAAGGAGAATAGACTATAAATGTAAACCAGCAAAAAAATGCTTCTGTAGGTATGTAAAAAGGAAATATTTGGTAAGACAATTGTGGGTCCATTACAAGAGAAGAAGGAGAATTTATAATGGGGAACAGTGAAATGACAAATGAGCTAAATGATTATTTTGTGTCTATCATTAATTCTGGGAGATTTCTTATATCTTCCTTGGCGATCCAAGGGATGCAGGCAAATGAGGAATTATAGGAAATTGGTATTAGCAGGAAGGTGGCGTTTAAAAGATTAATGGAACTGAAGACTAATAAGTCCCTAGGACCTGATATTCTATATCTCAGGGTATTGTATGGAGATGGTGGCTGCATTAGGTATCATCTTCCAAAATTTTATAGATTCTGGGATGGTTCTTGCAGCTTGGAAGGTAGCAAATGTCAGGCCGCTATTTAAGAAGGGGGAGAGAGAGAAAATGGGGAACTACAGATTTGTGAGATTTACATCAGTAGTAGAGAAAATACTAAAATCTTTTAGAAAGGTTATATAGGAACAGGAAATCATTTTTGACAAACCTGCGGCATTTTTGAAGATGTTACTTACAGAATTGATAAAGGAGGAGTCAGTGGGTGTAGTGTACTTGGAATTTTAGAAGGCTTTTGATAAAGTTTCCCACAGGAGATTGTTCAGCAAAATTATAGCTCATGGGATAGGAGGTAATATGCTGGTAAGGATTAAGGATTGGCTCTCTGGCTGGAAATAGAGAGTAGGAATAAATGGGTCATTCTTGTCTTGAAAGGTTGTGACTAGTGGGGTACCACAAGGATCGGTACTTGGGCTCCCGCTGTTCACTGTATGTAGATGTGGGGGCCAAATGTTGTAATTCCAAGTTTGCAGATGATGCAAAGCTAGATGGCAATGTGTGTTGTGAGGAAGATGCAATGCAGCTTCAAGAGGATTTGGACAGACTTAAATCACAAAAAGCTCACATGCAAGTTCAGCAGGTGATAGTTTATTTATTTATTTATTGTCACAAGTAAGCTTATATTAACTCTGCAATGAAGTTACTGTGAATAAGGAAGGCAAATGGAATGTTAGCCTTTATGTCAAAGGGAATGGATTATAAAAATAGGGAAATCTTGCTGAAGCTATACAAGTTGCTAGTTAAACCACGCCTGAAATACTGAACAGTTTTGGTCCCCTTATCCAAGGAAAGATATACTGCCATTGGAAGCAGCCAGAGAGGGTTCACTAGGTTGATTCTGGGCATGGAGCAGTTTTCTTATGATGAGAGGTCGAGTAGGTTGTACTCATTGAGTTTAGAAGAATGAGAGGCAACCTTATTGAGACATTTAGAATTTTCAGGGGCTTGACGAGGTAGATGCTGAGAGGTTGTTTCCCCTGTGGGAGAGTCTAGGTGTGGAGTTGCCGGTGTTGTGAGACTTCTTACTGTGATAGTCTAGGACCAGAGGACATAATCTCAGAATTAGGGGTCACCCATTTAAGGCAGAGATGAGGAGGAATTTCTTCTGAGGGTAGTGAATCTGTGAATTCTTTACTGCAGAGGGCTGTAGAGGTTGTTAAGAGTCATAGAGAATCATAGAGCTTTACAGCATGGAAACAGACCCTTCGGCCCAACTTGTCCATGCTGTCTTTTTTTTTAAAGCTCCTAAGCTAATGCCAATTGCCTGCATTTGGCCCATATCCCTCTATACCCATCGTACCCATGTAACTATCAATAGAGTTGAGTAAGTTCAAGGCAGAGTTAGATTTTTAATAAATAAGGGAATCAAGCGTGGTGGGGATAAGGAGGAGAAGTTGAGCTGACGATTGTCAAATCAGTGGAGCAGACTCAATGGGCTGAATGGCTGACTTCCGCTCTTAAGTCTTATGGTCTTAGTGAGTGTGACAGAACAAGGCAGCTGGAATACATTGTGGAAAAAGGTGAGTTAATCACTTTTGGTAGAAGGTACAGATGTACGGAGTCTTTCTTAAATGGTAAGAAGTTAGAAAATGTAGATGTACAAAGGAACCTGCGTGTCCTTGTCAATAAGTCACTGAAAGCTAACATGAAGCAAGCAATTAGGAAGGTGACTGAAATGTTTTCTTTTATTGCAAGAGGATTTGAGTACAGGAGTCATGAACTTCTGACTTAATTGTATGGAACTTGGTTAAATTGTACCTGGAGTACTATCAGTAGTTTTGGTCCCCTAACCTCAAAGGATATTTTTGCCGTAGATGACATGCAACAAAGGTTCACCAGGCTTGTTCCTGGAATGGTGGGATTGCCCTATGAATTGTCTGGGAAAACTGAACCTATATTCTCTAGAGGTTCGAAGGTAATCTAATTGAAACCTGCAAAATGCTTAAAGGGATAGATGCCTCCTGATTTGTGGACAGACTAGAGCCAGGGGGCGCAATTTCACAATAAAGGGAAATCACTTGAGACTGAGCTGAGGAGTATTTATTTTATGATGTGGATGTGCCAGCGTTGGACTGGGGTAAACACAGTAAGAAGTCTGACAACACCTGGTTTAAGTCCAACCGAATCGGTTGGACTTAAACCAGGTGTTGTCAGACTTCTTACTGTACTTATTTTACACAGAGCCTTGTGATTCTCTGGAATTGTCTACTGTTTAGTAGCTTGGAAGCTTAGTTATTGAGAATGTTTAAAGATGTGACAGATTTCTAAATACTAATGAGACAAAGGTGTATGGGGCTAATGTGGGAAAATGGTATTGAAGTGGATAGTCAACCATTCTTGTATCAAAAGGCGGAGCTGGCTTGTCTGACTGAACGGCCTACTCCTGCTCTTATATTCCTACGTAGGAGGTGCAGTCTTTCAGATGAAGCATTAAACCAAAGCCTTATCTGTTCCCCTGGACAAACATAAGAGATCCAATGGCTCAGTTTTGAAGAGGATCAGGGATGTTCTTCCTTGAGGCTTGGACAGTGTTTATCTCTCAATTAGTATCACTGAAAATAGATCAATTCGTCATTAGATCTTACCGCTATTTGTAGGACCATGTATGCACATTGACACCAGAACTGTGACTCCACTTCATTAGCTCTGGTTTTGAAGTGCTTTGTGACCTGAGGTGGTGCAAACTGGTGTATACGTACAGTCTTTTTACAATTTATAATCATCTACTATTTTCTTCCCCTCAAAGGAGAATTCCAGCAACACATCTGCATCATGCAGTCTGCTCACATCTTGGATAAAACTCCTTGGTAAGTTTTCACTGAGTGTTACCTTTGGTCACATGGGATTTATTGCACAGTATTGACACTTTAATCCTTTCCCATCATAGTGCTGCATCTTCTGGAACCAGACCAGAGACATGATGTTTTGTGCTTGTGAATAGTTACAGTTGTCTCACTTTTTTTTAATTGTCACTGGCTGGGCCAGCATTTATTGTCCATTCCTAATTGTCCTTGAACTGAGTGGCTTGCTAGGCCATTTCAGAGAGCATTTTTAAGAATCAACCACATTGTAGGTCAGACCAGGTAAGGACAGCAGATTCTTCTTTAAAGGACAGTAGCGAACCAGATAAGTTTCTACAACAATTGACAATGGTTTTGTGGTCATCATTGGACTTAAATTCCAGGTTGATAGGGTAAGAAGGCAAACAGGACACTTGCCTTTATCAGTTGTGGTATAGATTATGAGAGCAGGAAAGTTATGTTGGAGCTGTACAAAACTTAGGTTGGGTCACAGCTGGAATGCTCTGTGCAGTTCTCGTTGCCTCACTATAGGAAGGATGTGATTGCAGGGGGGACAGAGGAGACTCACTAGGATGTTGCCTGGGATGGAGCATTTGACCTGTGAAGATAGGCTGGACAGGTCCTTAGAACAGAGGAGGCTGAGGGGAAAGACAATTGAAATGTATAAGATTATGAGGGGCACAGGCAAAGTGGATAGGAAGCAGCTATTCCCCTTAGTTGAAGGATCAATGACAAGGGGGCATAATTTTAAGGTAAATGCAGAAGGTTTACAGGGGATTCAAGGGGAAAAAATTCCACCCGGTGGGTGATGATCAGCCTGGAATGCACTGCTTGGGAGGTTAATAAAGGCAGGAAGCCTTACAATCTTTAAAAGGTACATGGATGAGCACTTGAAATGTCAACTTTCAAGGCAATGGGCGAAGTGCTAGAAAGTGGGATTAGTGTAGAATTAGTTTTGTTTTGTTGGTGCAGATTCAGTGGGCCAAAGGGCCTCTTCTGTACTGTATGACTGTTTTTAAAATTGAAGTTTCATCATCTGCTGCCGGATTCAAACCCAGGGTCCCCAGAGCAGAACCCTGGGTCTCTAGATTATTAATCCAGTGATGATACTGTTGCCAGTGCTTCCCCCTTTAGTGTATCCTAACCATCCCAGCATGGCTAGGACACACTTCTGGATTATGGGTAGCTCTGATTATCTTCATACCCCAACACTAGCTCATAAGAAATAGGAGAAGGAGTAAGCCATCTGGCCCTTTGAGCCTGCCCCGCCATTCAATAAGATCATGGCTGATCTGAAGTGGATCAGTTCTCTTTCCTGCTTTCTCCCCATGACCCTTAATTCCCTTGTCTCCATGCCCCTGATTCCCTCCTCCCACCTGTTGACTGGACCAAACTAGTTCATAAGAACATAAGAAATAGGAGCAGGAGTCGGCCATCTAGCCCCTCGAGCCTGCCCCGCCATTCAGTAAGATCTTGGCTGATCTGAAGTGGATCAGTTCCCTTTCCTGCTTTCTCCCCATGACTCTTAATTCCCTTGTCTCCGTGCCCCTGATTCCCTCCTCCCACCTATTGACTGGACCAAACTAGCTCACAGTGGCCAATCAGTAGCTCAGTGCTGACTGACAAAGGTGCTTAAGGCCAGGACACCACACTGATTTGAAAAACTGCTTAAAGGCTGTAATGGGAAGATGGTAGAGTTGCTATTCTGCAAGGTCGAGCTGAAGGGCTTCTTCATTCTAACCCATCGTGGTGAACATTTGAAGGGAAGGTGTCCATCTTCCCCATCAGTGATATTAAATGATGATTAACAGTTCATTATTGGGAAACCTAGCATTTTTCTCTGTGACTATCATTGCTGTTAGAAGCTGCCTTGGCTCAGTGGCTGCATTTCCTCCTCTGAGTCAGTGGATTGTATTTACATATTGCACTACACAGACTTGAGCATACAACTTCAGCTCACACTCCAGTGTTGAGGGAGTGCTGCACTCTCTGAGGTGACGTCTCTTGGTGCGATGTTAAGCTGAGGTCCTGTCTGTTCTCTCAGGTGGACGTAACTGATGCGATGACATTATTGGAACAGCAGTGGAATTATCCCAATATTCATTTCTTGGCCAACATTGCTAAAACCAGATCATTTGTCCACTTATCACGTTGCTGTGCGTGAGCCTTTGCTGTGGGCAGAATGTCTGCTGCATTTCTTTCGATTCCACATTACAGGCGACATTTTAGAGCCTGGCTTGGGTGAGACTGGAAATTCCCACCCGAGGTCAATGGAGATTTCTATTGTCGGATCCTCACCCGCTGTGATTCCATGGCAGGCAAGGTGGTAGAGCTCCAGCATAAAAGTTTTATATTGGCTGTAAAATGCTTTGGGACGTCTGGATGTTGTGAACAATGTTTTATTAACACAATTTCTTTGCTATCTATTTGATGTCTAAGTTAGTTTGTCCTTTTCCCAACTCTGCTTTTCAGGTTGCAGGAGGCTCCTGAGAAGATGAAGATCTCCTTCGATGTGTACCAGGCTGATGCTGTGGCAGAATTCCGTAAAACTCAGCCTGGGAAACCCTTCTCAAGAATGTGTGTTTGCAGGTATAGTACAGTACAGGATCGAATTGTTGACTATTTCTCGCGAAGCACAGAACCTTGGAAATGTTTGTTCTGTGTTAAAGGTGCACAAATTGTTTTCAGAAATCTTATTTTGCTCTGTGAACTCACTGACGGAACTCTGATCAGAACCTTCCACACACCTGACGAAGGAACAGCGTTTCCGAAAGCTTGTGGGTTTACTGTCAAAAAAATTGGTTGGACTTTAACCTGGTGTTGTGAGACTTTTTACTGAACTCACTGACAAGCATGGAAGTTAATAGGCCAGTTGTTCCCATTCCCTGTGAATGCATTCTTAAACCAATCACTGTCAGTATGTGGGAATTATCTTGGTGATCTGATTTCCCCCTCTGCCTCTATTCATGTGTGAATTGAAAGAATGATTCCTGGGCATAATGTGTTAAATTATGAACCTCTACCCTTAGATTCATGCAGGGAACTGAAAACCACACTCTGGAACATAATGATGTTGAGTCTGTGTTATTTGATGTGTTTGCTGTTGATGCCTGGCTATTCAAGTCAAATATTTCTTGTACTTGTCAATGCTCTTAAACAATGGTACAAATCCCTCTTTGTGGTTCAGCCAATTAATTTGTAATTTGCTTATCTGTACATTTGTACACTTGCCAAGAATTGAATCCCAATCTGTGTCTGCCCTGAGTTGTGCTCCTAACCATGAAATATGCAGGACCAATAATTTAATTAGCATTCAGAATCATGATTCTACACTCTGACTGCCTCTCATACAGAGCTGGGCTCCAGTCTCTAACCTGAAGTTTAGTAGTGAAGATTAAAAATGAAAATGCTGGAAGCACTCAGCAGCTGTGGAGAGAGAAACACAGTTGACGTTTCAAGTTAATGGCCTTTCATTAGAACACTGTTACTTTCACAATGGAAAGACTGCTTCTGACTTAGTTCCAGTTGAAATAATAGGTAATGTTATTTATTCCCTTTGATTTGATCCAGAATTAAAATGCTGCTCCCACTGGATCAGATAAATGCCAGCATAAAAGGAGGTTGTGTAGCCCAACTTGCCTATATTGGCAATGTCCTCCTGGATTTGCCTTATTCTGTTGCCTTGTCCTTTCTCTGTAATATCTCCTGTCACATCTTGAAACTTAGTGTACGGGGAAGAGATCCAGGACAGAAGCTGTATCTTCAGTCTAAAACACTCATTATTAAAATTACATCACATTTGTAAGTTTTCCTTTGCCTTGGATATCACAAAGCTTGACAGCCCGGCTCAACCTTAAGTTTTCTAGTTCCTAATGTGGCTGACGTGGGTCAGTTAGTAGCACGTTTGCCTCTAAGTCTGTAAATTGTGGATTTAATGAAGGATCCCACTCCAGAGACTTGAACACAGAATCTATGCTGACACTCCGGTGCAGTACTGAGGTTGTGCTGCACTGTCAGGTGTGAAAGTTTGGATGAGACATGAAATTGATGCCCTGTCTGCCCACTCGGGTAGATGTAACAGATAATGGTGAACACAGTTCACAGGGAATTAATTGATTGGACATTGGTGACAGATGGTGAAACATGCCACGTGAATGTGAGTCTTCATTTTTTTAACGTTTTCTGCTTTGGCCTGATGTATCTACAGCTTTGATGGGCCGGTGCCAGACCTACGTGTGATGAAGAAGCTAGCCTTTCAGAGTGGTGAAGTTCCTGTGGTGTTTGCAGTGGTGGATAATGGAGATATCTCCTTCTACACCTTTAAGGAATTCAAACTGCCTGTGGATGTCTACCCCTGACCCTGTTGGAGGCTTGGACAGCTGGCTGTTCCAGGTGCACTCAGGGATATTCTGGACACAGACTTTGGGGTCGGGGCGTGTTGGTTTTAAATGATCGTCGGAAGGATTTTGCCAAGTGGAGGGTTTGATGGGCTGAACTAATTGGGTAACAAGGCACTTGGTGAGGTTGCAGCCTTCGACCATGTGTATGGGAACTTTCAAAACAACATTTTAACCTCTGACAGCTTCTGTTTGAATAAAGCTCCAGCTTCAGGAGAAAACTCCAAAGTCCCTTCCCTTAATTCCTGCTGAAAGCATGTCGGTATCATTTCAAAATTCTAATTGGTACCAGGAAAAAGCCATTGGAGACATGGAATTAGTTGCCCTCAGTTGACATGCAAGCAAGAGAAAAAGCACTCAGTAAAATTGCTCAAAGTGCAAAATTAATATTTTGCAAACTTGTTGACCGATCCTTCTGTTCTACATTTGTGCCAAACTGCTGTTATGTCTTCATGTGATAATACCTCTGCCTCCCTCTCATGTATAACAACGTTTCCTGCATCTTTTCGGTGGTCTTTTTCCTATCCAGGTGACAACAGGACGGTGACGACAATATGTCTTCTATACTGCGCCTTTAACCCCATGAAAGTTCTCTTGGGGTGCTTCACAGGACCATGCACAAGTATTGGATCCGGAGTCACAGGCAGAGATAAAATAGGTCAGAAGACCGAAAGTTTGGTCAAAGGGGTAGGATTTGAGGGGTGTTGTGAAGAAAGTGAGTGAGGTGGAGAGATGTAGAGGGCAGGGCAGTCTCCATATTAACACCCTACCTTGATAGCTGCTGAATATCAACTCAGCAGATTTGGAAGCTTTGGACAGTGATAGAGGGCTGAAGTGAAGACAAAGGGGAGGATCGATCAACTGGAATTTCTCTTTAACTGTTATTTGATTTTATTGTTTTTTTTAATTAGCTTGAATAATAAGTTCCACATAAGTGGCATTATGTGGTTGAAATAAAATCACATTCCCTGGGGAGTTTTAGAAGTGAGTTTTAAAGTAAAATGAGGAATAGAAGAAGAGGCAGAATGTAGATTGCTTCTGAGGGAGCGAGATTTCGTTGAATAAAGGCAACAGGTTTTACAATGTTGAATGAGTTGCTGTGCAATGAAAGATCTGCAGCATAGAATTATAGCTCATTATTCTCCTGTGCATCGTACACTGTCTCCGAATTCATCAGCTTCCATTTACATTTCTCTATGTTTATCTGAGACACCACTGTGTATCATGTTGCACTTCATTAAATGTGTTGCCGCTCGCTGTAGATTTGACGTTTTTCCCGGATGATGTTGCCAGCATGCTTTGAGTTCACTATTTCTCAGTTCAATGTATTTTATTTGTATTCAGTTACTGCAATACGTACATCACAAATTGCCATAATACAATAAAATAGACCTGATAATAAAAGGAGGAAATGTTCTGGACTTCACCCGTACATTTATTTTGACTGTGTATCCCTGAGGGTATTTTTATTTCATTTGAACCAAAGGTTCCCGTAACCACTAACATTAACACTCAGATATTCAGTCAGGTTAAGCTAGTTGTTACTCGCCGTTGGCACTTCTGCCTCTGAGTTGTGGGTACAAATCCCACTCCAGATACAAAATTTATACTGACATTCTAATGTGATACTGAGGGAGAGCGACATTGTCAGTGGTGCTGTTCTTCAGATGAGCCATAGAACTTGTAGCCTTGTCTGCCTGCCCTCTTAGATGGCTGTAAAATATCCCACGGCACTATATCCCCAGTGACCTGACCCCTCAACCAATATCTGAAGGGCCAGGTGTTTTTGTGTGGAAGGTGCTGATGGTGAACTGTCAGTGTTCACTGCCACTAAATGCAACTTCAGGCTATTGGGCATATAGAGTGGAACTTAGTGAGTTACTCTCGCAGAGAGCAGAATGGAGCTTAAATGGCCTCCTGTGCTGTAGCCATTCTATGGTTCTATTTCCAGCTTTGCGCAGAAATCCTAAAATGGTAGCCTGTCATTAGGTTTCTGGCGCAGGTATGCCTCCAGCTTTGCCCTCTCCCAACCAGCCAGGCATTCAATGAAATTTTTAATTTTTTCAACTTCCCCATTCCCACAGCAGCATTTGAAGTTGTAATAAGAACATAAGAAATAGGAGCAGGAATAGGCCATCTAGCCCCTCGAGCCTGCCCTGCCATTCAATGAGATCATGGCTGATCTGATAGTGGTTCAGTTCCACTTACCTGCCCGATCCCCATAACCCTTAATTCCCTTATTGGTCAGAAATCTATCTACCTGTGACTTAAACATATTTTATGAGGTAGCCTCTACTGCTTCAATGGGCAGAGAATTCCAAAGATTCACTACCCTCTGGGAGAAGAAGTTCCTCAATTCTGTTCTAAATTGACTCCCCCTTATTTTGAGGTTGTGTCCTCTAGTTTGTGTTTCCATTCTAAGTGGAAATAATCTATCTGCTTCTACCCTGTCTAGCCCCTTCATTATCTTATATGTCTCTATAAGATCTTCCCTCAGCCTTCTAAACTCTAATGAATACAGGCCCAGTCTACTCCATCTCTCCTCGTAAGCTAACCCCCTCATCTCTGGAATCAACCTGGTGAACCTTCACCCCCTCCAAAGCTAATATATCCTTTCTTAAATAAGGGGACCAAAATTGCACACAGTACTCTAGGTGTGGCGTCACCAGTACCTTGTACAATTGCAGCAAGACCTCCCTGCTTTTATACTCCATCCCTCACGTGATAAAGGCCAACATTTAAGTGATTTAAATTAGGTGCAGTTGGGTTTTAACTGTGCTTAACAATATTTGATAAATAGCAATGGCCCTGTAAATATAATTTTATAATTGTGAGGCACTGTTCAATGATTAAATAGTTTATTCAGCATGTTTTGGTTGCTACCTTCATCACATATGTATGTCCTACCTTTTGTTTGCTCAATGTAATCAGTTTTAGATGTGATTTCATTTTAAAGCTTTTAGCTTACAGTTTGTATCTGAAAATCTACAGTGTGAATGGCTGTTTGCACAACCTGCTTAAATCACTGCTGTTCCACACATGGACTTGCATTGGAGTTGGGGGCAGTATTGGGTAATTTGTCCCCTTGATCCTCCTTCACCATTCAATAAGATGTGGCTGACTGCTTGTGGTCTTGGCTCCACTTTCCCATCTGCTCCTTGTAACCCTTGACTCCCATGCCTAAAAGAAAATCTAGCTAACTCGGCTTTGAATAAATTTAAAGACCCAGCCTCCACAAGGAAGAGAATTTTATACTAATCCTCTGAGGAAAACCATTTCTCCTTATCTCTGGGATGAGAGAGTTTCCTTGAGTTCTAGTTTTCCCATAAGAGGAAACAGCTCCTGGTGTCCACCACATATAGTCCTCTCAAGACCTTACATATTTCAATAAGATTACCTCTGATTTGCCTGTCTACAACTCGTATTCATTTGGGGGCTGCGGGCTTTGTTGGCTGGACCAGCATTTATTGCCCATCCCTGAGGACATTTAAGTCAACCACATTGCTGGGATCTGGAGTCACGTGTAAGCCAGACCAGGTAAGGACAGCAGATCTTCAAGGACATTAGTGAACCAGATGGGTTTTTCCAACAATCAACAATGGTTTCATGGTCATCATTAGCCTATTAATTCCAGATTTTTATTGAATTGAAATTTCACCATCTGCCAGGTGGGGTTTGAACCTTAGTCCCAAGAGCTTTACCCTGGTTCTCTGGATTATTTGTCCAGTGACTATGCCACTGCCTCCTCCTTTCTATCTTGAATTGTGTGGAGAAAGAAATAAATGACTCTGGTGTTCACTTTTCATAGCCCTGGGACATCCTAAAGTGCTTCACAGTTAGAGTTACTTTTGAAGCTTAGTCATAGTTGTAATGATGGAAACATAGCAACTGATTTGCACAAATCAAGATCCTACAAAGAGCAATGTAATAATGACTAGATAATCTATTTAGTGAAGTTGACTGAGGAATAAATATTAGTGAGAACTTTTTCTTTGATGTAGTACCATGTGATCTCTTACAGCCACCACACTTTAGTATCTCTGAAAAACAGCCTCTCCAACAGTAGAGTACTCCCTCGGTATGGAATCTGTAAGCTCAGTTGGCTGGGTGACTGGTTTGTGATCTAGAGCGATGCCAACAGTGTGGGTTCAATTCCCGTACAGGCTGAAGTTATTCAACCTTGCCCCTTACCTGAGGTATGATGATCATAGAATCAGTACAGTGTAGGCCCATCGAGCCTTCACTGACACTAATCTCCCAGACTCTGCACTCACAAGCATGCTAACTGGTCTCCCCTGGTCATGCTGGAGGGGAACAGACTCCCAGGTCTGTAACAAAACAAAATAGTTCCTGCCCACAATTTTAATTTGTCTCTTTGCTCTCTGCAAATCAGCTGAGTGTTTCCAGTGTCCTCAATTTTTTTTTGTTTCAAATACTAAGTCTGTTCAGGCAGACACAACACTGCTGCCTTACACCGCCAGGGACCCGGGTTCGATTCCTGGCTTGGATCACTGTGTGGAGTCTGCATGTTGTCTGTGTCTGTGTGGATTTCCTCTGGCTGCCCCGGTTTCCTTCTGCCATCTGAAAGACATGCTGGTTAGGTGCATTGGCCATGCTAAAATCTCCCTTAGTGCACCCGAACAGGTGCCGGAATGTGGCAATAGGGGATTTTCACAGTAACTTCATTGCAAGGTTAATGTAAGCCTACTTGTGACATTAATAAATAAATAAATGATCCTGTGGCATTATGAGAACACCAGGAATTGCTCTTGCTGCCCTGGCAATACATAGTGATTCTTCAGTCAAACACCAAGGACCGATGAACCAATTATTTATGCTGTTATTGGGATCTATATTTGTAACAATGGTGCCTGCCCTATGCTTTAGCCGTGGTTTTGGGACATTTCAAGGATGTGAAATTTACTATCAAATACAATTTCCTTCTTTAAAGCTCTAAGACCATAAGATGTAGGCACCAAAGTAGACCATTTGGCCTATCGAGTGTGCTTTGTCATTCAATGAGATTGTGATTGATCTGCTGATAATACCCAGCTCCACTTTCCTGCCTTATTCCCATTAGCCTTGATTCCCTTACTGATTAAATATATGTACCTCAGCCTTGAACATACTTAACAACCCAGCCTCCACAGTCCTCTGCGGTAAAAACTTCCACAGCTTCACTACCTTCTGAGAGAAGAAATCCCTCCTCACCTCTGTTGCAAATTCTTTGCAATATATGTGAAATAAGAATTTAATGCCACTGATCCATTTATTTTAATTTTGAGTTTGTTTTAATTCCTTTTATTCAATGCTCTTTTTTGCATTCAGACCAATGTAAATGGGGAGCTTTCTGCTGCCATTTAATTAACAAATCTCACTTTGAAATTTCAGATTGTTATACATTTTGGGGTGGATTTTCTACTGGTAATGTTGGTACAGTCCTGGCGTAATGCACGGGAAATGTTCATGTAAGTGGGCTACGTACAAAAGCACGGATGTTCCTATTTCTGTGACCTTTTGCTTTGGTTCCAGACTTGTTCAGCCTGGATCAGGCCCTGCCCACAGTCTACGCTATACCCCCAGGTCAACATTGTGAAATCCTGCTGATTGCGCTGGGTTCAAATTGAGTTCATATTCTTGTTTGTAAGTTTCTCATATCAAACAATGCTTCAGTACATATCATGAACCCTGCGTATGTTTAATGCAAGGGCATTCCATGTCCTAGAAATGAAACAGCCAATTTATTAATAACTACTTTTATTGAAAAAAAGTGAGAGAAGAGATGAAACTCAGTATGGAAAGGCTACTGCCTTGTAAATTTTTCAAATACAAAATGTTTAGTAAACTTTAAAACAGGCAACAAGAAAAGCAACAGTAAAGAACAACATTTACAATTAACTACAATAATGGTTAGTCAAACCGCATGCAAAAGGCTGAGATGGTTTTGAAAAATTTCATCAAGTAGTCACAGAATCCTACAGTGCAGAAGGAAGCTGCTTGGCCCATTGAGATTGCATCAAACACAATCCCACCCATGCCTTATCCCATGCATTTACCCTAGCGAGTCCCTCTGACACTAAGGGGCAATTTAGCATAGCCAATCCACCTAACCCACACATCTTTGGACTGTGGGAGGAAACCTGAGTGTCCGGAGGAAACCCACACAGACGTGGGGAGAACGTACAAACTCCACAGACAATGTAGGATCAAGGAAAACCCTAAAGCTTTCTATAGATATGTCAGAAATAGAAGAATGACTAGGGTAAGATTAGGGCCAGTCAAGGACAGTCGTGGGAAGTTGTGCGTGGAGTCTGAAGAGATAGGCGAGGCGCTCAATGAATATTTTTCATCAGTATTCACACAGGAAAAAGATAATGTTGTCAAGGAAAATACAGAGATACAGGCTATTAGACTAGACGGGGTTGAGGTTCAAAAGGATGAGATGTTAGCAATTCTGGAAAGTCTGAAAACAGTAAGTCCCCAAGGCCGGATGGGATTTATCTTAGAATTCTCTGGGAGGCTAAGGAAGAGATTGCAGAGCCTTTGGCTTTGACCTTTAGGTTGTCATTGTCTACAGGAATAGTGCCAGAAGACCGGAGGATAGCAAATGTTGTCCCCTTATTCAAGAAGGGGAGTAGAGACAACCCTGGTAATTATAGACCAGTGAGCCTGACTTTTGTGGGCAACGTTTTGGAAAGGATTATAAGAGATAGGATTTATAATCATCTAGAAAGGAATAATTTGCTTAGGGATAGTCAACACGATTTTGTGAAGGGTAGGTCGTGCCTCACAAACCTTATTGAGTTCTTTGAGAAGGTGACCAAAGAGGTGGATGAGGGTAAAGTAGCTGATCTGGTGTGCATGGATTTCAGTAAAGCATTTGATAAGGTTCCCCATGGTAAGCTATTGTAGAAGATACGGAGGCATGGGATTGAGGGTGATTTAGTGGTTTGGATCAGAAATTGGCTACCTGTAAGAAGACAGAGGATGGTGATTGATGGGAAATGTTCATCCTGGAGTTTAGTTACTAGTGGTGTACCGCAAGGATCTGTTTTGGGGCCACTGCTGTTTGTCATTTTTATAAATGCCCTGGATGAGGGCACGGAAGGATGGGTTAGTAAATTTGCGGATGACACTAAAATCGGTGGAGTTGTGGACAGTGCGGAAGGATGTTGCAGGTTACAGAGGGACATAGATAAGCTGCAGAACTGGGCTGAGAGTTGGCAAATGGTGTTTAATGTGGAAAGTGTGAAATGATTCACTTTGGAAGGAGTAACAGGAATACAGAGTACTGGGCTAACGGTCAGATACTTGGTAGTGTGGTTGAGCAGAGAGGTCTTGGTGTCCATGTGCATAGATCCCTGAAAGTTGGCACCCTGGTTGATAGGGTTGTTAAGAAGGCATACGGTGTGTTAGCTTTTATTGGTAGAGGGATTGAGTTTAGGAGCCATGAGGTCATGTTGCAGCTATACAAAACTCTAGTGCAGCCGCACTTGGAGTATTGCGTACAGTTCTGGTTGCCGCATTATAGGAAGGATGTGGAAGCATTGGAAAGGGTGCAGAGGAGGTTTACCAGGATGTTGCCTGGTATGGTGGGAAGGTCTTATGAGGAAAGGCTGAGGGACTTGAGGTTATTTTCGTTAGAGAGAAGGTTAAGAGACTTAATAGAGGTATATAAGATGATCAGAGGATTAGGTAGGGTGGACAGTGAGAGCCTTTTTCCTCAGATGAAAATGGCTAGCATGAGGGGACATAGCTTTAAATTGAGGAGTGATAGATAAAGAACAAAGAACAAAATCAGCCTGGGAAACAGGCCCTTCGGCCCAACGAGCCCGTGCCGCCAACCCAACACCACCAGTCCACCTTTCTACCCATGACCCCTATCTAATGTTTTATGGCCATCCAGATTGAGGGAAACCGATTTAGGGACAATTTATTCCTGCCAATCAGCCTAACAGCACATCTTTGGGGTGTGGGAGGAAACCGGAGCACCCGGAGAAAACCCACGCAAGCACGGGGAGAATGTGCAAACTCCCACAGACACCGGCCCAAATCCATGTGTCTGCACAGCAATCAGTGATAGTCACTGAGCTGTCGTCTTGCCCAGTATCTGGTCCAGTTTAGGCACACACTAACGACATGAAGCACTAGGCCAATCTCAAACAACCAAGAGCCCCAGTACGACCCATCGCGTGTATGCCCCTCGTTGGACGCGAGGTGGACTGACTTAAAACCTGTGAATGAAAAGAGACAGCTGTCAGAGGTAGTCTTTTCTTAGAGAGTAGCAAGGGCATGGAATGCCCTGCTTGCAACAGTAGTGGACTCACCAATATTGAGGGCATTTAAATGGTCATTGGATAAACATATGGATGATATTGGAATAGTGTAGGCTAAATGGGCTTTAGATTGGTTTCACAGGTTGGTGCAACATCGAGGACCGAAGGGCCTGTATTGCACTGTAATGTTCTACATTCTATGATCCAAGGTAGGAATTGAACCTGGGTACCTGATGCTGTGAGGCAGCAGTGCTAGCCACTGTGTCACCGTGGTGCCCCGGATAAAGTCTCAGTTTAATCTCATTGGCTACCTCGATCTTTTACTTTACCTTAACCTGTGCAAACCATGACGTCAGGCATCAGCATATCCCCAGTGCAATGGGTTAGCCTCGTCCTTGGCCTGATCATGGTTTCACCTATGTTTTTATTTCAGATCTCCAGCATCTGCAGTATATTGCTTTTATTTCACCCAAATATAGGACAGTTACTGTGAAATCTAACAAAGGATTTCAGAAGGATGGCTGTTCTTCACCCATGGATGGCACAGTGGCGAAATCTAACAAGGGATTTCAGAAGGATGGCTGTTCTTCACCCACGGACGGCACAGTGGTTGGCACTACTGCCTCACAACTCCAGGGACCTGAGTTCAATTCCCAGCTTGGATCACTTTCTATGCAAGTTTGCATGTTCTCCCCAAGTCTCGTGGCTTTCCTTCAACAGTGAGAAAGACATGTTGGTTAGGTTCATTGGCCATGCTAAATTTTCCTGAAATGTATCCGAACAGGTGCAGAGTGTGGCGACTAGAGGACATTATAGTGTTAATGTAAGCCTACTTGTGACACTAATAAATTAACTTTTTAAAAATTTAACTTATTATTTATTTGTCACAAGTAAGGCTTACATTAAGTTTTGATTTGATTTATTATTGTCACATGTATTTACAGTGAAAAGTATTGTTTCTTGCGTGTTATACAGACAAAGCATACCGTTCATAGAAAAGGAAATGAGAGGGTGCAGAATGTAGTGCTACAGTCATAGCTAGGATGTAGAGAAAGATCAACTTAATGCAAGGTTTAATTCAAAAGTCTTACAGCAGCAGGGCAGAAGCTGTTCTTGAGTCGGTTAGTACGTGACCTCAGACTTTTGTATCTTTTTCCCGAAGGAAGAAGGTGGAAGAGAGAATGTCCGGGGTGCTTGGGATCCTTAATCATGCTGGCTGCTTTTCCGAGGCAGCCGGAAGTGTGGATGGGAAGCTGGTTTGCATGATGGACTGGCTACAGTGAAATTCCCCTCGTCGCCACAGTCCGGTGCCCATATGGGTCAATGCACCTCCCCAGCACGTCTTTCAGACTGTGGGAGGAAACCGGAGAATCTGGAGGAAACCCACGCAGACACGGGGAGAATGTGCAGACTCCACACAGACAGTGACCCAAGCTGGGAATCGAACCAGGTCCCTGGCACTGTGAAGAAGCAGTGCTAACCACAGTGCCACCATTTCACCCAAACTTCAAAGATTTGAAATTTGCAGGTAGAGGATGTGGATGTGGTTAAGAAGGCATATGGTATACTGGCCTTCATCAATCAAGGGATTGAGTTGAGGAGTCAGGAGATAATGCTGCAGCTTTATAACACCCTGGTCAGACCCCACTAGGAATACTGTGCTCAGTTTTGGTCGCCTCATTACAGGAGGGCTGTAGAACATAGAACATTACAGTGCAGTACAGGCCCTTCGGCCCTCGATGGTTCCACTGGTCGGTGCAACAATCTAATGACCCTACGCTAATTGAAAGGGTGCAGAGGAGATTTACAAGGATGTTGCCTGGATTGGGTGGCATGCCTTATGAAGATAGGTTGAGGGCGTTTGGTCTTTTCTCCTTGGAGAGACGAAGGACGAGAGGTGACCTGATAGAGGTGTATAAGATGTTGAGAGGTATAGATAGGGTGGATTCTCAGAGGCTATTTCCCAGGACTGAAATGGTCGCTATGAGAGGACACAAGTTTAAGGTGCTGGGGAGCAGGTACAGAGGAAATGTCAAGGGTAAGTTTTTCACTCAGAGGGTGGTGGGTGAGTGGAATCGGCTGCCGTCGGTGGTGGTGGAGGCAAATTTGATAGGATCTTTTAAGAGTCTTCTGGATGAGTACATGGGATTTAATAGGAGTGAGAGTTATAGGTAAGAGTTATAGGTAGGGATTTGACCAGCACAACTTGTGGGCCAAAGGGCCTGTCTGTGCTGTAGATTCTAGATGTATGATTCTAGATTCTATGTTCTAGAAGGATGGATGTCCTCCACAGGGTGGTTGGTGGGAGCAGCTGAGGTACCATCGGCTGTTGTTGTACATAAAGTCCTCCGGCCACTAGAGGCGCGCTGGCAGGCGCTGCGCTACTGATTGGGACAATGCTGCCGTGCAGGGGCTGCCTGGCGCTCTGCCTCCGCCGACTGGCGGCTTCAGCTCGGGCCGCGGTGGGCAACAGACCGATAGGCCTGGCAGCGACAGCTGCACCACGCAGGTAAAGGGTGCGCTCAGGGAGAAATCGACCCTACCTCGCCGGAAGGGTATAGGCTGTGCTCAGGCACCGGCGCGGTGCGGGGCGGCTGGGGCTTTATTGATAAAAGCGACGGGCACTTCGCCCCGCTGTGGGCTCAGCTGTGGCGGAGGCTGACGGGAGTTGTAGTCCTGTCACTGCCGCGGGAGCTGACGGGAGTTGTAGTCTCTTCACCCCGTCGCTTTTTTTCTGCCGCGGTGGCTGATGGGAGTTGTAGTCCTGTCACTGCCACGGGAGTTGTAGTCTCGCTCGCGCGCTCTCAATCTCTGCCGCGGTGGCTGATGGGAGTTATAGTCTCCTCTCTCTGCCGCGGTGGCTGATGGGAGTTATAGTCTCCTCTCTCTGCCTCGGCGGCTGACGGGAGCTGTAGTTTCTCTCTCTCTCTCTCTCTCTCTCTCTCTGCCTCGGCGGCTGACGGGAGTTGTAGTTTCCTCTCGCTCTGCCTCGGCGGCTGACGGGAGTTGTAGTTTCCTTTCGCTGCCGCGGCGGCTGACGGGAGTTGTAGTCCTTTCGCTGCCGTCTTCAATGTTGGTTGCAGGGGGAGGACTACAACTCCCGGCGTTACCAGCGCAGGGTGCCGCCCCCTCCTCTGTTCACTCACACTGCAGAGCTGACAGGTGTGTTTGTTGCAGCATTTCCTTTGGGGCTGAGGGAAGGTATTGAAGCAACTGTCCTGTTTTATTTACTTTTAAACCTCAAACTTCTCAATCTGTAAACAGATGGGCTGAAATGTGTAACAATCTCCTAATTTGTAATCTATTGGTTGCTTTTGAGCTTAATAACTTTAGACAATGAGTAGAAATCAGTGGGTGATGTGTTTTAAAACTTGATTAATTTTGTTTGGTTTATGTTAGAAATGTTTTTCCAATTGCTAATGAAAACAGTAGAAGTTAATGCAGTATGAAGTTAATGACAGTTTGATGGATGGACTCTGAATTTTGCTGCTGTTTAGGTGCCTGTTAGGGTGAATATTAAACTATCTATGAAGGTTGTGGTGTACATACAAACACTTTTCCTAGCCTTGGGCATTGAATAATGTATTTCTAGCCTGGACAGTGCTTGGTAGGGATGTTCCAGAATAATAATTTTCCTGCAGGTCATTTAATAGATTTATTACAACACAGAAGAAGGCCATTTAGCTCACCATGCCTTGCTGGCTGTTCTCGATTGCAATTTGGGCAGCGTGCCTTAATGATTATTGTCCTGTGGTTCTGACATCCATCATTATGAAATGCTTCGAAAGGTTAGTCAAGGCACAAATCGATTCCAGCCTCCCCGATTGCCTGGATCCACTACAGTTCAACCACTGCCATAACAGGTCCATAGCAGACGCCATCTCTTTGGCTCTACACTCAGTAAGATGATGAAGGGGATGGATAGGGTAGAGGTGGAGAGACTCTTCCCGCTCAGAAAGGACGGCAGGACTAGAGGGCACAGCCTCAAGATAAGGGGGGGGGCGGAGGGGGGGGGGGAGGAGGGGAGGGGGGGCAGTTTAGATCCGAGTTGAGGGGGAACTTCTTCACTCAAAGGGTGGTGAATGTCTGGAATTCTCTGCCTGTTGAAGTGGTGGAGGCTGCCTCGCTAAATATATTTAAGACACGGGTAGATAGGTTTTTGGTAGGCAAGGGGATTAAGGGTTATGAGGAGAAAGCGGGAATGTGGAACTGAGCCACTTCAGATCAGCCATTACTTTATTGAATGGCGGGGCAGGCTCGAGGGGCTAGATGGCCTACTCCTGCTCCTATTTCTTATGTTCTTATGTTCTCAACCCTGGAACACCTAGATAACAAAGACACCTATTTCAGATTCCTATTTATTGATTACAGTTCGGCCTTTAATATTATTCTTATGAAACTCATGTCTAAACTCCGAGGACTGGGGCTCGGCTGCTCCCTCTGCAACTGAATCCTAGACTTCCGAACCCACAGACTGCAATCAGTAAGGATTGGCAACAACACCTCTTCCATGAATATCCTCAACACCAGTGTCCCCCAACCCCTTACTGTGTTCCTTATACACCTATGACTGTGTGGCCAAATTCCCCTCCAACTCGATTTTTCAAGTTTGCTGATGACACCACCGTAGTGGGTTGGATCTCAGACAATGATGAGACAGAGTACAGGAATGAGATAGAGAAACTGGTGCGATGACAATAATCTTTTCCTCAAATAATCAGCAATACAAAGGAGATAGTCATCGACTTCAGGAAGTGTAGTGGCGGACATGCCTCTGGCTACAGCAATGGGGACAAAGTAGAAATGATCTAAGCTTTTAGGCATCCAGATCACTAACAACCTATCCTGGACCTTCCATACCGATGCTATAGTTGAGAAATTAGAGGCCTCGGTGGGCTTTCTTTAAGGAAAGTATGGCTCCTGCTCTGTCCGAGACCACAATAAACTACAAGGGGTCATGAACGAGCCTAGTCCGTCACACAAATCAGCCTCCCATCCATTGATTCTGTCTATACTTCCCATTACTTCGGAAAAGCAGCCAGTGTAGCCAGGGACCCAACGCACTCTGGATATTCTCCCTTCTACCTCTTGCATCAGGAAAAGCTTACAAAAGTCTGAGGACACGTATCACTGATTCAAGAACAGCTTCTTCCCTGCTGCTATCAGACTTTGGGGAGATCTACCTCGTATTAAGTTGATCTTTCTCTACACCTTAGACATGACTGTAACACTATATTCTGCACTCTCTCCTTTCCTTCTGTATGTATGGCCTGCTTTGTCATGTGTAGCGTGCAAGAAACAATACTCTTCACTGTATAACAATACATGTGACAGTAATAAGTCAGATCAGTTCATATACTGCCCCTTTCTTGTTAGCATCTATTAGGTTCTGTTGATGGATACCCAGTAGTTTAAGGTGATAAGGTGAACAGGTGTTGGGTATTGAGTTAATTATACACAAATGCCTATTAAAAAAAGGAGTGTCTTCTTTACCAGCAGGCTTGGAATTTCTCTGATATCATTCTTTTCAGCTGTTTAGAAAATGTAGAATGTTCTAAGACACAAAGAGGCTATTTTGGCCTTAATCTAATCCTATTTTCCAGCGCTTGGTGATTGAGCTGGGGGTTGTGAGGCTTCAGGCCAAACACTTTTTTTTAAAAGACTTGAGGATTTATGTCTCGACCACCCTTTCAGGAATTGAGTTCCAGACCTCTACTACCTTTTGGGTGAAAAATGTCTTTCGTCTTCTCCCCTCTAATTCTTCTGCCAATCATTCTATGCCCCGTGGTCACTGACCACTCTTCCCAGGGAAACGGGTCCTTCCCGTCCACTCCACTAGGCTCCTCACAATCTTGTACACATCATTCAAATCTCACCTCAGTTCCAAGGTCAACCCCGGCCTCTTCAATCTTTTCTTTGCTGCAATGTTCCAATCCTTGAAGGGTCTTCATAAATCTCCCCTTTCCTATGAAATTACATCCTTTTTGTAATTAAGTGACCAGAATTGCACGCAGTATCCAAGTTGTGGCCTAATAAGAGTTTCTGTTTATTGTTCCATCATAAACATTTTGCCCTTACTTTCCTTGTTAGCTATGACATAGAATGTGTTTCATATGCCTTCTTAACCACTCTATCCTTGAAAGTAGCTGAACAATATGCAGACAAGCACTTCAATGTCCCTCACTTGCTCTACACTCCTTGGTTGTCTCCCATTTATTGTGTATTCCCTTGCCCTGTTCCACCCTCTCAAGCGCATCCGGGTGTTAGAGATGGAACGGTGGTAGGACTGGAGGGTCTTGATGACATTACTGTTACTAGAGAGGTGGTGCTCGACAGACTGGAGGGGGCTGATTGTGGACAAGTCGCCAGGACCGGATGGAATGCATCCGAGGGTTCTGAAAGAAATGGCGGAGGTGATAGTGGATGCCTTGGTGGTTATTTTCCAGACGTCGCTGGATTCCGGGGAAGTGCCGGAAGATTGGAAAGCGGCTAATGTTACGCCGTTGTTTAAGAAGGGTGCCAGGCAAAAGGCGGGGAATTATAGGCCGGTTAGTTTAACGTCTGTTGTAGGTAAAATGTTAGAATCCGTCATCAAGGAGGAAATAGCGAGGCATCTTGAGGGGAATTGCTTGATAGAGCAGACGCAGCACGGTTTCATTAAAGGGAAGTCGTGTCTGACAAATTTACTGGAGTTCTATGAGTATGTGTCTAGGGCGGTGGATAGAGGAGAGCCAGTGGATGTGGTCTTTCTTGATTTTCAGAAGTCGTTTGACAAGGTACCTCACAAGAGGTTATTGCAGAAGGTCAGGGGACATGGAGTTGGGGGTAGGGTGTTAGCGTGGATAGAGGACTGGTTGTCAAATAGGAGGCAGAGAGTGGGGGTCAATGGGTGCTATTCGGATTGGCGGTTGGTGACTAGTGGAGTGCCTCGGGTCGGTGCTGGGGCCTCAGCTATTTACCATTTATATAGATGATCTGGAGGAGGGAACGGAGTGTATGGTGTCGAAATTTGCTGATGACACCAAGATTGGTGGAACGGCAAATTGTGCGGAGGGTGTGGAGAGTCTGCAGAAGGATCTAGATGGGCTGGGCGAATGGGCCAGGAACTGGCAAATGGAATTTAATGTTGGCAAGTGCGAGGTGGTCCACTTTGGTAGGAATAATGGTAGGAAGGATTATTACTTACGTGGAGAAAAACTGCAGCAGGCGGCGGTGCAGAGGGACCTCGGGGTCCTTGTGCATGAGTCGCAAAAACCCAGCTTGCAGGTGCAGCAGGTGGTCAGGAAGGCGAATGGGATGCTGGCCTTCATAGTGAGGGGGATTGAATATAAAAGTAGGGAGGTCTTGCTGCGGCTGTATAGGGCATTGGTGAGGCTGCAGCTGGAGTACTGTGTGCAGTTTTGGGCGCCGTACTTACGCAAGGATATTTTGGCCTTGGAGGGAGTGCAGAGGAGGTTTACTAGGCTGATGCCGGAGTTGAGGGGGTTGAGCTATGAGGAGAGGCTGAATAAACTAGGCTTGTACTCGTTAGAGTTTAGAAGAATGAGGGGAGATTTCATTGAGACATATAAGATGATGAATGGGATGGATAGGATAGAGGTGGAGAGACTCTTCCCGCTCAGAAAGGACAGTAGGACTAGGGGGCACAGCCTCAAGATAAAGGGGGGACGGTTTAGAACGGAGTTGAGGAAGAACTTCTTCACTCAAAGGGTGGTGAATCTCTGGAATTCTCTGCCCGTTGAAGTGGTGGAGGCTGCCTCGCTAAATATTTTTAAGACGCGGGTTGATGGGTTTTTGATAGGCGAGGGGATGAAGGGTTATGGGGAGAGGGCGGGAAGGTGGAACTGAGCCACGACAGGTCAGCCATGATCTTATTGAATGGCAGGGCAGGCTCGAAGGGCTAGATGGCCTACTCCTGCTCCTATTTCTTATGTTCTTATCACCTCACACTCTTAATTTGTCGCTTTTTGCCCAGTCCATTTGTGTAGTAATTCAGCAGGTTTTCCATCACCAACACCCTTTACTGAGCACCAAAGGTAAAAGCTGCTCCTGTGGCTTACAGTCGGGTAGTCTTCACCTCAGAACCTACAACCTCAGAACTTACAGCCTTTAAAAACCTTCGCTTGCTACTTCCTATTGGGCAAGCCTCTCCTTGCTCAATAAGGCAGTCTGTCCTCCACAAAGCTCACGTGTCGATCTATTAATGATTTCCCCGTGCCCTTCATGGTCGTTGTGATAATTTGATAACTTCTTGCAGTCCACAGCTTTCTTCCTCACAGCCGCGTGACCACTTGTTGTGCCGACTGAGCTGGAAATTGCAATTGTCTAAATGGGGGAGGTCGGACTGTGTTAAAACCTTGTGACAGCTACCCGGCATTTCATATCCTGCATTCTTTATGGATGTGGAAAAAGCATTAATTGTTCCTAGGAACTTGATCCTTTAGGGGATTATATTGAAGCAATGCTAGAAATATTTTGTTTAGAAGTGCCAAGTAACTTTGTGGGCTAAACTTGAAATAAAATTATTCAGTGAATGTGGGTGTCGGTGACGACCTACATTTATTACCAATCCCTAATTGCCCTTGAAAGGGCAAGTGGTGAATTGACATTTTGAATCATATGTGGACCATATGCTGAAGGTACTCTCACAGCACTGTTAAGGATGGAGCTTTGGCATCTGGTGTTAGGTCGATTAACCGTGCTAAGTTGCCCCTTAATGTCAGGGACTCTAACCAGGATAAATACATGGGGTTACCAGGAAAGGGCCTGGACAGGATTGTTGTCAGTGTTGGCTGGATGGGCTGAATGGTCTCTTTTTCTACTGTAGGGATTCAATGACTCTAATAGTAAAAGCATGTTGCTATGTTTCCCACGCAGGATGGTGTTTGGTTTGGGGCGCTGTCAGGGAGGTCAATGTGGCATCGGCCTATGGCTTGCAGCGCCTGTGTCATTCTCTGACCCTTACCGTAGTGCAGGTGTTTCGAAGTACAAGAAAAGACCAAACCATGGGTTTGGCACAACAGACTGTTCCACAACTATTAGCTACAGGTTGCAGATGTTCTGATGCTGTGAAATGATGTAGAGATGCCAGCGTTGGACTGGGGTAAACACAGTAAGAAGTCTCTCAACACCAGGTTAAAGTCCAACAAATTTATTTGATAGTAAACCCACAAGCTTTTGGGGTTTTCCCCTTCGTCAGGTGATCAAATAAACTTGTTGGACTTTAACCTGATGTTGTGAGACTTCTTGCTGTGAGTTGAGCCACTTGCTTTGGTTTATTAGACAACCTTCCAAAATTCAGGAGCAAAATGCTCTTGAGTCACTCTAAAGGTCTACATTAACTGATGGTGGGGTGGCTGTTGGATCATAGGTGCTATAGAAATTTGGATTAGGTCAAGAAATCTCAGATTTTGCCTTGCCCAAGTACACAGGAGTACTTGGAGAGATCTTGACCCTCAATGCTGAGTACTTCTATCGGGAGGGACGGTTCAAGAGTATCACTAAAGTGATAGGAAACCCATAGGAAGTACGTGGGGCATTCTCAGTCCCCATTATTTGGCCTGACCTCAGCCTTCACAGTTTTATTAAACCCCTTACTAGTTGCAGTCTTCATTCAACATGCAAGGAACATCAAATTACATTTATATAGTTAATGCCTTTAGAGCAGTGAGATGACCCAAGGCATATTGGGGACAGAAGCTGACACTGAGGCACATAAGGGGACGTTGAGATAAAAGACCAAAGGCTTGATCAGAGAGGTAGCTTTTAGCTTCGTAAGCGAGGGGACAGAAATAGAGAATGGAGATCCTTAAGAAGTGATTCCAGAACTTGGCTAGCTGCCGGTGGTATATTATTGAAAGCGGAAATGCACGTGAGATCAGTGGCGGAGCAGCGCAGCTATCTCAAAGGCTTGGAAATTGGAGGAGATATAGACGTAGGGAGGGGTGAGGCAATGAAGGAATTTGAAAAGGTGGACAAAAATTTTGAAATCAAGGTATTGCTTAACTGGGAGACAGTGTAGATCATTGAGCACAAGGATGATGGGTAAATGGAACTTGTTGCGAGTTAACACATGGGCAGCAAAGCTTTGGATCAGCCTTAAGCATTTCCAGCCTGGATGAGGGGCTGGCAAAAGTAACTTCTAGTAAATTGTCAATCAGTTCAGAAAATCCTTGCACTGTCGTGACACGCATGATTTGTGGAAGTTTTGCTTTGTCTTTGTTGATCAGAGCTCAACATGTTCATAGAATCTTACAGCATAGAAAGGGAACTCTCGGCCATCATGACTGTGCTCGGATCTTTGAAAGAGCCATCGTATTCTGTTGGGTAGAGTGGAGATTATCATGGGAAAAACATGCTCCAAGGCAATCTTTTGGAGGATCATGGGGTAATGTACAGGATGGGATAGGGGGATGTGGGATATGAAGAGACTGAAACCATCAAGACACAAGAAAGAGTGGAACCTGAAGAGAATACTGCCGTGGGCTGGGTGGAGAAGTTTGGAATGGTCCTCAACATTGAAGATGCCAAGTGGTGAAGGAGGGATAGTGAGTTGGGATTGCGCACATGTGATGTGATCAGGACTACCTTTGGTGCTGTGTTCAAATCTTGGGAGGAGGTGACCAGGTAGATAGTTAATAAAGGCACGTTCAGGTGTCCTCCTCAAAGTGAATTCTTTGAATGAATCATTTGTTCCCTACTCCAAACTCCTGCACCACCTCCTGCCTCTCCCACTGTAAAGAATGCAACCGAAATGCATATTGATGAATAAATTGGTGGTGCGTAGGTAATGGTGTTAAATCCCTGAAGTCTGCTAGGTATGTGTTAATCTCCCATCATCTTTTGGAGGGTTTTTATGTGAGATATTTTCTTGATTAGCTCCATAAGCAGAAAGTATGTCTCTGACAACCCTGACTCTGTCTTTTATCTGTCCAGCGATGAGATGTCAGAACCTTAAAATCAGAGCAAGGCCATTAAAGGGTGTCCTGGAACAAAGGGTAGTAGAAATCTGGAACTCTTTCTGAGAAAGCTACTGAAGCTGGAGTCAATAGAAAATTCAAAATTGCAATCAGTAGATTTTTTTTGTTTGGCAAGGTATTACAGGTCACAGAGCCAAGGCAGATATACGGGTTGGGATTTTACCATCCCACACACCACGGGCAAGGGCAGACCATGGGAAGGTCTGTTGACCTCGGGTGGGATCTTATCGTTTCGGGATGAGCAGGACTGTAAACTCCCACCCATTGAGTTGAGAGTTAGATCAGCCATGACCTAATTGAATGGTCGAACAGGTTTGTAGGCATGAATGACCTTGTGTATGTCGGGAAATTATAATAAGAGCAAGGCATCCAATAACAGTGAACACCAGGTTCAGGAAGAACATCACTTGCAACCAAGCAGTGCTTCTTCCTTCAAAAGCAGGCTGAGTGCGCACACTCACCCACCAGAGATTAGCCTCGAAAAAAGAGTTTTTGATTAAAATGGTTAAATTAACAGTGTACAGTATAAAACGGTGAGTTGTGCATTTCACTAGCCTTCTCGGAACAGACAATAAAAATAAATAGCCTTCAGTACGTTGGCACACTGGTTAGCACTGCTGCATCACAACACGGTGGATCTGGGTTCAATTCTGGCCTGGGACCACTGCCTGTGTGGAGTTTGCACATTCTCCCTGTGTCTGTGTGGGTTTCCTCCGGGTGCTCCGGTTTCCCCCTGCAGCCCCTTAGCGTTCCAAGATGTGTAGATTAAGGGGAGTAACAGGGTAAATACATGGGGTTATGGGAATAGGATCTCTGTCAGAGAATTGGTGTAGAATTTGACCCCGATGGGCCAAATGGTCCCCTTCTGCACTGCAGAGATTCTATAATTCCGAAACAGAAGTTCATGTATTACACAATGGAGCTATAGCTTCAAACAGGCTGACCTTCTTTGGTGATAGCCCAATCTTAACTACCTCTAGTGCTTTGTTATTGAACTAGTAACCCAAGAGACCTGCACTGATAACTCAGAGAATGGCACTTTGAGAGTTTGAATTCAGTCACGTTTTTAAGAAGTTCGTTCAGTGGATGTGGATTTCAGTGGCACAGCCAATATTTGTTGCCCATCCTTGATTGTTCTTGTGAAGGTGGTAGTGGGCCGCCACCTTGAATGAAGTAAATAAACTTGAAATAAGAATCTGGTACCAGTAAAAGTGACCACAAAGCTGTCAGATTGTCTCCAGAAACGCGACTGGTTCAGCCATGTCCTTTGGGGAAACCTGCTGTTCTTACTGATTTGGTTTGATTTATTATTGTCACGTGGTAGTATACAATGAAAAGTGCTGTTTCTTGCACGCTACACAAAGCATACCGTACATAGAAAAGGAAGGGAGTGCAGAATGTAGTGTTAGAGTCATAGTTAGCGTACCGGGCCTGGCCCACGTACGATTCCAGTCTACGCTGTTGCGTGGTTGTCTCTCTTACCTCGCAAGCCACTCAGTTGTATTAAATAGAAGAAAGCTCACCAGTACCCTCTCAGACCAACAAGGGATGGACAATAGGTTTCAGACTTGCCAGCGATGCCCATTCTCTGGAATGAGGGATGAAAGTAAGTATTTGCTAGCTGGAAAAATAAATTACAAAGTCTATGATGTAGAATGGTCGATGGGCTGTCCACTTAAAACCTCCATAATTGGCCATCATTGTTCATTATCCTGGGGAGATATATTTAAACAGAAGTAGGCGGCACGGTAGCACAGTAGTTAGCACTGCTGCTTCACAGCTCCAGGATCCTGGGTTTGATCCCTGACGTGGGTCACTGTCTGTGTGGAGTTTGCACATCCTCCTCGTGTCTGTGTGGGTTTCCTCCGGGTACTCTGGTTTCCTTCCACAGTCCAAAGATGTGCGGGTTAGGTTGATTAGCTATGCTAAAAAATTGCCCCTTAGTGTCCTGGGATGTGTAGGTTAGAGGGATTAGTGGGTATAATATGGGGGTAGGGCCTGGGTGGGATTGTATTCGGTGCAGACTCGATGGGCCGAAGGGCCTCTTTATGCACTGTAGGGTTCTATGGTAAGTCTGTATCTCTTGTGATCAGCAGCTTTTCACAGATGATCAATTTCTTGGAATGTTCCTCCCAGTATAATTGCAGCTTTCAGTGAAGTATGGAAACGTCTGGTAGCTTGATTATTTGTAGCAACATAGTGTTCTGAGCTCATTGAACACAGGGAAAAATGTTCACAAATCCAAGTCTGTCATAGGTACTTTCTCAAGTTCATTTTGTGGGAGTTGACTCGAGTTGCATCATAACATATTCTGGGTGTAACAAAAGCAGCTTCATTTCCCAGTGAGGTGAACACGCAGTTATATTCCGACTCACTTAAATCAGAAAGTTATCATTGTTTTGCCATCCCTCTGTGGCTTTGCCCTCTCTATCTTTGTAATCTCTAGCGATACTGTCTGAACTATTTAGCATTTCCAGTATTTTCAGCTGTTGTTTCAGATTTCCATCATTGTGATGACAGTAATGTAATCGATACATAATATATATTTTCTGTTTGAGGGGAATGTTTAAAATTCAGTTTTTTTCAGCAGGCAGCTGGTGTGTCTAGAAAACATTTAGTGCAGAAGCTGGGGAGTAGGATAATTACTCATTTTAGTTGTGCAGAGTCTACTTAGGATAGAGCTAATGGATTTTTGTTTATACTTGGAGATTTCCCCTGGGGTTTTTGGTTAAAGAGATGGAAGGTAGGTTTAGGTGGTTAATGAGAAGAGCTAGGTCTGTAACAGAGAAACAGCTTTTCAGTTCTGGCTGGGGTTTGTTTGAAAACAGAGTAACAGAAGCTGCTTTGAAACTCATTTTATCTCTGAAAGCTTCACTTATAGCAGTATATTTATGGTTGCTGACTGCATTTATAATGGCTTTTTAGTCTGTTAGAAGAATGTTCCTTGGTTGGGACTGAAATTAAATTTGTTCCTTTTCATTTTTAAATATTGTTCAACTGTTAGTAGTTAAGCTGCTTCATTTGTTAGAATTATAGTTAAACTGTTTTATTATATAAAGTTTGTTTTACTGTAAAAGATCCCTAACTTGTCAGCAAATTACTCCTAGAATGAATCAACTATCTTTACATTTATATCAAAATAGAAAAATTGTTGGGGTCTAGTCTGGCATTCTAATGGAACTTAGGATTCGACTCCAGCACCCTAACATCATCTACAATATTCGGCTTTTACACACTTAAAATAACTTTGTCCAAGCCTACTTTGGAAAAATAATGAAACAATCCCAAAATGTGGCCACCTAGTCTAGCCTGCTTCTTCGGAACATTAGTGGCAATTAGATGGGAGGGTGTAATAGTTCCTGTATTATAGGTAGTAGTGGCAGTGGGTTGGGTGGAGCTGGTCTGAGATTTTTTTTTGGACAGGAAACCTGAGAGCCAGATTGTTGGGGGATGGGGCGGACATTACAAACTACAATCTTCGTTTCTGTTCCAGGTAGCCAATTAAGTTGGGGTCACATGCATGCATTTGATTTACGTTTGGTCATGGACATATTTTTGTTTGAACCAACAGGGACTATCCCAACGGAAGACTTACAAAGACGGGGTTTGCAACCATGGCAACAGGCGGCAGAGATGAGCCACCAGACTTGTCGGGCCCAAAGACGAAGAAGCACAGTAACCGATTGGTGCACGAGAAGTCCCCTTACCTGTTGCAGCATGCACACAATCCTGTAGACTGGTAATTACCTAACCCTGTATAAACCCTTTTTTTTTGAAACACAAGGGGCATTGAAAATTTGATCTCCGTGCCTGGCAGTTTATTCTGTAATTTATTTGCGATTTGCTAAGGGTGTCAGGATTGACTTGACTGGTCTAGTCTGACATTTCTATGGATTAAACCTCTTTCTGTTCACTTCCTTCGAGTAAATTGTCATTGGATCAGACCCTTCCCATTCACTCCCAGTGCTCAAGATCACAAGAAATGAAGCCAACTCTCATTCTGTAATAATCCCAATTCCAGGTTTCATGTATTTGTTTTTTTTTGGGGTGAGTGTCATTAGCCAGGCCAGCGTTTATTGCCCATCCTTGACTGCTCTATGGTAGGTGTGGGTAAACCGCCAACAATTAGCCGTGAGATTCTGTGTGAATGGTGTGATTAATGTAGGATAAACTGTTTGTGATGAATTGCTGACCATGTCTTTGCTCTGCCATGTGATCACTTGTTGTTTCAATAACAAGAGGGCATGAGCTTTCTTTTTAACTGGGGAGATGGGAGGGAAATTGGAGTCGCCCAGTCTTCTTGATGAGTTAACTGCCCTTTTCTCTATATTTTCTTATTTGTCTTTAAATTATCATTGCTGATAAGCTGCTGAGCTTCAATGACGAATAAACCTTTCTGTAAAGTTGCCTGGTAATTTAGTTACGCTTACGGTGGCACGGTGGTTGGCCCTGCTGCCTCACATCTCCAGAGACCTAGGTTCTGTTCTGGCTATGGGTGAGTGTGTGGAGAGTTTGCACATTCTCCCCGTGTCTGTTTGGGTTTCCTCCGGGTGCTCTGGTTTCCTCCCACACGCCAAAGATGTGTGGGTTAGGTGGATTGGTTTTAGTAAATTGGCCCTTAATTTGAGGGGATTATTAAGATAAGTATGTTACGGGGTAGAGCCCGGGTGGGTGGGATTGTTGTCTGTGCAGACTTAATGGGCTGAATGGCTTCCATCTGCTCTGTCAGGATTCTGTGATTCTATCTGTTAATACCTGTTGGGATATGAAACTTGTTTGAGCTCACAATGTTTGAAATAAAATAAGGTACTGATGGAGTGCTGGGGTATAATGAACCTTGTATGGCTTTATTCATGGTGGGTTCCTCGTTTAACTTCTATTTTATTCAAGGTCTTTCCTCAGTTGCTCTTGGTCTCTCTATGCCATATCTGTAAGTAAAAACAAAACTGTGGAGTTACCCAGTGGCTCTGACTACATCTATAGCGAGAGAGAACAGCTTTTAATGTCAGTTGTTGGAACAGAAATATCTTTGCCCCAAAACAGTAACTCTTGTTTTCATTTGCTCAGGTGCTGCCTGACCTACCGAGCGCTTCCAACATTCTCTGTTTTTAGTTCAGACTTCTAGCATCTGCTAGTCTTGTATGTTTTATCCATTTCTGTGCTCCCAGAAACCAGCCAATGAACTGTTCCTGAGCCCTTTGCTGGCAGTCCTAAGGGAGTGAGGCACACAAGAGGTTTGAAGAAGAACTACAAGAGTTCTTCAGACTGATCATTCCTGACCTCCTCTGCATGTAAGTGCCTGCCTCAGTGATATGACTGATAACAGGACCTCAGTATGAAGGAGGCACATCAGGGGGAGCAGGGGAGCTTCAAGGGACGTCACGGCTGAACCTGACGCTGTCCTCGTTTGACATCCAGATATAGGCACTCTCTGATAGGAGTTACTTCTAAATCAGGACCAGAGTCCTGACTTGCCACTGTGGCAGATACTGGATTGAGTCTGGCGCTTCAGTGTCTCAATGATGCTGTAACACATTGAGTCACTTACCAAGCCACTGAGAGGGCCTTCCCCCTCATTTTTATACCATGTTTGCACCATTTCTCCTCCCCACTTCATGTAGGTCAGTGCAGTTGATGAACTGTTTTGTGGCTTCTAATGCACTCTAAGTTTTTATATTGAGAACAAAGTGACATGGGAGCAAAGGAAATTTTTGAAAATTCTTTCAGGGGTGTGGGCATCGTTGGCAAGGCCAGCATTTATTTCCCATCCCTAATTGTCCATGAGAAGGTGGTGGTGAACTCTCTTCTTGAATGGCTGCAGTCCATATGGTGTAGGTACACCGATGCTGTTGGGGATGTCCAGGATTTTGATATGGCAACGGTGATATAGTTCCAAGTCAGGATGGTGTGTGGTGTGGAGGAGAAAGTAGGTGATTAGTCCCCATGCGTTTGCTGTCCTTGTTCTTCTGAGTGTTAAGAGGTGTGGATTTGGAAGGTGCTGTGAAGGGGATGTGGGGGAGAGGTGCTGCATTACATCTTGTCGATGGTAACAGTGCTGCCACTATGTGTAGGTGTTTCAGCGAGTGAGTACTGAAGGTGGTCGTCAAGTGGGCACCCATTTTGAGATGAGAAAGATCATGGTCAACCTAGTTTACCTTCTGGTAGCCACGTGAAAGAACATTATTACATAGTATCATTGACCAGTCTTAGTGGTCAATCTTAGTTAATTAGTGCACAACAGACCTGGGCATGAGGAGAGAAAAGCCTCATTGGTTGATAGCTTTTGGAACCCTGGGTCCAAAATCACCTTTCCTTGCAAGCATGTGACTGTCATCATGCCATGTCTCAAATTATTATTATACAGTATCCGAAAATGCTGTTTTCACAATTTTATCGTTCATGTGTTTTAATTGTCTAGGTATCCATGGGGAGAAGAAGCGTTTGCCGAAGCAAAGAAAGAGAACAAGCCAATCTTTCTGTCAGGTACAGCATGGGTCACGTTACAAAGAAACATAGAAAATAGGAGCAGGAGGAAGTCATTCGGCCCATCGAGCCTGATTATTCAACTCAAGAGCCTGATCCCACGTTCTCCCCCATAAACTTTGACCCCCTCGTCTCAAGAGCTGTATCTAACTGTCTCTTGAAAACATTCAATGCTTTGGTCTCAACTACTTTCTGTGGTAGTGTATTCCATAGGCTGACCACCCTCTGGGTGAAAAAATGTCAACATCTTCTTTTCACTCCCTTTATCTGGTCTCTTCCCCCTGCTGTTTTGATCCTGAAGACATGAGCTCTGAATTCTGTCAGGGCTTGCTTAAGGTCTCCTCCCACGTTATCGGGGCATCTCTCAAATTTGAGAGCGGATCTACTCGCTGCCTCAGCTTGCAATCCGGGAGGAGAAGGAGCTTGTCAGAGTTCCTGTCGAGTCCACTCAGACCTTAGTTGTTGTCTCCATTACTGCTGTCTTTGATCAAGACAGCACAGAAGTCCAGCTGGGTGCCTTTGTTATGCTTTTGCTTTCTCAACATTTTTGTGCGGAACATTTTATTTGATGATTCCGCAGATGAGATTTGAGATACACAGGCTTTCAAAACTACATAAAATCCAAGAGTAACCTTGGGGGAGATTTTTACCATTTAATTTCAGAATAAATGTAGCAGTTCTGAGAGTTGGTTTATTTGTTGAGCTGAAATTGGAATGATTCAAACAGGAAAAATTAAATGATAAAAGTGGAAATCTCCCGTTGCGCTTCTTTGGTTTTTATTTTAATTGCAAATTTACCAGACATGACAGGATTACTTGAGAGAGTGAGCAGAGTAACAGAAAGCTAAGCCATTGCTGGCGTGAGCGTGTGTGTGTGTGTGTGTGTGTGTGTGTGCGCGCGCGTGCGCCTCTGTGTATGTGTGTGTGTGTGTGCGCGTGCGCGTTTCTCCCATATTCCTGGAAAAGTTGAGAAATAAATCAAGGAGATGAATAATTTAAATGTTATTTTATTCTCTGCACTTATTGAAACTAATTAATATCTTCTGAAAATATCATAAATATTAATGTCTCCCAAGTAATTAATGACCAGCGATTGTTGATTAATTTTACTGCATTTGGCTTTGTTGCTGATGCTTAAAGTGTAGAGATTGAATGTCAGAACAGAATGCAGTAGGAAATGCAGGTTTATGATGTATAGTATGCAATTCTGTGTCTGGAGGGCAACAGGGGAGGCTGTGGCACATTAGTATTGTCGCTGAATCAGTAATCTAGAGACCCAGGGTAATGCTCTGGGACCCAGGTTCAAATCCCACCATAGCTGATGGTGGACATTTAAAAAAACTCAATAAAATACCTGAAATTAAAGGATCTATTGATGACCATGAAACCATTGTTGATTGTCGTAAAAACTAATCTGGCTCGCTAATGTTCTTTAGGGGAGGAAATGATCTGGCCTGCACGTGACTCCAGAACCACGTGTGGTTGACTCTTAAATGCCCTCTGAAATGGCCTTATAAGCTGCTTGGCTGCGTTCAAACGCTACCAGTAGAATGAAACGGCACAGACCAACCAGCATTGAGCTATGCAATGGAAACAACAACAGCAAACCCAACCCTGCAAAGTCCTCTAGTGGGGCTAGTGCCAAAATTGGGAGAGCTGTCTCACAGGCTAGTGATTTAACAGTCTGGTGTAGTCATATTCACGCTAACTCTCATACTAATCCTAAACTGCTCCTCCTCCTCCTCCCCCCACCCCCATTCCTTTATGTTGATCACCACTTGAAGCACTGAGGGTGGCAAGGGCACAGAATGTACCCTGGGTTAGGGGACTTTGATGTCCATCACCAGGAGTGGCTCAATAATATGACCACGGGCCAAACTGGCCAGGTCCTAGAAGACATATCTTCTTCTAGACTGGGACTGTGGTAAGTGGTGAGGGAACCAACGAGGGGAAAACATACTCGACCTCATCCTGTTAATTTTAGTTAAGTTTCTGAATGGAGGGCTGTGACAAATGGCGTTCCTCAGGAATCAGTGCTGGGACCTTTGCTGTTAGTAATATTTATAAATGACTTGGAGGACAATGTAATTGGATTGATTAGCAAGTTTGCGAATGAACAAAGTTGGTGGATTTACCGATAATGATGAGGACCATCAGAGGATACAGCCAGATATTGATCAGTTGGAGATTTGGTCAGAGAGATGGCAGTTGGAGTTTAATCCAGATAAATGTGAGGTAATGCATTTTGGAAGGCCTAATACAGATAGGAAATATACAGTAAACGGCAGAACTCTTAAGAGTATTGATAGGCAAAGAGATCTGGGTGTACAGGCATACAGGTTACTGAAAGTGGCAATGCAGGTGGAGAAGGTAGTCAAGAAGGCATACGGCATGCTTGCCTTCATTGGCCAGGATATTGATTTAAAAATTGGCAAGTCGTGTTGCATTTTATAGAACCTTAGTTAGGCCGCACTTGGAATATAGTGTTCAATTCTGGTCACCATGCTACCAGAAAGATGTGGAGGCTTTGGAGAGGGTGCAGAAAAGATTTACCAGGATGTTGCCTTGTATGGAGGGCATTAGCTTTGAGGAGAGGTTGGAGAAACTTGGTTTGTTCTCACTGGAGCGACAGAGGTTGAGGGATGACCGGATAGAAGTCTATAAGATTATGAGAGGCATGGACAGAGTGGATAGTCAGAAGCTTTTTCCCAGCGTGGAAGAGTCAATTACTGGGGGCATTAGTTTAAGGTGCGAGGGGCAAAAGGGGATGTACGAGGCAGATTTTTTACACAGAGTAGTGGGAGCCTGGAACTCGTTGCTGGAGGAGGTAGTGGAAGCGGATACGCAAGTGACTTTTAAGGGGCATCTTGACAAATACATGACTAGGATGGGAATAGAGGGATATGGTCTCCGGAAGGGTAGAGGGTTTTAGTTAAGTTGGGCAGCATGGTCGGTGCAGGGTTGGAGGGCCAAAAGGCCTGTTCCTGAGCTGTAATTTTCTTTGTTCTTTGTTCTCACCAACCTGCCCAGGATAAGAACATAAGAAATAGGAGCAGGAGTAGGCCATCTAGCCCTTTGAGCCTGCCCCACCATTCAATAAGATCATGGCTGATCTGTTGTGGCTTAGTTCCACATTCCCGCCCTCTCCCCATAACCCTTAATCCCCTCTCTTATCAAAAACCCATCAACCCGCGTCTTAAATATATTTAGCGAGGCAGCCTCCACCACCTCAACGGGCAGAGAATTCCAGAGATTCACCACCCTTTAAGTGAAGAAGTTCCTCCTCAACTCCGTTCTAAAACGCCCCCCCTTTATCTTGAGGCTGTGCCCCCTAGTCCTACTATCCTTTCTGAGCGGGAAGAGTCTCTCCACCTCTATCCTATCCATCCCATTCATCATCTTATACGTCTCAATGAGATCTCCCCTCATTTTTCTAAACTCTAACGAGTACAAGCCTAATTTATTCAGCCTCTCCTCATAGCTCAACCCCCTCAACTCCGGCATCAGCCTAGTAAACCTCCTCTGCACTCCCTCCAAGGCCAAAATATCCTTGCGTAAGTACGGGGCCCAAAACTGCGCACAGTACTCCAGCTGCGGCCTCACCAATGCCCTATACAGCTGCAGCAAGACCTCCCTACTTTTATATTCAATCCCCCTCGCTATGAAGGCCAGCACCCCATTCGCCTTCCTGACCACCTGCTGCACCTGCAAGCTGGGTTTTTGCGACTCATGCACAAGGACCCCGAGGTCCCTCTGCACCGTTGCCTGCTGCAGTTTTTCGCCACTTCAGTAATAGTCTTTCCGACCATTATTCCTACCAAAGTGGACCACCTCGCACTTGCCAACATTAAATTCCATTTGCCATTTCCTGGCCCATTCGCCCAGCCTATCTGGATCCTTCTGCAGACTCTCCACACCCTCCGCACAATTTGCCGTTCCACCAATCTTGGTGTCATCAGCAAATTTTGACACCCTACACTCGGCTCCCTCCTCCAGATCATCTATATAAATGGTAAATAGCTGAGGCCCCAGTACCGACCCCTGGGGCACTCCACTAGTCACCATCCGCCAATCCGAATAGCACCCATTGACCCCCACTCTCTGCCTCCTATTTGACAACCAATCCTCTATCCACGCTAACACCCTACCCCCAACTCCATGTCCCCTGACCTTCTGCAATAACCTCTTGTGAGGTACCTTGTCAAACGCCTTCTGAAAATCAAGAAAGATCACATCCACCGGCTCTCCTCTATCCACCGCCCTAGACACATCCTCATAGAACTCCAGTAAATTTGTCAGACACGACTTCCCTTTAACAAAACCGTGCTGCGTCTGCTCTTTCAAGCACTTTCTCTCAAGATGCCTCGCTATTTCCTCCTTGATGACGGATTCTAACATTTTACCTACAACCGACGTTAAACTAACCGGCCTATAATTCCCCGCCTTTTGCCTGGCACCCTTCTTAAACAACGGCGTAACATTAGCCGTTTTCCAATCTTCCGGCACTTCCCCGGAATCCAGCGACGTCTGGAAAATAACCACCAAGGCATCCACTATCACCTCCGCCATTTCTTTCAGAACCCTCGGATGCATTCCATCCGGTCCTGGCGACTTGTCCACAATCAGCCCCTCCAGTCTGTCGAGCACCACCTCTCTAGTAACAGTAATGTCATTGAGACCCTCCAGTTCTACCACCTTTCCATCTCTAACACCTGGCAAATTATTCATGTCCTCCTCCGTGAAGACAGAAACAAAAAAAGTTAAGACCTCAGCCATATCCCCATCCCCTACCACTGAGTCCCCCTTCTCATCCTCTAAGGGACCAACGTTCACCCTAGCCAGCCTCTTCCTTTTTATGTATTTATAAAAACTCTTGCTATCCTTTTTTATATTAAGCGCTAGCCCAGCTTCATAGTTTCTCCTACCCTTCTTTATCAACTTCTTTGTCAATCTTTGTTGACATTTAAACCTCTCCCAATCCTCTTCTCACCCACTACTCTTAGCTACTCTAAACACCTCCGCTTTTAATTTAACACTTTCCTTCACCTCCTTCGTTATCCACGGCTTATTACCTCTCCTCCTACGGTCCTTTTTGACCATCGGAATAAATTTCTGCTGAGCACCAAGAAAGATCTCCTTAAAGATCCTCCACTGCTCCTCAGCAGACCTACCTTCCAACGCGCTCCCCCAGTCCACATTCGCCAATTCTTCTCTCATCCTACCGTACTCCCCTCTGTTCAAACAAAGGACGCATGTCCGGGAACCCACTTTCTCCTCCTCCATCTGCACCAGAAACTCCACCATACAATGATCACTCTCCCCAAGAGGATCCTTCACCGCAAGGTCCCTAATTCTACCCGCCTCATTACATAACACCAGGTCCAAGATAGCTTGCTCCCTCGTCGGCTCCAACACACACTGTTCCAGGAAACTATCCCGGCAGCATTCCAAGAACTCCTCCTCGAGCCCCCCGCGTCCAACATGGGTCGACCAATCAATATGTAGATTGAAATCCCCCATAATTACGGCTGTTCCATTCCTGCACGCCGCACTTATTTGCGTGTTAACAGCCCGCCCCACCTCCAGATCATTATTCGGGGGCCTATAGACGACACCCACCAGCGTCTTCCTCCCTTTGCTGTTCCTAATCTCCACCCACAACGATTCCACTTTCTGCTCCTTGGCTCCAATATCATCCCTTGCTACCACCCTGATGCTGTCCTTAATCAGCAGAGCTATGCCCCCCCCCCCCACCTTTTTCCTCCTGCCTATCCTTCCTAAACACTTGATACCCCTGGACATTCAGCTCCCAGTCCCTGTCACCTTGCAGCCACGTCTCTGTAATGGCCACCAGATCGTATCCATTTGTGCTGATCTGCGCCACCAGCTCATCCACTTTATTCCGAATGCTTCGTGAATTCAGATAAAGTGCCTTCATCCCAGCCTTCACCTGGAACCTATTTGCCGTAACGCCACCAACCATACTCACGCCCCCTACTCCCTTTATTATTGGGACATCCTCGGCCTCTTCCCTTACCTGTACCCTCTCCTTAACTTTCGACCCCGTAATGTCACCTACCCTCGCACCCCCCCCCCCCCCCAATTAGTTTAAAGCCCTGTCTACAGTCCTCTTTACTCTATTCGCCAGCACTCTATAGTATTATCATAGAATCATAGAAACCCTACAGTACAGAGAGAGGCCATTTGGCCCATTGAGCCTGCACTGACCACGATCCTATCCAGGCCCTACACCCATATCCCTTCATATTTTTCCCACTAATCCCTTTAACCTACAAATGTCAGGACACTAAGGGGCAATTTAACCATGGCCAATGAACCTAACCCGCACATCTTTGGACTGTGGGAGGAAACTGGAGCACCCGGAGGAAACCCACGCACATGAGGAGAATGTGCAAACTCCACACAGACAGTGATCCAAGCTGGGAATTGAACCCAGGTCCCTGGAGCTGTGAAGCAGCAGTGCTAACCACTGTGCTACCCAAACAAATTGATTATTAGTAGGAGTATGCTTAACCTGGACCAATTGACGGACAACACGTCAGCTCAGTGACTATCACTGTCTGCTGTACAGTTATAGGGACCTGAGTCGGATCTCCAGCTTGGATCAATGACTGTGGGAGTTTGCACATTCTCCCCGTGCTTGCGTGGGTTTTCTCCGGGTGCTCCGGTTTCCTCCCACATCCCAAAAGCGTGCTGTTTAGGCTGATTGGTGTCAGTAAATTGTCCGTGAATTGGATTTCCCTTAATCTGGCGTACATGTATTTCCCTAAATTTCCGCCCCCTTTATTGTGGAGTTCCACTAGAAGTAGACAAAAACGTTGACGAGCGACGAAAGACTTGAATAAGGCACTCAGAGTGTTAAAATGGGCGGCGTGGGCTTGTCGGGCCGAAGGGCCTGTTTCCTGTGCTGTGCTGTTCTTTGTCCTTGAGTGATCACTGCATGGTCCTCGTGGAGACGAAATTCCATCTTCACATTGGGGATGCCATCCATCATGTTGTGTGGCATTACCACCCTGCTAAATGGGATAGACTTCGACCAGATCCAGCAGCTCCAAACTGGGCATCCATGAGGCACTGTAGGGCATCAGCAGCAGCAGAATTGTACTCCACCATAACCTGTAGCCTCATGGCCCAGCATAACCCCTACTGTACCATTACCACCAAGCCTGGCGATCAACCCTGGTTCAAAAAAAGAGGCCATGCCGGGAGCAACAGCAGGTATACCTAAAAATGAGGTGTCAACCTGGTAAAGCTGCAAAATAGGACTGCCTGTGTGCCAAGCAGCAAGTAATAGACAGAGCTAAGCAACCCCACAAGAAAGGGATCAGATCCAAGCTCTGCAGTCCTGTCACATTCAACCGTGAATGATGGCAGACAATTAACTCACTGGAGGAGGAGGAGGCTCAAAAAATATTCTCATCCACAATGAAGGGGGAACCCAACACATCAGTGCGAAAGATAAGGCTGAAGCACTTGCAGTCATCTTCATCCAGGGGTGCTGAGTGAGTGATCCATGTTTGCCTCCTCTGGAGATCCCCAGCATCACAGATGTCAGCCTTCAGCTAATTTGGTTCATTCCATATCATATCAAGAAATGGCTGATGGCACAGGACATTGCAAAGGCCCTGACAAATTCCAGCAATAATACTGAAGACTTGTGCTCCAAAACTTGCTGCTCCCCGAGCCAAGCTGTTCCAGTACTGCAATGACATTGGCATCTACTCGGCAATGGCCCTGGGTATGTCCTGTGCACAACAAACAGGACTAATCCACCTTGGCCAATTGCTACCTGATCAGGCTACTCTCGATCATCAGTAAAGTGATGGAAAGGATCATCAACAGTGGTACTTAATCAGCAATAATCTTCTCGTGGTTGCTCAGTTTGGGTCCTGCCAGGGTCATTCAGTTTCTGACCTCATACCGCCTTGGTTTAAACAAAGGAGTTGAATGCCAGGTGACGTGAGAGAGACTGCTCTTGACATCAAGGCAGCATTTGACTGAGTATAGCATTGAGCAGCCCTGGCAAAACTGGAGTCAATGGGAATTGGGAAAAACCCTTTGCTGGTTGGAGTCATAACGAGCACAAAGAAAAATGGTTGCGATGGTTGGATGTCAATTATCTCAGCCCCAAGGCATCACTGCGGGAGTTCCTCAAGGTAGTGTCCTAGGCCCAACCGTCTTCAGCTGCTTCATCAGTGGCCTTCTTTCCATCATAAGATCTGAAGTGAGGATGTTCGCAGATGATTGCACAATGTTCAGTATTATTTGTGACATCTCAGATATTGAAACAGTCCATGTCCAAATGCAGCAAGACCCGGATAATATCCAGGTTTGGGCTGGAAAGTGGCAAGTGCCAAGGAATGGCTATCTCCAACAGGACAGGATCTAACCATCACCCCTGCCAAAGCATTACCATTGCTGAATCTCCCACTGTTAATATCCTAGAGGTTGCCGTTGACCAGAAACTGAACTGGACTAGTCATATAAATACTGTAACTCGGAATCCTGCAATAAGTAACTCAGTTCCTGACTTCCCAAAGACTTTCTACCAGCCACAAGGCTCAAGTGAGGAATGTAATGGCATACTCTCCATTGCCTGGATAAGTGCAGCTCCAACAATACTCAAGAAGCTTGATACAATCCACTACAAAGCAGCCTACTTGCTGGTTACCCTTTCCACAAATATTCAATCCCTTCACCACCAATGCACAGTGTACCATCTACAAGATGCACTGCAGGTTCCTTAGGCAGCACCTTCCAAATCCACGATCATGACCGTCTAGAAGGTCAAGTGGAACTGATACCTGGGGACACTACCACGTGAAGGTTCCTTTCCAAGACACACACCACTTTGATTTGGAAACGTAATGGTGTTACTTCATTGTCGCTGGGTCAAAATCCTCCCTAACAGCTCAGTGGATATGCCTATACCTCGGACTGCAAGCAGTGCAAGAAGGCAGCTCACCACCACCTTCTCTAAAGTAGCTAGGGATGGGCAACAAATGCTGATCTAGCCAGTGACAATCACATCCCGTAAATGCTTTTAAAAGTTATGCATAATTACTGCTTTTGTGCCAGAAGTTTCCTTTAGATTGTAGCAGTTGATGCTGGAATTGGAAGCATATCTGCTTTGGCAAGGGCGTCAAAGGGTAAAGCGGATAGTAGAGTTGAGGCCAGTCTGATCAGCCATGATCTTATCGAATGGTGGAATGGGTTTGAATGACCTGCTCCTAATTTGTATGTTTATCCCCATGAAAAGTCTTCAATTCCAATATATCCAATAGCAAGTTAATTTCATGCCTGAAGTTTGTAGCTGCTCTCTTTCTTCGCTTGCTCATAGACAACCCCCTGACTCTCAAAACTTCCCGAATAACATGCAAAGGCTCTCGGTTGCACCTTACCCATGCTTTTGTAAGATGGATGTTATTTCATTTTCATTGCCCCATCATCAGACATCTCACCTCCAGATGCTCCATGACCTAACCTCCAGGGATATGTCCAGGCAAAGTTGGCAAACCTAGGTTTTGACGTGCTATTGTTCTATCTCTAGTGGAAGCCATAGGCAAATGCTGTGAATTGCTGACAAAGACCAATTCACTGGGCATTTGGTAGTTTCTGGTTGGAGACAGTGGGAGAACTGGAAAACCCCTTGAAATTTTGTTAAGGTATAAGCTCCGCATATTTTACATCGGAAAAGTGGCGAAAAGGGGCAAAGTGCATGGTGCGGATTGTTACCAAGATTGCCTTAAGAGTGTGGTTACTCTTCTAATCTTGGAAACGTAGCAAGTTCCCACAGAGGTTAATGAAAGAACAACCAGAAAATCTCTTTTAATGATGTAGTTAAGGGATAGATATTGGCCAGGACACAAGGGAGATGTCCCTTGTCCTCCTTGGAAATAGTATCAGCTTGAGAAGAAGAAAAGGCATCTCTGACAGTGTACCACTTCCTCAGTAATGCACTGGTGTAAAAGTCTGGAGTTTGTGCTCAAGCCTATGGACTGGAGGTTGAAAGCACAGCTTCTGACTCGGAGACTGCTCACTGGATCACTGTCGACACCATTGGGCTATAAAGTCCAGTGGATTGGAAGATGATAGGAAACCCTATCAGAGTTGATGAGTTTCATGTTTCCAGATCCAACAGTGAGTGAAGGTCAACGTCTGCGAGATGATTATTGTTATTAACGTAGTGAGCTTCTGGCATGTGGTATTTACATTTTAGGATTGTAAAAACCAGAGGATTACTGACCAGTGTAGTTTCAATAACATTGAAGAAGGAATGAGGTTACATCAGGCAGAGACAGCAAGGTGAGGTAGGGTGGGTGAGAAACAGCACGGGGGAATTGGAGAATTTCTGTTTCCCAATTTGCTGAATGAGCCTCGTCCGAAATGGCAGTGACATCTTGTCTTGAATAAAGCAGGACTTAATGGACATATCGAGGGAAAGCTAAGTGTTTTGTCACGAAAGAGAGTGAAACTAGGCTTCTTGCAGGCATCTTTAGTAATAGAGCAGAAAGGAAACCAAGAATGCCAAAAAGAGATGAAGGGTGAAACCATAATGGGTAACTGGAGATTGTGAGAGTTACGGAAAAATCTTTAATGGGAGGATTGAAAGAAACCAAGTTCTCATTATCCCAGTGAAAGGTATGGAGGAATTTAGAGAGGTTGATTCATAAGAACTAGGATCAGGAGTAAGCCATCTGGCACCTCGAGCCATTCAATAAAATCATGGCTGATCTTTTTGTGGCCTCAGCTCCACTTATCCACCCGCTCACCATAACCCTTAACTCCTTTACTGTTCAAAAATGTATCTATCTTTGCCTTAAAAACATTCAATGAGGTAGCCTTAACTGCTTTACTGAGCAGAGAATTCCAAAGATTCACAGCTCTTTTGGTAAAGAAGTTCCTCCTTAACTCAATTTAAATTTGCTTCCCCTTATTTTGAGGCTATTCCCCTAGTTCTAGTTTCACCCACCAGTGGAAACAACTTCCCTGCTTCTATCGTATCTATTCCTTTCATAATCTTATATGTTTCTATACGATCTCCCCTCATTCTTCTGAATTCCAACGAGTATAGGCCCCAGTCTATTCAGTCTCTCCTCATAAGCCAACACTGTCAACTCTGGAATCAACTGAGTGAATCTCTGAAGCATATCACTAGTCATGGATTGCCAACCAGAAAAACACCCATTTACCTCCATTCTTTGCTTTCAGCCGCTGTGTGGTGAAGTTTATGAACCAAAGTTAGAGTGGAAGCGAACATATAGTCATGCAGCAACCCTCCCCGCCCCCGAGTTGATGAAATAAGCATCAGAGATGAGTATCATCACAGAGAGTGTTGAGTGGAAATCAGCTGTGATGTGTTCCTGCTGCTATCCTGGTTAGATTGGGAAACTCAAAAACAGATTTGGGGCTGCAATCTGGGCCCTTCCTCACTCGTGCTGTTGAGTTATTCACTGGATGAATGTTCTAAACCAATAGGGACTCCTGATTTCACTTTAAAGCAATACTTTGAGGTTAGTTCCTAGTTTAGTTTCACCTTGAGGCACTTCTTTCACTGAATTTTTTTTTCCCTATTTAGTTCATCATGCGACAGCACTTGTTATCCGCGTTCCTCTTTTTGCGGAAAGTGTTAGAACATAAGAACATAAGAACATAAGAAATAGGAGCAGGAGTAGGCCGTCTAGCCCTTCGAGCCTGCCCCGCCATTCAATAAGATCATGGCTGATCTGTTGTGGCTCAGTTCCACTTTCCCGCCCTCTCCCCATAACCCTTAATCCCCTCTCTTATCAAGAACCCATCAACCCGCTTCTTAAAAATATTTAGCGAGGCAGCCTCCACCACCTCAACGGGCAGAGAATTCCAGAGATTCACCACCCTTTGAGTGAAGAAGTTCCTCCTCAACTCCGTTCTAAACCGCCTCCCCTTTATCTTGAGGCTGTGCCCCCTAGTCCTACTGTCTTTTTTGAGCGGGAAGAGTCTCTCCACCTCTATCCTATCCATCCCATTCATCATCTTATACGTCTCAATGAGATCTCCCCTCATTCTTCTAAACTCTAACGAGTACAAGCCTAGTTTATTCAGCCTCTCCTCATAGCTCAATCCCCTCAACTCCGGTATCAGCCTAGTAAACCTCCTCTGCACTCCCTCCAGGGCCAAAATATCCTTGCGCAGGTGCGGCGCCCAAAACTGCACACAGTACTCCAGCTGCGGCCTCACCAATGCCCTATACAGCTGCAGCAAGACCTCCCTACTTTTATATTCAATCCCCCTCGCTATGAAGGCCAGCATCCCATTCGCCTTCCTGACCACCTGCTGCACCTGCAGACTGGGTTTTTGCGACTCATGCACAAGGACCCCGAGGTCCCTCTGCACCGTCGCCTGCTGCAGTTTTTCGCCACGTAAGTAATAGTCCTTCCTACCATTCTTCCTACCAAAGTGGACCACCTCACACTTGCCAACATTAAATTCCATTTGCCATTTCCTGGCCCATTCGCCCAGCCTATCTAGATCCTTCTGCAGACTCTCCACACCCTCCGCACAATTTGCCTTTCCCCCAATCTTGGTGTCATCAGCAAATTTCGACACCCTGCACTCGGTTCCCTCCTCCAGATCATCTATATAAATGGTAAATAGCTGAGGCCCCAGCACCGACCCCTGGGGCACCCCACTAGTCACCAACCGCCAATCCGAATAGCACCCATTGACCCCCACTCTCTGCCTCCTATTTGACAACCAATCCTCTATCCACGCTATCTCTCCTCCCTTCACTCTCATTTTAATGATTTAATAGACGGAGTGGTGGGGGAACGTGGCATGGACCATCTCTGATCGAAACAGTGAGAAACTAGCCATTCTAAGGAAACAGTCTGGGTTCTGATGTCTCCCTCCACCTTCCGTGTGAGTGAAGAATCACTGTGCCTGCATCCCCTTCATTCTTGCCTCTGTTTTTCTTCTGTTCCAGTTGGCTATTCCACGTGTCATTGGTGCCACGTTATGGAGCGGGAATCGTTTGAAAATGAAGAGATTGGCAAAATAATGAGTGAGAATTTTGTTTGCATCAAGGTTGACCGTGAGGAGAGACCAGATGTCGATAAAGTTTATATGACATTTGTCCAGGTGAGTGTTTAATGAAGTCACCGGATTCCCCCACTTGCATCTCAGAAATCTACCAGTCCCCAGCGTTCAGGCACCCTTTAGCCAGTAAATGCAGAGATTGCCTCAGCAGACAATCTGAAGATAACTTGTCCTCAGCTCCTGCTTCAATATACCAAACATCAGCAATGTTATTTAATTAACGTTTAAGAAGTTTTGACTTTAACTCAGTTGCTAGGTAGTCAGATAGCCAGGCCATTGTTTTGGGATCTTTTACGCCCACATTTGGGTGGCACAGTGGTTAGCACTGCTGCTTCACAGCTCCAAGGACCTGGGTTCGATTCCCAGCTTGGGTCACAGTATGGAGTTTGCACATTCTCCCCGGGTCTGTGTGGGTTTCCTCTGGGTGCTCCGGTTTCCCCCCTACAGTCCAAAGATGTGCGGGTTAGGTTGATTGGCCGTGCTAAACTGCCTGTTAGTGTCCCTGCGTGCGTAGATTAGAGGGATTAGTGGGGTAAATATGTGAGGTTACAGGGATAGGGATTGTTGTCGGTGCAGACTCGATGGGCCTCCATTACACTGTAGGGATTCTATGACTTAACAGGCAGACAAGGGCTGTAGTTTAATGTCATCTCTGAAAAGCAGCACCTCTGACAATGCAGCAGCACGTCGGTACTGCACTGTTTGCCAGTGTACATATGTCTTTGAGTCCTGAACCCACGTGCTTTACTATTGGGTGTGGGTGCTAGTTTTCAGCCAAACTGACAGTTTCCATGATTGCAGCTTGGGAAAAAACAAGTTTTACACCTCGCGGTTGCCCTGCACCTGATTGCCCATCATTGAAATAGTGTCAGTGGTTCTGTTTCAGATGGCAGACGGGGCCTTGGTTTAATGTTGTGTCCGAAAGACAGTACAGAGTGCCCATTGTACCACATTGGAGTGTCAGCCTAGATAATGTGCTCAGTCTTTGGAGTGGGACCATTAACTGTTGACTCAGAAGTGAGGGTGAGACTCCCTGTGAGCCACAGCTGACAGGCAGTGAGATATTGGAGCGTCAGGAGACTGATTGCTTTTGATGTTGGGATCACATGGGCGAGCAATGTCGAAAAGCAAATATTATAAAGTCTCTTTCATGTTATTCTTCAGTTATCAGCTCCCATTGTGTGGCTCTCACACTATCCATGGATACAACATAAACCCATCTGATTGCATTTGGCCCATTTTTCACTTGTGTGGCTCGCATCAGTATTACTTGGACATTATAAACAAGCAGCTGCCTTTCGTGACAGTAATGATATGCGGCTGTGATCATCAATAGTTTCCCAAAGCTTTTTTACCATCTACAGAACACAAGTCTGAAGAAGAAGAGCAGAGCTTTCCCCTGGTATCCCAGTCAACATTTCTCCATGAACAATTAAATTATCTGGTTACTTCATTCCTGCTGTGGGCACTTGCTGTGTGCGAAACTAATTGCTGCATTTCCTACAATGCAATGGTGATTATACTTCAAAAGTACTGAATTGGTTATAAAGTGCTTTAGCACTTATCATAGAATCCCTACAGTGCAGAAGGGGGCCCTTCAACCCTCCACTGATTCTGATACAGCACCTTACCCAGGCTCTTTCCCTTGCCCTATTCCTGTCACGATGTGGAGATGCCGGCGTTGGACTGGGGTAAACACAGTAAGAAGTCTCACAACACCAGGTTAAAGTCCAACAGGTTTATTAAGGAACAGCGTTCCAAAAGCTAGTGGCGTTTACTACCAAATAAAAACTGGTTAGACTTTAACCTGGTGTAGTGAGACTTCCTGCTGTATTCCTGTAACCCCACATCGTTACCATGGTTGATCCATCTAACCTACACATCTTGGGGCACAAAAGAGCATGGCCAATCCCCCCCCCCCCCCACACCCGCACATCTTTGGAGTGTGGGAGGAAACCGGAGCACCCGGAGGAAATACACGCAGACGCAGAAAAAACGTGCAAACTCCACAGAGACAGCGACTGGAGGCCAGAATTGAACCCAGGTCCCTGGCACTTTGAGGCAGCAGTGCTAAGCACTGTGTCACCATGCCGTCCTTTTTCAGGTGTCCACTTCCTAAGATCATAAAAGGTATTGTACGTGCTGCATCCCAATCTTTTCTGTTATTTTTCAAGCCTTTCTTTATCGAGTGTTGAAACTTCTTAATGAGCGGCATGGAGTTTGAGTGAGGCAGAATCTAGCTTGGTTTCCAGCACTGCGACTCTCCTGAAAGAGCTGTAATTATTCCTGTTTCCTTCCTTTCGGTTGCAGGCGACAAGCGGAGGAGGCGGTTGGCCAATGAGTGTATGGCTGACCCCCGACCTCAAACCTTTTGTTGGAGGAACTTACTTCCCACCTGAAGATTCCTTCAACCGCATGGGGTTTAAGACATTGCTGAAGAACCTAGCCGAGCAGGTATGGCATTGCTGTTAAATGGTGTGCATCATAGGGTCCATCTACTACAACTTTTGAATCCATGGGTATGTTCCTTTTAGTTAGGTGGGGGTAAGAAGAAGCAAAGTGAATCAGTGAAGCTGAGGTACAGATCAGCAATGATTTAATTGAATGACTCAAGAGGCTGAGTGACTAACTCCGGTTCCTGCGGTCCTCTGTCCTGGCAAGGGCATTTAACGTTAGATGGGTACACTGGAGATTTGCTTCCTTTTTATTGTGGGGGTTGGGCTGTGGCGGAGTAAGGGTGCGGATGGAAGGGGTAGAGGTGTGGTGAGGGGAGCTGTGGGGGAGGGTGTGCGGCGGAGAGGCATGGGTGGTGTTGGGGAGGATAGGAAAATCGTTCATAGCTTTCCTTCAGTAGGTTCACAACTGTAGCGTGAGCGTGACGGGACAGACGTGGGGCACCTGAGGTCTGTCACGGGATGAGGTGGAGCATGGAGAAGGCATAACTTATGGGAAAACATATATTACATCTCCTCCATTGGTTAAAAAAGCATTTAGTTCTGATTTAACTTGGGTTACTGAAACTCTACTTATTGCTGGGACACCAAATATGGGCAAGAGGCCTTGAGTTTCAAATTAGATCCCCAGCCCAGAGCCTTGCTAAGACATGAGACAGCTTTAAATAACAAGAATTTTGTTCATGTTCTAAAACGCATGCTTCAGTGGAAGAGAAACCGGAGTGAGTTAGTTGAACGCAGCAACAAGATCCTGACAGCGCTCCAGAAGGGGGTAACTATGGATGCTAACAAGGAGTCAGTGACCCCACCGTGCCCCCAGGTGATGGAGACATGCTTCCAGCAGCTGGCCCATTCCTATGAGGATGAATATGGAGGATTTCGTGAGTCCCCGAAGTTCCCTTCACCGGGTGAGAACCGTGAACTAGATTAAAAAAAATGCACTCAGCCTTTGGTCACAGAAACAACTTGCACTTGTACAGCATCTTAGATGTTTTAGAGGAACATCATCAGACAAATGCTTGGGATACTCTGCTAAAGAAGGCAACATGAGGACAGGTGACCAAATGCTTGGGCAATGGGATCGCTTCGAGGGAGGGTTACAAAGGAGGATTGAGAGAGAAATGGAGTAGATGAGTGAGTAGACCCCACAAACTTGGGCTTAGGTAGCTGAAGATATGGCTGTCAGTGGTGGGGCAAAGGAAGTGAGAGCTGTACGAGAGAGCACAGCTTGAGAATGTGGTGACCTTAAAGGGTTGTCGAGCTCGAGGAGATTACAAAGGTTAGGGAGGAGAATGGCGATGCAGGGATTTGATCAGAAAGTTACTGGTGGAGACTTTCCATCAGTGACATGACTCAGACTGGTGAGTATAATCCCATGATGTAAAATGTCCTGGGCTCTTGTCCTTAGCTCTCCATTTGCTCCTTGAACAGTAAAAAAGGGGGAAGAAGTGTTAAGCTTTCATGCTTGGGCCTTCATAAAGCAAGTCTTAATGGACCACCCTGTCTTTCCCTGCTCATCAGTGCTTATCTGTTTGAAAGATGGTCCAAGGTGGAGGCGAACATGAGGGGTGTAGGGAGGGAATTTCTGAGATTGCGGTCTAGCTGGCTGAAAACACGGTCACTAGGAGAGGCACCACTGGATTAGAGCTGTGTGGAGTTTTTTTGTGGTTACAGATTTTGGAGGTGAGACAAGATATAGCGTTGTGGAAGCAGCGGCTTTGAATGATTACCGAGATGATGGGCACAAAGCCTTGATGTGAGGCTGGATAGAGGCAGCTGAGTTTTTGAATAGACTGAAATTTATAGAGGATGGAAATGGGAGGTCAGTAGGGAAAGCATTGAAATATCTCAGCGAGTGAGGCTGATTTATGGAGAGTTCAGCAATCGAGGGGCTGGGCGTAGCTGACGCTATAGGTGTTGAAGCAGGTTGTCTTAATGGTGTAAAGAACCAGTTCAGAAAAAAAGCAGATGTTGGGTTATGGGGATGAGCAGGAAAGTGCAGATGAAGCTCTCATATCAGATCAGTCATGATCTCGTTGAATGGCCGAGCAGATTGATGGGCCAAATGGCCTGCTTCTACTCCCTTGTCTTATGGCCTTTCGAGAGTGGTCGGGTTTTGGAATATTTAGTGGAGCGCTAAAATAGTTGACTTTGGTCCTCCCAATGTTCCTAAATTACAACTGTGGTTACACTTCTGAAATGCTTCATCAGCTGGTGGGATTTATTGAGGAGAGGGATGTTGGCAGAGGCTTTTAAAAGGAAGAAGGAACCATTGCCATGTATTACAATTCCTGTAGAGACGAATAACTTTTAAAAATAAATTAATTTCCTACACTGTCAACAGAAATAAACCAGTGGACAAGATTTCATATTTAAGCTTTTGTTGTAACAAATAAAGTAAAAGCAACATGGATAAAACACTAATTAACAGACAACTGATCCATCTAATGAAAGAAAAAGGGAAGTTTTGCATTAATTGACTAACATAACCAAAATATGTCTTACTAAACACTTTTAGGCCACGCTTCTAGCAAATAAGTAGATTTACAGAAACAGTCATAGAACCATAGAACCCTACAGTGCAGAAAGAGGCCCTTCGGCCCATCGAGTCTGCACCAAACACAATCCCACCCAGGCCCTACCCCCACAGCTCCACTATTATACCCACTAATCCCTCTAACCTACGCATCCCTGGACACTAAGGGGCAATTTTTAGCATAGCCAATCAACCTAACCCACACATCTTTGGACTGTGGGAGGAAACCAGAACACCCGGAGGAATCCCACACAGACACGAGGAGAATGTGCAAACTCCACACAGACAGTGACCCGATCTGGGAATCGAACCCAGGACTCTGGAGCTGTGAAGCAGCAGTGCTAACCACTGTGCTACCGTGCCACCCAAATTCTCAGCTCACCAAAAAAGCTTCATTTCTCCCCACCACGCCAGCTCAAACTTTCAGTAATCTTTCCACTCAGCCCAGGTTTTCCAGGATATGCCTATCACTGGCAAAGTACGCCTTGGTGACTTTTTATTTCTTAAATTCTCAAGAGCCCCATCTATTCCTTCCCGATTCTTTTGAACAGAAACTGAACTCTTACGTGCATCCTGACTGGTTGTTAACAAATAACTGTTCCCCTTGCATTTCAAGAATAGTCATTTCTTTGTCTCTGCTCCTCAAAAACCAGCAGTCCTTTTGCTGTGAGATACTATGCAAAGGCATTAAAACTGACACCCCGTGGCAACCACATCACATGGGCATTTCTCCAAACTGCTGCGTAAAGAGATCCCACCTTCCAGAGTTCCCTTTCACTTGTGATTTAACGGGACAAGGTTGAGCGTTCATGAGGCAGGAAAGGAAGCTGGGTGGTGTGGAGTAGAGTGAAATGGAGTCATAGGGGCAGCATCTGTAAACACCTCACGAATGAGATGAGCTTGGAAAGGCCGGGGAGATGTGGAGGAAAAGCTAGAATCTAGAATGGGAGGAGGACTGGACTTAGTCGCACCAGATACGAGGATAGCAGCAGAATGGATGATCGTGATCTAGGAGATGCAGAAAGTCACAAACTCGTACGTGTTGGAGATGAGATTGGAAGAAGCAGAGGAGAAGAATTTGAGGAAGTGGTCAGAGAGAAGAATCCTGTTGTAGACTACTGCTGTAATGTTTTGACAATCACACCATTTTACCTGTCCTGCTTATGCTCGCCTGTCTTTTTTCTCGTCACCACCTCACCCATACACACACCAAATAGGACAGCACAGTGGTTAGCACTGTTACTTCACAGCACCAGGGACCTGGGCTCAATTCCCGGCTTGGGTCACTGTCTGTCTGGAGTCTGCACATTCTCCCCATGTCTGCGTGGGTGTTCTCTGGGTGCTCTGGTTTTCTCCCACAGTCAGAAAGCTGCGTTGGTTAGGTGCATTGGCTGTGCTAAATTCTCCCTCTGTGTGCCTGAACAGGCGCCGGAGTGTGGCGACTCAGGAATTTTCACCGTAACTTCATTGCAGTGTTGATGTAAGCCTAATTGTGAGAAATAAAGAATTCAGGATCCTTGTTCTCACCTTTAAGCATCCACCATTGGCCTTTCCCCACTCTGCATCTGCCGTTCTCTCCAGCCTTTGATCCAAACCTATACACTAAGATTTACCAACTCTCATTTTCTTATTTTTACCGACTGGGGGTGACATATCGCACAGTGGTTACTACTGCCACCTCATAGCATCAGGGACCTGGGTTCGATTCCAGCCTTGGGTGACTGTGTGGAGTCTGCACGTTCTCCCCGCGTCTGATAAAGGCAAAATACTGTGGATGCTGGAATCTGAAACAAAAACAGTAAATGCTGGAGAAACTCAGCAGGTCTGACAGCATCTGTAGAGAGAGACTAGAACCAATGTTTCAAGTCGGGATGCTCTTAACGAAGGGTCGTCCTGACGTGAAATGTGGGCTCTCTTCTCTCTTCACAGATGGTGTCAGACCCGCTGTATTTCTCCAGCATTTTCTGTCATTGTCTCCCCATGTCTGCGTGGATTTCCTCCGGGTGCTCTGGTTTCCTCCCACAGTCCAAAGATTTGCAGGTTAGCTGGTTTGGCCATGCTAAGTTCTCCCTTGGTGTCCCACGATGTGAAGGTTGGGGAGATTAGTGGGACAAGTATGTGGGGTTATGTAGGGGGTGGGTCTGGGGAGAGTCAGTGCAGACCTGATGGGCTGAATGGCCTCCTTCTGCATTGTAGGGATTCTGTGGATCCTATGATTCTTAGCTGTGGTGTTTCCACAATAAGAAGTCTCACAACACCAGGTTAAAGTCCAACAGGTTTATTTGGTAGTAAAACCCACAAGCTTTCGGAACGCTGTTCCTTCATCAGGTGAATGGAAAGTTCTGCTCACAAACAGGGCATATGTGAGCAGAACTCTCCACTCACCTGACGAAGGAACAGCGTGTGTGTCTCTCTCTCTATACCTCTCTCCCCCACCCTCTGTGTGTGCCTCCCTCTCCTGCTCTGCATGCCTCCCTCTCCCGTTCTGCGCGCCGCGCACCTCCCCCTCACTGTCCCCCTCGCTGTCCCTCCCCCCTCCTTTAAGACGCTCCTCACAATCTACATTTTCAGTTGTGAAAGACGGTGCCAAATTTTGTTTGAGATTGCTCCAGTGGGAGACCTTGAGACATTTTGCTATGTTAACGATGCTGTATAAACTCAGGTTGTTGTTGGATGTATTACTACCTTAAAGAGATTAAACGTGCGAGTTATCATTACCGATTATTTCAACCCTGTGACTTATATAAGGGTAGGAAAAGCCGTGTTTATGGGCTGTGGATAATTGCGCGTGTTCCTTCCCTTACTGCACTTCAGGATAGATTATATCTGCCCCTGGCTGCTGCTTGATGTCTGATTTTATTTGCCACATACAATTTGCATGCTTTCTGCTCAGAAAACAGTTCAGGGCTGTGAGTAATTGCTCTTTTCCTTGTGCTTTTCCTTTGCGATTTATGTTTTTTCGATTTAAAAATCATTTAACTGCAAGTAAATGCTGAGGCACATGGCCATCAGAACATGGTCCAGAAACTTAGCGTGCCAGATGAACACAGCAGTAAACTAGATTTGAGTAGTCCAGTGCGGCAAAGCAATATTTGCTTCAGCTTTATCATTGCTTTGTGAACCAGGTGTGCCCAGTGTTCTGCCCCTTCTTAAAAATGGATGGTTTAGAAGAGGGAGATTAGCAGCGTTTTGCTTTCATTATATTCATTCCATCGGTGAACACTATCGGGGATCCCTGACTAGTGATGTGGGGGGACTCAGCTCATAGCGGATGGAGCAATTTTCTATCTGCAGCCTTTTGCCTTGCCCCTCATTCCCCTGGACGTGTGACTCACTTTGGCACTGACAACACCCATGAGGCCATCCATTGTATGAGCCGAGTCGTTGAGTGTGGGTGGGACCTTTGATTGCAGGGGTCTTGGAGTACATTGCTATCCTTGCCACACACACGCACACATTAAGTAGGCAAGTACAACATCCGTTTGAACACCATAAGATCTTATAAATGTTGGGAGGATCACTTTCTTTTTGTTTCGGCTTATTTATTAGTGTCACAAGTAGGCTTGCATTAGCACCGCAGTGAAGTTACTGTGAAAATCCCCTAGTTGCTGCACTCCGACGCCTGTTCGGGTACGCTGAGGGAGAATTTAGCACGGCCAATGCACCTAATTGGCACATCTTTGAACTGTGGGAGGGAGCCCACACAGACACGGGGAGAACATGCTGACTCCACACAGTCACCCAAGCTGGGGATCAAACCTGGGTCCCTGGTGCTGTGAGGCAGCTGTGCCAACCACTGTGCCGCCCCGGTGCTGTTGGTTGAGAGAAGGATATTGGCCAAGACACTTGCCCTTGTTCAGACATCTTCTAAACCACCTGACTGGACAACTAGCCTGCGGATGATAAGCCCAGCTCTTTCACTTTCTGCTGATATATTGATGAGGGATTGACTTATTCTGTACACGAAATTTGTCACTCTCCATGGGAAATGATTTGAAAAAGTCTTCAGATGTTGTGTCAAATCTCCATACAAAAACCCCTTTGTAATTTGTCCAGATACAATGCTACCCTTCAAAATATATCTTACTTGTCAATTTGTTTGTAATTGTGTACCTATGATTAAAATGTCAATATAGTGAGTGGAATCGGCTGCCGTTGGTGGTGGTGGAGGCGAACTCGCTAGGGTCTTTTAAGAGACTTCTGGATGAGTACATGGGATTTAACGGGATTGAGGGTTATAGATAGGCCTGGTAGGTATGGATATGATCGGCACAACTTGTGGGCCGAAGGGCCTGTTTGTGCTGTAGTGTTCTATGTTCTGTGTTCTACAAGAAGGCAGAAGAACATAAGAACATAAGAAATAGGAGCAGGAGTAGGCCATCTGGCCCTTCAAGCCTGCCCCGCCATTCAATAAGATCATGGCTGATCTGTCGTGGCTCAGTTCCACTTTCCGGCCCTCTCCCCATAACCCTTAATCCCCTCTCTTATCAAAAACCCATCAACCCGCTTCTTGAAAATATTTAGCGAGGCAGCCTCCACCACTTCAACGGGTAGAGAATTCCAGACATTCACCACCCTTTGAGTGAAGAAGTTCCTCCTCAACTCCGTTCTAAAATGCCCCCCCTTTATCTTGAGGCTGTGCCCCCTAGTCCTACTGTCTTTTTTGAGCGGGAAGAGTCTCTCCACCTCTATCCTATCCATCCCATTCATCATCTTATACGTCTCAATGAGATCTCCCCTCATTCTTCTAAACTCCAACTCCAGAAGTCTACCGCGACTTTAACTTTCTCAAAATTATATAGTGTTGGTTGTTTTTAACTTGTAGCTTCAGACCAAGGGCACCATAAAGGTCAGAGCGATTAGCAGTGGAGAAGAAATTAATTAAGCAGTGGATGACAGGAAACTTGGGTTTTAAACACATGAAGATTGTGAGAGGAATGGATGTGAAGGGCTGCACAATTTGGAGGACATTGAAAGCAATATTTTGGAGTAGCGAGAACAGTGTAATGGACTTTCGTTTTAATACGGGAGGAAATATAGAATCCTAACAGTGCAGAAAGAGGCCATTCAGCCCATCAAGCCTGCACCAACAATCCCATCCAGGCTGTATTCCTATAACCCCACATATTTACCCTGCTAGTTCCCCTGAAGCTCAGGGGCAATTTTTGCACAGCCAATCAGTTTAGCCTGCACAGCTTTGGAGTGTGGGAGGAAACTCATGCAGATACAGGGAGAATGTGCAAACTCCACACAGACAGTGACCCAAGACCAAATTTGAACCCGGATCCCTGGTGCTGCGCTAACCATTGTGCCATCGTGCTGTCCAGGAGGGAATATATGAAGGGCAGGAGTAGTGAAAGAGGAAAGTGTAGTTGAAAGTGAATCAGCAAAGAGAATGGACCCTAGTAATAATGATAAAGTAGAGAAGTGAGAGGGAAATTTTTCATGGAGAAAGATATTGGAGGATCAGGTGAAAAAGGTGTCACTTCAGAAATGAATTCCTGGCAGGGAACCCTGACTTGCTTTAAATGGGGTAGTTCTCACTTCTCCATTACATTGTAGTGGTCAGGGACAGAGGTTAATTCATGATCTCTGCTTAATTTGGTGAAAATTATTCTTCTTTCCCAAACAGTGAACTTCAATTTTCTGTTCCGTTTCTGGGCTTTGAACAAGACGGGAGAGAAAGGAGCACATGCACTGCAGATGGCTTTGCACACACTGAAAATGATGGCCCTTGGAGGAATTTATGATCATATTGGGCAGGTAAGACAGCCTGGAGTGGGGTGAAAACCTCTTCCTCGTTGAGGTGTTCTAAATAGATGCAGACAGTGGTGATGTGGTTGGGCTGAGTTCTCGTTGGATGTTTGGTTTGAAAGACGGACTTTCATTTGTACTTGTACAACAGCCAACGCATGGAAGGTGTCATTGACAGTGCCATCAGGTGACACATGCGCAGCAGTAACCTGCTCACTGATGCTCAAGGCCACTTGTTGGCCAGGACAGCAGGAGAGTTTCCTGTTCTTCAAGTTCTGTTGTGAAGTGTTTAACGTTCAGTTGAACCACCAGAACAGATAAATGTTTGATTATAATGTCCCATCCAAAGGTATTCCTACAGTCAGTGCTCCAGTCCCCTGGTCATCCTGGGTCATATGCTGAGATTTTGGTCTTGGTCATATTTTGAGCCAGAGTGGGAGTATTACCAACTGAGTCAAGATAACTCATTTCTACTTGCACTTCTTTTCATATCTCAGGGTGCGACCAATGAAGCATTGGCCTGATTTTGGGATTTATTATGGGATGAAGATCCATTGTCTTCAATGATGACAACTTGCATTTATATAGCACCTTTCACATTGTAAAACATTCCAAGGCACTTTTGAGGGATGTTATAAAGCACAATTTGGCACTGAGCCACATTACAAACTATAGATGATCAAAAACCTGGACAAGGGCAAGTTTTAAAGTAGTCTCTTATGTGGGGTTAGTGATGTAGAGAGATTTAGGGAGTGAACTTCAGAGTTTGGGACCTAGTCAACCGAAGGTACAGCCATCAATGGTGAAGTGATTAAAATAGGGTTGTACAAGAGACAGCATTGGAAGAGTGCAGATATCTCGAAGGGTTGGAGGACGAGGATTTTAAAATTGGAGGCCCATGTGAACCGGGAGCCCATGTAGCTCAGTGAGCGAAAGGATGTTGGGTGAATGGGAATTGGTGTGAGTTGGGATCCAAGCATCAGATATTTGGACGAATTCAGATTTATGTAGGGTTAAACATAGCGGGTTGGCCAGGCCTGTTTTGAAATGGACAGATCTGGGGGTAACTGGCTAATATGCCTGTTGCTGAATAGACAACACCCAACTGCAATTACTGATGGCTGAGAGAAGGATATTGGCCAAGGCACTGAGATAATTCTTTGCTCTCCTTCAGGTAGGGAACATCTCCTGAACCACCTGATTGGACAACTATCCTGTGGCTGATATATTGATGAGGAATTGACTTGCCCTGTGTCTAAAATCTGTCACATTCCATGGGAAATTATTGAATGAAGCCTTCAGCTGTTGTGTCAAATCGCCATGCAACCTCTTTATAATTTGTCCAATCCCCAGTGGTTGAAGAGACATCCACTATCTGGGGAAGAGCAAGGAATTATCTCTTGGCCAATATTCTTCAGCTGCAGTATTACAGCTGTGTCCTGTGCCTCTACGCCACAGATTCAATTCTGACCATAAAGCTCCCTTCCAACTCCAGCACTATTGCTGTCAGAAAGATTTCTAAACTTTGGGTCTTGACATATTAGTGTTACACTTTGTGGTAAATATTTTCAGAAGTTTGTAACAAAAACAGAAAGTGCTGGAAGAACTTGGTTGTGGCAACATCTGTGGGGAGAGAAACAGAATTAACATTTCGAGACAGTGTGACTTCAGAGCAAAAGTTTCCTTACTGTAGCATATTACCCCTGAGGCTCTGCATTAGTGGCTCTCAAGTCTTATAGTGACTATAGCGTACATGACCTACTTGTACAGTTGTCAACAGTGGATGAGCTCAGACAGGTATATGGTTGGGGGATGTTATGGAGATGGTAAAAGGTGATGGAATGGATCAGTGGCCAGATGCTCATCTACAACACAAAGTTAGCAAATAACGTGGTTCAGTTTCAGACAGGTACCAGGGAGATGGACGGAGCTCTGACTAGGGAACAGAATTTGTGGTGGAAAATAAGGGCAATTACTGGAAGCTGCATACACCGTGTGACAACTCAGGGCTGGTTGAGAGAAGTGGGGGTGAAGTAGAGCTTGGATGTCACCAGTGTACATGTGGGAAAATTGAATTGGAATTCCTACAGGGAGACTATCTAATGAACCAACACCCTACCTGATTAGCGAATGTGCAAGTCCTAAATTAACAGGAGGAAGATCACAGTACAGCATTTGATTTGGACCTTTCGGAGCTTCACGATGATTTTGTCTTGACAATCTGTGAGGTGAAATGCAAGAATAGATGAAGAACAGAGTGGGTTAATTCACCTGAGTCAGTTGTGTTAGTAGTAGGGTCTGGCACATGGAGGGTTAATGTGGGATTGAGTACAGTACCCCACACACTGTGCTCTAAGAGCACATAACCCAGAGCCATGGTCAATCTGAAGATGGATAGAGTCCTACAATGGAGTCAACTCCAGACTATCCTCTCCTGTACACCGTTATGACGTGTTAATAAAGACTTGCTGTTAACATACTCAAGACTATGAAGCCTGCTTCACGATATCCAAAGCTGAGAGGAAACCAAGGAAATACCAATACTCTGTTCCATTGCTCATCCTGTCTTTTCCATCACAATCATTGTCCATGCTCCCTAAACTGATCCCTCTTTGTGTACATCCCCCCAACTTCAAAAACCTACTCCGATCTCAAACTTTCATCATGTTAACCTCTGACAACTTACTCATGTTGTCTGTTGTTTTTGCTCTTTTCTCCCATCTGCCCAATATCTGCCTTCTAGGGGAACTTCTGTTGTGTTTAAGGCTCTAATGTGCCATTTGCTGATTAGACAATAACCCAACTGCGATATCATGAGTTTGTTCTTTATTGCTGGTGCCACAGATTCCATTCTGACAGGCTCTTTTCCGTTGTTATCCGCCCTCAGCACTGCTTCCGCCAGAAGGCTCCTAAACATTGGCTCTGGGTTTTTTTGTGTTGTGCCTTCATAGACAGTCTTTGCAGAAGCCTCATTATAACATGTTTTAGCCTGAGGCTATGCAATTCTGGAGTGTTAGTGACTGTAGCGTGTACATGACCTACTTAAGAATTAAGTTAACAGTCGGAGGACAGAACTGGTGCTTTTAATTATTGATACCCTTTGATAATACAGAGCCTTCAGTTGGCACCAGTTCTGCAAGATAATGAGGTCCACTTGCTGCCAACTCAGTCCTGTGGGCTGTAGTGGCAGTGTGAGATGACTGTGGAATTGGAATAAAATTTTGTTTTCATCCCTCGTGCTTGGTGATCTACATTGGCTCCCCATCCCTCAGTGTCTCAATTTTTAAAAATGTCTCATCCTTGTGTTCAAACCCTTCCATGTCCTTAGTCCTTCCTTTCGATGTGAACTCCTTCAGATCCTCAAGTCTCAGATCTCTGCGTTCCTACCTTTCTGTCCTCTTGTACATGTTTGATTTTAGTCATTCTACCATTGATGGCTGTACCCTCAGCTTCGTAAACCCTAAACTCTGGAATGCCCTCTCTACATCTCTCTACTTCTGTTGGGGTATTCCATTAAAACGTAACTCTCTGACCAGGCTTTTGGTCAGATAGTTTGGTGTCTCTTTCTGTGGCTTGGTGGCAAATTTTGTTTGGTGTCTGTGTGAAGCACCTGGGGATGTTTCACTATGCTAAAGATACGTAAATGCAAGTTGTTGTTGCTGCTGGAGGTAACTGACTCTGTGGGTCTGAACCCAGCTCAAAATATAGAACTTTAGTAGGTCAAAGGTGAAAGTTCTAGCAAGGAGATAATTTAAATGTCTTTGCATTCGACAACACTTAATGTTTTGATCCATGTAAGTTCATGCTGGGCTGAAAGTGGACCTGTTGACTTGCACTGCTCAGATTGGCTTTAGGCAGACTGTGACAGAAACACTGGGGATTCTACCTGAACTAGGTCACCCATACCCAGTCCGTCTTCCCTTGGTCGTAGAGCTTTCTGTAAATCCCTGATGTGATGATGGGAACCACTTGCATTTTCTGGTGCCTTTCAAGAGCTCAAGCCGTCCTTGAGAGCTACACAGCCAAGGGTAGGTTTGGAGTGTGGTCACATTTAATATTTCAGAATGAACTGTCCGCTCAGGAAGGTGTGGGCATTGCTGTCAGAAGATAGAGTGAATGGTTGTTTGACTGACAATATTGCTGTGTTCTCTGCTAGGGCTTCCATCGCTACTCCACAGATGGGAAGTGGCATGTTCCCCACTTTGAGAAGATGCTGTATGACCAGGGGCAGTTGGCTGTATCCTATGCAGAAGCTTATCAGGTAAACTAAAAGAAAACTCTTTTCCTTTTACATTCCCTTTTTTAAGTCTCTACTCTTGATGATATTTATGCACATCTAATTGAATGGTATTAATTCTGGGGATTGGAACACTTGTCCATTTTACGGTCAACTCTATCAAACACTTCCAGGGTGGGTACAGCCCAGATTTGATAAAGAATAAATCTCTCTGCATTGTCCCATCAAACATTCCTGGGGCAGATAGAATACAGGTTAGGTACAGAATAAAGCTCCCTTTATGCTGTGGGATAGAAGTGCTGTGAATTTAGGGTGGCACAGTGGTACAATGGTTAGCACTGCTACCTCACAGCACCAGGGACTTGGGTTCAATTCCCGGCTCGGGTCACTGTCTGTGTGGAGTTTGCACATTCTCCTCGTGTCTGCGTGGGTTTCCTCTCAGTACTCCGGTTTCCTCCCACAGTCCAAAGATGTGCGGGTTAGGTTGATTGGCCATGCTAAGAAATTGCCCGTTAGTGTCCAGGGTTGCGTAGGTTAGAGGGATTAGTGGGTATGATATGGGGGCAGGGCCTGGGTGGGATTGTGTTCGGTGCAGACTCGATGGGCCAAAGGGCCTCTTTCTGCACTGTAGGGTTCTATGATTTATTTTTATGTGCCTTATCAGTTAATCTGTTTTGTTTTGAATGCTACTTGCATTCAGAGACAGAGCATTTAGTTATGTGCTTTCATTATTTTTGTAACATCTAACTTGACTGCTGATTTACCATTATGTTCTCTATCCCTTCCTGTCACGTTCTGTTTGACATTTCCCACATTCTTGGGCTGTAACATCCAAGCTCACCAATGTCGGATTTGCGGATAGCCCAAAGATGCACTGGGGAACCCCTCTTGGAGGTTTCCAAGTAAGGGTTTGTATGGGCAATTGTCCAGAAGTGAAGACTTCCTCTGGTTAATTGCCCTGGGATCTATCCAAAACTGCGATTTTTAAGCTGCAAAGTTTGGATGGTCTTGCCAAGGTTACACCAATAATTAGAAGAATTGAGACCTCTTCTAACTTCTGGGTAACTATTATTATAAACATTCAGACCAATTCGCCACCTTGGTGAACAGCATGTGGGAGCTGAGGATGACATTGTGATCAGGAGAAAACACATCTATGTTAAGTATTTGCACTGGAGGAGTTTTTATTTCAAAGTAATTGAGCTGGAGGCTGAGCTACCAGCTCTGCAGTACATCAGGGAGTCAATACCCCTTCAGAAAGGATCTTCTGATTTGGTCAATGGTCAGGATCAGGAAGGTCTGACTGTGAATGAGGCAGGTAACGGACCAAGAGCGCAAGAGTCTCTGCGATTGTCTGTCAGGTTGGAGGTTCTTTCAGCTTGTTAGGGTGCCGCAGGGTGGACGAGCTGATTGACCATGACGCTGTGGTACAGGATGCCTTTTAAGTGAGGCACCAACTGGCTCAAGAATGGCTTCTTCCCTGCTGTAAAAAGTCTGACAACACCAGGTTTTAGTCCAACAAATAAATAGGTTGGACTAAGACCTGGTGTTGTCAGACTTTTTACTGTGTTTACGCCAGTCCAACGCCAGCATACCCACATCATTCTTCCCTGCTGCCATCAGACTTTTGAATGGACCTACCTTGCATTCAGTTGATCTTTCTCCACACCCTAGTTATGACTTTAACACTACGTGTTCTCGTTTCCCTCTCTACGTACAGTATGCCCTTGTCGGTGTAGTGTGCAAGAAACAATACTTTGTACTGTATGTTAATACATGTGACAATAATAAATCATTATAATCTAGAAATTATTACCTTTAAGGTTCTGCTTTTTAATTTGGTGCCCATGCAGAATTTGGTGACTATGCAGAACCTCCTTCCTCGTCCTGCCTATGTCATTGGTACCTCCATGGACCACGGTGACTGGATCCTATCTTTCGCACTCTAGTTACATTCCCAGCTCTCAGTAGATGTCCCGAGTCCTCACACCAGGCAGGCAATGCAGATATTTGGACTTGGCTGCGAAGATATGTTTACCCCAGATCATGATGTTACTCAGACTTCCCACATGCTGCAGCCTTGACACATCACCTATCCTGTCATCTTAATGTGTTTTAATTAATTACTTAAAAAGGAAAATGAATAATTGAATAAGATGATGCACTTTATTAGCCCTACCACTAATTCCTTTTGGTTTGGTTTGATTTATTATTGTCACATGTATTGGGATACAGTGAAAATTATTGTTTCTTGTGCACTATACAGACAAAGCATACCATTCTTAGAGTAGGGGGAAAGGAAAGGAGAGAGTGCGAAATGTAGTGTTAAAGTCACAGCTAAGGTGTAGAGAAAGATCAGCTTAATATATGGTAGGTCCATTCAAAAATTTGATGGCAGCAGGGAAGAAGCTGTTCTTGAGTCAGTTGGTGTGTGTCCTCAGACTTTTGTAGCTTTTGTCTGACAGAAGGTGGAAGGGAGAATGTCCTGGATGCGTGAGGTCCTTAATTATGCTGGCTGCTTTTTCGAGGCAGTTAGAAGTGTAAATGGAGTCAATGGATAGAAGGCTGGTTTGCGTGATGGACTGGGCTACGTTTACACCCTTTGTAGTTTCTTGTGGACTTGATCAGAGCAGGAGCCGTACTAAGCTGTGATACATCCAGAAAGGATGCTTTCGATGGTGCATCTGAAAAAGTGGCAAGAGTCGTAGTGGACATGCTGAATTTCCTTAGCCTCCTGTGAAAGTAAAGACGTTGGTGAGTTTTCTTAACTATAACCTTAGTCTAGAGGGAGTATGTCAGGTTGTTGGGTATCGAGAAACTTAGAGCTCTTAACCATTTCCATTTCACCGCCATTGATGTAGACGGGGCATGTTCTCCACTACGCTTCCTGAAGTTGATGACAATCTCCTTTCTTTGACTGATGTTGAGGGCGAGATTATTGTCGTTGCACCAGTTCACCAGATTCCTTATCTCATTCCTGTACTCTGTCTCATCGTTGTTTGAGATATGACCCACTGCAATGGTGTCATCAGCAAATTTGAAAATTGAGTTGGAGGGTATTTGACCACACAATAAAGAGTGTAATAAGGGGCTGAGGACACAGCCTTGTGGGGCCCCGATTTGGAAGGTTAATCATGGAGGAGTACTATTGTGCTATTTGGGGTGGCACAGTGGTTAGCACTGCTGCCTCACAGGGCCAGGGACCCAGGTTCGATTCCCAGCTTGGGTCACTGTCTGTATGGAGTTTGCACGTTCTCCTTGTGTCTGCGTGGGTTTCTTCCGGGTTCCTTCCACAGTCTGAAAGACGTGCTGGTTAGGTGCATGGACCCAAACAGGCACTGGAGTGTGGCGACGAGGGGAATTTTACATAACTTCATTGCAGTGTTAATGTAACCCTTACTTGTGACTCATAAACTTGAAACCTTAGGAGTAGAATAGATTGAAACCATTTACCAGGTACTCACCAGATTGTATCTTTGTTCATGAGCCACGAGAGGGAGCTAGTGACTCATGAATCCCAATAATGTGGGCCAACCCTGGAGGATGAGAATCTGTTCCAACATTCAGTGCTTCCCAGGTTTAACATTTCATTCTTAGTTATGTCTTCCTTAGCACAAGGAAGTACAGTACAGTAGATCAGGATTGTGCTATTATTGCCAGCCTGAACTCTGTGCCCTTCTATGACGCTAGTCAGAAACTTATGCAGTCCATTCATGATCTTTGTGCCAGTCAAGGCCTTGTTCCAGCCTCAGTTCTACAGGGGAGGCCTGCATCATAAAAATCAGGATTTCACATTCTCCACTCCAGGAAATGGCCTCTTTACCACAGCTGGAACTCCCAATTATAATGAGCAAGGAGTCCTCATGTAAATCTCTGTACAGTTCATGCTTTCACGTTTGATCTGATCCACTGTACCTGACGTCGATACAGTCCCACTGTCCTTGCCCGCTGCCCCTGCTACTCTTGCTGCAGACCCTGTGGGTCAAGGAGGGCCCTTCCAGTGGTGAAAAGGACCCGTCTTCCCTTCACAACATTCCTTCTCTTTCGCCTTCCAAAATGATCCCTGGTGCCCCGCACCTCCAGCTAGGGTCTGCCTGACTGGTATCTATGAGAAGCACACTCTTGCCTGTATTCTGGAGTTTCCTCCATCTCAGTGTCCATGGCCTGTTTCAGTCCCAGCAGTGACCACAACACTAAACGTGTATAAGCATCCATACAACTTATACACAGTACATACCCATTTGACCATTGCTGACTTTTTAGGTTTAATTTTACATAGAACCCTACAGTGCAGAAAGAGGCCCTTTGGCCCATTGAGTCTGCACTGACCACAATCCCACCCATATCCCTACACATTTACCTGCTAATCCCTCTAACCTACACATCCCAGGACACTAAGGGGCAATTTTAGCATGGCCAATCAACCTAACCCGCACATCTTTGGACTGTGGGAGGAAACCGGAGAACCTGGAGGGAACCCACGCAGACACGAGGAGAATGTGCAAACTCCACACAGACAGTGACCCGAGCCGGGAATCGAACCCAGGTCCCTGGAGCTGTGAAGCAGCAATGCTAACCACTGTGCTACCGTGCCGTCCCAAGAACTTGTGGGAAAATGGCCAATTGTTTGTCTCTGTCCGTTATCACTATAGAAACAGTGGGCTGGATTTTCACGGCATCAAAAAGACTCTGCAGACTTTGAAGAATGTTGGCTGGGACCTGGATTAGGGAGTCCTGGCCCCACTTGCAATAATCCAATTTTTGCCACTCGGGAAAGGGCGTGATTCACACAGATGAATTCCTGAAACCTGAATTCATCAGCGATATTTGAACTCTGTGCTGAATTCAAACCAAGCACCTTTTAGCTGGCCAGAACCTGCATGTGCGTGTCACAATTTGATGGAGTAGGTGTAAAACTATAAAAAACAGAGGCCAGTAAGTGCTGCTCTGTCTGCACTGTGAGTGCTGCCTGGCTGTGGGAGTGCTTTTGGAGTTGGGTGGAAACAGGGAGTTGGGTAAAACAGGTAGCAGAGGCTACAAGGGAGAGTGCTGATTGGGCAGTAAGTCTCACAATGAGAGTGGGGGCGGGCGCCGGCCGGCCGGTCAGTGGGGGCAGGCGCCGGCCGGCCGGTCAGCGAGGGCTATTCTTGGTTTTCTGAAACTGACTGTGAGTTCGGACTAAAATAACTTAAAAGTGACATCACAGGAGGGTTGTGATTTGTTTGGCTAACAAGGAGCTGTGCTAAATTTGAAAATCCATTTAAATCACTGGTTAGAAATTGAGATAGTAAGGAGATAAGTTAAAAAAATGTTTCCATCAAAAAAAAATTAAAACACAAATTAAAATCTAATTAATTAAAATAGAGATGGAGGGTCAGGTGATGTGTTGTTCATGCATGGTGAGTGAGCTGGTGGACCCCATTGTGGTTCCCAGTGTCTGCAGTGAGTGTTGGTTGCTTGAGGAACTCAGGCTCAGAGTGGATGAGCTGAATTCTGAGCTTCGGATGCTGAGACACATCAGGGAGGGGGAGAGATATAGAATCATAGAACCCTACAGTGCAGAAAGAGGCCCTTCGGCCCATCAAGTCTGCACCGACCACAATCCCAACCCAGCCCTACCCCTATATCCCTACATGTTTTAGCCACTAATCCCTCTAACCTGCACATCCTGGGACACTAAGGAATAATTTTAACATGGCCAATCAATTTTACATAGAACCCTACAGTGCAGAAAGAGGCCCTTCGGCCCATTGAGTCTGCACTGACCACAATCCCACCCAGGCCCTATCTCCATATCCCTACACATTTATCCACTAATCCCTCTAACCTACACATCCCAGGACACGAAGGGGCAATTTTCGCATGGCCAATCAACCTAACCCGCACATCTTTGGACTGTGGGAGGAAACCGCAGCACCCGGAGGAAACCCACGCAGACACAAGGAGAATGTGCAAACTCCATACAGACAATGACCGAAGCCGGGAATCGAACCCTGGTCCCTGGAGCTGTGAAGCAGCAGTGCTAACCACTGTGCTATCGTGCTGCCCCACTGTGCTTGGTCTCCCCTATCTCTTGTCCCCAATTCCTCCAATTTTCATCCTTGACTTCCCTTACCTTCCACTGTTTGTTCTCTCCATCAACTCCGTCCACACATCAAGTACCCCATGCGTTGACCCCTTCCCCCCCAACTCCGTATCAGGGCACAAAGTAAAGTTTATTATCTGGACACTGTGCTCCAGGAGACAGTCACACCCCTTAGATAAATACCTTGAATTCGGCTAGTGGCCAGGGACAGGAGGGTGTAATGCGAGTGAGACAAGTAGTAGGGTCGCAGGAGCCTCAGTCCCTGAACAATCCAACAGGTTTGAGATTCTTGCTCCTTGTGTGGATGGGAATAGGTACTGCAGGGAGGATGAGCAAACTGACCATGACACAGTGGTGTAGTGAGCCGTTCAAATGGGAGGAGAAGAAAGAAGTGTAGTTATAATTAGGGGCATTGACACTGTTCTCTGTGATCAGGATCAAGAATCCCAAAGGTTGTGTTGCCTGTCTGGTGTTCGGGTTTGGAATATCTCATGTGGGCTGCAGAAGAACTTGGAGTGGAAGAGTAAAGATCTAGTTGTCATGGTCCATGTAGGTACCAATGACATAGGTAGAACAGGAACAAAGGTTCTGCTCAGGGAGTATGAACAACTCAGAGCTAAATTACAAAGCAGAACCAAAAAGTTAATAATCTCTGGATTGCTACCTGAGTATGAGCTAATTGGCACAGGGTCAATAAGATTAAGGAGGTAAATGTGTGGTTCAAAGATTGGTGTGGGAGGAATGGATTTGAATTCATGGGATATTGGCACCAGTACTGGGGAAGAGGGGTTCTGTTCCGATGTGACAGTCTTCATCTGAATCGTGCTGGGACCAGCGTCCTGGTGAATCGTACAACTGGGGCTGTAGATAGGGCTTTAAACTAAAACTGGGGGAGGGTTCACTTGTATGTAGAATCAGAAAATCAAAGGTAAAGGAGAGGGGAGAAGTGCAGGTTAATGATGAGGACTTTCAACTAGTTAAAGGATCCAAGGGCTCAGGAGAGATTAATAAAGGTTCAAGACCACGTAATAGAACAGAGAGTATAGAAAGTGGCAGGAACCTAACCTCCAAGCAGAGTAAAAAAGGTGACAAGTATGAGAAGGGAGGTGTTCAATGCAGAACTGAGGATGTTGTACCTAAATACACGCAGTATATGGAACAAGGTAAATGAGCTTGTTGCACGCATTGAAATTGGCTGGCACAGTGTTGTGGGCGTCAGAGATGTGGCTGCAAGGGGATCAGGGCTGGGATCTAAATATCCAAGGATATGTGTCCTATCGAAGGACATGCAGATGGGCAAAAGGGGTGGGGTTGCATTGTTAGTAAGGAATGAAGTTAAATTGATAGCAAGAAGGCATAGAATCTCCGTGGGTAGAGTTGAGGAATCGCGAAGGTAAAAAGACCCTGATGGGAGTTATGTACAGGCCCCCTAGCAGTGGTCAGGATGTGGGGCAGAAAATAAATCAGGAGATAGAAAAGGTGTAGGAAAAAGGCGATATTCCAATAATCATGGGTGACTTCAATATGCAGGTGGACTGGGAAAATCAGGGTAGGTAGTGGATCCCAAGAAAAGGAATTTGTGGAATATCTAAGAGATGGTTTTTTTGGAGCAGCTTGTGACAGAGCCTATTAGGCAACAGGCAATTCTGGATTTGGTGATGTGACTTGATTAGGGAACTTAAGGTGAAGAAACCCTTCGGGAACAGTGACCACAATATGATAGAATTTACCCTGCAGTTTGAGAGGGAGAAGCTGGAATCAGATGTAACAGTATTACAACTAAATAAAGGTAACTATAAAGACATGAGGGAAAAGCTGGCCAGAGTTGATTGGAAAGGGAGCCGAGCAGGGAAGACAGTGGAACAGCAATGGCAGGAGTTTTGGGGGGGTTGTTCGGGAGGCACAACAGAAATTCATCCCAAGGAGGAGGAAACATGCCAAGGGGAGGACGAGGCATCCATGGCTGACGAGGGAAGTCAAGGACAGCATAAAAGCAAAAGAGAAAGCATACAAAGTGGCGAGGATTAGTGGGAAGTCAGAGAATCGGGAAGCCTTTAAAAGCGAGAAGAGGGCAACTAAAAAAGCAGTAAGAGGGGAGAAGATAAAATATTAATGTAAGCGAGCCAGTAATATAAAAGAATTTAGAGTTTTTTTTCAATATATAAAAGGTAAGAGAGAGACAAAAGTAAACATTGGACCACTGGAAAATGAGGCTGGAGAAGTAATAATAGGAAACAAAGAAATGGCACAGGAACTAAACAGTTACTTTGCGTCAGTCTTCACGGTGGAAGACAGCAGTGGGATGCCAGAGCTCCAGGAGAATCAGGGGGCGCAGGTGAGTGTAGTGGCCATCACTAAGGAGAAGGTTCTGGGAAAACTGAAAGGTCTGAAGTGGATCCTGGACCAGATGGACTACAGCCCAGGATTCTAAAAGAGACAGCCGAGGAAATTGTGGAGGCATTGGTGATCTTTCAGGAATCACCGGAAGCAGGGAGGGTCCCAGAGGATTGGAAAGCAGCTAATGTAACACTGCTGTTTAAGAAGGGAGGGAGACAGCAGATGAAAAATTATAGGCCAGTTAGCCTGACCTCAGTCATTGGCAAGATTTTAGAGTCCGTTATTAAAGATGAGATCGCAGAGTACTTGGAAGTGCGTAATAAAATAGGATGGAGTCAGCACGACTTCGTCAGGGGGAGGTTGTGTCTGACAAATCTGTTAGAGTTCTTTGAGGAGACATCAAGAAAGTTAGGTAAAGAAGAATCAATGGACGTATTGTATTTAGACTTCCAAAAAAACCTTTGACAAGGTGCTGCATAGGAGACTGTTAAATAAGTTAAGAGCCCATGGTGTTAAGGGTAAGATCCTGGCATGGATAGAGGATTGGCTGACTGGCAGAAGGTAGAGAGTGGGATAAAGGGGTCTTTTTCAGGATGGTAGCCCGTGACTAGTGACGTGCTTCAGGGGTCAGTGTTAGGATCACAACTTTTCACAATATACATTAACGATTTGGAGGAAGGAACTGAAGGCACTGTTGCCAAGTTTGCAGATGATACGAAGATATATAGAGAGACAGATAGTATTGAGGAAGCGGGGGCTGCAGGAGGACTTGGGTAGGTTAGGAGAGTGGGCAAAGAAGTGGTAGATGGAATACAATGTGGAAAAGTGTGACGTTATGCACTTTGGAAGGAGGAATGGAGGCATAGACTATTTTCTAAATGGGAAAATGCATAGGAGATCAGAAACACAAAGGGACTTGGGAGTCTTTGTTCAAGATTCTGTTAAGGTTAACATACAGGTTCAGTGAGCAGTTAGGAAGGCAAATACAATGTTAGCATTTGTGTCGAGAGGGCTAGAATGTAGGAGCAGGGATGTACTTCTGAGGCTTTATAAAGCTCGGGGCAGACCGCATTTGGAGTATTGTGAGCTGTTTTGGGCCCCGTATCTAAGGAAAGATGTGCTGACTTTGGAAAGGGTCCAGAGGAAATTCACAAAAATGATTCCTGGAATGAAGAGCTTGTTGTATGAGGAATGTTTGCGGACTCTGGGTCATAAGAAAATAAGAACTAGGAGCAGGAGTAGGCTATTTGTCCCCTTGAGCCTGCTCCACCATTCATTAAGGTCATGGCTAATCTTTCCGTGGACTCAGCTCCACTTAGTTCCTTTGCTGTTCAAAAATTTATCTGTCCTTGCCTTAAAAATATTCAATGAGGTAGCCCCAACTGTTTCACTAGTGGAGTACTCTGTACTCATTGGAGTTTAGAAGGATGAGGGGGGATCTTATTGAAACTTACAGGATACTGCGAGGCCTGGATAGAATGGACGTGGAGAGGATGTTTCCACTATCGGGAAAACTAGAACCAGAGGGTACAACTTCAGGCTGAAGGGGCGATCCTTTAAAACAGAGATGAGGAGGAATTTCTTCAGCCAGAGAGTAGTGAAACTGTGGAATTCTTTGCCGCAGAAGGCTGTGGAGGCCAGGTCATTGAGTGTCTTTAAGACAATTAGATAGGTTCTTGATTAGTAAGAGGATCAAGGATTATGGGGAAAAGGCAGGAGAATGGGGATGAGAAAGATATCAGCCATGATTGAATGGTGGAGCAGACGCGATGGGCTGAGTGGCCTAATTCTGCTCCTATGTCTTATGGTCGTATAAATACTGTTGAAGGACCAATAGGATCTGTGTAATTGAAGTTGTTTTAAATGCTCTTTTTTAAGTAGCATTTGGTCCTAGAGTTTCAGTAGAGTTCTTTGTTGACATTTCCCCGTGTTCTATCATTCCGCAATTATCTCTGTAGAGTTCACAGTTTGTTTGACAGCTTAAAATAGCAACTTAAGGATTAGCTGTCTTTGACGTGTGGTTTGAATAGGCTTTTTTTAAGAGATTAAACACTTGAGATTTAAAACTTTTGTTTTTTATGAATTGGATTTTTTTCACTATCAGGTTTGTAAACCTGTATCAGATTGCTAGATCATTTTTTCCATCTCTACATTACAGAAGAGATGGCAGGGGTAAGTTTTTCACTCAGAGGATGGTGAGTGAGTGGAATCGGCTGCTGTCGGTGGTGGTAGAGGCGAACTCGTTGGGGTCTTTTAAGGGACTTCTGGATGAGTACATGGGATCTAATGGGATTGAGGGTTATAGATAGGCCTGGTAAGTATGGATATGATTGACACAACTTGTGGGCCGAAGGGCCTGTTTGTGCTGCAGTGTTCTATGTTTTATGTTCTGTGTACATGGTTCTTGAGGTTTACTCTTGGTTGGATACAGGGTGAATGAGGGGCCACAGGATATAGGTGGGGGGAGGTGGGGTATGGCTGCTGGGTTTGAGGGCTAGAGGTCTAATAACTTGTAAAACAACTAGGACAAAGTCGCAAAAAGCTGAGGCGGGACTTCTAACCAGCCCACCTTAGCACCTATCCCTCTGGAGCAAGAATAGCATATTTTGGGATACTTTTCACAGAATCGGGTCCAGCGGGTTGGAAAATTTCCGACTCCAGCTACCTGCCTCGGAGCCACAACCTGGCCCAGCGTGCATACCTGGGTGGGTTACTTACATCAAGTTTCATCAGCCTTTGTCATTCAATCAAATTGAGCTTGATAGCCATAATAGATGCTACAGTCGTATCTGTTTACACCGGACTTAAAGGAAGTTAACTTCAGGAGAGAGCATGCTTCAACTGTAACGTAACAGACCTGGTTGTAAAGAATCAGACTTCACGTTCCCCTAGCCCTGAAACTCTCCGATAGAGACAAAGAGCCATGCAGGGGAGGCAAGACCTAGTGATATTATTACTGGATTATTAATCCAGAAACTCAGCTAATGTTCTGGGGACCCGCATTCGAATCCTGCCAGGGCAGATGGTAGAATTTGAATTCAATTTAAAAAAAAATCTGAAATTAAGAATCTACTTATGACCGTGAAACCATTGTCGATTGTTGGGAAAACCCATCTGGTTCACTGATATCCTTTAGGGATGGAAATCTGCTGTCCTTACCTGGTCTGGCCTACATGTGACTCCAGAGCCACAGCAATATGGTTGACTTTCAACTGCCCTCTGAAATGCCCACAAGCGTCTCAGTTTAAGGATGACTAGGGATGGGCAATAAATGCTGGCTGACCAGCGACGCCCATGTCCCACGAATGAATTAAAAAGTGCAGAAAAGGCCCTTCAGCCCATTGAGTTTGTACTGACAATAACTACCAGTAAAGTCACACTAATCATATTTTCCAGCACTTGTCCCATATCCTTGAATGTTACGATGTTTCAGGTGCTCATCCAAATCATTTTGAAAGGTTGTCAGGTTTCCAGCTTCCTCTACTCTCCCCAGGCAGTGCACCCTACCGTCCACCACCCTCAGTGATTTTTTTTTTCTCAGATCCCCTCTGAATCTTCTGCCCCTCACCCTAAAACTATGCTCCCTCATGATTAACCCCTCAGCCAAGGGGAACGGCTGCTTCATTGTCATACTCCTCAATCTTATGCACCTCAATCAATGTTCGCCTTCTTTGCTCTAAAGAAATCGATTCAATCTCTGTCTTTCTCCAGTTTATGACCCTTTGTGCATCTTGGATTTTTAATTGCTCTGCAGTTAAAAATCCAAGATGCAGGTTTTAGAATTCCCTTTCCGTCTTGCTATCACCCTTTCTTTCATACACCTTTTAAAGACCTATCTCTTTAAGCAAACATTTAGTCAAACTGTCTCTATGTGGCTGAGAATCAAATTTTATTTGATAATTGCTCTTGTGAAATGCTGTGGAATGTTCTGCAGTGTTAAAGGTGCTATATAAATGAAAGTCATTGTTGTTAGCAGCAAATGATTGAACAGGGCTTTTCGAAATCAGTCTGAAATGTTATAGATGGTTACACAATAATAGGACAGATTTGCGATTCAATATAAAAAGGATGAAAACTGCTGTGAATAACAAGCAGAAAGAGAATGTGGTGAATGAAGCGTGTGAGGTCTAGCAGGACACTGCACAATCCTGCCGATGGTTTGTTAGAAGTGAACCTGAACCCAGCTGCCAGTTTTAGACATTGACATCTTCAGCCAGCTGGAACAAGGAGCGTTAGCGTAGCGCTAACCATTCATCTTGCACCATCAAGCTTAGGGTAAATCCCTTCACCTCGCTGAAAGAATCATTAAATTACGCATTATGTTATCCCAGCAGAAGTGTTCGCTGGTGTTCCAGAAAAATTCTCCACTGAGGCTGGATATAATGACGGGAAAAGGCCTTTTGATCTTGACGACTGGGAATGCGCCAATAGTTTGGACTGAGAAGACAGGGGAGATTTTAACTTGCTGTGCCTGACAGAACTCCAGATGGTAGCAGGATTAAAATTGACTCCACTACCATTCTTCCCTTACCCAGTCTGGCCGACGTGTGACTCCAGACCCACAACAACTGTCCTCTGGGGCAACTAGGGATGGGCAATAAATGCTGACCGGCCAGCAATGCCCACGTCCCACAAATGAATGGAAGAAAACCCAGCTCCATTCCGGAATTAAGGGGATTGGCCGATGAGGAGAGACTGAGTAGACTGGGACTATACTCATTTGAATTTAGAAGAATTGGGGGGGACATTGTGGAAACATAAAATTATGAAGGAAATAGATAAGATAGAAGCAAGGAAGTTGTTTCCACTGGTGGGTGAAAGTAGAGCTAGGCAGCATGGCCTCAAAATAAAAGGGAGCAGATTTAGGATTGAGTTGAGGAGGAACTTCTTCACCCAAAAGGCTGTGAATCTGTGGAATTCCCTGCCTAGTGAAGCAGATGAGGCTACCTCATTGAATGTTTTTAAGGCAAGGATAGATAAATTTTTGAACAGTAAAGGAATTAAGGGTTATGGTGACCGGGCGGGTAAGTGGAACTGAGTCCACGAAAATATCAGCCACGATCTTATTGAATGGCAGAGCAGGCTCGAGGGACCAGATGGCTTACTCCTGCTCCTAGTTCTTATGTTCATTGGATGTAGCGTCGCTGGCTAGGCCAGCATTTATTGCCCAACACTAATTGTCCTCGAACTGCCTTGCTTGGCCGTTTCAGAGTAGTTAAGAGACGACCAGATTGCTCAGAGTCTGGAATCACGTGTAGGCCAGACCAAGTAGGGATGGCAGATTTCCTTCCCTTAAGGACATTAGTGAACTGAATGTGTTTTTACAATAATTGCCAATGGTTTCATGGTCATTATTAGATTTTTAATTCCGGAGTTTTATTGAATTCAAATTTCACTACCTGCTGTGGTGGGATTTGAATCCAGGTCCCTATTGCATTACCCTGGGTCTCTGGATTATTGATTCAGTGACAATACCACAAGTCCATTGCCAATGTCCTATATTGTACCCATTTACCAGACCCACTGCCTTTTGTACCTTAGAAACCTTGTGGCTTTCCAGGTGTGACCTAATCGCTGTTGGGATGCTATTTCAAAATTCTTCCAGTATCATCAGCTCCTTCATGTTCTCAAAATTTTGTTCTAACTTTAGGGATCGAAACCACTGGTCCCACAATATCCCTTTTTCCCCAGCAAATTCTACAAATGTTTCAATTTGGTCTTCTCTTTTGAAGTTTTAACTTCAACTGTTGTGCTTAAGGATCAAGGTCGTAAGTATTAAGCACCGCAGTTTTGACTACCTCATGATCTGAAGGTTGTTCTTCTGAAAGCCTACAATACGCATCCATAGCCTTCCCGACCAAACACTTGGCAAAAGAACAGCCAGTGTCCCCTATGGCCATTTTACCTTTGTAGCCACCTAGATGAATTTGGGCAATATCTTAGTTATATCAAAGCTCAGAATGGGACTCGATTCCTCATCTTTCACACCATAATCTACATTTTTCTCTGGCCAGTTCATGTTGCCTGATTTATTTTTCTCTTGGAAATGCAAAAACTTGAATTTCAATTTATTTTTCTAATTTGAACTTCTTCATTTCTCTTTTTCAAGCTCAGGTTTTTCTATCTCGAGCTGCTTCATCTGTAACTGAATTCTCGCTAATATAATTGAGTTGTTATCTGGTTTAGCTTTTTCTTCCAATTCCTGACGCTGTGCTGTTCCCTCAGTTGCATCTTTTTTTTAGCCTCTGGCCCTTAACTCAAACTCTCCCTGCTAATGAGATTAACTTAACCTTGGTTAGTTGAGGCAATGTACGGTGGGATAAATCTTCCCTCACCTGAAAAGTCTGAGGAATTGACAAATCCATTGTGCTTTTCAATCAGTACAGTAAAGTACTCTGTGGAAATCTTATCAATCTTAACCTCAGCACACCGTCCTGTGGATTCACAAACTGGCAAGAGTTCCCACTGTAATATTATCCTTGGCCAGACTCCCAGTTTGTTGGTGAGATCCAATTAGGAACCAATAATGTTTTGTTTAAAGTTTGTAATTTAAGGTACCTGCTAATAGAATAAAACCACAAGATACCACGGTTTGAACAAACCAAAATAAACTTTACAATGTCAGAAAAATGAAACAATTTACAATATCTATCTTGTACTCTAATATTCAGGGTAAAAAAGGTGCAAATGAATTAACAGTGGTCAAACACACCATACTACACAATAGATGCGCCCAAAACAGATCCCATGGTTTTCTCAACAACCCACCCAAACACGAGGCAAACTGAATCAACCAGTCTCACTGATGCTCCTTCACTCTCACGAGGGTTTTCACTCTTGATCTTCAAAGATCTTAGTCTGGAATTTATTCTGAAAGTTGCTCCAAATTGGACAGCGTGGAGCAGGGTTTCAGTCTCGACTTCTGAGATTCTGTTCCCCTGGATTCCCGAGTTCACTCAAAGACCAATTCACAAGCACAATTTCTACTCTTTGGCTAAACTGAATACTATTGCTCCGAAGGGGTACCTTTGCCCAGCCGCTCGCAGCATGGAATTGCTTACCTTCAGTTTCTTCAGGGCTTCTTTGAACCCTCTTTGATTATCAGAGCTTCTCCCAAGCCCATTGCACAAACATCTGCTGCACACAGCCCTTTTCGCCAATTGGAGCTTGTTTTTCTGCTCCCCCTCTAACTGACTTAACTGGGACAAGTTTCTGACCATGACCTGGGACACCTCTTGGCATCTTTCCCGGTCTCCCGTTACTGTCCCCCTCACTGGGATACTTGCTAGTCATGCTGGCTAGCACCTGGTCATCTGACCCCATTTTAAAAAAGTAAATAACTTTATTTGAATACATTCTATATCATATTAAACAAGAAGCAGCTTAAGTGCTTGTAGCACATTCACAAGCCATAAATGGTATCCCAGCTTTTGGAATACTCTGGTGAGAATGTGATCAGGTTAGTGCTGGAATTTCATTCAGATCTTTTCATGAGATTCCTATATCTAAATATTTTCTCAGAGCTCTATTCGGTCTACATAGATGTGCCTGATGAATGAACATTGCAGTTGAAAAGCCTTTGGAGAGTTTGAGTTAAGAGCCAGAGGTTAAGAAAGAAGATGCAACTGAGGTAATAGCACAGCGTCTGGAATTGGAAGAGAAAGCTAAACCAGATAACAACTCAATTATATTAGCTAGAATTCAGTTACAGATGAAGCAGCTCGAGATAGAAAAACCTGAACTTGAAAAAGAGAAATGAAGAAGTTCAAATTAGAACTTAGAAACACTTGTAATCTACTGAAGATATCGAACTGGGTTCCTGATTCCATGACTTTCCCAAGATCAATGGTTAGATGAAAAGTGAAAGCTGCAGTTTTCCAGTCGGTCAGGTTCCTGGCACAGCCATGTGGTGAAGACTCTGGTTCCTCACCAAGGTTCCCAACATTCGAGCTACACAGGTAAGTATGCTTTTTGCAATAAGGCTTGCAGTGCACATCAGGCTCTACTGCTGCTTTAGCTGCCTGCTGTGTGGTATGTGCACTAAGGGGCAGTCTGCCGAATCAAATCTGGTGGTACAGCGCGGGAGGTCCTTCTCTTAAGCACTCCCTCGGGAGTGAGAGTCTCATGACTCTGGTTTGATGGACTTGAAGATGGCTGATAAGCCCAGTGCAGACTCTGCCACTTGCAGGCCAAGTGTTGCTCGAAGGGTCAGTCAGTTGAGGTGTTTGGAGGTTTGTGAGTTCTTTCCTACTCCTTGATTTCTCCACTGCATGCAACTGATGAAGTATCCTGATGTATTGTATGCCTTCCAGCATGAATAACCTCAAAGGATGCCTTTGAGGACATTCTGAAGCATTTCTGCTGCCCCCCTGGGAGTCTCCTGCTGTGACTGAGTTCCAAGTTGAACAGTTGCATCAGGCAGAGGTCATTCAACTAAGTTCATATAATTATTTGTTTTTGGTGGGGCAGGAATCACAGCATTGCACAATGCAGAAAGACCCTTTCAAGCCCATCGTCCCTTTACCGATTCTGTGAAAGGTTAGTCTCACTCTTTTCCTTCTGAAAGTTAATATTGGATGAAATATTTCATGATTTTCAGCAGAGGCCTGTTTGGTTCACAGCCTGCCCTCAAAAAATGAGTTGTGGCTCAAAGCCCTTCTCATGAAATCCAGATTTACATCACTGATTAGAGGGAATATCTTATGTTTCATGTTTTTATCATATTCAATCCAACTCAAAGTCTCAGGAAGTGAGACATTCCAGATCCAAGCTGACAAGACAGGAATCCCACTTCCTGTCTTGGGCTTGATCTACATGATCCAAGCTGATTGGAGCAGGCATTGCACCTCATCCAGAGCTGGATCTCATTTGCATCTTAGCCAAAAAGTCCAAACCTGCTCTTATCCATTGTCGACACTTGCCAGCAGACAATGAGGAATGGTTAAGCCACAAGTGATTTACCGCCTTCCACCAACTAATTCATGCTGAGGTCCGTTACAGCATCACTCCATGGCTGAGGAGGACAGTTGTTAAAATGGTTCTTTGGATTTGAAGAATTACATATTGCATGAAGATTACTCGACAAAAACGAGCCACTTATAATAACGAGTTTATGCCGGTGTTTGCCGGCCTATACCAACCTCCCCCCAGCTCACTTCATCTCATTCAAACTACATAACCTTTAATCTTTTCTCCCTCTAACTTCCCCTTTTATGAGTATAAGATATTCACCTTGCTACTCTCAGCATAAAGAAGTTTCATCTGAATTCTTCATTGTATTTATTGAATACAACAGGGCGGCACGGTAGCACAGTGGGTTAGCACTGCTGCTTCACAGCTCCAGGGTCCTGGTTTCGATTCCCGGCTCGGGTCACTGTCTGTGTGGAATTTGCACGTTCTCCTCGTGTCTGCGTGGGTTTCCTCTAGGTGCTCCGGTTTCCTCCCACAGTTCAAAGATGTGCAGGTTAGGTTGATTGGCCATGCTAAGAAATTGCCCCTTAGTGTTCAGGGATGTGTAGGTTAGAGGGATTAGTGGGTATAATATGTAGGGATATGGGGGTAAGACCTGGGTGGGATTGTGTTCGGTGCAGACTTAATGGGCCAAAGGGCCTCTTTCTGCACTGTAGGGTTCTATGATTCTATGAATAATCAATAATCTTAAATTACTGATAAAATATAACGAGAGGACGATGGGGTAAAATAAATGGTGATGCTTGTCAGTATGGATTCAGACATGGCTACTGGTTAGTGGCTACCATATGGCTATCTCTGAAACATGCCCAGAAGCTGCTTTTTAGTTCAGACTATACTAAATTACAGTTTAAATGAGAGTGATTATAATGTGCTTGGGTTCAATGTCATGTTTTAAAGGGAGATACATGAGCAGTTACTAAGATTCTAGACTTAGATAAGGCTAGCTTCAATGCGATGTGAAGGAGACTGTGCACAGTTAACTGGTTGAGTCTGTTGATGGGTAAAATGATGTGGAGATGCCGGCGTTGGACTGGGGTAAACACAGTAAGAAGTCTCACAACACCAGGTTAATAAAGTCCAACAGGTTTATTTATAGCAAACGCCACCAGCTTTCAGAACTGGCTACAAATGAACCTGTTGGACTTTAACCTGGTGTTGTGAGACTTCTTAGGATGGGTAAAATGACAGAAGCTCAGCGGGAAATGCTAAAAAAAATTGTGATCCTGAACCAGTTCATATCCCAAAGACTCAAGAGTTCAGCTTGTTTTATTCATCCTGGGAAGTGGGTATTGTTGGCGAGACTAGCACTTATTGTTTGTCCCTAATTGTCCTTGCTGACTGGATTGTTGGGCTATTTCAAAGGACAGTAAAGAGTTAACCACATTACTGTGGATCGGGAGTCACGTATAGGTCAGGCTGGGTAAGGATCACCGATTTCCTTCCACTGAAGGGTATTAAGGAGCCAATGTGTTTTTTACAACAACCCAGTAGTTTCATGATCATCATTACGGAGATGATTGTTTTATTTCAGCTTCATTAATTAATTGAATTTAAATGATCACAGCTGACTTTGTAGAATTTTAACTCCTTTCTCTGGAGCATATTCGGAGGTGATGGCCCAGTGACATTATCATTAGCTGAGTTTCTGGATTAATAGTCTAATGTTCTAGGGACCCGGGTCCAAATCCCACCATGGCAGAAGGTGCAATTTGGAATCATAGAAATCATAGAAACCCTACAGCACAGAAAGAGGCCATTCGGCCCATCAAGTCTGCACCGTCCACAATCCCACCCAGGCCTTACCCCCATATCACTACATATTTAACCACTAACCTACACATCTCAGGAGACTAAAGGCAAATTTATCATGGCCAATCAACCTAACCCGCACATCTTTGGACTGTGGGAGGAAACCGGAGGAAACCCACGCAGACACAGGGAGAATGTGCAAACTCCACGCAGACAGTGACCCGAGCTGGGAATTGAACCCAGGTTCCTGGAGCTGTGAAGCAGCAGTGCTAACCACTGTGCTACCGTGCCGCCCCACGGAATTCGGATTAAAAAAAAAATCTGGAATTAGGAATCTACTGATGACCACAAAACCATTGTCAATGGTTAGAAAAACCCGTCTGGTTCACGAATGTCCTTTCGGGAAGCAAATCTGTCATCCTTGCCTTGCCTGGGATACATATGAACCCAAAGCCACAACAATGTGGTTGACTCTTAACTGCCTTTGGGCAACTCGGGATGGGCAATAAGCCAGCCAGTGAGACCCGTGTTCCACGAATGAATAAAAAGAAAGCATTAGTAAGGGTCTCTGGGTTACTGCAATAGAAACAAGCAGTGCTGGAAAAAAGCAACCAGTCTAGCAGCATCTGTGGAGAGAGAAATGTTTTTGAGTCTGATATGATGCTTCTTTGGCCTCTGGCATACTAGTTAGCTAACGTTATTATGACACTTATCCCTTGCCCTTCTTCAATTAAAAATAGCTATGTATGACTAAAGAAGTATGAGACAACATCAATCTAAAATGAAAAGCATGCAAAATTGCAAAAAAAAAGTCCATATCCCAGCAAATAGGAAAAATACTAATAATGTAGCAAGAGCTACAAGAAGGGAATATGCAGAGAAACTTGCGCGGGATATCAAAATGAACACAATGTCTTTACAACCAAATTAGGAAAAAGAAGGTGGTCAGGAGCATTGTGAGCCCCTTGGATAGCCAGAAGTGGTGAGTTATATTGTCAGTGAAAATAAGGAAATGGTGGCCATGTTAAAAATTAGTTTGTATCAGTATTTATAGAAGAGCAAGAGGCCACCATTTTGGAAATACTCAGGAAACTAATGTTGAATCAGGGACAGGGACTCACCAAAATTAACATCAGCAAAATAACTCTGGATGAACAGAAATTTCTTCCATTTAAACATTGGGAAGACATAGAACATAGAACAGACCCTTCAGCCCATCGAGTCTGCACCGAACACAATCCCACCCAGGCCCTACCCCCACATACCTACTAATCCCTCTCACCTACGCATCCCTGGACACTAAGGGGCAATTTCTTAGCATGGCCAATCAACCTAACCCGCACATCTTTGGACTGTGGGAGGAAACCGGAGTACCTGGAGGAAACCCACACAGACACGAGGAGAATGTGCAAACGACACACAGACAGTGACCCGAGCTGGGAATCGACGAAGACCTGAAGTGACCTACATCTCCAGAGGAGGATGAGGCACCTCAAGTGTTGCCACTTGATGAAATTGTTGCTGGGTGGTCTAGGACGTGGGGCAGTGGTTAGCAGCGCTGCCTCATAGCACCCGGATTCAGTTCCTGGCTTGGGTCACTGTCTGTGTGGAGTCTGCACATTCTCCCTATGTCTGCAGGTGTTTCCTGTAGCTGCTCCAGTTTCCTCCCACAGTCTGAAAGACGTGCTGGTTAGATGTATTGGCCATGCTAAATTCTTCCAAACAGGCACCGCAGTGTGGCAACTAGAGGATTTTCACAGTAACTTCATTACAATGTTAATGGAAGCCTACTTGTGACATTAAATTAAAAGATATGGCAGGGAAATTGCGACTCTGATCAGTAGATTTTTGCTGGGCAAGTGGTAGGGGTATTAGGTGACAGTGGTTTGCATCCTCAGGATCCTGAACCCTACTGGTGTCTAGCACACCCACTTCTGTGCAAAGACAACATTAGTAATTGGACCAGGACTCAGCATTTGTGTTACAATCGAAGAGCCGAGGATCTGTCTTCAGCATGGAAGTGATTGGAAGAGGAGGTCCCATTTCCTGAAATCTGGCCCCCTCCTGCTCTTTGGGATCACGTACTCATTCCTGTGGTTGAATGACTGGTGACAGGGAGGTGTGCAGCTGGTACATATCGTCCTTGCAATGCTTTGTTGACCTCGTAAATGAGGTCATGCCCTGGAGTTCTACTCAACTCCCTATGTTCCATCTGTCCTGTCCATGGAGGATTTCATTCACCCACATGCCAGAAACCTGGAACCACTCATAGCATGGATTGATTTCATTGCTCCTGGGAACTCTGTGACAGATCCTCGCACATTTGATTTATCATCTGGAGCCTCTTCTGCTTTGATGGTGACACCCAAAGCTCACAATCTGCTTGGTGCTGAGCATCGCTGGGCTTTTTCTCATTCCTTCAAGGGATAGATGCATTGGCCATGCTAAATTCTTCCAAACAGGCACTGCAGTGTGGCAATTAGGGGATTTTCACAGTAACTTCATTACAATGTTAATGTAAGCCTACTTGTGAGGGGGACACTGGGACAGACAGGCTGCAGCTACTATTTCCTGGATGTCTGTGAAGTCTTTATCAGATAATGCCACCCACTCTGCATGCACAGTAGAACCCACCAAGAGTGCATTGTGCTGGTGGAGGCTGCGCAGGAATGAAGTGAACAGACTGTCTTCAGATAGGATTGCATCTTGTAAGCTTTCAGATGTGGCTGTTCCCCTGGTCTGTGTCTCATCTACTGCTGGATCTGGTGGAGTAAAATGTGAAGTGGAACATGTACTTCAACCAAGGGTTCTTGCCTTCCCTCAATAAGGAACTTTCGGTGGTGGTAAGAGCTCACATGTGTCCCATGTATGGAATGTTGCATGCAACCAAATCTTTATATGCTCTCCCTAACTTTGATACCTGCCTTGTCTTCAGTGACGGCTGCCCCGCAGTGACCCATCTGATCTGCACAGCCTCCTCTTCCATTGAGGTTAGCACAGCACTAACAGTAATTCCCTCTGTTGTCCATTGATGCTCCTTGGCATTCCAAAAGCATTTCTCCTGTAAGCTTGAACATAGGCAATGTTGTTTCCAGGTGCCTATATGGTGGTTATTGTGAGACACTAACTGTGATGGCATGGTGAGGTGGCCATTCAGCCATCTCCATGTAGCTAGCACTCATGCCTGATATGTTGATGGATGTATCAATATTCCATCAATCCAGTATTCCGCAATATGCCACTATCAGCACTTTCTACAGCCTTAACACTGCCATTAGCATTTCCTTTGCCTTGTGCAATCTCTCCTAGCTCACACTGTGAAGTTGTACGAATGAAGTAGTGACATGATGGGAAAATTGGTCAAGTATTTGGTACAAAATAAGGAAAGCTGACCCTGCGTAACCTAGGGCTGTATGAGTAAGACAAGATAAGGCCAGGGATGAAGGAGTCACCGACCTTCTTCTGTTCTATCAAAGGACAAGATAAAGGTATGACTGATGAGACAAAGAATTCTCGGAGGTCAGCAGGTTATACCACCATTTATGACATTGCTTATGACACTATTATTGATCGAATTTCTGAATAAGCTCTGATCACACAAACTGATAATGATGATGTATAAATACTGAACTGATTCTTTGTGTAAGTGCGGACTTGAGAAGGAATTAACAAGTCGTAACGACGGCTCTCTGAACTCAAGCTTTTACCAATACTGCATGTAGTCTTTCGAAAATAAAAACAAGTTATTTTGTCGGAATGAACTTTGTTCAGCCTTTCTAAACAGTCAAGAAGCAGGAAAATTTCCACTTCAACATTTGGTGCTGAGAGCAGGGCCTATTTTGTCACTGACTTATTTTACTCTACCTGTTCCCCCTCTTAAACCGTATAAAATCCATCAGGTTTCTTCTCTCTCTTGGAGATTCATGTGGACATGAAATGTTAACTCTGTTTCTCGCTCCATGGATACTGCCAGGGATTTTCCAGCATTTTCTGCTTTTATTTCTGATTTCCAGCATTCGCAGTATTTTGTTTTTATTAAGATTGTGTCCATTGTTGTGGATTCTCACCAGAGGAAATGTATTTTTAAGTTTAAATTTCTTTATTAGTGTCACAAGTAAGTTTACATTAACACTGCAGTGAAGTTGCTGTGAAAATCCCCTAGTCCCCAGCACTTGTTCAGGTACACTGAGAGAGAATTTAGCGTGGCCAATGCACTTAACTAGCATGTTTTTTTGGAGTGTGGGAGGAAACCAGAGCACCCGAGGAAACCCACGCAGACACGGGGAGAAAGTGCAGACTCCTCACAGACAGTGACACAAGCCGGGAATCGAACCCGGGTCCCTGGTGCCGAAGGCAGCAGTGCTAACCACTGTGCCACCGTGCTGTCCATCTGTACAGCATCTGCCCTGTGAAGCTCTTGTCATTTTTAACACCTCAGTTGGATCATCCCTCAAAACTCAAGGGAATATGGAGCAAGTTTATGCAACCTGTTCTCTTAAGTTAGCCATTGTACTATCATATCTGTGAATATGCCCTTGAAGGCCAGTATGTTCTTCCTGAGGCACAGCAGGGATGGCAGATAAGGTTTTAGTTCAATGTTTTACCCAAAAGCTGGCACAGCCAACAGTGCAGCACTCCATGACTATTGCATTGGAGTTTTTATGTTCAGTGGAACATTGAACCCAAAACTGCTGCCACAGTGAGAATTAGCCGGGCATCGGTAGATCGGGTATGATTGTGGTCTTGGACATCTTCCAGTTGCCGAGTCTGCATTTACCACCTTTGAGCGACGGCTGAAACTATTTCTGAAGTCAGTTTTTAAAAAGCATTAATCAGGTAGTGACTTGTTGAAATCAATAAATGACAGCAGTTTCAGGAAATGAGAACTCGCTGGAGACTTGAGCCACTTATTCTTTGGACTGATTATCCAAGTCACCAATCTCATTACACTCAACTCTCAGGGACACGGCTGGTGAAAGTAATCAGTCGTCATTCATTAACCTTCCCCTGGAAGAGTCGCTCTGAAAGTTGTCAGTCTTCCAAATAATAGGTTTTTTTTTTCTCTTTAGCCTTTTATTGACAGTTGGCTTGCTAGCTAATAATTTTAAGCTCAGAGAGGTGAGGATCTTCCTTTGCTGACTGAGTAATTGGTTATTTTTCTTTTAGGTCCTGCAAGATTGCAGTTTGGGTATGTTTTTTGTGTGGCAAGATAAGCAATGGCAGTGTCAGGAAACTGAATGCTTTCTCTTCCTCACTCTGGGAGGTGAGATTGGAGATGGCGGTGAGTCAGGTGATTGGCTATGAGGGTACGGGCTGGACATCCTTTCTTGAGAACTTCCAACCTGAACACAGTTGAGACCCTTAAATTGCCAATGAAGTGTCCCACTGTTTCCCTCTTTCACACTCCTCAAGGCACTGACTGTCTGTCCCAGTGTCCCCCTCTCAAACTCTCCTCGAGGTGCCTCTTGCCTGTCCCGGTGTGCCAGTGTCATCCTCCTCACACACTCTTCATCCTGCTGCCACCAATATTGAACCAGTGGTGAACAGGGGACTAATGTGACCTTTTGCTGTGGGTGGGTGGTTGGGTCGTGGTTGTGGGGGGAGGGGGATTGGGTGGGTGGGTTGTGGTCGTGGTTGTGGAGGGCTGGATGTGCCTGGCTAAAGACCCTCTGTGCCCAGTCAAGAGCCTGGCATTTGGAAGGGGTTCTGCAGGGAGCCACCTTGTGCCTTTGTTGCCAGACAAACCATCCCCCTAATCTCCCAAACCTTGTTGGGAACCCATTCCATCGTGCTTACTTGTCCGTAGAGAATCTAACACCAATTCTCTGTGCAATAGCACTAGTGGTCATTGCTGCTGGTGGCACTGCTGGCCAGCTGCTTTGAGGTGGGATTTCCACCCTACTGGGACCTTAATTCAGTAGGAAGTCCAGAAGCCTAGTGTTGTCCGGGTAAGTACCTGATTATCTCATAACAGCATTGGGCCACCTGTATAAAGAGAATGCTGAGCTCTCACTGGTTCCCCACCATTGGGTGGGCTCATGTCACCAGCACTAAATTCAGCCCTATGTATCTGTAAGAAACATTCCAAGATCAGACATAGAACAGGTTAGCATCAAGCTCCTTCTACAATGTGTTGTGGACCCATGGCTGGTGGGATCTGAAGTGGGACTGACTGGACTTTTCTTTGGAACTGTGGTTCCATCACTTCAGGTGACCTTACCTCCACACCCCGGAAGTGAAAGGACCATTTGTTAACTCAAAGAATCATCCAATCCTTACTTTCCATTTAATCGTTGCAAACCCAGATACACGAAGCAAGTTGAGATCAGTCTGTGTCATCACATTCCAGTAGCGTTGTTGCGGTTTGCCTTCTATCTCTTTCCTAATGTATCCTCTCAGCCACTCACGCATGGCCAATGTGGTGATATTTGTTCTCTCCTCCCTCCTCTTCCCATGATTCTGAGGTGATGCCATGATCCTAATATTGCATTCATGATGATTGGATGATCTGGGCTTCATTGTTCCACAACTCCTGACCTTCAACTTAATAAAGTTATTGTTGAGGGTAAAGAACACACACACACACACACACACACACACACACACACACACACACACACACTGTTTTGGAGGGTGCATGTTTTTGCATCTGAACATTATGGGCACATAATGTTCAGATGTGCACTTGCGATGCCAAGGCATACAAGGCAATGAACCAAGTGCTGCAAAATTTGATTAGAATAGTTGAATTTGTAGGATTATAATTGAGGGCACTTCTTGCAGGCTGCTGCATAGGCATTGCTACTTGAAATGGAAAGGAAGCTGGTGTTTATTATACTTTTCCCATCCCCAGTCTTCGCCCCTTTCCTCTAACTGCAGAAGGGAGAAAATTGGTGGAACGTAGTGGCAGGAGTGAGAAAAGTGTTGTAAAGTACTTGACAAAGCGCGCAGAAAAATCTAAGGATTGTCCTAGATTCTGAATGTTTAACCAATGTTGTTTGTTTCCCCCAGGGGCTGAATGCAAACTTTGTGTAGTTTTACATCAAAGTAGTACAGTGCAGAAGACCTCTGTGGCCCCCTCCTGTTAACTACATTTTCCATTTTAAAATCAAACGCCCCAGGTTTTGACTACACAGCTTCCCTGTGCAGTACAAGGCTCTTCCTTTTGCACCGTTCAATATTTCTACCGTAGAGCTCATTTTTGAAGTGTTTGGGAATGATGTTGATGTGTTCGTATGATTCTGCATTTGCCATATCCTGGGAGAGCCTACAAGAAGACTTTTGATGCCATTTCGTACTTGGAACTGCTTATACGTAAATTTGATAGTTTTGTTTCACTTCTGCTTGCGGCTAACCTAGTTCTGAGTTGAGTTGGGGCTGCCTTTTTGCATTGTCAACAGTTCAGAGTCTAAACAGTGATGCATCTTTCCACAGATATCTGGTGACATGTTCTTTGCGGATGTTGCTCGAGACATTCTACTCTATGTCTCTCGAGATCTGAGTGACCAGGTGAGTCATCACTTTCCTAGTCTAGAAGCATAGAAAATAGGAGCAAGGAGTAGGTCATTTGGGCCTGTTCCGCCGTTCAATATGATCACGTACGACCCTGTATCTCAATGCCATGCTCCCACATTCTACCCTTGCCCCTTGACACCTTGTCTAGAAATCTATCTATTTCCTCCTTAAATACAGTCAGTGAATTCTGTGGTAGAGAATTCCACAGGCTCACCACTCCGAGTGAAGAAATTTTTCCTCACCTCAAGTCATAAATGGCTTACCCTGTATCCTGAGATTGTGACCTGATTGTTGTGCTTGACTCCCCCAGCCAGAGGAAACAACACCCCTGCATCCAGTCTGTCCAACTCCCTCAGAATTTTCTGTTTCATTGAGTCATAGTTTTAGAGGTCTACAGCACAGAAGAAGACCTTTTGGCCCATCACATCTGCATCGGTCAAAGACAAACCACCAACTATTCTAATCAAATTTTGCAACACTTGTTCATTGCCTTGTATGCCTTAGCATCACAAGTGCACATCTGAATACTTCTTAAATATTATGACACCTTTTGGGCAGTGAGTCCAAACTTGCAACACCCTCTGGGTGGAAATGTTTTTCCTCTAAACCTCCTGCCCCTTACCTTAAATCTATGCTGCCTGGTCATTGGTCTCTCCACCAAGGAGAAACGTTTCTTCCTGTCTACTCCATCTATGCCCCTTATAATTTTATACGTCTGAATCATGTCCCCCCCTCAGCCTCCTCTGCTCCAAGGAAAACAACCCCAGCCTATCCAATCTCTTCATAACTAAAACTGTCCAGCCCTGTTAACATCCTGGTAAATTTCCTCTGCACCCTTTCCAGTGCAATCACATCCCTCCTATAATGTGGATCCCAGGACTGTGCACAGTACTTTAAACCATGGCCTAACTAACGTTTTATATAGTTCCAGCATAACTTCCTGCTCTTAAACTCTATACCTGGCTCATAAAGGCAGGTGCACCCTCTGCCTTCTTAAACACTTTATCCACTGTCTTGCTAACTTAATGGACCGGTGTAAATGCAGACAAAGATTCCCTCTGATCCTGAGTGCTTCCCAGTGTCCTGCCATTCATCATGTATTCCCTTGCCTTGTTTGTCCTGCCCAAATGCATCACCTCACACTTATCCGGATTGAATTCCATTCGCCATTAATTAACCTATCTGACCAGCCTGCCTATATCCTCCGGTAATCTGTATCCTCCTCACCATTTACCACCCTACCAATTTTCATACCTGGGTACAAACAACACTCGGCATTATAGCCTACTTGGGTACAAGCAACACTAAAGTTTTAAAGTTTATTTATTAGTCACAAGTAAAGGCTTACATTAACACTGCAATGAAGTTACTGTGAAATTCCCCTAGTCGTCACATTCCGCCTGTTCAGATAAATACATCTAACTAGGCACTAAGAGTACTCAAACTTCTAAGCTTTAATTAGTTGTGCGCAAGTGAGAATGCAATACAGCACCAAGCATTGCAAGATGTTCTGTTGATTCGTGCAGAGAATGTAACAGTTATAGTTCAGAGTATCTTGCTGTTTGGAATTTTGTTGTTGAAAGTGTCTTATTTTCATCCTGTGGCCAAGGCTGGGAACAGAGTGTTTATAAAACTAACACAAGGTTTAGGTTAGTCGCTTATCCTGAATACAAAAGTGCTAACCTCACTAAAGGCCTTGTTCACTAATGAGCTTTTTCCATTACTTGACAGAGTTGTTTGTTGTAATTTAGCTTTCACAGTTGTTGTAACTTAATTTCCCACAGCAGCATCTGCAGTTTTTAACTGCTTTTAACTATAGCTTCACAAGTTCCAGCAACCCCATGGTGCTTTATTTGAAGTGAGCATCCTTAATCTTGAAGAACAAAGTGAATTAAATATTTGGCCATCACTGGAATTACAACTTAATATCCACATACTGATCAACCCTCATCCATTCATGTTGAAATCATTTATGTAAACCGCAAACAGCAAGGGCCCAACAGTACTCCCTGCAGGAGCCTTGTGTGAAAAACACTCCTGGATGGTCATTCTCTGCTTCCTACCACTCAGTAAGAAGTCTCCCAACACCAGATTAGAGTCCAACCAGTTTATTTGCTAATCTTACAAACTTTCGGAAACGGTGTTCCTTTGTCAGGTGTGTGGAAGGTTCTGATCAGAGAAGGGGATATAAAGACACACACAGTTTACAGAATACTGATTAGAATGCAAGTCTTTACAGCTAACCTGCTATTCAAGATTTAAAGATGCAGACAATGTGAGTGGAGATAGCATGAGGCACAGGTTAAAGAGATGTGTATTGTCTCCAGACAGGACAGTAAGTGAGATTTTACAAACCCAGGCAAGTCATGGGGGTTACAGATAGTGCAACGTGAACCCCAGATCCCGGTTGAGGTCGTCCTCATGTGTGCGGAACTTGGCTGTCAGTCTCTGCTCAGCGACTCTGCGCTGTCGTGTGTCGTGAAGACTGCCTTGGAGAACACTTACCCGAAGGTCAGAGACCAAATGCCTGTGACCATACAGCCAACACTAGGTCCAGTTTGCCAAATTTCCTTGGACCCTGTGGGGTCTTACCTGCACCATCAGTCCCATGTGGGACCTTTTGCCTTTCTGAATCATAAGAAGACGACATTAGATGCATTGCCCTCATCTACACACCTGGTCGCTCCTTCAAAAAATCCAGTCAAGTTGGTCAGACATGACCTCCCCTTAACAGAACCATGTGGACTGTCCCTGATTAATCCCTGCCTCTCCAATTGCAGATTAATTCTGTTTCTCAGAATTGCTCCCAATAGCTTCCCAACCTCTGAGGTTAGACTGACTGGCCTGTAGTTTGTCCCTTCTTCCCTTCTTGGCTGTCCTCCAATTCTCTGGCACCTCTCCTGTATAGTAAGAAGTCTCACAACACCAGGTTAAAGTCCAACAGATTTATTTGGTAACAAAAGCCACTAGCCTTCGGAGTGCTCGCAGCTCCTTCGTCAGGTGAGGAGCAGCGAGCGCTCCAAAAGCTTGTGGCTTTTGTTACCAAATAAACTTGTTGGATTTTAACCTGGTGTTGTGAGACTTCTTACTGTGTTTACCCCAATCCAACGCTGGGATCTCCACGTCACCGCTCCTGTAATCAGAGAGGGATAGAAAATTATTGCCAGTGCCCCTACTATTTCCTCCCTTGCCTCATTCAACAGTCGGGGAAACATTTTATCTGACCAAGGAGATTTATTTACTTTTAAGCTTGCCAAACCACCCAGAACCTGGTCTCTGTTTATGTTAATTTCTTTAAATGTATCACAGATCTTCTCGCCGATGTCAATTAGCCGCCCTCTCATCTAAATTCCAGTGAATGCAGGTTCAGTTGACCCAATCTTCCCTCATATGACAATCCTGCCATCCCAGGAATCAGTCTGATGACCTTTGCTGCACTTTCTTCATGGAAAGTATATCCTTTCTTAGGTAAGGAGACCAAAACTGTACACACTACTCCAGATGTGGTCTTACCAAGGTTCTGCACAACTGCAGTTAGACATCCTTGCTCCTGTACTTGAGTCCTCTTGCAATGAAAGCCAACGTACCATTTGCATTCCTAACTGCTTGCTTGTTTACATTGACTGGTGTGCAAGGACGCCCAGGTCCCTTTGTACATCAACATTTCCCGATCCGTCATCACTTAAGTAATATACTGCCACACACTTTCTTCATCTGAAGTGGATAGCTTCACATTTATCCAAGTTATGCTGCATCTATCATGTTTTTGCCCACTCACTCAATTTGTCTGAATCACCTTGGAGCCTCATAACATTCCCCTCACCACTCACATTCCCACCAGGTTTTGTGTTGTCAGCAAACTTGGAAATATTACATTTGGTTCCCTCGTGCAAATTATTGATGATTATTGCTGGGATCCAAACACTGATCTCTCTGGGATCACACTAGTTACTGCCTGCCATTTATTCCTACTTTCCTGTTTGCTACCCAATTCTCAATCTATGCCAATATATTGTCCCCCATCCCGTATGTCTTAATTTTGCACACAAACCTCGAATGTGGGATCTCATCAAAAGTTTTCTGAAAATCCAAATGCAGCATATTCACTGGTTCACATTTATCTATACCAGTTACATCTTCACAAAAATCCAGTAGGTTTGTCAAACATGATTTCTGTCTCATGAACTCATGCTGACTTTGTCTATTCCCGTTAACGTTTTCTCAGTGTCCTGTAATCACATCCTTTATAATAGACTCTAGCATTTTCCCATCAGGGGCCTTGTATCCTGAATATAACAATCAGTTTATAATGCAGTCTCTTTTTGATGTGTGTTTCTGTATAGAAATGTTTTCTTTACTGAAGGCTGCAGGGCCCGTTTGAAGACTGTTCATACTTCCCTTCATAAACTTGAGCTCATCCAAAATTATGCTGTCTGTGTTCTAACTTGCTTCAAGTCCTGATCACTCCTTGCTTGCTAATGTACTTTCTTAAATGTTTTTTAAATCCGCCATGGCTCCGCCTGTCCCTGTCTCGGTAAGCACCATAAGTCTCACAACACCAGGTTAAAGTCCAACAAGTTTATTTGATAGTAAACCCACAAGCTTTTGGCACACTGTTCCTTCGTCAGGTGAGTGAAAGAATGAAGGGACAGTGTTCTGAAAGCTTGTGTGTTTACAATCAAATAAACTTGTTGGACTTTAACCTGGTGTTGTGAGACTTCTTACTGTGTTTACCCCAGTCTAACGCCGGCATCTCCACATCATGACTACCATCGGTAAGCACCTCCAGCCCCACCACTCTCTGAGATAGTTGCACTCTTCTAATTCTGGCCTCTTGAGCATCTCCAATTTTAATCACTCCGCTGTTAGTGGCTGTGGTTCTTCTGCCTGGGGTCTAAGGTCTGGAATCCCCACCTTGAACCACTTTGCCCCACTCTCCTTTGAAAGGCTGTTTAAAACCCATCTATTTAACCAAGTCTTTGGCTGTCTGCCCTTTATACTTCTTGGTGTCAAAATTTGACCCCAAGTGTTTCGGACAGTTCACCAACATTTAAGGTGCTATATAAATATTAGTTGTTGCTAAAATCAGCAAGGACAAGATGAGCCTTTTCTTGCTCTGCCAACCTCGTTGAATATTGGCACCAGGCTGATTTCTTTGTAGTGCCTTGCAAAGTGGTTGAAAGGCTATTCTGCTGCAGGGACTTGACAACAAAACCTGATTTTTGTCCTTTTTTTTACATCAGTACATGCCTCTTTCTTGCAGCTGTTACTGGAGAGTCATCAGGAATAGGATTATTTCCCTCTTCTGGATTATTTTCCTCTTCCTTACATAGGAATGTGGGAGGACCAAGTAAAGTGTTCCGATCAATTGTGAGATTATGAAATGATCCAGCACAATGGTGGCAATTCAACCCATTGCGCCAACATTTCGAACGAGCTATCAATTAGTTCCATTGCCTTGCCCTTTTCCAATCGCCCAGCAAATTTTTCCCCTTCAAATATTTATCTAACTCCCTTTTAAAGGTTACTATTAAATCTGATTCCTCACCCTTTCAGCCAGTGTACTACACACCACAACTCACTGTGTAAATAAAAAAACCTCTTCATCTTGCTTCTGGTTCTTCTGCCAGTTAACTTAAAATCTGTGCACCCTAGTTACTGACCCTTCTGTCAGTTCTCCTTATTCATTCTATACAAACCCTTCCTAATGTTGAATGTATCCATTCATTTCCCCTTATCCTTCCCTGTTTGAAGAAAAACAGGCCCAACTTCTCCAATCTCTCCACATAATTGAACTCCTGCATGACCGCTACCGTTCTAGTAAATCCTCTCTGCACTATATCTATGACCGTGACATTGTGAAGGCCTTGACGTTGTGAAGTACAGTGCAAAACTCTGGCTGAAGTCCAAACAGTGATGTATAAATAGCCAGCTTAAGTTCTCTGCTTTTGAGCTCTAAGCCTCAACTGAGACTAACAAACTCGGCACGAATCAAGAGTGAAACCTGGAATGGATCTGGCTGAGTGACGCGCACGCAAGGGGTGCATCCGCTCTCTCAGCCAATATTGTGGAGACCAAAAGAACAATTTTATTGAGATTGCACCTTAAACTTAATGAAATATTTAAAAGTACTTCAGAGGAGCATTATCAACCAAAGTCAGACACTGAAGCAGATCGAGTGATATTAGGGAAGGTGAGATCGGTTTTGAGGAGTGTACCAGTGCTGGAGTGATTAAAATTAGCCCAAGTCAAAATTAAGAGAGCATAGATATCTTGGAGGATGTACGTCTGGAGAAGCTTACTGAGTTTGGGAGGGGTCTAACCTTGTGGGGATTTGAACACAACTGGGAATTAAATTGGGTGACTGAACACAGGATGTTGGATTAGGACCGAGAGTTCGGACATGGGAAACAGAGTTGTGGATGACCTCAAGTTTTTGGAAGATAGAATGTGGGAAGTTGGCCAAGAGTGTTTTGGAATAGTCATGTTTAGAGGGTTTCATCAGCGGATGAGTTGAGGTGGGCAAGAAATGGGTGATAGAGGTAGAAGTAGGTGATTTTGCTGATGGCGTAATGGATTTGTGGTTAGAAGCTCAACTGGAGGCCAGATGTGACATTGAGGTTGCAAACACTTTGGTTCAGCCTCAAGACAGTTGGCAGGGAGAGGGTTGGAGCTGGTGGTTAGGAAATGTAGTTTGTGGCTGTAGAAAATTTCTGTTCATCCAGTATTGAAAGACAAATAAGCAACCAGACAATTCAGCAACAGCGGAGTTGTCGAGAGGTGATGGTGTGGGTAGATAGGGTGTCGTGAGCCTATAACTGGAAACTGATTTTCAGAAGATGTCACTGAAGGGCAACGTGTAGCCGAGAAGCAGGAGAGGGCCAAAAGCCTTCAGGAAAACTAGGGGCAAAGGTGTAGAAGTAGGAAAAGAAATTCATTGCATCGGACTGTCTGGCTGGAACTGTAATGCATAATCATTGAATGGGGACAGCACAGTGGTTAGCACTGCTGCCTCACAGCGCCAGGGATCGGGATTCGATTCTTGGTTTGGGTCACTATCTGTGCGGAGTCTGTACAATTCTCGGTGTCTGTGTGGGTGAGTTACCCTGCTAGCCCCCCTGACACTGGCGTCAATTTAGCATGGCCAATCAACCTAACCCACACATCTTTCGACTGTGGGAAGAAACCGGAGCATCCAGAGGAAACCCACCGTTCTTTTAGCATCTCTTTAGGAAATTGAGGTGTTCTGCTGTACGTTGTCAATGCGTGGGATTTTGCACCACGCACGTCTCAACATCCCGCTTGAGGTCAATGGACCTTTGCATGGTCTGACCCCGCCCCCCCCATGCACTGGCACATTGAAGTTAATGCTGGATTTTATTGTTGATATCTGCTCATGGCAAGAGGAAGCTCCTGAGGTAGGGGAAATGATCCGTTGTATTGTCCAGGGAATCACCATGGATCTTGATGATCGAGGGCAGTTTTGTGCAGCAGAAGCAGGCTGGTAGAGAATCTTTGCTTTCTGAATGTTTAGTCTGAGGCTCATACTCTCAGTTGCCTCCATGACTGCGTCAACAATGGTTTATAGCTCAGCCTCTGAGTGTGTGCACACACAGGCTTCGTCTGCCTATTGCAGCTCAATGACAGAAGCTGGGTTGCTCTTGGTTCTGGCCAGGACATGTTGGAGGTTGAATGGTTTCTCACTTGTCCGGTAGGTTAGCTGTAGGTCAGTGGGAAGCTTCAAGGTGATGGGCTGGGGTATTGCTGTGAGGAAGATGCAGAAGAGCGTTGGTGTGATGATGCAGCCCTGTTTGACCCCAGTTTGCACTCATCCTGAGTCTGTGGTGGTTCTGTTGGTGAGGATCATGGTTTGGATGACTTGGTGGAGCAAGTGGAGATTGGTAACCATTTCTGCGGTCAACTGATTTTGAGGAGGATGTTCCACAATTTCTCACAGTTGATCGTCAATGGTTTTTGTGAGATCGAAGGAGGCTACGTACAGAGGTTGATGCTGCTCCCCGCACTTTTCCTGGATTAGTTGCACATTGAAGATCATGTCCATTGTGCCTCTTGTTGGACGGAAACCGCACCGAGACTCAGGGAGGAGCTCTTCAGTGGGAGGAGGCGGTTGAGGAGGATTTTCACGATGACCTTTCCCGTGATGAAGAGTAGGAAAATCCCTCTGTAATTTCCACAGTCAGACCTGTCTACCTTTCTTAATGATAGTCATAGCCAAGATGCCTCTGAGATTTCCTGGCATGCTCTCTTCCAGACAAGGGTGATGAGGTTATGGATTCCTGTCAAAAGTCCCACTTTGTCGCATTTTGAAATTTCAGTGGGTTCCATCTTTGCCAGAGGCCTTGTTGTTTTTCAGCTGTTGGATGGGTTTTCAACCTCACGGTGAGCTGGGGTTGCGCTGTGAGATGATAACAGTTAGCAGGATGGTGTGGAGGGCACTTGCCTCAAAGGCTGTGTCTTGGTTGAGGAGATCCTTGAGGTGCTCTCTCCAGTGGACATTGACTGACTCTGTGTCTTCGAGCGTCTCACCGTTTTTGGCTCTCAGTGGGGTGGGTCCCTGGTGCTTGGACCATTAATGGTTTTAATTGAGCTGTAGAAGCTGTGCATGTTGTGCTTGCCGGCAAGTTGCCGAGTCTTCTGCGCTCTGTCCACTCGCCATCTGTTGTCTAGGTTGCAAGTTCTTGTTGCACCCTGGCCTCCAGTTGCCTGTAGGCTTCTTCCCTGTCACTTGTGTTTTGGTGGAGCTGCCAGGTCAGGAATGTCTTGCGTTTGCAATCAAGGGGATCCTGGACCTCCTGAGTGTTCTCGGTCCAACCAGTCTTGGTGTTTACTGGTTGAAAGCCTGAGTAAGGTGCTGACTATGGGAGCTTTTATCGTGCACCACACACTGCGGCTCTGGCTCATTTGTTTTCAGGGGATAGTGCTGTGCAATCTTTTATGTCCAAGTGTGAGTGTAGATGGGGCTTCGGTTTAACATAAGAACATAACATCCCATTCAAAAGGCGATTTCTCTGATAGTGCTCTCTTGGTTCTGCGCTGAAGTGTGTGTTGAAGGCTCTGGAATGGGGCTTAAACCCGTGATTTAGATTTAGAGGCGAGAGTGCCCCCGCTGAGACAAGACAGACCCCCGATGTACAGATCAAATACATTCCTTCAGAACCCCATTTATAAAGTGAAAGCTGAGTTATAGTGAACTGTTACACCTTTTCCATCTTGTGTCTTCTGACAGACTGGTTCCGGTAGCAGGACTGGGCACTGTTAGCTGTTCAGCACCTCACTGGGTCAGCTAACACTTGAGGTGTTTTCAGAAACCATCCTTTAAATCATGTTAAACTGAGATCCTGTCCACTTAGTCAAAGTCCTGTGGCACCATTTTGCCCAAAACTCCTCTCTCAGCTAAGGCCACCAAAAATAATGACTTTGTCATTCACCTGTACTTGCCAACCTACCAATATTGCCCTTGCTCTTTTTTACTGGGAGGGAGACCATCGTGAGCTCACAATCACAGAAGCTTAAAGATTCCAGCCCCTCGGGCACCCTCAGTGTTCTGTACTTCCCCCCCATGTCCCTCCTGCCATGCTTGGGAGGAAAAGGTAACAAAAAAGGGGACGGGATAAGTCAAATCTGATTTGAGGTTCCTGGAAATTACTTCCAGCAGATCAGTCGAGCGCTGCTTAGGATAACAGAAGGCAAAATTCAATTGTAAATGTTGCGGTCAGCTTGAGTGTTTCAACATCTGAATATTATTTGATCAAATCCTTTTGAGTTTACGCTGCCGCAACTGTGCTGCCACTATCATGAATACAAAGGCACTTAATATGTTTGTAATCTTCTAGCTGCTAGCTGGAGAATTGATAAGACTGGGTGAACAAAGTGAGAGAAGCTGCAACTTGTTAAGTACAATGTTGAGGCACTGTAATACAAGACACAACACGCGTACTCAGCAAGGAAGCAGAATATTCTAGTGGTGTTTTAATGCAGCCAAATATTCAATTAATTGTTGCAGAAACCCATAGATTATTCAATTAGGATAAATCGGCCGCCTGTGATATAATCCTCCTATGATGTCAAGTTAATTTTAGTTTGCTAATCCATTCGCTGACAGCCTGCTAATGAAACAGCAGACACAAACAAATTATTTGTTGGGCGAGGTGATCAGGGCTCACTTCCTCTCTTTGTTCTGTCGATTAACATGCTGCATGTTATCGGTTGAATCATAGGCTGAGGGGGGGCGGGTGCTGAATTAGCCAGGTACCAAAAGCAGAAGCTGGAGTCTGTAATAAAAAGAGAAAAGTCCGAAAACAGTCGGCAGGTCAGGCAGCATCTGTGGAGAGACAAAGAAAATTTCATGTCAGTGACATTTGACCAGAACTGGAAGAAACTGGAGCTATTGACAGAGTTTAAGCAATCATAGAGCAAGATGGTACTGGAATGTGGGGACTTCTTGTGAGCTGTCCCTAGCATTACCCTCTCACTCTATCTTCTAATATCATTCTATGCCTTTTAAAACTCTACTCAACTCTTATAAACTCTCTCTAACAATGCTACTGTATCGCTGCATTCTGCACCCTCTCCTCTCCTTCTCCCCCTTGTAGTCAATGAAAGATATGCTTTGTCTGTATAGTGTACAAAAAACAATATTTATCAATTCTCCAGCTAGCAGCTAGGAGGAAAGGAGAGGGTGCTGAATGTAGTGGTACAATAGCATTGTTAGAGAGAGTTTATAAGAGTTGAGTAGAGTTTTAAAAGGCATAGAATGATATTAAAAGATAGAATGAGAAGGTATGCTAGGGGCAGCTCGCAAGAAGTCCCCAATGCACACGACAATAAGTCAAATCAGAAGAATGGGAGGGGGAAAAACAAAAAAGGAAAATTGGAGAACCTGATTACCATTCCATGGAGTGGTCAACACAATTTCTGATGAGCTAGTTTTATTGTATGAAGTGTTTTGGGCTTCACATTGAATGAAAGCATGATCCCATGTGCCAGGTTACTTTAGTTGAATGGTGCTTGGCCACGTGGAGGTTTGTTTTACTGTAGTGTGTGGCTGGGTAGAATCCCTGTAGTAAAGAAGGAGGGCATTCATAAGAAATAGGAGCAGGAGTAGGCCATCTTAAGTGAAAGGATGGTTTCTGATGTCAGTACCACCCTCCATATAGATGATCTGGAGGAGGGAACCGAGTGCAGGGTGTCGAAATTTGCTGATGACACCAAGATTGGGGGAAAGGCAAATTGTGCGGAGGGTGTGGAGAGTCTGCAGAAGGATCTAGATAGGCTGGGCGAATGGGCCAGGAAATGGCAAATGGAATTTAATGTTGGCAAGTGTGAGGTGGTCCACTTTGGTAGGAAGAATGGTAGGAAGGACTATTACTTACGTGGCGAAAAACTGCAGCAGGCGACGGTGCAGAGGGACCTCGGGGTCCTCGTGCATGAGTCGCAAAAACCCAGCTTGCAGGTGCAGCAGGTGGTCAGGAAGGCGAATGGGATGCTGGCCTTCATAGCGAGGGGGATTGAATATAAAAGTAGGGAGGTCTTGCTGCAGCTGTATAGGGCATTGGTGAGGCCGCAGCTGGAGTACTGTGTGCAGTTTTGGGCGCCGCACCTGCGCAAGGATATTTTGGCCCTGGAGGGAGTGCAGAGGAGGTTTACTAGGCTGATACCGGAGTTGAGGGGATTGAGCTATGAGGAGAGGCTGAATAAACTAGGCTTGTACTTGTTAGAGTTTAGAAGAATGAGGGGAGATCTCATTGAGACGTATAAGATGATGAATGGGATGGATAGGATAGAGGTGGAGAGACTCTTCCCGCTCAGAAAGGACAGTAGGACTAGGGGGCACAGCCTCAAGATAAAGGGGAGGCGGTTTAGAACGGAGTTGAGGAGGAACTTCTTCACTCAAAGGGTGGTGAATCTCTGGAATTCTCTGCCCGTTGAAGTGGTGGAGGCTGCCTCGCTAAATATTTTTAAGAAGCGGGTTGATGGGTTCTTGATAAGAGAGGGGATTAAGGGTTATGGGGAGAGGGCGGGAAAGTGGAACTGAGCCACAGCAGATCAGCCATGATCTTATTGAATGGCGGGGCAGGCTCGAAGGGCTAGATGGCCTACTCCTGCTCCTATTTCTTATGTTCTTATGTTCTTAATGCAACCGTGGAGTCTTTGACTGGCTGATGAGCTCAAACCTCGAACTGAATCTTGAACCCACAGTAGAGGCTGTGATGGGACCCAGCGACAGGAGTTCTACCAACAAGGTGACGCACACTGCACAGGACTGTAAAGCACTTTTAAGATATCATGCGGTAATGAAAGGCAATATATAAGTGTATGTCTTTCTTCAGAAACTGGTAGTTAGCCACCACTTTGAACTGCTGCAATCCATGGTGACGGTGCTTCCACGGTATTGTTAATTAGGATGCTACAGGATTTTGACCCAGCGACAATGGCAAAAAACCTGACATATTTCCAAGTCAGGATGGTGTGCAACCAGGAGGAGAGTTTTCTCATAACACTTGCTGCTTTTGTCCTAGTCAGTGGAGGCCATTGGTTTGGGATGCGCTGCTGAAGAGGCTTGGCAAGTTGATGCTGTGTATCTTCTTGGTAGTACACACTGCTGCCGCTGTATGCTGGTGGTGGAGAGGATGGCTTAATGTGAGGGGAGCTTAACCATATAGATGGCTTGCCCAGGACCAGACCTGGAGGTGACTGATACTGACAGTGAGAAAAAACCGGCATTGACTTTTTACACCTTGCTGAGCATTCAATAATTAATTGAAAAAACATTTCTGGAGGAGTTTGTAGACTGGTGTATTCTACTTTTGATGGTGGTATGAAGTATTTGCATTTCTGTGACAGCATTATAAATTGGCGCTTCATCTCATTGACCCTTAACAGCATTGAGTTAGGTTCACAAGGAAAGGTCATTAGAGGACATTCCGGATCTGTGCTCTTCAGCTTTGAGTTGTGAATTTTAAAATAAATGAATATTTTTATAAGTTCCCTTTTGTTAAGATTCAACAAGCAACCTTTGGAAGATAAATAGCATATTGTCCTGGGACTACTCCTTTGACATTGAATGAAAGGCTTCTGTCTTGAGCTGCCTTGTTTTTGTCATGGAACAACAGGGTTAATATTTCAATAACTATCCCTGTTGCGAAGGAAGTGACTGTTAGGCAAATATTTCTCTCTCCCACGATGCGCTGCACAAAGTATGGTTATAGAATCATCGTAGAGTCATAGAAATCCTACAGTGCAGAAAGAGGCCCTTCGGCCCATCAAGTCTGCACTGCACACAATCCCACCCAGGCCCTACCCTCATATCCCTACACATTATACCCACTAATCCCTCTAACCTATGCATCCCTGGATACTAAGGGGCAATTTCCTACCATGGCCAATCAACCTAACCCACACATCTTTGGACTGTGGGAACAAACCGGAGTACCCGGAGGAAACTCACGCAGACATGAAGAGAATGTGCAAGCTCCACACAGACAGTACCCGAGCCGGGAATCGAACCCAGGACCCTGGAGCTGTGAAGCAGCAGTGCTGACCACTGTGCTACCGTGCCGTACCAATGACTCATTGGCACCATCCTCCATGCTTTTATTTCTCTAGACTTAATTATTCCAGTGTTCACTTAGTCATCATCCCAGCTTCCATTTCTAAGTTTGAGATCAATCAGAAATTTGCTGCCCATTACCTAATTTGCATCAAGCGCTGTTCACCCATGATTCATGCAAAAGCAAAATACTATGATGAAAGGTTATCGATCTGAAATGATGACCCTGCACGGATGCTGCCTGATTTGTTGGGTATTTCCAGCGTCTATTTTGATTTCCGATTTCCAACATCTGCTGTATTACTGTTCAGCCGTCACTTCTCTGTCGGAGTCTGGAGGTGACAAATGGCAAGCAGAGGGTTTCAGCGGTAGATTGGCTAAAACGTGGACCGGAGACTGTGCAAGTGGGCAGTCTTTGCAGAGGACCAGAGTTGAGAGCTCGTATTTGGTTTGACTAGGGTGGCAAAGCTGCCAACGTTTTGGTTCAGCCCGAGACAGTGGTTGGGGAAGGGGTGGAATGACTGGATTCTATTTTGTGCTGAGGTCTGAGGATGCTGGCTTTGGTCCTCTCAGTATTTAACTAGAGAACATTGCAGCCCACCCAGAAGAAAGGTTGAAAGGTTTGGGAAATCACAGACTATAGAATTCATTGCATGATTGATGAAACAATTCTGTGTTTTCTGCCTTTGTAATCGACTCCTTCTGTCCCTACAGTCTGGAGGTTTCTACAGTGCAGAAGATGCAGATTCATACCCCACAGCTGAGTCCACTGAGAAAAAAGAGGGAGCTTTCTGTGTGTGGACAGGGCAAGAAATCCGACAGATTCTCCCAGATCCGATCCCAGATGCCAAGCAAAAGATAACCATGGCGGATGTCTTTGCCTATCATTATGGCGTGAAACGAAATGGGAATGTCGACCCAGCGCAGGTACTTGAAGAGAAAAAAATGCTAGAGATGTGAAATTAGAATAAACTGCTTAAAGTGCAAAGCAGTTAATGCAGCACAGCCAAAATTGGTAGTGAGCTTGATATGACCTCTGAATAGAACTGGCATAGAGAAGTTAAAGCCAGAGTGTGGTACCATAGTGCCTATTGAATTAGTAATTCTGTGACTGGTGACAAATTATTGGATTACTGATCCCAAGATATGAATTCAAATCTTACTGTAAATACTGAGGAATTTAAATTCAGTTAGTTTCAAATCTGGAATAAAATTCTAACACCAGTAACGGTAACCATGAAATTACCAGATTGTGGTTAAAAACTTATCTTATTCACTAACGTCTCGTAGGGAAAGAAATTTGCTTATCCTCTCTATGATTCCAGACCCCCAGGGATGTGGTTGGCTCTTAACTGTCCTCTGAAATAACCCAGCAAGCCATCCATTAAATTCAAAACGGTGGCTCACCGCCACTTTGTCAAGGACAGTTGGGGTGGGCAACAAATGCTAGCCTTGCCGCAATGCCCATATCCCGTAATTTTTTTTTTTGAAAGCTCCTTAATTAAAACAATGAGTGAGGAAGATGGACAAAGGGTCAAAAGTTTACATTTGCCTAAGCTGCAGAATGACCTCATCCAAAAGTGTTAACCTACCTGCCACAAATCCTGACCAATGTGCCATCTCTTGCATGTTGACAATTTAAAATGTGCCTGTAACATATGTCCTAATTACAGCCCCTCATCCGTGCTAGCGTTATGGTACTCAGTATTGCATCTCCCAATTCTTAAACATGTACTGCTGGGAGAGTCCTGCTTCCCTGCTTCCTTACTTCCATGTACTTTGTTGTTTTGCTATAAGTAATGTAAAACCAAAGCATTCTATAAAAATTAAGGATAAGAATGTATGATTTCAGGCTGTCAACTGGCTTTACGTCTGTATACCCTGGTCCAGATATCTCCTTCCCATCATCTAATTCTGCAGTGTCAAAAGATTGCATCATGTCTTGTTCCACAGTTTGTGAAGCTATGGGAGATTTCCCTTTGTGGAACTATTCTTGTAAACCTTTTCTGCACCTTTTTGTGCTCGTATTCTGTAATATGCCTTCATAGCCTTGCAAAAGTGCAGTGTCCAGAACTGGATACACTACTCAAGTTGAGACTGAAATACTGTTTTATAAAGGTTCACCATAACATCCTTGCTTTTGTACTCTTATCATTATATCAGGTGACCATCAACATGACAGAAGGTGACCTACATGGGTCAAGATCTGTTTTTGTCCAAACCTTCCACAAGTAAATCAGTTTGTCCACTTAATTCACTGCTTGTCACCAGATCTCTAACCAGTGTACCCCTGAGACCATGAGCAAATCCAGAGGAGATGCAACAATAATTGTGTTATTATCGCAGTAAAAGTTGAAGAATGTGAGGCACTTCCGAAAATAAAAGGCTTTTTCTTAGCAGAGGTCATGATCGGTTTAAAAGATGCCAGTGTGAGTCAGAATTGAAGATGTCAGTGGAGGGCAGCCAAGGTTGCTTCAGATGCTGTACTCACTCATTAGCTCTTGTTAAGTACGTCAATCATGGGAAAATATAGCTGAAGGCATCATGTAGCATGACAGAGAGCAGAAAATAATCAGCCTCACATCAATCCAATCGGAGAAGCTTTCGTACACTCCTCTTGATCATTAAAAGAAAGAAGCAAAAACTACATTTTTATGCCTCTTTTTGTGACCTTAGGACATTATTCCAAAATGTTTTGCAGTGAATTAATACTTATAAAGTATTAATTGTTGTAGTGTAGGAGATGCAGCAGTCAATTTGCACATGATAAGGTCCAACAACAACTAGTGTAATAAAGGCTATTCTGATGAGCGATTTTGGTTATGTATATATTGGTCAAGATACCTTGCCAATCTTCCCCTTAGAGTCCCCCGAGTACTCTTCCTCGAAGAGTGCCACAGGATCTATCATGCACACTGAGTGAGCAGAGGAGGCCTTGGTTTCATGCATCATGCTACAGGTGGCCCCTTTGAAATTGCAGTGCTCCTTCACAACAGCTCTTGATTGTGACCCATGTGGTGTGGATGTGCTGTTAGGGAGGGAGTTCCAGGATTTTGACCCAGTTGACTGCAAAGGAACAGCGATATACTTCCAAGTCAGGATGGTGAGTGACTTGGAGGGGAACTTGCAGGTCGTGGTGTTCCCATGTATCTGCTGCATTTGTCCTTCTAGATGATAGTGGTTGTGGTTTCAGAAAGTGCTGTCTGAGGAGTCTCGGTGAGTTGTTGCAGTGCATCTTGTAGATGGTACACACTGCTACCACTGTACATCAGACGTGGAGAGAATGTTTGTGGGTGGGGTGTCAATCAAGCAGGATGCTTTATTCCGGATGGTGCTAAGCTTCTTGAGTATTGGAGCTGCACTCATTCAGACAAATGCAGAGTATTCGATCACACTCCTGACATGTGCCTTGTAGATAGCAGATAGACTTTGGGGAGTCAGGGGGTGAGTTACTCACCACAGGATTTCCAGCCTCTGACCTAGTCTTGTAGTCACAGTATTCATAAAACTAATCCAGTTCAGTTTCTGGTCAATGGTAACCTCCAGGATATTGATAGTGGGTTTCAGCAATGGGAAGATTATTGATTCTCAAGGGGCGATGGTCATATTGCCTCCTGTTGGAGATAGTCTGGGATGTGAAGACAAGCCTGAATGTTGCTGTATATGGACACTGATTGCTTCAGTATATGAGGAGTTGCAAAAGGTGCTGAATGTTGTGCAATCATCAGTGAATATCCCCACTTCTGACCTTATGAAGGAAGGAAGATCATTGATGAATAAGGTAGCTGGGCCTAGAACACTACCCTGAGGAACTCTTGCAGCGATTTACTGGAACTGAGATGATTGACTTTCAACAACCACAACCTAGGTATGACCCAAGCCTGACTTCCACTGACTGCAATTGTGCTAGGATTCCTTGATGCCACACTTTGTAAAATGTTGCCTTGAAGTCAGAGCAGTCCTCACCTCTGGAATTCTGCTCTCTTGTCCACGTTTGAAACAAGGCTATAATGAGGTTAGGAGCTGAGTGACCCTGGCAATATCCAAACTGAGCATTAGTGAGCAGATTATTGCTAAGCAAGTTTTGCTGTATAGCACATTTGATGTTCCATCAGTTTACTGATGATTGAGAGTAGATTAATGGGGTGGGAATTGGCAGGGTTGGATTTGTCCTACCTTTTGTGTGCAGGACGTACCTGGGCATTTTTCCACATTGTCATGCAGATGCCAATGCTTTAGTTGCACTGGAACAGCTTGGCAAGGGGACGCAGCAAGCTCTGAAGCACAAGTCTTCTGTACTATTGTCGTACAACCAAGGAAAGATTGAGGCAGGTATGTCATTCCAGTCTTTTTTTTTAACCAAAGAACAGTAGGAGATGTGTGAGGAATCCAGTGGTGATGCTGTCTGATGTGGAGATGCCAGCGTTGGACTGGGGTAAACACAGTAAGAAGTCACACAACACCAGGTTAAAGTCCAACATGTTTATTTGATAGTAAATCCACTAGCTTTCGGAGTTTGCCGCTTTGTCAAGGCGCACTGTTTGTGCCTCTATATGCCCTGTTTGTGACCAGAACTCTCCACTCACCTGATGAAGGGGAAAACCCCAAAAGCTAGTGGGTTGACTATCAAATAAACTTGTTGGACTTTAACCTGGTGTTGTGAGACTTCTTACTGTGATGCTGTTTGCACAGAGCATCTTCACTGAATGGAAATTGAGTGTACTTGTGGACAGCCTGACCTCATTCTGTAGGAACCAGCATGAGACCAGTTTAGCTGAGTCAGGGACTGGTCGAAGGGAAGCAGCACCTCATCAATCATCACATTGAATCCCTGTGTATTTGGAAAGCATCTGACCAGGAATCAAAACAATGCTAAAAAAAATCACAATAACTACCATAGGTACAGGAGCAGATCTTTGCATGTATGGGGTTATTTAGGTGAAATATGTCACATAAATCTTGTAGAAATCCCATTCTTTCAATTAACCTGTATTTAATCCATTCTAGTTGTTGATGGAATTGTGTTTAGCCTTTGGAGAAAAGCACTTTGACACAATTACTCACTGGACAGAATGAGAGGGGTGAGGTTTGAGCCTCCATCAACATCAGGACACCCCACCCCCATCATTGTCTGGACCCTGCTGCTTGTCCCCTCCTGCCCGAGACCTATTACCTGGTCCTGCAATCATGGGACTTAGACTCTGGGGACTGTTTGCAGTCACTCAGAAGTGAAAATGGTGGGTTAACAAGGCTGGTTCTGCCTTTGTTATGTCTCAGTCTGATGTCTACGCCTGTTCCAGATGGCCTGTGCAGTTTTGTTCTTAATATGCTTAGTCGTAATGGTTTGATGAATGGGAAGGATGGCAGATATCCTTCCACAAAGGACATTCTGAACCAGTTAGGCTTTTTTGACAATCTGGTTGTTTTATGGCCACCATTAGTGTCGCTAGCTTTTTATTCCAGATTTATTTAATTAATTGAAGTAAAATTTCTCATCTGCCGTAGCAGGAATTGAACTTCTGACTCTGACTCATTCATCCAGGCTGGATTATTTGTTCAATAATATAATCACTATAATGTGCTATAGTACCACAAATTGTTGGTGTCTCACCTTTGTAATGTGAAAGAGCTGATTGTTACTCGACTCCTCTAATTTAGGAATCAAACTGTGGGTGTGATGGATGCCTGGAGATTGGGTTATGTTACCGTTGCTAATTTTTCCTCTCCTTACCTGGAGGTGTGATTCTTTATTCTGGTTGGGCAGATCTCCCAGTAGCTAGTCTCTCGTGTTTGAGCAGTCAGTAATTGTTGGGCTGTTTTGTAACGGGGGGGTTTGGTGTGGTTCCAACCATGCAAAAGAGAAAGACCAGCTCACCCACCAAGTCTCACTCACGTGACAATGGCTGGACCATCGTGACCAAGCACTTCTTCCCCCATCTCCAGCTTACACTCACCATTGCAGCCATGTAATCTCTAATGAGAGATTAAAAACCTAGAGGAAAGAGAGAATGCTCCAGAAAACTCCTCTCCCATCCTTTCGGCCGATCCAAGCTTGATTCGTGTCCCACCTGATACCCGCGTGTGTGCTTTCACACACACGCGTGAAAGAGTTAGCTGGAAGAAAGCAGGAGCAGGGATGCTGGTGGGCACCCCCCTCACTAAGGCAGTTAGTTGCCAGTTGGAGGCTCTGTCCCACGTTAATTTGGCCTGGAGCAGAGATTGAAGTGGTGAACATCCAGCTCTGTATGCCTCAGCTCATGGAGCCATCAGAATCATAGAATCTCACAGTACAGCAGAAGGCCATTTGGCCCATTGAGTCTGCACTGACCACAGTCCCACCTGGGGCCTACCCCCATAACCCCATGCACTTACCCTAGCTTGTCCCCCTGACACTAAGGAGACAACTTAGCATGGCCAATCCACCTAACCTGCACATCCTTGGACTTTGGGAGAAAACTGGAGCACCTGGAGGAAACCCAGGCAGACATGGGGAGAACGTGCAAACTCCATACAGACAGTGACCAAAGCTAGGAATCGAACCCAAGTCACTGCGCGGTAAGGCAGCAGTGCTAACCACTGTGCCGCCATGCCGCAGAGAGAGTTCAATTGTAGAGTTGCACAGAACTCTCTCTCTTCAGAGTTTTGAAGATGAGATTGGGGCAAAGTTGTTGTTTTTAATTTTGGGTATTTTTATATAATGCTTCTTCAAACTTTATAGGACCCTCATGGAGAGTTAGAAAACAAGAATGTTCTCATTGTCCGTTACTCCCTGGAGTTCACAGCTACCGAGTTTGGCTTGGATGTGAAGAAGGTGAAAGACATTCTGAGCATGTGCAGAAAAAGGCTGCATGAGGTCAGGAATCAAAGGCCTCGTCCCCACTTGGACAGCAAGATGTTAGCGTCGTGGAATGGTGAGTGAGGAAGCTCCTGTGCGGCCTATCGCTGGATAGGAGCATAAGTAACAGGGGTAACTGAAATATCCTTGCTTCGGCTTCATGTTTGCTGATGACACGAAGATGAGTGGAAAAGCAAATTGCGCGGAGGGTGTGGAAAGTCTGCAGAGGGATCTGGATAGGCTGAGCGAGTGGGCGAGGACCTGGCAGATGGAGTACAATGTTAGCAAGTGTGAGGTTATCCACTTTGGCAGAAATAATAGTAGGAGGGATTACTATTTAAAGGGCGAAAAGCTGCAGCATGCTACGGTGCAGAGGGACCTGGGGATCCTTGTGCAGGTGCAGCAGGTGATCAAGAAGGCGAATGGGATGTTGGCCATTATAGCGAGGGGGATATAATATAAAAGCAGGGAGGTCTTGCTGCAACTGTACAGGGCACTGGTGAGGCCGCAGCTGGAGTACTGTGTGCAGTTTTGGTCGCCGCACTTGCGCAAGGATATTTTGGCCTTGGAGGGAGTGCAGAGAAGGTTCACTAGGCTGATAGCGGAGATGAGGGGGTTGGACTATGAAGAGAGACTAAATAGACTGGGTCTGTACTTGTTGGAGTTGAGAAGGATGAGGGGGGATCTTATAGAGACGTATAAGATAATGAAGGGGATGGATAGGGTAGAGGTAGAGAGATTCTTCCCGCTCAGAAAGGACAACAGGACTCGAAGGCACAGCCTCAAGATAAAGGGGGGTGCAGTTTAGATCCGAGTTGAGGAGGAACTTCTTCACTCAAAGGGTGATGAATCTCTGGAATTCTCTGCCAGTTGAAGTGGTGGAGGCTACCTCACTGAATATATTTAAGTCACGGGTAGATAGGTTTTTGACAGACAAAGGAATTAAGGGTTATGGGGAGAGAGCGGGAAAGTGGAACTGATCCACTTCAGATCAGCCATGATCTTATTGAATGGCGGGGCAGGCTCGAGGGGCTGGATGGCCTACTCTTGCTCCTATTTCTTATGTTCTTATGGGTTGTAGAAGTTGAATGAGTTAAACATTTTACGCTGATCCAAAAGAAAAGGAATTGCATGTACTGAGCATCTTTCATGACCTAAGGATGTCCCAAAATGCTTTACAGCCAATGCCAATTAAAACGCTGCATAAAGAATGAGATAATTTGCAGTGTAGTGGCTGCTGTTATGTAAGCTTTAGATCTTGCTAAGCTACAGACCTTTATTCCTAGGAACAACTCTGTGACTTGTCTGCGTTCCAAATTACAATGGTACTGAGATGTTTACTGCCAGAACGCTAAAGTATGTTGACAGTTCTAAGTTAGCATAAGCTTTCAGATATAAGATTTTCTTAAACAGGGGCTTGGATTGTCATGTCTGCCTTTTCCATTTAACTGCTAGTTGTTAAGTTGCTCACACAGTAATTAAAACTGTAGAGAAGAGATAAAGCATTTGGCCCGAAAATTTCATTATGCAATTACGACTGTAGGGTTTGGAATAATTATCTTTTGTTGAGCTCTCTTACAGGAAAGGATTTGGCAAATGATGATCAGCCTTATTTTATCTTTTTACATAACTAGTAGAATATGCAATATATACTGTACTGTGTGTGTGTGTGCGTGCTAGCTGTTCTCAGCACACTTACCTGGACTTGATGATTGCGGGTTTGAGTGTCATGACAGTGCCACTAGGCTGATGCTCGAGTTCTGAGGTAGTGCTGCACGGCGAGGAGAGACATCCTTTTAAAATGAGATCGAGACCACTCGGGATGTGGTGGAAATCTGGAAGTCTCTTCTGCAGGAAGCTAACATGTTTCAGTTGGCATTTTCAAGGCTGAGATAGATAGGTAGACCTTTGTTTGGTCAGGCAAGTAATGGATTTGGAGCAACGGCGAGTAAATTGCTTTGAGGTGCAGATTAGCAACGATCTGATTGAATAGCTGAACAGGCTTGGGAGGACTGGTTGGCTTAATTCTGTTTATAACTGCTGTCCATTGGTTGAAGTGTGAAGCTGTGGTTCAGTCTGTCATTCTTTTAAATTCATCCTTGGGATGTGGGCACCGCTAGCAAGGCCAGCACTTATTGTCCATCCCCAGTTGCCATTGGCAAGGTGGTGAGGTACCTTCTTGAATACTGTGTGGATAGTAGTTTCTCGTAACAGTTTGTACAACTGAGTGGCTTTCAAAGGGCAGTTCTAGTCCACCACGTTGTGATGGGGCTGGAGTCAGGGTATCTTTCCTTTCTTGAAAGACTTTAGTGAACCGGATTATTTTTGTGATAATCTAATAGCCTCCTGGTCACCATCATTAGCCTAACTCTTTTTTATGCTCAGTTTATTTAATTAGCTGAATTTAAATTCCCCATCTGCCGAGGTGAGATTTGAGTTTGTGATTCTGGATTATTAATCCAGACCGCTGGACTGCTTTGCTGTCGTACCCTTCAGAAGGATGTTAAGAGATTTCCGAGCATGCACAAGAAGAAAAGACAGAGCCTGTTAGTTATCAGAAAAAGAGAAAACGAGGCTGATTATTATTTGGCAAATCTTTCTCTGCAATAGAACTGAACAAAAGATAATTATTTCGATCCCTACAGTTGTAATCGCGTAATGAGATTTTTGCAGCCAAACGTTTTATCTCTTCTCTTCAGTTTTAATTATTGTGTGAGCAACTTAACAACTGAGGGCAGAAGATGAAAAATGAGAGGGAGTTCTCTAGAATTCCAGGGATACGTTCATCCTTCCACCAGCAACCTATTAGGGACAGCACAGTGGCACAGTGGTTAGCACTGCTGCTTCACAGCTCCAGGGTCCTGGGTTCGATTCCTGGCTTGGGTCACTGTCCGTGTGGAGTTTGCACATTCTCCTCGTGTCTGCGTGGGTTTCCTCCAGGTACTGCGGTTTCGTCCCGCAGTCCAAAGATGTGCAGGTTAGGTTGATTGGCCGTGCTAAGAAATTGCCCCTTAGTGTCCAGGGATGCGTAGGTTAGAGGGATTAATGGGTATAATATGTAGGGATATGGGGGTAGGGCCTGGGTGGGATTATGTTCGGTATAGACTCGATGGGCCGAAGGGCCTCTTTCTGCACTGTAGGGTTCTATGATTCTATGATTTCCCTGTCAAAAACACCTCATGGTAGTTTCTGGAATATTGTTGTTACGTTTGCCTCCTTAACATCTGCCATTTGCTCTTCTGGTAACTCGTGTTTGCATAGCACCATTAACATAATTCAATGTCCCAGGTGCCTCTTAGGAGTCTTATTTGACACCAAACCATAGAAAGAGATATTATGACAGAAGACCCAAAGCTTCGGCTAAGAGAGCGGATTTTAAGGAGGAAAGAGGCAGAGAGGTTCATGCAGTGGATTTTGGAGTATAGGGTTTAGGTGGCTGAAAGTACAGTCACCAATGGTGGGGCAAAGGAGATTGAAGGGATGGGGGCAGCAAGAGGCCAGTTTTGGAGGGCAGAAATTTTAAAATGTGTTAGCATATTAAACGATGTAAATTCTCATATAAATTCTGTGTGCATGAGTTGCAACTGAACAGATTACTGACATGGGTGATATAACAAAAAGACTGAGGAGGTTTTTGTAAACAAGTGGGATTGTTAAGAAATGCACCAAGAGTCTATGGTGGAAAGATGGGGGAGGTCTTCTGCCTGCAACCCTTCCTATATTACTAATTATATTCCAGATGACTGAATCACCCTAATGAGACATATGCCAATACTTTCTACATTTTACATGTTTTAAGATTTGATTTGATTTATTATTGTCACATGTACTAACATACAGTGAAAATATTGTTTCTTGTTTGCTATACAGATAAAACGTACTGTTCATGGAGAAAGAAACCAGAGAATGCAGAATGTAGTGTTACAGTCATAGTTAGGGTGTAGAGAAAGATCAACTTAGTGTGAGGTAGGTCCATTCAAAAGTCTGACAGCAGCAGGGAAGAAGCTGTTCTTGAGTCGGTTGGTACGTGACCTCAGACTTTTATAGTAGTATAGAGGGGACATAGCTTTAAATTAAGGGGTGGTAATTATAGGACGGATATCAGAGGATAGTAAGGGCGTGGAATGCCCTGCCTGCAGCAGTTGTGGACTCGCCAACTTTAATGGCATTCAAATGGTCAGCGGATAGGCATATGGATAACATTGGAATAGTTTAGGTTAGAGGGTCATTAGATTGGTTCCACTGGTCGGCGCAACATCGAGGGCCGAAGGGCCTATACTGCGCTGTAATGTTCTATGTCCTATATCTTTTTCCCGATGAAAGAAGGTAGAAGAGAGAATGTATGGGGTGTGTGGTGCACTTAATTATGCTGGCTGCTTTGCTGAGGCAGTGGGAAGTGTAGACAGAGTCATTGGATGGGAGGCTGGTTTGCGTGATGGATTGGGCTACATTCACAGCCTTTTGTAGTTCCTTGCGGTCTTGAGTGGAGCAGGAGCCCATACCAAGCTGTGATACAACCAGAAAGAATGCTTTCTATGGTCCATCTATAAAAGTTGATGGGAATCGTAGCTGACATGCCAAATTTCCTTAGTCTTCTGAGAAAGTAGAGGCATTGGTGGGCTTTCTTAACTGTAGCATCAGCATGGGGGGGGGTACGAGGATAGGTTGTTGGTGATCTGGATACCTAAAAACCTGAAGCTCCCGACCCTTTCTACTTCATCCCCATTGATGTAGACAGGGGTATGTTCTCCTTTACGCTTCCTGAAGTTGATGACAATCTCCTTTGTTTTGTTGACATTGAGGGAGAGATTATTGTCATAATACCAGTTCATCAGATTCTCTACCTCATTCCTGCACTCTGTCTCGTCTTTGTTTGAGATCCAACCCACTACGGTGATGTCATCTGCAAACTTGAAAATCAAATCGGAGGGGAATTTGGCCACACAGTCACAGGTATAGAAGGAATGTAGTAGGGACCTGAGAACACAGCCTTGTGGGGCACCTGTGGAAGAGGTGTTGTTGCTCCGGCAACTTACGTTTGCATGGCACCTTTACATAATTCAATGTCCCAGGTGCCTCTTAGGAGTCTTATTTGACATCAAATCATAGAAAGAGATATTACGACAGAAGACCCAAAGCTTCGGCAAAGAGAGCAGATTTTAAGGAGGAAAGAGACAGAGAGGTTCATGCAATGAATTTTGGAGTATAGAGTTTAGGTGGCTGAAAGTACAGTCACCAGTGGTGGGGCAAAGGAGATTGAGGGGATGGGGGTAGCAAGAGGGCAGTTTTGGAGGGCAGAAATTTTAAAATGTTTTAGCATATTAAACTATGTCAATTCTCATAAATTCTGTGTGCGTGAATTGCAACTGAACAGATTGTTGACATGGGTGATGTAACAAAAAGACTGAGAAGGTTTTTGTAAATAAAGTTAGGAATTTCAGGATCCAGTTGCAGAGGGAAGTGCCGAGGTCCAGGCCATGGAGTTTGGAGATGAGTTTTTGGGAATAATAGTGCTGAAGCTGAGCTATGGAATGGAGCAGCTTGCATTTATATAGCACCTTTCGGTCCAGAGCACTTCACAGCCAGTACATTCATTCTGACGCAAGATCCACAAACAATGACATCGTTGACCAGATGAATTATTTTCAGTGCTCTTGGTTGAGATGATTAAGTTTGGGTGGGACACCAGGGCGCTCGATGATTCTCGATAGAGTCATGCCTTGGGATTTTTTACTTTCCTCAAAAGAAATGCAGCACCTCTGACAGTGCAGCACTCCCTGAATGTCAGCCTGAATTAACTGGTCTCTGGAGGTGAACTTGATTCCCCAAACTCCTGACTCAGGTAAGTGCGCTGCCAACTGAGGTAGGGCTAGCGCAGTTCATGTAAACACTGGTGGTGCAATGGACTGGACTTTGACTTTCACATCTGAGGCCTGGGTTCCAATCCAGCCCAGACCTCTGAGACAATGGTTGATGGAAATGGATGCAGCATGAGGTGAGCGATTCAGGCTCACTTCAGCTCCTTGCTGACACCTTCCCACAGGATTAAACTGGTGTTAGATCTGTCACAATAAGAGGCTGTAGGGTGACTGATGTTGGAAATGATGTAGGAAAAGGCATATCATGAGCATCCTTCTGAACAGAGGGTAGATGTTAGGGGGAGTATTATCTATACTGCACCCCGCAATGAGATGGAATGCCAGTATTGGACTGGGGTGGGCACAGTAAGAAGTCTCACAACACCAGGTTAACTTCTTTAACCTTGTGTTGTGAGACATCTTACTGCACCTTGCAACTGCTGCACCTTGCCCGGGATCCTTGAAAGAAAATTGTTGAGGCATCTTTACTCTACACCCAACCTCTCCTCTCCCTGAACTACAACGCTTGACAGAAAAGATAGAGACTGAGAAGCTGGCATGGTTCTCCTCAGATCAGAGAAGGTTAAGGGGAGATTTAATAGAGATATTCAACATTACAAGGAGTTCTGTTAGAGTAACTGGGGCGGGGTGGCGGGGTGTTTGCACTGGCAGGAAGGTCGATTCAGTAAGAAGTCTGACAACACCCTCCCCATCAGGTAGGTCGATTACCAGAGACTTGGCAAAAAAAAACTCTGGAGATTTCAGGGAGGAGAAATTACACAGTGAATTGTTACGTTCTGGAATGCGCTGTCGGAAAAGGTGATGGAAGTAGACTCGGCAGTAATTTTGATACCAGGCATTGGATAAACATTGTAAGGGATGAATTTTTTTAAAGTTTGTTTATTAGTCACAAGTGAGGCTTACATTAACACTGCAATGAAGTTACTGTGAAATTCCCCGAGTCACTACGCTGCAGTGCCTGTTTGGGTTGATGCACCTAACCACACGTCTTTCAGACTGTGGGAGGAAACTAGAGACATGGGGAGAACACGCAAACTTCACTCGGATGCTGACCCAAGCTGGGAATCAAACCCGTGTCCCTGGCGCCCTGAGGCAGCAGTGCTAACCACTGTGCTGCCCCTCTAGCTGTACGTAGAGCAGGGAAGTCAGACTAATTGGTTTGCTCCAATTGTGTTTGTCTCCAAAGGGCCAACACGAGGCAATTGGTTGAATGGCCTCTTTCTGCGCCTTCTGATTCATTGAATGGCTTTGAGGGAGTTTTACTCTGACCTGGAAATGCCTGATGTGTGGTGGGAGCCTTACTGTGCCTCTAATCTGTGACAGAACTAACCTGAGATTGCTGGATTGCTTAGTTCAGGCCCCTGAATTTGAAAACATTTCTTTCCCCCAGGAGCACAAAAACCTAACAAAAGAATTGTGAAATTTTGACAGCTGAATTAAATGCTGAAGTGATCAAAGGCTTGCAAGGGGAGAAAATAAATTATTTTTCAGCATGCTTTGTGATATTCAAATGCTGCCTTGCATTGCAAGTTACCTGGCAGTCATTTCAGTGACTGAGAGTGTTATTCCATTGCCAAAGGCTTGCATAGGAAAGTAAGAATGTATAATGTATTTGCAAAGAAAGAAAGATCATAGCTCATTACAAGATTTATCAGTTTGATGGAAACTAATGAAAACTGATATTAAATGTTAATTTCTGAAGGAACGGCTCATGCTGATCACTGTGCCAGCTCTGGTTTGGCGGTATCACCCCTGCCGTTAAGCCAGAAGGACCTGGGTTGAAGTCCCACTCCAGCGACATGAGCGCGGAATCTAGGCTGACTCTCCAGTGTAGTACTGAGGAAGCGCCACAGGCAAACAGCTGCATGACATTTTTCTAAGAAGTGCAACGGAAGTGTTTCCCAGTGAATCCTCATCCCATAACCAACATCACTGCGAAAGCTCGTGATTCCAAATAAACCTGTTGGACTCTAACCTGGTGTTGTGAGGCTTCTTACTGTGCCTAGTCCAACGCCAACAACTCTACATCATAGAATCATAAAACCCTACAGTGCAGAAAGAAGCCCTTCGGCCCGTCGAGTCTGCACCGAACACAATCCCGCCCAGGCCCTACGCCCATATTTGGGGGTAGATCATAGAGGACACCTCTATGATCCTCCAGATAATCTGCCTAGAGGACACAGCCTCAAGATAAGGAGGTGGGGGGGGGGGGGGGGGGGGCAGCTTAGATCGGAGTTGAGGAGGAACTTCTTCACTCAAAGGGTGGTGAATCTCTGGAATTCTCTGCCCGTTGAAGTGGTGGAGGCTACCTCGCTAAATATATTTAAGTCACGGGTAGATAGGTTTTTGATAGACAGGGGGATTAAGGGTTATGGGGAGAAAGCAGGAAAGTGGAACTGATCCACTTCAGATCAGCCATGATCTTATTGAATGGCGGGGCAGGCTCGAAGGACTAGATGGCCTACTCCTGCTCCAATTTCTTATGTTCTTATATCCCTACGTATTATACCCACTAATCCCTCTAACCTATGCATCCCTGGACACTAAGGGGCAATTTCTTAGCATGGCCAATCAACTAACCCGCACATCTTTGCACTGTGGGAGGAAAGTGGAGTATCCGGAGGAAACCCACGCAGACACGAGAAGAATGTGCAAACTCCACACAGACAGTGACCCGAGCCAGGAATCGAACCCAGGATCCTGGAGCTGTGAACCAGCAGTGCTAGCCACTGTGCTACTGTGCTGCCCATGGCAACATCACTAAATCAGATTATCTGGTGATTCTCATATTGCTGTCTATGAGAGCTTGCTGTGTGCAAATTGGCTATCCCATTTTCTATAGTACGACATTGGTTGTGCATCACAGCTACGTCATTGGCTATGAAGCATTTTGTGAAATCCTGAGGTGGCAACCGGTGCTATATGAATGCACACCTTTCCTCTTTTGTAGTCCTGGTTCTGCCAGTGATGATTTACTCATGAATGGAGACTTACGTTCTCTCTCTCTCATTAATCCAGTAACGTTAGTGCTACACCATTGTATCAGTGACTGCTACGTTATTAAACATGACAACTATTCAAGATTCCATGAACAGCAATGAGGTGAATGATCAAAGCATCTCTTTTTGGTGGTGTTGGGTGAGTGACCATGCTGGCCAGGACAACAGCAGAACTCTGCTTTCCCCTGAAAAAGGGATCTGTTAAAAGCACCCAGCATCAGATCCAGCTCGCACAATATGAAGATTCACCACCTGGACAAAAGCCAATTGTACCTATATCTTGTGATGTGTCTCAGAGTGCCATAATTAAGAGGGAAATGGCTGAGTACTATAAGGTTAAAGATGCGAAAAACTACAAGGCGAAGCAGAGAGCTGGGTTTCAAGCAGATAGTCCTGATGAAGAAGCTAGCACTACCATGTATGTGATGGACTGACTGGCTTCCACTTGTACTGGTATTCCTATCATTCGTCCTCTCCAGTGCAGTTGATTAAAAAAAAATCTTGTACTACAGACTAGTTTGGAATTTTAAAGTATTTGTTACATAAACCAGTAGGTGGCAGCAAAACATGAGGTAACAACCATAGGAAGTAGGAGCAGGAGTAGACCTTTGAGGCTTCTCAACCCTGCTCCACTATTCAGTGACTGATACTCTATCTCCATGTGTTTTTCCTGCACCATCCCCACAGCCCTTCACGTCTTTATAAGCTAGAAATCTAACACTCTCTGTCTTGAACATACTCAATGACTGAATCTCCATAGCACTCAGAGAAAACATCCTTCCTGTCATCTACCTTGTCCAGCCATGTACGAATTTCATATGTTTAAATGAGGTTGCCTCTCATTCTTCTGAATTCTCAGGAATACAGGGCCAGTCTTCTCAATCTCTCCTCAGAGGACAATTCTGTAATGCCAGGAATCAACCTGGTGAACCTTCAGTGCACTCCCTCCATGACAAGTATATTGTTTCTTAGATAATGGCTCATAGAGGTTTACAGCATAGAAACAGGCCCTTCAGCTCAACTTGTCCATGCTGCCCAGTTTTTAACCATTAAGCTAATCCCAATTGCCCACGTTTGATCCATATCCCTCTGACCCATGTGACTTATAATGCTTTTTAAAAGACAAAATTGAACCTGCCTTTACTACTGTCTGATAGCTCATTCCAGACACTCACCATTCTCTGTGTAAACAAAAATTGCCCTTTTACGCCTTTTTGTATCTCTCCCCTCTCACAAACCTATGCCCTCAGGATTTAGACTCCCCTACGTTTGGGAAAATATTTTGACTACCTAACTTATCTTTGCTCCTCATTATTTTATAGAGTTCTGTAAGATCACCCCCCAGCTTCCTAGGCTGCAGAAGAAAAAGTCCCAGTCTGTCCAGCCTCTGCTTATAATTCAATCCATCAAGTCCCGGTAGCATCCTAGTAAATATTTTCTGCACTCTTTCTAGTTTAATAATATCCTTTCTATAATAGTGTGACCAGAACTGTACACAGTATCTCAAGTGCAACCTTACCAATGTCTTGTACAACTTCAACAAGACATCCCAACTCCTGTATTCAATGTTCTGATCAATGAAACCAAGCATGTTGAATGCCTTTTTCACTACTCTGTTCACCTGTGACTCCACTTTCAAGGAGCTATGAACCTGTACTCCAAGATCTTTTTCTTCTATAACTCTTCTCAACGTCCTATCATTAACTGAGTAAGCCCTGGTTCGATCTACCAAAATGCATCACCTTGTATTCATCAAAATTAAACTCCATCTGCCATTCATCAGCCTACTGGCCCAATTGATCAAGATCCTGTTGCAATTCTAGATAACCTCCTTTATTTTCCACAATGCCACCAATCTTGGGGTCATCTGCAACCTTACTAACCATGCCTCCTAAATTCTCATCCAAATCACTAATATAAATGACATTACAGTGGACCCAGCAAACTGCTGGTCACAGACCACCAGTTTGAAAAACAACCTCTACAATCACCCTCTTATGTCATCAAGCCTGTTTTGTATCCATTTGGCTCTTCACCCTGGATCCCATGAGACCCAAGGTGAGGAGCCTGGGATATGGGATGTCCTGGGATACCTTATGCATCAAACTACCATGCGGTACCCAATCAAAGGCCTTGCTAAAGTCCACGTAGATAATGTCGACTGCGCTGCTCTCATCTACCTTCTTGGTTACCCCTTCAAAAAAATTTTATCAAATTCGTGAGACGTGATCTTCCACTCACAACGTCAGCAAGGATTGATTAGGGAATGACTGTCCCTAATCAGTTCTTGCGTCTCTAAATGCCTGTCTCTCAGAATACTTTCTAACAACTTACCGACTACACGTGCGAGGTTCACCGGATGGTAGTTCCCAGGTATTTCCCTGCAGCTTTCTTAAACAAAGGCATTACAGTTGCCAGCCTCCAATCTTTAGGCACCTCACCTACGGCTGTCGATGATTCAAATATCTCTGCTAGGGGTTCTGCAATTTCCTCCCTAGCCCCGCGTAATGTCCCGTGATACACTTCATCAGGTCCCAGGAACTTGTTTACCTTGACACACTTTAAGACTTCCAGCACCTCTTTCTCTGTAATATATACACTCCTCAAGACATCACTGTTTATTTCCCCAAGTTCCTGAACATCCATGCCTTTCACAACAGTAAATAGCGATGAGAAATATTCATTTAGGATATCACCCATTTCTTGTGGCTCCACACATGCATGACCTTGTTGATTCTTAAGAGGTCCTACTCTCTGCCTACTTTTTCTTTTGCCCTTGATGTATTTGTAGCAGCTCTTTGGATTTTCCTTTTCCTTTCCTGCCAAAGCAATCTCGTGTCCCTCTTTTGCCCTCCGGATTTCTCCCTTAACTCTAATCCGACGCCTTTTATACTCTTCAAGGATCGACTTGATCTCAGCCCTCCTTCTTCATTGGGGCCTCAATATCCTGAGTCATCTAGAGTCTTCTACTTGTACCAGCTTTGCCCTTCACTCTAAAAGGAACATGCTCACCCTGAACCCTGGTTAACACACTTTTGGAAGTCTCCCACTTACCAACTGTCCCTTTGCCTGCCACCAAATTTTAAAAGTTCCTGCCTGATACCATCAAAATTGGCCTTGCTGCAATTTAGAATTTTAATTTTTGGGCCAGACCTATCATTCGTCATAGCTATCTTAAAACTAATGGAGTTATGGTCACTGGTCCCAAAGTGATCCCTCACTAACACTTCTGTCACCTGCCCGTCCTTATTTCCCAAGAGGAGGTCAAGTTTTGTCCTCTCCCTACTCAGGCCATCCACATACTGGAAACTGGAAGAAATACTGAAATACTGCAAAATAGGATTTAACATGAAAAAAAAATGATGCTGCATACTTTGATAGGAAAAACAGAAATGCAGAATAGTTCCTCCTGAATATACTCAACGTGTTTCTCTCCATTCAAGCCCCTCACACCAGAGCTGTGCCAGTCAATGTTGGGGAAGTTGGAGTTCCCTGCCATTACCACCTTATTTTTCTTGGAGCTATCTGTAATCTCCTTACAATTTTGGTCCTCGATTTCCAGCTGACTATTTGGGGGCTTGTAGTACAATCCTATCAAAGTGACCAAAACAGTACGCAATGCTCCAGCTGTGATCTCCTTGATTGCAGCAAGACATTTTTACTCCTGTACTCAAACCTCTTACAGTTAAGCCCAATATACCATTTGCCTTCTGCATCGCTCACTGCACTTGCTTGCTACTTTCAGTAACTCGTGAACAAGGACAGCCAGGTTCCTTTGGATATCAACACTTTCCAACCTCTCACCATTTAATAAGTATTCTGCATTTCTGTTTTTCCTATGCAGCATCATTTTTTCATGTTAAATTCCATCTTCCAGGTTCTTGCTCACTCCTTAACCTGTCGAAGCCTCCTTGTAGCCTCCTCACAATTCACATTGTTTCGTCTCATCAGCACATTTGGAAATATTACATTTGGTCTCCACATCCACATCCAAATCATTGATGTAGATTGTGAACAGCTATGGGCCAAGCATTGATCCTTATGGTAGTCACAGCCAGCCATCCTACTGTCTGATTTCTGTCCATTAACTAATTCTCAATCCATGCCGGTATATAACCTCCCAGCCTCATGTGTTCTAATTTTGTTTACTAATCTTATTGAAAACTTTCTGAAAATCCATTGGTTCTCCCTTATCTGTTCTTCTAGTTATCTAAAAATCTCCACCTCAAACATGATTTCCCTTTCCTATGTCTATGTTGACTCTGCCCAATCCTGCCTTTATTTTCCAAGTGCTCAGTTATCACATCCTTTACAATACATTCCAGCAATTCCCTCACTGCTGATGTCAGACTAATAGGTCTGTACAACTTTCGAAGATAACTGCCATTGCATTCGCATTCTCTGTAGCCACCTCTTTCAACACTCTGGGATGTAGCTCATCAGGTCCAGGGGATTTATCAACTTTCAGTCCCATTAACTTCTTTAGCACTACCTTTTTACTGATATTAATTTCTTTTGCTTCCTCATTCCTCTTAGTCCCTTTCATAGAACCATAGAACCCTACAGTGCAGAAACAGACCCATCAAGTCTGCACTGAACACAATCCCACCCAGGCCCTACCCCCATATCCCCACATATTACACCCACTAATCCTTCTAACCTACACATCCCTGCACACTAAGGGGCAATTTCTTAGCATGGCCAATCAACCTAAACTGCACACCTTTGGACTGTGGGAGGAAACCGCAGTACCCAGAGGAAACCCACGCAGACACGAGGAGAATGTGCAAACTCTACACAGACAGTGACCCGAGCCGGGAATTGAACCCAGGTCCCTGGAGCTGTGAAGCAGCAGTGCTAACCCACTGTGCTGCTGTGCCGCCCCTTTGCTCTTCAGTATATCTGGGAGCTTTTTTGTATCTTCCTCTGTGAAGATACAAGGCATTTTGCTCAGTTTATCTGCCATTTCCCATTATAAATTCTCCTGTCTCTTCCTATAATGGGCCCGTATTTGTCTTTGCTAACCTCCTTTTAATGTACCTCCAGAAGTCTTTACAGTTTGTATTGTTTCTCACTGTGGGAACCCATAGTTCATTTGCAAAGAAAGAAAACACTTTGTCCATGCAAAGATCAAACAACTTTTTATGAATCACTAGGGATTGGGTTGGAATTAGGAGCCATTGTTAAAATTGCAGTAGATAAAGTACAATCATTTAACATTTTGTAAACCCCAAGAGATCAGGTTGGAAATAATTATTTTTTTAAAAATCACTACAGATCAGGCAAGGATCAGTTAACATTTTATGAATGAGAGATCAGTTAGAATTAATTATTTTGAAATTCACTCCTTCTTGGGTTAGATTCATTTTATAAATTACTGCAGACCTGGCAAGAATCAGTTACCATTTCGTAAGTCGCAGGAGACTGGGAAAGAGACACTAAATATTTTAATGAATTAAAGCAAGGATATTTCAGCAGTTTCTTTGAACGATTAATTCTAATCAAATGCTTTTTTTTACTGATTTTTTTATAATGTGTTTGAGACAAGGTGCACAGGATGGAGGATCGATCCCATGATTTGAGCAGGAGTGCCAAGGAACGTATTTCAGCTCAATTATCCCAATAAATATAATCCATCTATTACAGTATCTAAAATATGTAGCAGGGTTTCTGATCCCAATATTCTACCCGGATTCCATCTTTTTTGGATCATACTTTGCAAGATAAACATGATGTCAATCCTAAGTTTGCCTTTCCGGAGTTTGAGCCTATGTCCCCTCTTTTTGAAATAATTTGAAGCTCCCCAGAGACTTCAGCACAAAAAATCTATTGACTGTGGTACTGTAGGAGTGCTGCACTGTCAGCGATGCTGCCTATCGGGTGAGACACGGTTAGATCAATGCCTTGTATGCCCTTCCTTTGTCCATGGAGTCCATTTTGAAGAAAGTCAGTGCAGGTTCACACCAGTGTTCTAAACCAACGTAAGTAAAACGGATTTGGCCATTTCTTGTTGTCCTTTGACAGACTTTGCTGTGTGTAAATTGGCTGCTGCATTTCTCTACATTAGAACTTTAAAAAGTACTTTAAAAAGTTATTGGGATTGAAAGTTGATAAATCCCCTGGACCTGATGAGCTACATCCCAGAGTATTATGAAAGGCGTTGAATAAATATGAGTTCTTGCTTGGTATATCTGCAGCCGCCCAGGGCAAATATCACTAACAAACTTCCCAGAGCTACAAAAGAGGCGGCACAGTGGTTAGCGCTGCTGCCTCACAGCTCCGGGGACCCGGGTTCGATTCCCGGCTTGGGTCACAATCTGTCTGGAGTTTGCATGTTCTCCACATGTCTGCTTGGGTTTCCTCCAGGTGCTCTGGTTTCCTCCAACAGTCTGAAAGACACACTGGTTGGGTGCACTGGCCATGCTGAATTCTCCCTCAGTGTACCCGAACAGGTGCTGGAGTGTGGCGACAAGGGGATTTTCACAATAACTTCATTGCAATGTTAATGTAAGCCTACTCGTGACACAAATAAATAAAAGGAGAGAGTAGACATGTGTCAGGTCAGGTTACGTACACACCATTAAATATACTGAGATACAAGCACATTTATTGGTGTATTATAAGTGCGAGGTGATTCATTTTGGTAGGACAAACTTCAATGTGGATTACAGGGTCAATGGCAGGGTTCTGAGGAACGCAGAGGGATAGTGAGATCTTGGGGTTCATATCCACAGATCTCTGAAGGTTGCCACTCAAGTGGATAGAGCCGTGAAGAAGGTTTATAGTGTGTTAGCGTTTATTAACAAGGGGTTTGAGTTTGAGTTGTGGGGTTATGCTGCAACTATATCAGACCTTGGTGAGACCACATTTGGTATACTGTGTGCAGTTCTGGTCACCTCACTATAAGAAGGATGTGGAAGCATCGGAGAGAGTGCAGAGGAGATTTATCAGGGTGCTGCCTGGTTTGGAGGGTAGGTCTTATGAGGAAAGGTTGAGGAAGCTGGGGCTTTTCTCTTTGGAGTGGAGGAGGATGAGAGGCGACTTAATAGAAGTTTGTAAGATGATGAGGGGAATAGGTAGAGTGGACGTTCAGAGACTATTTCCTTGGGTGGATGTAGCTGTTACTCAGGGGCATAACTATAAAGTTCATGGTGGGAGATATAGGAGGGATGTCCGAGGTAGATTCTTCACTCAGAGAGTGGTTGAGGTGTGGAATGCACTGCCTGCTGTGATAGTGGAGTCGGACACTTTAGGACTTTTCATGCGGTTATTGGATAGGCACATGGAGCACACCAGAATGATAGGGAGTTGGGATAGATTGATCCTGGGTTTGGACGTAGCTTGGCACAACAATGAGGGCCGAAGGGCTTCTACTGTGCTGTACTGATCTATGTTCTATTTAACCTGAGCGAATACACACGTCTACATTCTCATGCGTGGTTGTAGAGAGTTGCTCCTGATCCTTTAGGGAATGGGCATTGGGAATGAAATGACAGTCTATGAATAGAATAAATGGTAGAGAAACCTGCGTGGGATCTGGGTGTCACATCAAAAGCTTCTCATCTGCACTGGGTCAAGCGGGGCAAACAGAACTGTAGCACCCTGTTAGGGAGAGTGGCTGGTTTACACTGCCTTTTGTCCATCCTGAATCATACCCGCCTGAGGCTTGATTCCTGTCCGCCCTTTAGTACTTCGCACTCAAGCAAGCTGGCCTTCAACATTAGGTTACTGAACCAGGGCACGGACTGGGAGTGGGCAGCTGTGCCAAACCGGTAGAGTCCCCACTGCTGCCAGTAGTTCCCAGGTAGGGTACCTGGGAAAGCACAGATTGATCCGAAAACTCTGACCCTTCTCTTGAAGGCACTAAGCTGTCTTGTGAGCAGTGGTGGGGAGGTGTCATCCTCTGCTACCTTGTCCAAATTATTAAGAACTTAGGTGCCGGAATTCTCTGGCCGTTCATGCCTCGCCGCTGTGAGAATGGAGAATTTGGCGCTCAGCCAAATCTTTGTTCGTTGCAGCGAGACCCGAGAATCGTAGCTGCAGACGAGGTTGGAAAATCTGGCCCATAGAGCACGGAGACAGGCCATTCAATGTTTATGTTCCACTCAAGCCTACTCTCATTGTTCTTCATCGAGCTCCATTAGCAATACTCTCTATTTCCTTCTCCCTCATGTGCTTAGCTTCCTGTTAAACGTATCTGTACTTTCCACGCCAAGCACTACTTTTCATTCTCAGCATTCTCTGATAAAGAATTTTCTTCCGAATTTGAATTAGTGGTTATTATCTTATATCGACGTCTTTGAGTTTTGTTCTTTGCTACTCTCTCGTTTGTTCTCTCTCTCCCTATTCTATCAGAACCTTTCATAGTTCTAAAAACTTCCATCAGGTTATGCTCAGCCTTGTCTTTTCAAGATACACAAGCCCAGTCTGTGAGCATTGGCAAGCTGTTTCACACAGTAAGAAGTCTGACAACACCAGGTTTAAGTCCAACCGATTTATTTGATAGTAAACTCACAAGCTTTCTGTCTGTCTGTGCTGTTATATGCTCTGCCTGAGGCCAGAACTCTCCATTCACCTGACGAAGGGACAAACGCCGGAAGCTTGTGAGTTTACAATCAAGTAATTCGGTTGGACTTAAACCTGGTGTTGTCAGACTTCTTACTGTGTTTACCCCAGTCCAACACCAGCATCTCCACATCAACCTGTTTAACGACAGGAAGCATCGCAGCCCAGCCCAGCTGTCTTTCCTGCAGACATCTGCAAGCACGCACACACCAACAGGTGTAGCTTTGGCTGGTTGACGTTCATCCAGAGATTTAGCAGCCCCGCGTTATGTTAAAACAAAACAGTAACGTTCTGCAGATGCTGGAAATCCGAAACAAAACAGAAAAGCTAAAGAGATGCAGGAGATTGAGTAGCATTTGTTGTATCGGCCGTGGCTCAGTTAGCAGCAGGTGCCCCTTTCACTTGGGGACTCGTGGGTTCAATCACAGTGTGGAGACTTGAGGATAAAGTCTAGATCGACACTCTAGCGAGGGATCAGTGAGACACTCCAGTATCAGAGGTGCTGTTATGTAGGTGAGATGTTTAAGCCAGGCTCTGCTTGCCCTTGCGGGTGGATGTGAACAATTCCACGGCATTATTTCAAAGAAGAGCCAGGGAGTTCTGTCTGGTGCCCCGGCCAATGTTGCTCCCTTAACCAAGATCATTAAAAATCATGATCTAGTCATTATCAAGTTGCTGTTTGTGGGAGTTTGCTGAGTGTGATTTGGTTGCTACGTTTCCCACATTACAATAATATCTAGAAGTATTGGTTCATTGGTTGCAAAGTGCTTGGGGATGTCCTGGCCTTCATTGTTGAGTTATACACTCCACTAACCCCCCTACTTAGGAAAACTGATTGTAATTATCTTATTGCTGTCAGCACTGAGATTTGCCTGATACTAATTTCTTGCTGTCCTCCGCTTAATTTCTGTCTGGCTCCCAGCCCTCATTAATGTCTGACTCCTCGCATCAGATTGCTGCAGGGGCCTATTAATATTTTGGAAATAATTAGCAGAGGGACTTTGAGATTTGTATGTCAGGTGCCTTAAAAGGTGAAGGGTTATATGCTTGATAACATCACAAGCTGAATTTTGTTTGCTGCCTCAAATGTCCTTATTGCTAGTTATATTTTTACATAATGATTGAATGGTGCAAAATGAAGACTTCCTCTTCGTAAAGCAGCTTCCTTTCTTTAAAGGTATAATTCCCTCATCGACACCCACCTTCAATCCCTTACTTCAGCGTCTCCAGTGCCATGCACCATGGAAAAAGGCTGATAATCTGCTCTCAAGAGCATGCTAGTACCACCCTGGGTAAAAGGATTTGGATGGTGCCTAATGCATCTCTCGAACACATCTAACAGAACCATGCCACAATGAGAGGCAGACGTTCTGTGTACATCAAATTCCTACAAATGACTGCATGAGCAGATGAGAGGGAGGTTTGGGTTTTGCTCCCTCAGAATTTTTGTGTCCTCAATATATAAATGTGCCTGGCCATCACACCATGCCTATCCAACATGGCACAGGGGGTTAGCACTGCCACCTCACAGCGCCAGGGACCGAGGTTCTATTCCCAGCTTGGGTCACTGTCTCTGCGGAGTCTGCATGTTCTCCCCATGTCTGCATGAGTTTCCTCCCATAGTCTGAAAGACGTGCTGTTAGGTGCATTGGCCATGCTAAATTCTCCTCAATGTAGCCAAACAAGCGGAGTGTGGCTGCTAGGGCATTTTCGTAATATTTCATTGCAGTGTTAATGTAAGTCTACTTGTGACACTAATAAATAAACTTTAAAACCATGGCAAAGAATGAACCAAGCTTTCGGTCTGTGATTATGTGGAGATGCTGGCGTTGGACTGGGGTAAACACGGTAAGAAGTCTCACAACACCAGGTTAATGTCCACCAGGTTTATTTGGTAGCAAAAACCACAAGCTTTTGGAACACTGCCCCTTCATCAAGTGAATGGGAGTTGTTCACAAACAGAGCATACATTGACACAAACTCAACTTACAAGATAATGGTTGGAATGTGAGTCTTTGCAGGTTATCATGTCTTAAAGGTGTAGACAATTTGAGTAGAGAGAGGGTTAAGCACAGGTTAAAGAGATGTGTATTGTCTCCAACCAGGACAGTTAGTGCAAGTTTGCAAGTCCAGGCAAGTCGTGGAGGTCACAGATAGTGTGACATGAACCCAGGATCTCGGTTGAGGCCGTCCTCGTGTGCGGAACTTGTCCATCGGTCTCCGCTCAGCGATTCTGCATTGTCGTGTGCCATGAAGGCTGCCTTGGAGAATGCTTGGAAGATCAGAGGCTGAATGTCCATGACTGCTGAAGTGTTCCCCGACGAGAAGTTGTTGTGGGCTTGTTTGAAGGCAAGAAGTGGGGGTGTGGGCATGGCCTTGACGAGATGTTTGTCTTCATTGATGACACGTTGAAGGCTCCAGAGAAGATGTTGTAGCTTCTCTACTCTGGGGAAGTACTGGACGATGAAGGGTACTCTGTCCGCCGTGTCCCGTGTTTGTCGTATGAGGAGGTCAGCGCAGTTTTTCACTGTGGCGCGTCGGAACTGTTGATCGATGAAGACGGCCTCAACCGGGATCTTGGGTTCATGTCACACTAACTGTAACCCCCACAACTTGCCTGAACTTGCAAGATCTCACTAACTGTCCTGGCTGGAGGCAGTACACATCTCTTTAACTTGTGCTTAGCCCTCTTTCCACTCGCATTGTCTGTACCTTCAAGACTTTATTACCTGTAAAGACTCGCATTCTAATCATTGTCTTGTAACTTGAGTTTCTGTCTACATGTGCCCTGTTTGTGAACACAACTCCCGCTCACCTGATGAAGGGGCAGTGCTCCGAAAGCTTGTGGCTTGTGCTACCGAATAAACCTGTTGGACTTGAACCTGGTGTTGTGAGACTTCTTAATGGGTCTGTGAGTCATGGCTGTGTAAGTCATATTGACCTTGCTGTCAGTGGAAATATTTCTTTGCATCTACTCTTCAACAGAACCTCTTATAATATTGAACATCTCCATTAAACCTTCCTTTAACATTCTCCGTGACGAAGAAAAGAATTCCAGTTTCTCCAGTGTCATCACGTAACTGAGGGCGCTCCTACCCAGTATCAACCAAGTAAATAGAATCCCTACAGGGCAGAAGGAGGCCATTTGTCCCATTATGTCTGTACTGACCACAATCCTATCCTACCCCTATCCCCGAAGCCCCACTTATTTAGCCTGCTAATCCCCTGACACTCAGGGTCAATTTAACATTGCCAATCCACTTAACCCTCACGTCTTTGGACTGTGGGAGGAAACCGGAGCACCTGAAGGAAACCCACGCAATGTGCAAACTCCACAAAAGCAGTGACCCATGCCGGGAATCGAACCCAGGTCCCTGGCACTGTCAGGCAGCAGTGCTAACCACTGTGCTACCCATAAAACTTGGTAATAGAGAAGCACAGGGTTCGGAAGACAGCTAACATGTTTGGGATGGTCTTGTAAGATGTGCAAAGAATTCTTTTTGATGTTTTTCACTGAGAGTCATCAGCTTCAGCAACAGATTCTTAAAATGTGCAGTATTATTTTTCTGCAGGTGCCTCCAGCAGAGAGGTTCAAAGGGAGGAGCCGGATACATGTCACAAAGGACGCGTTCTTTGCTGGCTGGGAAAAGTGAGGCTTGTGAGTTGCTATGATCATAGAATCATAGAAACCCTACAGTGCAGAAAGGGCCATTTAGCCCGTTGAGTCTGCACTGGCCACAATCCCACCCAGGTCCTTCCCCTGTATCCCTACATATTTACCCTCTGACTTACGCATCTCAGGGCTATAAGGGGCAATTTTTAGCATGGCCAATCAACCTAACCCACTCATCTTTGGACTGTGGGAGGAAACTGGATTACCCCGAGGAAACGCATGCAGCCGCGAGGAGAACGTGCAAACTCCACACAGACATTGACCCGAGCCAGGAATCGAACCCAGGTCCCTGGAGCTGTGAAGCATCAGAGCTAACGTGCCGCCCACATGATCTCCTGGATTTTGTTTGGTATCCCAGCATGTTCCCAGACTATCCTTAAAATAGCCTGAGAATTTTCTCTTCTGGTGCTTCCACTTTCTCAGGAAATAATGTGACACAGAGGAGAGGATGTGGGGAGGTTTCCATGTTGGTGTTTTTGCTGCCAGCGGGGTAAGGTGGGCTTGATGGCCCTTTTTTGTGTTTTTCTTATGTTTATGGAACTCAACAAAGATCAGGAAAAGTAGACTCATAATTTGCTGCATCATCAAGCATCAGTTCTCACCAGCTGGTCAGCATGTAAGTGTCCGCTCAGCCATGAGGATGCTTGATAGTGATTATGAACGGAGGCTGGAATGGGAACACTTGCGTTGAACAGCCTTGGGATGTTATTACTATGTTAAAAGTACAGGAATTTAAAATTCTGTAACTTGTTTCTAAATTGTTCCATGGCCTCGTGAGTCCTGCAACCCTCTGAGATCTGACGACACTGTGGCTAGCACTGCTGCCTCACAATGCTAGGGATCCGGGTTCGATTTCGATTCCTGGGGCTTGGGTCACTGTGCAGAATCTGCATGTTCTCCCCGTGCCTGCGTAGGTCTCCTCCGGGTGCTCTGGTTTCCTCCCACAGTCCGAAAGACAAGCTAGTTAGGTGTATTAACCTAATACACCTAACACCTTATTGAAGAACTAACGTAGGGGGGAGCTATACAATAAATGGCAGGGCCATCAAGAGTATAGAAACACAGAGGGACCTAGGTGTGCAAGTCCACAAATCCTTGAAGGTGGCAGCACAGGTGGAGAAGGTGGTGAAGAAGGTGTATGATGTGCTTGCCTTTATAGGATAGGGTATAGAGTAGAAAAGCTGGAGTCTGATGTTGCATCTGTATAGAACGCTGGTTAGGCCACATTTGGAGTACTGCGTCCAATTCTGGTGGCCGCGCTACCAGAAGGATGTGGAGGCTTTAGAGAGAGTGCAAAGAAGGTTTACCAGGGTGTGGCCTGGTCTTAGCTATGAGGAGAGATTGGGTAGACTGGGGTTGTTCTGCCCGGAAAGATGGAGAATGAGGGGAGACCTAATAGAGATGTACAAAATTATGAAGGGTATAGATAGGGTGAATAGTGGGAAGCTTTTTCCCAGGTCAGAGGTGACGATCACGAGGGGTCACAGGCTCAAGGTGAGAGGGGCGAGGTATAACTCCGATATCAGAGGGACATTTTTTTACACAGAGGGTGGTGGGGGCCTGGAATGTGCTGCCAAGTAGAGCGGTGGAGGCGGACACGCTGGGATTGTTTAAGAATTACCTGGATAGTCACATAAGCAGCCTGGGAATGGAGGGATACAAACGAATGGTCTAGTTGGACCAATGAGCGGCACAGGCTTGGAGGGCCGAAGGGCCTGTTTCCTGTGCTGTACTGTTCTTTGTTCTTTGTTGTTGTCTTTGTATTGGCCATGCTAAACTGAGTGTACCCGAACAGGCGCTGGAGTGTGGCAACTAGGGGATTTTCACAGTAACTTGATTGCATTGCTAATGTAAGCCTACTGGTGACAATAAACTTTAAAAACTACCCTCTTGCTATTTTACTTACATCATCTGTGCCTTCTGCTGCCATAGCTCCACGAACTGAAATTCTCTCCTTAACCTTTCTGCGAGTCTCCTTGATGACACCACTTCTTTCCACAAGTTTTTGTCTCTGTCAGATCTTGTTTGTCAATGCTCCTGTGAAATGACCTATGACAGCTTAACTACGTGGATGGCACTGCGTAAATGCAAGTCATTGTTATAACTTGCTGGTGTTATGCAAGAGTGTTGAAGGCTGGAATGTTTGGGTCAGTTTGGGGATGGCAACAATCTGAATTTCATTATGGAAGATATTCTGAGTTTAGTTTGTTTAAGGTTACAATTTTAATTTGCAGCTGTGCAACAAATATGTTCAATTTTATTGTGTGTAGAAAGCCAATGCTTTTGGTGCAAAGGAGTTACAAGGAAGTGATATGTCAGAGTGCTGCGGAGCTCCATGCTGCAAGAGCATTCTATTCACCTATGTTTCTTCCCTATAGATACATAAGAACTAGGAGCAGAAGTAGGCCATTCAGCCCCTCAAGCCTGTTCCGCCATTCATGGCTGTGTCATCTCGGGTTTCATACGAAGAACAAAGAAAAGTTCCGCACAGGAAAAGGCCTTTTGGCTCCTCCGATTCTGTGCTAATCATGATGTCCTAACTAAACTTAAAAAAAAACTTCTTCCCTTATTTGATCCATATGCCTCTATTCCCTCCCTATTCATGTACCCATCCAGATGCCTCTTAAATGTTGCTAATGTGTCTGCTTCCAGCGCCTCCTCTGGCAGCATGTTCCAGGCACCCACCACTCTTTGCGTGAAAAACTTCAACCTTCCACCTTCTCGCTTGCTCCCCTTCATCCTGCTACTAATTAAAAACATAAAATATTTCCACAAATTTTTTTAGTCCACTGCATTCTGGGCTACAGAATTCCACAGATTGATGGCCCTTTGAGTGAAGTAATTCCTCCTCATTTGTGTTTTAAATCTACCACCCTTTAGCCTAAACTATGGCCTCCCCTTCTAGTCCAACAAGGGGAAACATCCGCTCTACATCTACTCTGTCAATCCCCTTTAGCATCTAATATACCTCAATTAGACCTCCTCTCATTCTTTTAAACTCCAGCAACTATAGGGCTAAACTTCTCAATCCTTGATCATAACTCAAGCCCTTCATCCCTGGAATCAATCTAGTGAACGTCCTCTGAACCATCTCTAACGCATTTACATTCTTCCTCAAGTAAGGGGACCAAAATTGTGCGTAGTATTCCAGGTGTGGTCTCACGAATGTCATTATACAGTTGCAATGGCACTTTCCTACTTGTATACTCAATTCCATTAACTATGAAAGTCAGAATTCTATTTTCTTCCTTATTACCTGCTGCACCTGCATACTAACTCCTGTGAATCGTGCACAAAGACACCCAGATCCCTCTGCACTGATAGTATTAAACAACACTAGCTCAAGGATAGCATAGGCTGGATCCCTTATTTTGATTTCACAATTCTTTAAAGAGGTTTGTGTTCTTTCTTATAAGGTCACTCCTTCGAATCACAGGTTCACTGCATTGAGTGTTAGGTGTTAACAAAGTTATTAAACGTACAATATTAATTATCATTGACAATATTTAAAATACACTTAGCAGCACTTATGACAAAACCTTGTAATTCAACAAACGTTTGAGTCCTGAGATCAGTGCGGTTGGATGGTCAGATCTCTGAATTCCAAAATGTCTGTTCTAACTCTCGGTCTTTACACTTTTCCCACCACAACTCACATGTTCCATAGCATTACCAACTTTATAGTTATCATTCAACACTAGTTTGATTGTGTTGCCATTGAAGCAGACATTTATAACTCTCTAAGGAATGATCGTTGACCTGGAACGTAAGCTGTGTTTCGCTCTCCACAGATGCTGCATGACCTGTTGAGTGTTTTGAGTATTTTATGTTTTTACTTTAGATTTCCAACACTTGCATTATTTTGTTTATGCTCATCTAATTCCCTAACATGCAGAGCTCACTACATTTGTTAGGCAGGCCCTTTATCTTTCAAAGGTTGAGTGAACGTAGAAAGCTGCTTTGCTTATTTAGTATCTCGTGTGATAATATCTTACCAACTAAAGCTCTAGCTGATTTAATGTAGCTATCTAAATTGAACATTGGCGCTTTCTATTACACGCACATTTATGCAGAATAAAGCAAGCCTGGGTTTTGACACGGTCTCATTAACAGGCAAAACTAAATGTTAATGTAAAGAAAAATCAATAGCAGTGCTGTGCTATTAGACTTGCACAAAAATATTTCTTGATTTTTTTTTTGTACTAATCTCGAGCAGGTTACTTGTTGCTATGAATTTCGACCTGGCACTACCCACTCCCTTAACTGGCCAAAACTCCTCATCACCCTGGTTCTCTTTAGGCCTCACAGTTTTTCTCTTTACAATCAAAGTCCTCACTGGCCTTGTACCTACTGTGTTGTAGCAATCTCTTCTGCTCACAGCCTCCCACTTCTGCTCCTCATTTTCCAATCCTCTCCTGTACACCATTCATTGTCACTCTCTCTCAGTTACCATGACCACTGGCCCTTGCCCCCGTGTCCTCTCCTCCACCTTGTCGGCTCCTCTCACCCCCCGCTGACTCCTTATCCACCCCACCCCCCCCTTGCTGTCTCCTTATCTATCCACTACCCCCGCCCCTCCAGCCGCCCCCCGTCTCCTTGTCCATCCCTCCCCCCGCCATCTCCTTGCCTCCTCTCATCCTGGCATCTTTTGCCTCATATTGTCTATGCTGAAATAATATGCCTCTGCTTCTCTTTCCCTGAATTTTTCAGCCTTACCTCCCCCTTTCCTACTTTCAGCTGATTTAACATAGCTTTTCTCCCCCGCCTTTGGCTTCTGTTGCCTAAATTCATCCCGCTCAATGTCTATATTTCCTTTCCCACACTGGAAGATGTTCTCGGCTGTCCCATATACAAAGTGCTACACAAATACAAATTATAAAATGTTGCAGTTTTGACTTGGACGAAGGCTGCCCGAATTCTCAGCGGGGAAGAATGACTATCATTTAATTCATTAAAGTAACTCAAGTGAAAGGCCCAATTTTGGCTTAGGACTCCACCACGGGAGTAAAGGGTAAGAGAGAGAGTGAGGTGAGTTGACAAGAAGCAATTGGATGACATGAAATATCACTTGTAAAATATTGTAGATTGTTGGAGGCAGTTCTTGGGAAAGAATGACTTTGAGTGGGAGGTGGAAACATGAGCTTAGATTTCAATTGTGGGGCAATAAACTTGATAAAGATCCCATTTGCCTAGGTATTGCCAAATTTGTTCAGCATGTTACGCTTATCTGGAGCTTTCTGGAAGCTGCCAAGACACTGTGACGCATGTAGGCAGACACAAGGGGATTGGGCTTTCGACAGTTTTGAGTTGTAATCTTGAACTGTTTACAAGTCCCTTAAAGAAAATGTGTTGTGTGCGTGTTCGTGTTCATTTGAAGTGTAGTTGCTTCTTGTCTGTATGGAGAGTTTAGATGTGTTCTTTGGGGTATGTCATATTTCTGTGTTCCCATTACGTTCTTTATATTTCAAAGTAATGTGCCGATATCCTTCATACTGTCTGGTTTTGGATTTATCTGCAATGAACAATGCAGATAGCAATGAACAGCTCTTTTCTGAACTTCCAAACCCTTAGAACACAAATAGGACAAACCAGTAAGTAAGAAATGTTAAGAATAAATTGTCGGAGCTCGTGGGTTGTGTATGGCCCAGGGGGTTTTAACTGGGAACTTTATGTGAAGATCATCATCAAGATGGACCTGCAGCTTTGCTTTGGCTTGTTGGGCTTTAGCTCTACAGGTCTATCCTTCAAAGTAAACATTTGCTTATGAGTATACCAATGGTATTTATATATTATTACTGATTTTTCTTCAAAAGAAGGATTTCTTCTCCATGATAATCTTCCCCCTCCTCCAGTCCTGATTTGGCTGACCCTTTGTTGACCATCACCCCCATGTGTTTTATCTTCAGGTGTTGAGCCTGGGCTGTTCCACTTCTCGTTAGTGGCCATGATCACTTTACAATGGCAGATGAAGTGAAGAACCCCAATCTGAGTGTCTTGCTGGTTAACCGTGGGTGGGAGTTGGGTTGGGTATCCAGAGACCTGAGAGCATAATCTAGGCTGAGGCTTCAGTGCAGTATTGCGTGAGTACTGCACTGTCAGTGATGCCATCTTTCAGTCAAGAGGTACAACTGAGGCTCCACATGCCATCCCAGGTAGTTGTATAAGATATCACTACATTATTTTGAAGATGAGCAGGCAAGTTCCCCCCTATGATCTGGTCACTCTTCATACCTCAAGCAGTGTCACTAAAGAATAAACTATCTGGTCATTTTTGTAGTGTAAGAATCTGGCATTGAAAGACAGGACTGGGTACAATCTAAAGAAACATGTGACTTGAGTCATGTGTGTGTATATATGTGTATGTATATATATATATATATATATATATATATAGTAGGCACGATGGCACAATAGTTAGTAATGCTGCCTCACAACACTAGGGACACGGGTTCAGTTCTGTCCTCAGGTGACTGTATGGAGTTTGCACATTCTCCCTGTGTCTGTGTGGGTTTCCTCTGGATGCTCCGGTTTCCTCCCACAGCCCAAAGATGTGTCAGTTAGGTGGAATGGCCATGGTAAATATGTGGGATTACAAGGATAGGACTCTCCTTTGGAGAGTCAGTGCAGACTAGATGGCCCGAATGGCCTCCTTGTGCACTGTCAGGACTCTGTGTGATATGTATTTAGTCGTGAGCAGTTAATAAAAACTTAGTGTTAAACAACATAAGACTACAAACCTCTTTGTGAGACCTACCAGACTGCACGCAAAAGCTTACAATTATCACATTGCTGTTTGTGGAAGCTTGCTGTGCACAAATTAGCGGATTTGTTTCCTTCATTATAACAACTACACTTTGGAAGCACTTAATTGGCTCTAAGGCGCTTTGGGATTTCCTATGGTTATGAAAGGTGCTTTATAAATACAAGTCTGACTTCCTTTTTATTCGGTGCAGACCATTTACCAATCAAACCATCAAGGAATGGTGACAGGTTTTAAACATTGGTCACATTGAGCACAGCAGAATTTCTCGAAAGGTTCTCATCTCTCAACGTTCTCAGCCTTCACGTTGTAAACCTCAGAGAAATTGCAGCAGGTGCTCATCCTTCCTGAGCTGTTTTAATATGGTTGGTCACACCATCCACCTCCAATGCGATAATTTGTCTAGCTGATTGTTTATTGTCTAGACTGGGTTTGTACTCGTTGGAATTTAGAAGGATGAGGGGGGATCTTATAGAGACGTATAAGATAATGAAGGGGATGGATAGAGTAGAGGTGGAGAGATTCTTCCCGCTCAGAAAGGACAGTAGGACTAGGGGGCACAGCCTCAAGATAAGGGGGGGCAGTTTAGAACGGAGTTGAGGAGGAACTTCTTCTCTCAAAGGGTGGTGAATCTCTGGAATTCTCTGCCCGTTGATGTGGTAGAGGCTACCTCGCTAAATATATTTAAGACACGGATGGATAGGTTTTTGGTAGGCAAGGGAATTAAGGGTTATGGGGAGAAAGTGGGAAAGTGGAACTGAGCCACTTCAGATCAGCCATGATCTTATCGAATGGCGGGGCAGGCTCGAAGGGCTAGATGGCCTACTCCTGCTCCTATTTCTTATGTTCTTATGTTCTAGCTGATTGAAGCTACCCTTGCATTCTTGTCTGTCAAATTGTAGCCAAAGGATCACCTGCAATGGCCCCTCTTACTAGTCCCAGATCACTACCTCTAGAGAGCTCGCTAAACATCTGCCCTTGGCCCCCTCGCTTTGTTTTTGCGTGCTGTCCATTGATGACATCAGCATCCTGTCTGCTGACAATATTCAGCTGTGACTCTCCACAAGTTCTCCTGACATCTCGCGTGGGGATTTTCCAGTTGCATTCACCCCGAAACCGGAAAATCCCGCCTGAGGTCAATGGACCTTTCCATGGTTTGCCTCTCACCTACTTCAACTCTCGTGGCGGGTGGAACGGTAAAATCCCCCCACCCCGCCTTAGTGTTAGATTAACAGAAATTCCAACCACTTAATATCGGAAAGAGCAAAACACTTCCCCCTTCACACCCCTGAACTCTGTCCCCCAGCTACCAACTCTGTCTCTCTCCCCAGGGATAGTCAACAGTTTCAGCAGCAGAAAGAACAATAATAAATCCCAATGTCAAACCAGAGTCTAGATTCTTGCCTTAGACATGTTTAAGATGTTATGCCCTTACTGGTTGATCCATTCGAATAGAAAGGACCCTGCCTGATTTAAGAGGGGAACATAAGAAATAGGAGCAGGAGTAGGCCATCTAGCCCCTCGAGCCTGCCCCGCCATTCAATAAGATCATGGCTGTTCTGATAGTGGATCAGTTCCACTTTCCCGCTTTCTCCCCATAACCCTTAATTCCCTTACTGGTCAGAAATCTATCTACCTGTGACTTAAACACAGTTAACGAGGTAGCCTCCACTGCTTCAATGGGCAGAGAATTCCAAAGATTCACTACCCTCTGAGAGAAGTTGTTCCTTCCCAACTCTGTTCTAAATGGACTTCCCCTTATTTTTGAGGCTGTACCCTCTAGTTCTTGTTTCCTTTCTAAGTGGAAATAATCTCTCTGCCTCTACCCAGGCAGCTTTTAGCAGAAGCTTAATTTTATATGGGAGCAAATTGGACTGCAACAAATGGGAATAGAATCATGTAACAGAGAAGGAATTCTTTCAGCCTGCTGTGCCTGTGGCTGGCTGTTTGAAGAACTTATCCAATTTGTCCGTCTCTTCGTTCTTCCCCTATAACCCTCCACATTTTTCCTTTTCAATATTTATCGACTTCCCTTTTAAGAGATGCTATTTAATCTGCCTCTAGCACTCTTTCAGAAATTCCAGATCAAGGCAACTTGCAATGTTGGGAGGGAAAAAAAAAATCTCAACTCTAGTTATTGATCAATCAGCTTGCCGGTGAAAACTGTTTCTCCTCATTTATTCCGATCAAAACACCTAATTTTGAACACCTCTAATAAAACCTGTTTAATCAAAAGAGAACAATCCCAGATTCCTATTGCGTCTATCTCTGACAAAGGGTCATCCTGACTTGAGATGGAGTTGTGTGTGGGGGGGGGGGAAGGGGGGCGCAGATTTTCCCATCCTGCCACCATGGGAATCGTTGGCGGGGGGGTGGAAGAGAACCATGCAAAGGTCAGCTGACCTCTTGTGGGATTTTCTGGTTTTGGGGCAAGCGTGGCTGGAAAATCCCGCCCGTTGGCTCTGTTCTCTCGGCACAGATGCTGCCAGACCTATTGAGGTTTTCCAGCGTTTTCTGTCTTTTTTTTTAGCATCCTGTAATTAATTGTCTAACCATAGTCTTTATTATCTCTGCTGCAGGTCTCATGATTTCCGGTTTCGCTCGAGCAGGCGCGGTTCTCGGGGAGAAGGTTTATATTCAGCGTGCGGCACGGGCTGCCGCCTTCCTGACGGAGCACATGTTTGACTCCAGCAGCGGGCAGCTCCTGCGCAGCTGCTACCGCGGTGAAGAGGGGGCAGTGGAGCAAATGTAAGTTACAGTAGGAAATGTTCTGTCCCCCGGCTTCCAGCAGCCACTGACCCCCCCCCCAGCATTCTCTGTTGTCCGTCACGAGCATCTCTTGTGGATCAGATGCAGGTCTGAACGGGTCCGAGCCATTCAGGGAGTCTTTTCCCTCGACACAGCTCCCCTGGCTTTTGCAGCTGAGCCTTTGTAGAGTAGGCTGTTCGAAAATGAGTATAAGGGACTTAACAAGCTGCCAGCAGGCAGCTTCATACTTGTTCTGCTTTGTGGCCTCCTTGGGAAATTGTACGTGAGGAGTCATGGGACGTATCGTAAAAATACTAGCATGGAGTTTAATTCCAACCTACCATCTGCTGTACCATATTAAACTTCTTTCCTCCTGCAAAAATCAAAAGAGAACATCCACATAACAGAAAGCAAGGTATGGGGATTACAGCATTGAAATAATGGAGACCCCTTATTGTACCTGTCAGATTCCACATACAATGTATTACTTTACAAAATGTTCCATTCTGAGAATGAGTGCGCTGATAGTAGTATCAGCATTTATTACCTGTCCCTTAGTTGCCCTGAAGAGGTGGTGCTGGGCTGTCTTTTATTTGTTATAACTGAGTGTCTTTCCAGCTCACTTTGGAGGATAGTCAAGCCCAAGTTGATGTGGCACTGGAGTTATGAATAGGCAGGCCAAGTAAGGATGGCAGGTTTCCAGGACAGCGCTGAACCAGTCACATTTCCATGGCAATCCGTGATGGCTCTAAGAGCACTTCTACTCTTTTTTAGTTCTAGAATTTTTTAGAACTGAAATCCCAAAGTCTCAAGCTGGTGTGGTGAGGTTCTCATGTTCCTCAGGCTTTCTAAAACTCTAGTTAGGCCACAGGTAGATTATTGCGTCTAATTCTGGCCACCACACTTCAGGATGAATGTGAAGGTCCTTGAGAAGTTGCAGAAGAGATTTACTTGAATGGTTCTGGGTATATAAGAATTTAGCTACAAGATTAGGTTGAAGAAGCCGAGGTTCTCTTTCGAGCAAAGAAGGTTAAGGGGCGATCTGGTAGAAGATTAATGCAGGTTTAGATAAAGTGAACAAAGAAAAGTTGTTCCCATTATCTGATAATAATAATGATTAAGGGACACAAATTTGAGGTTTTGGTAAGAGACACAGGAGGGATGTGTGAAGGAATTTTGTTTTTGACATGGCAGGTGAAAATGACGTGGAACTCACTGTCCATGAGTGTGGTGGAAGAGAAAACAATCAGTGGATTACATTAAATTGAGGGAAATAAGCTGGTATGTCTCAGGGGATGGAGCGGAGGAATGGACTGACTGGATTATTATTCAGGGAGCCAGAATGGATTTGAAGGGCCAAGTGGTTTGCTATGCCAAAATGATTTTATGGCTCTGCAGTTCTAGGTTACTTACCGACAACAACAACATCAACAGATATATAGTGTCTTTTACATAATGAAACATCCAAAAGATGATTCACAGGAGCATTATAAAACCAAGTACAAATCTGAACCAGAAAGGAGCTATTAGTTTAAATAACTAAAGGATTTGTCAACGAGATAGGTTTTAAGAAGTGCCTGAAAGGAGGAAAGCAAAGTAGAGAGGTGTATGTAGGGAGGGATTTCCAGAGCTCGCGGTCAAGGCAACTAATCATGGAGCAGTTATGACAGGGAATGCACAAGAAGTGAAGGTTAGAAGAGCACAGCTATCTCAGAGGGTCCTAGGAAATTACAGAGTTTGGGAGGAATAAGACATTGGAAAGATTTGAAAACAAAGATGAAAAATTTGAGATCTGGCTGTTGCTTCACCAGTGTCAGGGGTGATAGGGGAATGGGACTTGCTGCGAATTAAGACATTGGGAGTAGAGTTTTGGATGATCTTAAATTTATGGAGAGTAGAGTGGGTGAGAGCTGCTCAGATAGTCAGGTCCAGAGCTATTGACGGGGGATGAAAAAAAGCAGCTGAGCTGAGATAGGGTGAAGTTTTTTGGGTGATTTCCCCACACTGTCAACATCTCAACTCTGCAGTCACTGCAAAATATCTTTTTCACCTTCTTTCACGTCAGGTTCCATTGTTTTTACACCTTTTTGAAACTCAAATCCTTCCAAATAAAGATCCTTTCATGTTTTTCTTTTTAATCATAGAAGCAAAAGGTTTCTTGCCACATCGTACTTCCCTCTGACATTCAAACAAACGCTGGTTATCTAAAAATGAAAATGTTCGATCCAACCCTATTTACTTGTATCTCAAACCCACTATTTCTCATTACAAATATATAAAACTAACACCTTTATTCTTTTGTGTGTTAAACCTCCCAGACAACCTGTCTCTGGTAATCTTTCCCTAGCTTTGTGCACAAACACACACACACACACACACACACACACACACACACATAGAGCTTTCTCCATGGAATAGCACAATATTCCCCAAAAACATTTTTAAAAAATCCATTCTCCCTCTCTACAAAACGAATCATCATAATATCAATAATACCTTTATCTGTACTAACAAAACTATTACATGTGCATACATCAACCATGACAAAATATGCAAATCTGTTGTAAAAAGAGTTCATTCCAGTCCATCCTCCATTTGCTAATATCCACATTCTTTAGAATATTAAACTCTTGACAATGTATCTGCAATTAAATGTTCTTGTCCGGCCACGTGTATAATTTATAAATTGAATGGTTGCAATAATAAACTCCTCCGAAACAGCCTGGCATTTTTATTTTGAAACATCTCCAGAAAGCTCAAAAAAATTATGGTCAGCATGCCTAACTGTCTCGGGAGAATTGTTTGCAACATACATTTCAAAAAGCTGCAAAGCTAACACTGGACTTAAAGTCTCTTTCGCTAAAATTGAATATTTTTTCTAGTATAGTATAAAATTGAATTTTTTTTCTAGTGTAGATTTTTTCTAGTATATTTCTGTGAAACATATCCTACTGGCTTCTCAATTCACCATCTTGTAGTGATGCAGCACCGATATTCATATCACTGGTGTGAATAACCAACTTATTCTGCTTTAACTATTCAGGTGCTAATAGAACAGGTGTAACAGTTAGTGCAGCTTTCAAGCTATAATGCATTCTGACGCTCTTATGTCCACTGGAACTTCCTGTTTTTTAAACAGTCCAGTCAGTGGGGCATCGACATTGTTGAAATTTGATGCGGATTTCTGATAAAAATCCACTCATGCCTAGAAATCTCTAAACTTCCTGTGTTGTTGTCGGCTCTGGAATTCTACATTAGCTTTTACTTTTGCATTTTGTGGGGCCGCTTGACCATGGGTGGACAGTGTGGGCTAAACATGTAATCTGTGGTTTCACAAGTTCACTTTTACCCAAACTTACAACCAAACTGGCTTCCTGTGGTTGATCAAACAGTCCCTTTAAATGTTGTAAATGTTCCTCCCACATTTGACTCAATACCACTGCTGTGGGTATATCAGCACAGCGGTTTGGTCTCAGTCAGCTTTTTTGTTAGTCTCTAAAATGTTGCTGGTTCATTTTTCATACCAAAGGGAATTAGGTTGCATTGATACAGACCATCTGGCATCCAAAAAAACTGACACCCCTTTTCCCTTTCTGATCTGGGTACTTGAAAATATCCTTGCAGCAAGTCATGTTGTTTGATAAACGTTAACTGTCCTACTTTCCTGATACAATCCTCTAATTGTGAAATAGGGTACGAATGTGCTTTTGTTACTGCATTCAGTTTGTACTAATCAATACATAGTCATAGAGTCATAGGACCCTACAGTGCAGAAAGAGGCCATTTGGCCCATCGAGTCTGCACTGACCACAATCCCACCCAGGCCCTGTCCCCTTCTCCTATATATTTACCCACTAATCCCTCTAACCTACGCATTTCAGGACTCCAAGGGGCAATTTTAGCATGGTCATTCGACCTCACCCGCACATCTTTGGACTGAGGGAGGAATCCCACGCAGACACGGGGAGAATGTGCAAAACTCCACACAGACAGTGACCCAAGCCGGGAATCAAACCCAGATCCCTGGAGTGGTGAAGAAGCAGTGCCAACCACCGTGCTACCGTGCCGCCCTCGTAATCCGTCCGGTTTTGGCACCATTACGATGGGTGACCTCCGATGACTATGACTGGGCTCTATGATGTCGTTTTGAAGGATGAATTCAACTTCTTTCTGCACTTGAGCCAGTTCTTCTGGATTTAATCACTATGGGGTGCTACTGTATTGAAACTGCAACCCTGACATTAATATCACACACAGCTAAATCTGTTTCCCTCAGTATATTTCCGCAGCTTGCTGTGTGTGTGATTGCAGTAGCTCTTTTAAATCACTTCAACAATTTTCTGCAAGATAGCTTAATACCACATTGAGATTCTTAACTACTTACTCATTGTGCAATTTAATCAGATCAGTTTTAGAATCCTTAATTTGTACTCTGTTTCCCTTACTTACTACTACCGGTATCTCCTCCTGTTCATCTTCACTGTCAAAGTATTTTCTCAGCATATTTACATAGCATACTTGCTGACTTTTCTGGATGGTGTATTCACCACTTAGTTCACCTCACTCAATCTCTCGATTTGGCGTGGTCTACTAAATGTTGCCTTTAATGGTTCGTCTGACACTGGCAACAGTTTTTCTCCAGCCACAAAACTGCGGGCCTTTTATCTGCATTTGCCTACATCACTTGTTGAGATACCTTTAAATGTTCCCCAGCTTGCCTACATGCCTTTCCTCGATCTTCCACTGCATTTTGTCACAGGAGAGTAGCCTCAGAGCTTTGACTCACTAATTTCTCCCGAATTGATCGGTTTCTGAAGTTAATTTGATTTTGTTTATTTGGTTGGACACAAAAAGATGTCCTGAATTGATCAGTTCCCTCACCTCATGACCATTAATTAACTTAAAAGGGCTGAAGCCTGTTGATTAATTAGAGGCATTCTTAATAGCGCACAAGTATCAAATCCCTCGATACCAGCCCTGCCTTGACTATATGCTCTAATTATTGTCTTTAAAGTTTGATGGCTCCTTTCTAAGGCACCTTGTGATTCAGGGTGAGAGGCGGACAACTTAAATTGCTTTATTCCTAGGTTCATTACTTGTTTAAACAACTGTGATATGAAATTCGAGCCCTGATCAACTGTATTTCTTTTGGTAATCTATATATTGTGAAGAATTTGGTTATCTCCTCTACAATCACCTTTGTTGTAATTTTCCTTAAAGTTATTGCTCCTCGGAATCTCGTGGACATATCCACGATTGCCAGTGAATACTAATTTAGTCTTGGGCGGGATCCTACAGAAGCAATTAGGATCCTGTCAAAAGGTTCCTCTAATGCTGGAATTGGAATTAAAGTTGCAGGTTTTATTACTGCTCAAGTTGTTCCTATGACCTGACGTGACGATTGACAGAATTTGTCTACGGGCGAGATTTTACAACCTTGCTCGCCCTGAAACTGGAAAATCCTGTCCGAGGTCAGCGGACCTTTCCATGGTCCGCTCCTCACCTGCTCAGATTCCCGTGGCGGGCAGGACGGTAAAATTTCGGCCTGAATCTTTATGTAGTCCAGGTAATAAGAAATGTTTTGACATCTTCGCTTGAGCCTTCCTAATTCCCAAATATCCAGCCATTGAAATTTCATGAGCAAGTGTCAAAGTGTCATTCTGGTACCCAGATGGTATCACCACCTGCTGCACTGTTGCCCACTTTTCATAGAATCATAGAACCCTACAGTGCAGAACAAGGCCGTTTGGCCCTTCGAGTCTGCACCGAACACAATCCCACCCAGGCCCTACCCCCACATCCCTACACATTATACCCACTAATCCCTCTAACCTACGCATCCCTGGACACTAAGGGGCAATTTCTTAGCATGGCCAATCAACCTAACCCCGCACATCTTTAGACTCGAAGCAGTCTCAATTTCCTCATCAAAACACTGTCCTTGATGGAATAACATTCTGGAATGTAATCTGCTTCTCCTCCTGAATAAGCTGTCTGGTGATAGCTGCTTTGATTCTGGATCCTGCTGTTGTAACTCCGCTAACTTCAATGAACTGAACACGTCAGCCTCGTCCCCTTCAACTTTCTGCTCACGAATAATTTCCCCAGGAGTCGATTCAGCTAACTGAATTCCAGAATCTTCCCCCTGTCCTTTTGATTCTTCTCCTTCCTGTTTCAGCTTGTGTGCCTGTGACCTTGTCACCACACAACCTGAAAACAATCCAGGATTCTCTTTCTGTAAAGCCTCTGTTGATTGTGCCTCAACAGGCCGCTCTGTCACAGTCGGCATAGTCAATCTCCGTGATCCAGCTATATCATTCCCTAGAATAAATTGAACCCCTGCAATGGACAGTTTCTCTATTATCCCAGCAATCACCTCTCCTGTTTTCAAATCACTTCTCGAGTTTACTTTAGATAATGAAATGGGTCTGACTCCCCAGGGAATTCCACTAATTAACACTATCCCCTGCAATAACTCTTCTGGCAACAGATGGCACTGGCATCCTTCAGCTTGCTCCTTATATTACACTTTTATCATCACTAGGTATTTTATATCTCCAGTTTCCTTGCTGATTTCCTTTCCCTACACTTAACTGTTTGTGTGAAACATCACACACATTGGCTAAAAATGTGGGGCGGCACTGTGATTAACACTGCTGTTTCACTGCGCCAGGGACCCAGGTTCGATTCCCGGCTTGGGTCACTGTCTGTGCAGAGTCTGCATGTTTCCCCATATCTGCGTGGGTTTCCACCGGGTGCTCTGGTTTCAGTGAAGTCTTTCAAGTCTGAAAGATGTGCTGGTTAGGTGCATTGGCCATGTTAAATTCTCCATCAGTGTACCCGAACAAGCGCTGCAGTGTGGCAACTAGGGGATTTTCACAGTAACTTCTTTACAGTGTTAAAGTGAGCCTACTTGTGACGTTAATAAATAAACTAATAAAACAGCAGCTTCCGAGATCTCTCTGCTTTGTCTTTCACCTAAATATGCCTTGATGTTTACTGGAATGCTATTTCTTCCATAAGTGTAACCTTCCTTGAATCTTCAAAAGTCTTGTCTAATTTCAATGCCCTGAACTAGCAATTTGGTCCTTAATGCTTTTAATCGATACTTACTACTTCCTATTTTCCAGGGAATTTCATAGTCTGGGGAATACTTTCTAGGGAATTTCACAGTAACTTCATTCCAGTGTTAATGTAAGCCTTACTTGTGACTAATAAATAAACTTTAACTTCCCTTGCTTTCTTTTTCCCTTTCTTCCAATTTAAGTCTTTGCCTTTCCCTATCTCTCATTATATTAAACTGCTGCCTTTGCAGCTGAAGTCTAACTACCTCTCGCTGTGAGACACTATTTTCAGGTGTCTTGCTTTAAATGCTGGGCGAACAAAGAACAACACGGCACAGGAAACAGGCCCTTCGGCCCAACAAGCCCGCGCCGCCATTTTAACATTGTGAGTGCCCTCTTCTACCTATGACCTCTGTCAACGCCTATTGGGCTCCACAATAAAGGAATTAGAACCAGATTGAGGGACGCCTAATTTAGGGACAATTTGTTAACGCCAATCAGCCTAAGAGCATGTTTTTGGGGTGTGGGAGGAAACCGGAGCACCCAGAGAAAACCCACGCAAGCATGGGGAGAATGTGCAAACTCCCACGGACACTGACCCAAATCCATGTATCTGCACAGCAAACAGTGATAGTCACTGAGCTGTCATGTTGCCTGTCAGCTGGTCCAGTTTAAGTGTACACTTGAACCAAATAGGCCTATGAAATTCCAGTTTTATTTCCATCTCTACTTTACCATCTAATTCCCTGTTTCTTCCTAGTCACAGATTTCAAATACTCCATAGTCACGATTTTCATTTCCAGAAGTCTCCGTAATTGCCAAAACCATTTTGCAGTGCAACCGCTTTAAAATCTCTCATCACAAAACTCCTGAGTTCAGTGTTCTCCACATTCTGATACCCTTTGAATTCACAAACCCCAAACCACACGAGGAATTTTAATAATCCCACTAAGAGCCCCCAAATTTGTTATGCCCCCAGCAGCTGTTAATTACTGAGCAAAACCCAAATTCCAGAGGGAAACTTGGCATATGCGCCAAACCACTTTTTTGTTTTCTGAATTAAAAGCGCTGATCTCGATAGTAAGAAGTCCAGTAACATTTTTGGGATTAAAAGTAAAATCCATAGAATCCCTACAGTACGATGGTAGGCCATTCGGCCCATTTGAGCGTGCATCCCACCGAGGCCTTTTCCCTGTAACCCAATGTATTTACCTTGCTAGTCCCCCTGACACTAAGGGGCAGTTTAGTAGAACCAGTCAACCTAACCTACACATCTTTGGATTGTGGGAGGAAACCGGAGCACCCGGAGGAAACCCACGCAGACACGAGGAGAATGTGCAAACCCAACACAGGGCAAGAATTGAACTCGGGTCCCTGTAAGGCGGCAGTGTAAACCACTGGGCCACTCAAGTGAAAAGCTTATTAACAAGAAGAAAAGAAATCTTAAGCATACAAGATTACAGTTACACAGTTAAAATTAGTAATGCAAAACATTCCCCCCTGAGAAACTCCCTACTTAGTCAGACCCACAAGAAAATACCTTCCAGGCAACACTCCCTTACAGAGGTTTAACTGTAAAATTACAGTAGTATTACCTTAGGCAAAGCTGCTGTGGCTTTAGTAAGGTACACCGCACAATTACACCAGTCTGCTGTGGATATCCAAGAAAGCTTCAGAACCCAGACTGCTTTCACAGCCCGAAACCTTTCTGGCAAGACAGGATGGTTGATCCAAACTTTCCTTCTCCCAGCGCAGAGCTGTTTTCAAGAGATTGTCCCCACACAGCCAACACCTAGGTCCTCTGCAGTAACTTTAAAATACCCTTCTCCGCTTCCATCTCAGCTTCCATTGTTCTTGCACCTGTTTGAAATTCAAATCCTTCTAATATAAAACCTTGCATACATACATTTTATTAACCCAATGCAGAGACAAAATATATCATACCCTCTTCTGTTTAACCATGGAACTGCTGTAAGATAAAAAAAAGTTTCTTGTTACCTTTAACTTCTGCCTGATATTCAGACAACTTATCTAAAAACGTAAACATTAGACCCAACTTGTGCCTCAAACCCACCGTTATATCTCATTACAAATGCACAAACCTAACACTTCTTTCATGTCTTAAACCTCCCGGACAACCTATCTCTAGTAACCTGTGCCCAGCTTAATTCAATAACTTATATACACACAGACACACACCATTCTTCACAGAATAACACAATATTCCTCAAAGATATTTTAAAAAATAACTTCCATTCTCACACTAGAATTAACTAAAACCACCTAAGGGGTGATTGAATTGAGGTGTTTAGGAAGATTAAAGAAGTTGATAGGGTAGAGAAGGACAATCCGTTTTCTTCTGTCAGTAGGAGGAAAGGTTATTGAACAATGGGCCACTTTCAAAGATGAGCTAGTTCCAGCACAGTCAAGTTGAATCACTTTACAAGGGAATTGTAGGGCAAACAAATCCTGACATCCTGGGTAATAACAGAGAGTGGAATTTAAGATAAAGAAGAAAAATAGTACTAATGACAGATATCAGACAGAAAATACAACTAAAAACTAGGTTGAATGCAGCATGTTCAGAGAGGAGGTCAGAACGTAAGCGAAACAAAGAAGAGGTATGAAAAGAGGTCAGCAGCTAACATAAAAGGGAATCCCAAAGGCAACTGTCGGTATATAAGCAGTTAAAGAGTGATAAAAAGAGGAGCAGGGCCAACTAGGGACCAAAGAGGGTACTTTCACATGGAAGCAGACTAAGTAGCTGAGGTCTAAATGTCTTTGTACCAAAGACAAAGGTGCTACCTAGGCCAGGATGAAAGATGAGGCAATTCAGACACTTGAAGGGTTTAAAATTGAAGAGAAAGTATTAGATGGGCTGTGTGTACCTAAAAGTTGATACAGCATCAGGGCCAGATGAGATGCATTCAGGGATACTGAGGGAGGTGAGAGTAGAAATTGCGGATACACTGACCATAATTTTTCAGTCTTGGACTCTGGTGCCAGAGGAGGGGAGAATTGTAAATGTTACTCCTTTGTTAGGATCCCAGACGAGAACCCCAAGGTATATTGTGAAGCTAAATGAAGCAGCTTAGCTGTTAACAGTTGAACAATATTTAAAAATGAGAGGAAGCAACATTACTTTCTAGCTTGTGACTGTTTCGGTTCCAAATAAGCAACATTCTTTCTTACAGATTAAATACCACTTTAAATACAGTTAGCAACCCTGAATATACTTGCTATAGAGTGTAGGCAGTGTTGAAACTGTCAAAGGGAAAATGAGTCTCAGAGCAGCTTGTAAAAACCCTGCCTTCAAACAGCTCTCAGCTGGAACAGCAACTCTAAAAACGACAAAAGCTTCTTTCTCTCTGCACACTCATGTTATCACATGAACTTAAAAGCCCATTAGCTCTCTCAAAGTAACACATCGCTAGCTAAACTCAATTTTTAACTTGCTTTCTCAATCCTTGACCTGAATGTTTTCTAGACACACTAGTGCCTGTAGAATAAAGCTGAATTTTTAAACATTTCCTTTAAACATAAAATATATATAAATTTACATCCATTGCATGACTATCATCGTGTCTTGTTCAAAGAGGAATATAAGACAGCAACCATGGGCCAGTTAGTTTAATCTCGATGGTGGGGAAACTTCTGGAAACAATAATTTGGGGCATAATTAATAATCATATGGACAAATGCAAGTTAGTTAAGGAAAGACAGCATGGATTTCTTAAGGGAAAATTGTGTTTAAGTGATTGACTTGAGTTTTTGTTTGAAGGGAAAGCAGCGGGGTTGATGAGGGCAATGCAGTTGATGTGGTGTACATGGACTTCTGAAAGGTATTTGACAAAGTGCCACACAAAAGACCAATGAGCAAAGTTATAGCTCATGGAATGAAAAGGACAGTAGCAACATAGATATAAAATTGGCTGAGTGATAGATTATAGAGTGTAATAGTTGATAGATGTTTTTAGGCTGAAGGAAGTTTGTAGTGGAGTTCCCTAGGAACTCATTATTAGGACCTTTGCTTTTCCTGACCATAGAATCATAGATTCCCTACAGTGCAGAAAGAGGCCATTCAGCCCATCTAGCCTGGACCAAGAAGAATCCCACCCAGTAACTTCACGTATTTACCTTGCTAACTCCCCTGACACTAGGGGGCAATTTATCATGGCCAGTCAACCTAACCTGCACGTCTTTGGGCTGTGGGAGGAAGCCAGAACACCGGGAGGAAACCCACACAGACATGGGGAGAATGTGCGGAGTCTGCACAGTCACCCAAGGCTGGAATTGAACCCAGGTCGCTGGTGCTGTGAGACAGCAGTGCTAACCATTGTGCTGCTGTGCCACCTAATGTACATTAATGATCTAGATATTGGTATATACAGTGCACATATTAAAATTTTATGGCTGATGTGAAATTTTAAAGGATTGTGAACTATAAGGCGGATGACGTAGAACTTTAAAAAATCTCAGATAAGTTGGTGGAATGTACAGACAAGTGGAAGATGAAGTACAATTTGGAGAAATGTAAAGTGATTCATTTTGGTGGGACGCACCCCCTTTACAGTTGCATCCTTAATTTTGTATTGTCTCCCCATGTTCAAAATTGGCAAAAGAAGCAAAAGCAAAATGAAAAAAAAACTTTTCACACCCAGTGGTTTGAGTCTGGAATGTGTACGACCTGAGAGTGCGATGGAGGCAGATTCAATCAAAGCATTCAGAAGGGAATTAGACTCTTATCTGAAGAGGGAGAACATGCAGAAAGCAGGAGCAGAACCTTCACCCTCCATTGTAAATTTCAAATTTGAGATTAGGTAAGGACATTAAGGGTTACAGAACCGAGATAGGTGAATGGAATTAAGATACATATCGGCCGTGACCTAACTGAAGGGTGGCCGAGGCTCCAGGGGCTGAATGGCATACTCTGGTTCCTGTGTTCCTGAGTCTTATTTAAAGGGCATTTTCTTCACAACTGGTTGCCAATGCATTCCAAAGTTAGGCCCTTGATGTCTGTAACTTAATATCTTGCTAATGAAGTCTTTTTAGAATTGAGGTATTTAATGGTGCGCACGTGCACACTTAAGCATAAAATTTTATGAATCTGTTTCTTTATCTGGAGCCTGACCTTTTTTCAAATTCAGTTTAAAAAATAGTAATTCTGGTTCCCTGTTGGTTCATTAGCTTGTACTGATATCCAGATGGAAGATAATCACATTGCCTTTGCCAGATAGCGGCTTGTTTTCATGTGATGTGCAAGGTCCATCATTCATGGTTGACGATATGTAACTCACTGGGCCTCTTGGGGGCAGGTGTCTGGACTTCGCCAGCAGTGGCTGTGCGGTGGCAGTGTACAATTAAGGACCTTTCCCTAACATTCCATTGGGGCACTTGACTTTCTGACATTTCAAGCTCCCTGATTCTTGCCTGGTATTAAATATGTTATTTGTCATTCTAAAATTACCACCACACAATTTAAAGATGTTTCCCCTCTGAAGGCATATTTATATATGCTGAGGGTATAAACTAATCCTTTCCTTCCTCCCAAGGTAGGAACAGCATGTGTCAGATCCATAATAGTGCTGCCTATACACTGACCCATTAAACAATCGTAAGCTGTGTGCCGCATGGGTTAGATACAGAATAATAGCCCCTGAATATAGACCCATGAAACACTCGTAAGGCAGGTATAACATGGGTTAGATACAGAATAATGCTTCCTCTACATAGACTAAATAGACTGGGTCTGTACTCGTTGGAGTTTAGAAGGATGAGGGGGGATCTTATAGAGACATATAAGATAATGAAGGGGATGGATAGGGTCGAGGTAGAGAGATTCTTCCCACTTAGAAAGGATAGCAGGACTAGAGGGCACAGCCTCAAGATAAGGGGGGGCAGTTTAGATCGGAGTTAAGGAGGAACTTCTTCACTCAAAGGTGAATCTCTGGAATTCTCTGCCCGTTGAAGTGGTGGAGGCTACCTCGCTAAATATGTTTAAGTCACGGGTAGATAGGTTTTTGACAGACAAGGGAATTAAGGGTTATGGGGAGAGAGCGGGAAAGTGGAACTGATCCACTTCAGATCAGCCATGATCTTATTGAATGGTGGGGCAGGCTTGAAGGGCTAGATGGCCTACTCCTGCTCCTATTTCTTATGTTCTTATGTACATGGACGTATTAAACACACTTTGGGCAAGTACAACGCGGGTTTGATATAAAATAAGCTCCCTCTATATCGCCTAAATGTTATACCTTTCCCTAATCCCTGAAGAGCACTCTCATTGCATAATTTTGAAATCAACAAACCTCAAGATTTCTTTCAGTCGGATTACTGATTTGTGTAAGTTATTTGCTAATGCAGAATAGAGTCGAAATTATCCAGTTTTTTCCAGGAGACAAAGAAGATTAACAGTATCCATCATTGAAAGGCCAGTATCTGACCCATGGCTCCATCCAGTTCCATTAGTACGCCCAATTCCCATAGCAGGCAGGAGGTACATCAATATAAACTTCAGATGGTCTTACTTCCATTGTAACTCTAAAGTACGAGGTAGGGAAGTTTGGGGTTTAATTTGTAGAAGATTATCTAGAGTTTGAGTTTCAGGTAATTGTGCTCTGAAGATGAATTAAATTTTTTTTTTGAACTGGTCAGCCTGTCTCCTGTAATCCCATTTCAGTCTGATGACCTTCAGAATTATATTTTTCTGGACTAAAGCTTTGGTTTTAGAATGTTAAATTAATACAGTAGAAGAACATGCAGCCTTTATAATGAGAGGATTTGAGTATCATAATGAGAGGATTTGAGTATAGGAATAAGGATGTTTTCCTGCAATTGTGTAGGGCATTGGTGAGGCCACACCTGGAATATTGTGTGCAGTTTTGGTGTCCTTATCTGAGGAAGGATGTCCTTGCTATAGAGGGAGTGCAGCGAAGCTTTACCAGGCTGACTCCTGGGATGGCAGGTCTGTCATATGAGGAGAGACTAAGTCATTTATCGTTATATCCATTGGAGTTTAGAAGAGTGAGAGGGGATCTCATAGAAACTTACAAAATTCTAACAGGATTAGACAGGCTAAATTCAGAAAGAATGTTCCTGATGGTGGGGAGGTCCAGAACAAGGGTTCAGAGTTTGAGGATAAAAACTTTTAGAACTGACGTGAGGAGAAATGTCTTCGCCCAGAGAATAGTGAATGTATGGAATTCACTACCATAGAAAGTAGTTGAAGCCAAAAAGTTATCTGATTTCAAGAAGAAATTAGATATAACTTAGGGCAAAGGGGACCAAGGAATGTGGGGGAAGGGGGGATTTGAAATTTGAATTCAATGAGCAGCCATAATCAAAATGAATGGTGAGACAGGCTCGAAGGGACGAATGGCTTACTTTTGCTTCTAGTTTCTATAAAAGCCACAAGCCACCCCATCCTTTTCTAGTTTAATTGTTCTCCATTTTGAGACCAGCCTCATCAAAAGGCAATTGGAGAAACACCTGAGAAGCAGGCAGGCTAGAGGATTTTCACAGTAACTTAATTGCAGTGTTAGTGTAAGCCTACTTGTGACTAATAAATATACTTTTATTTTACTTGTTACAATGTAGACCAATGGCAGCACACTGTGGTGGTCAGCTGACCTGTTACAATGTAGACCAATGGCAGCATGCTGTGGTGGTCAGCTGACCTGTTGCAATGTAGACCAATGGCAGCTTGCTGTGGTCGTCAGCTGACCTGAAACAGATGGGGATTGGGGGAGAGCATTTGTGGCCCGTCTGGTCAGTCAATGAATTGATGAAACCTTAACTTTGTGAAGTCGTTTCTTTTGTTTATTATTACTTGCGATACTCCCTGTACATTGACCTTCTAAACACTCGTAAGGCAGGTACGGCATGTTGATAGTCATTGTGTGGTCCACAACTCGGAAAGATGGGTGATGCTGAAGCAGGCAGGCGATTATGAGGACACCTCAACATTGGGGTGCCTGAATAGAGTCCATGAAATGGGGGTTTAAACTAATTTGTCAGGGGATGGGAAAATGAGCTGTAGTCCAGAACCCAGTGTTGAGTGTAGTGAGGTACTGAGGAGGGCATCAAAGTCGCAAGAGTATACCGGCAGACCAGGAAGGTGAGTTGAAGTGTCTACTTCAATGCAAGGTGCATCCGGAATAAGGTATTCTTTTGATGAAGAATATCTGCATCCTAGTCTTCAGGAGCTGAGTGAATGGTGCAAATGAGGGTGGTTGAAGTTGGGGGGAGGGAGTTTATTTATAGGATTTTAGTTGTGATCAGTATCTACACAGGAGATTTCCTTTCTCCTGTCGCAGGTTTGTTGTGGAGATAATGTCGATTGGAATTCCTTGCTTGTTTATCTGATGGAGTCTGTCTGCGCACCGAGAAATTCTGCTAGTCATAAAGACAGACCCTTAATCTGTGTCCTGCAATATCATCTTTGCTAATACTCCTTATCCAACTCATTCCTATAAAGTACTGTATGTGCTTTTTTTGCATCTTCTGAAAATGTGTCAGCCTCGTTAAATTTAGAAATGGATGATTAATTCAGAGGTGAGCACGTGCTAATGTTGACTTTAGGTAGAATTGATTTAGTTTTTGGAATGATTGTCTTGTTTCTCTTACTTTAGAATCATGACATCTCCATTCTCTGTAATAGCTGGACTTAATTTTCCAGCGGGGATCAGTGCCCACCTGTGTCACCAGCGCAACCTTTGGGAGGTGGCTTCTGTTATTAAGCAGACCCTGTTCTCACCGTCCTGTTAAAGAGGGACAGCAGGCTTGCGAGTCTGCAAGGCCAATCAAATAATCCCCGGCGATATCAGACTGGCAGCACCACCCGGAAAGGTGGGCACTGCTGAAGCAGGCAGGTGATCATGAGGACACCTCAACATTGAGGTGCCTGAATAGAGTCCATGAAATGGGGGTTTTAAGCTAATTTGTCAGGGGGATGGGAAAACGAGCTGTAGTCCAGAAGCCAGTGTTGAGTGTAGTGAGGTACTGAGGAGGGTATCAAGGTCGCAGGAGTGTACAGGCAGACAGGAAGGTGGGTTGAAGTGTGACTACTTCAATGCAAGGAGCATCTGGAATAAGGTGGGTGAACTTGGAGCGTGGATTGGTACTTGGGACTATGATGTTGTGGCCACTACAGAGACATGGTTAGAACAGGGACAAGAATGGTTGTTGGAAGTCCCGGGGTATAGATGTTTTAGTAAGAGTAGGGAAGGCGGTAAAAGAGGTGGAGGAGTAGCATTGTTAATCAAGAATAGTTCAACAGCTGCTGAAAAGCCGTTCGAGGGGGATCTGCCGACTGAGGTAATATGGACTGAAGTTAGAAATAGGAAAGGAGCGGTCACGTTATTAGGGGTTTTCTGTAGGCCCCCAAATAGTAATAGAGATGTGGAGGAAGAAATTGCAAAGCAGATTATGGATAGGTGTGGAGGTCACAGGGTAGTTATCATGGATGACTTTAACCTTCCAAATATTGATTGGAACCTTTATAGGTCAAATAGTTCAGATGGGGCAGTTTTTGTACAGTGTGTACAGGAGGGTTTCCTGACACAATATATGGATAGGCCGACAAGAAGTGAGACCACGTTGGACATGGTACTGGGCAATGAACCGGGCCAAGTGTTAGATTTGTTTGTAGGAGAGCACTTTGGAGATAGTGACCACAATTCAGTGTCTTTCATTATTGCAATGGAGAGGGATAGGGCCATACAGCAGGGCAAGGTTTATAATTGGGGGAGAGGTAATTATGATCTGATTAGGCAAGAATTAGGGAGCACAAGATGGGAATAGAAACTGTCAGAGAAAGGCACAAATGAAAAGTGGAGCTTGTTCAAGAAACAAATACTGCGTGTCCTTGATAAATATGTCCCCATCAGGCAGGGAGGAAATGGCCGAGTGAGGGAACCGTGGTTCACAAAGAAGATTGAATGTCTTGTCAAGAGGGAAAAGGAAGCGTATGTAAGGATGAGAAAACAAGGTCCAGTTGGGTCGCTTGAGGGTTACAAGGGAGCAAGGAATGAGCTAAAAAAATGGGCTTTGGAGAGCTAGGAGGGGACATGAGATGTCCTTGGGGTCGGATCAAGGAAAACCCCAAGGCTTTTTACTCTTATGTGAGAAATAAAATAATGACCAGGGTGAGGGTAGGGCTGGTCAAGGATAGCAGTGGGAAATTGTATATGGAGTCAGAAGAGATAGGAGAGGCAATGAATGAATACTCTTTTTCATGAAGGAGAGGGGCCATGTTTTTGAGGATGAGAGTGTGATACAGGCTGATAGGCTGGAGGAGATAGATGTTCTGAGGGAGGACGTGTTAGCAATTTTGAAAAACCTGAGGGTTGATAAGTTCTCTGGGCCAGATGGGATACATCCTAGGATACTTTGGGAGGCAAGGGATGAGATTGTGGAGCCTTTAGCTTTGACCTTTGGGTCCTCACTGTCCACGGGGATTGTGCCAGAGGGCTGGAGAGTAGCGAATGTTGTTCTTTTCTTCAAGAAAGGAAATAAGAATGACCCTGCTAATTATAGGCCAGTTAGTCTTTTTTCAGTGGTCATTAAGTTCATGGCAAAGGTCCAGAGGGATAGGATTTATGACCATTTGGAAAGATGCAGTTTAATCTGGAATAGTCAGCATAGATTCGTGAGGGGTAAGTCTCGCCTCACAGATTTGATTGAAATCTTTGAGGAGGTGACTAAGTGTGTGGATGAAGGTAGAGCAGTTGATGACGTATACATGGATTTTAGTCAGGTGTTTGATAAGGTTCTCCATGGCAGGCTCATGACAAAAATAAGGAGGTGTTGGATAGAGGGAAATTTGGCTGATTGGATAAGTAACTGGCTATCTCATAGAAGACAGAGAGTGGTGATGGATAGAAAATTTTCAGACTGGAGACCAGTTATCAACAGTGTACCATAGGGATCAGTGCTGGTCCTGTGCTATTTTTATCAATGACTTGGGGGAGGGGGCTGAAGGGTGGGTTAGTAAATTTGCTGATGACACCAAGATTGCTGGAGTAATGGATGAGGTGGATGGCTGTTGTAGTCTGAAAAGAGACATTGATAGGATACAGAGCTGGGCCAAAAAATGGCAGATGGAGTTTAACCCTGATAAGTGCGAGGTAATTCATTTGGTCGGACAAATTTGAATGCGGATTACAGGGTCAACGGCAGGGTTCTGAGGAGTGTGGAGGAACAGAGATCTTGGGGTTCATATCCACACATCTCTGAAGGTTGCCAGTCAAGTGGATAGAGCTGTGAAGAAGGCTTATAGTGTGTTAGCATTTATTAACAGGGAGTTTGAGTTTAAGAGCTGTGGGTTATGCTGCAACTATACTGGACCTTGGTAAGATCACTTTTGGAATATTGTATGCAGTTCTGGTCACCTCACTATAAGAAGGATGTGGAAGCATTGGAGAGAGTGCAGAGGAGATTTACCAGGATGCTGCCTGGTTTGGAGGGTAGGTCTTATGAGGGAGCTGAGGCTTTTCTCTTTAGAGCGGAGGAGGATGCGAGGTGACTTAATAGAGGTTTATAAGATTATGAGGGGAACAGATAAAGTGGACGTTCAGAGACTATTTCCTTGAGTGGATGTAGCTGTTACTAGGGGGCATAACTATAAAATTCATGGTGGGAGATATAGGAGGGATATCCAAGGTAGGTTCTTCACTCAGAGTTGTTAGAGTGTGGAATGCGCTGCCTGTTGTGATAGTGGAGTCGGACACTTTAGGAACTTTCAAGCAGTTATTGAATAGGCACATGGAGCACACCAGAATGATAGGGAGTGGGATAGCTTGATCTTGGTTTCAGACAAAGCTTGGCACAACATTGAGGGCTGAAGGGCCTATACTGAGCTGTATTATTCTATGTTCTATGAAATAACCAGGCCCTCAGCCCACTGGACAGAAACTCCTCTGCAGAATTTGTGAAGGACGGGGTTGCTGCATTTCATCCCGATGGCCTCTTCACTGGGGCACGGAGCCTCTGGCTCTTGGGAGCTGTTCCCATGTGGTTCCCTTCGACTCCCAATACTATCTCCACAGGGCCAGGAAAATCCAGCCTTCTGAGTCAGCAGCAAATATTTCTTGCCACATGAATTGGAATCATTTGTGTGTCACATAATGCAACACAGCTCCATGTATTAAAGTCCTCCTCGTAAATAAAACGTACTCTTATTGTTGACTGGGATTCAGAACCCCCATTACAAAATTGAGATACCTTGGGCAGGATTCTTCCATGCCCCATCGGCAGGTTCGGTGCTCAGCAGGGTAGAGAGGAGGTAATTGAGCGAGGCCTGACTGGAATCTTCTCCCCATGCTCGATTCTCTGCTACGCCAGTGGAAACACGAACTGGTCCAGAATACGTTTGTAACAATGTGGCACACAGAAGTCCAGAACAATGCCTGGGCTTCCTCCAGAGTTTAGGATGGGGGCTGCCACCAACACTAGAGTCTGGAGCACCATAGCAGTGGGGGAGCATCTATCAGGTGGACCTTCTAGCTTCAGTGTCATTGAGGAAGTCCATTTTCTATCCTCAGTGCACTCCCGGAGATCTATGTTTCTTCAACAGTAAGAAGTCTCACAACACCAGGTTAAAGTCGGTCAGGTTTATTTGGAATCATGAGCTTTTGGAGTGCTGCTCCTTCATCGGATGACTCACCTGATGAAGGAGCAGCACTCCAAAACATTACCTGATTTCAAGAAGAAATTAGATATAGCTCTCAGGGCTGAAGGGATCAAGGAATATGGGGGAAGGGGGCGTGGGGTGGGTTGAAATCAGGATATCGAATTTGATGATCAGCCATGATCAAAATGAATGCGGGAGCAGGCTCGAAGGGCCAAATGGCCTATTCCTGCTTCAAGTTTCTATAAACAGCCACATCCCATCCCACCCTTTTCTGGTTTAAATTGTTCTCCATTTTGAAACCATAATGAGATCAGCCTCATCAAAGGCAATTGGAGAAGTATCTGAGAAGCAGGCAGGCTAGACGACTTTCACAGTTACTTCATTGCAGTGTTAATGTAAGCCTACATGTGACTAATTAATAATTTTAATTTTACTTTTACTTCACCTGTTACAATGTAGACCAATGGCAGCATGCTGTGGTGGTCAGCTGACCTGGTAGAAACAGGAAGCAGATGGGGATTGGGGGAGAGCTTTTGTGGCCCACCTGGTCAGTCAATGAACTTAATGAAACCTTTACTTTGTGAAGTTATTTCTTTTGTTTATTATTACTTGCTACTGATCCTTTACTTCATCCCAAGGTAGGTGCAGCATGAGTTAGACACAGAATAATACCCCCTGTACGTTGACCTGTTGAACACTCGTAAGGCAGGTAGAGTATGTTGATATTCATTGTGTGGCATCACTTTTGATGAAGAATATCTGCATGCTAGCCTTCAGGAGCTGAGTGAATGGTGCAGATGAGGGTGGTTGAGAGGGGGGGGTTTATTTGTAGGATTTGAGTTGTGATCAGTATCTACACAGGAGATTTCCTTTCTCCTGTAGCAGGTTTGTTGTGGAGATAATGTCGATTGGAATCCCTTGCCAGTATATCTGATGGACTCTGTGCACTGAGAGAAGTCATCAGGTTCTGCCAGTCATAGCGACTGGCAATATCATCTTTGCTAAAACTCCTTCTCCAACTCATTCCTATAAAGTACTGTATGTGCTTTTTTGCACCCTCTGAAGGTGCATCAGCCTCAGTGAATTTAGAAATGGATGACTAATTCAGAGGTGAGCACGTGCTAATGTTGACTTTAGGTAGAATTGATTTAGTTTTTGGAATGATTGTCTTGTTTCTGTTATTTTAGAATCATGACATCTCCATTCTCTGTAATACTTGGACTTAATTTACAGCGCCCACCTGTATCACTAGCGCAACCTTTGGGAGGTGGCTCCTATTAAGCAGCCCCTGTTCTCACCGTCCTGTTGAAGAGGAACAGCAGGCTTGCAAGGCTGCAAGGCCATCAAATGGTCAAAGAACAATACAGCCCAGGAAACAGGCCCTTCAGCCCTCCAAGCCTGCGCCGCTCATGCTTCCAACTAGACTATTCGTTTGTATCACTCCATTCCCAGTCTGTCCATATGGCTATCTAGATAAGTCATAAAAAATCCCAGCGTGTCCGCCTCTACCACCTTGCTTGGCAGTGCATTCCAGGCCCCCACCACCCTCTGTGTAAAATACGTCCCTCTGACATCTGTGTTGAACCTTGCCCCCCTCATCTTGAACCTGTGACCCCTTGTGTTCGTCACCTCCGACCTGGGAAAAAGTTTCCCACTATTCACCCTATCTATGCCCTTCATAATTTTATACACCTCTATTAGATCCCCAGCGATATCAGGCCAGCAGCACCACTCTGAAAGATGGATGCTGCTGAAGCAGGCAGGCGATCATGAGGACACCTCAACATTGAGATGCCTGAATAGAGTCTGTGAAATAAACAGGCTCTAAACCCGTAGGACAGAAAACCCTCTTGCACAACTTGGGAAGGACAAGGTTGCTGCATTTCATCCCCATGGCCTCTTCATTGGGGCACGGAGTCTCTGGCTCTTGGGAGCCGTTCCCTTCCACTCCCAATCCTACCTCCACAGGGCCAGGAAAATTGAGTCAGCAGCAAATACTTCTTGCCACATCAACTGGAATGATTTTTATATAATGTAACACAACACAGCTCCACATATTAAAGTCTTCCTCCTAAGTAAAACATACTCTTATTGCAGACTGGGCTTCAGAACCCCTAATACAAAATTGAGACACCTTGGGCAGGATTCTTCCATGCCCCATCGGCAGGTTCAGTGGTTGGCAGAGTAGAGGGGAGGTAATTGAGCGAGCCCTGAGTGGAATCTTCTCCCCATGCTCGATTCTCTGTTACGCCGGAAATATGAACTGGTCCAGCGTACGTTTGTAACAATGTGACACACAAGTCCAAAACAATGCCTGGGCTTCCTCCAGAGTTTAGGATGGGGGCCGCCACCAACATTGGAGCACCATAGCAGTGGGGGAGCATCTATCAGGTGGATCTTCTAGCTTCACTGTCATTGAGGAAGTCCATTTTCTATCCTCAGCCTGCTCTCGGAGATATATCTTTCTTTCTTCAATGGTAAGAAGTCTCACAACATCAGGTTAAAGTCAGTCAGGTTGGTTTAGAATCACGAGCTTTTGGAGTGCTGCTGCTTCATCAGATGACTGTAGGAGCACCATAGAGTGGAGATACAGATAGGCCTGAATCTTGTGCATGATCTACATGTGATTGGCAGGCCCGGAAACACCTGCAATTTCCACTTCCGGCCACAGTCACGACGGACCTGTGACGTCGCACTAGCTGGCTGCTTAAGAACCAGCCAGCGTGAAATGTGCCCAGACATTGGCTTGGTAGGGGCGGCGAGTTCCGGGTGTCAGCTCCGGGGACCTGGCAGTAGATTTAAAAGCAACAGAGGCTGAGATTGTTTTAAGGATGTAGATGGAACATTCCAGCTCTGAATTATCATCATTAGACATTGTCATGACACCTGCACCCATTGGACATGCCTGCTGGGAGTGCGATTCTGGCAGACAAATAAACCCGTTGGACTTTAACCTGGTGTTGTGAGACTTCTTACCGTGTTTACCCCAGTCCAATGCCGGCATCTCCACATCATATCTCATAGAAGACAGAGGGTGGTGGTGGAGGGAAAATTTTCAGACTGGAGGCCAGTTACCAGCGGTGTATCGCAGGGATCAGTGCTGGGTCCTCTGCTATTAGTGATTTTTTTATCAATGACTTGGAAGAGGGGGCTGTAGGGTGGGTCAGTAAATTTGCTGATGACACCAAGATTGGTGGAGTAGTGGATGAGGTGGATGGCTGTTGTAGGCTGCAAAGAGACATTGATAGGATGCAGAGCTGGGCCGAAAAATGGCAGATGGAGTTTAACCCTGATAAGTGCAAGGTGATTCATTTTGGTAGGACAAATTTGCCTCTTTTAAGTGCTGCTATCTGTCTGTGGTTCCTCCTCTCCCATTCTTTTCCATGCTGCTGTCTGTTTCTGGAGGCCCCTCTTGTTTTTTTTTAACTCCAGTTGTCTTTCACTGGGATACCCTCTCTCCTCTTAGCTGCTGCCATCTGTCTGGACTTTTTGATGCCTGCTCTGCCCTTCGTTCTGCCCTAACTGCTCCCCTGGATGAAATATTTAATTAAGCACAGGCTGGCATTGAATCTTTAATCTATTTGGTTGAGATCAGCGGTTAGGCTGGCTGACCCTTTCAGACAACCATTTTATTTTAAATTAAACCATGGACCTAACGGAGCCCTTCATACTGATGCGATGTATCCATGGATATTAGCTCTCCAGGGAATATTTGGAGGCTTTTTACTGGTTCCTCTTGCTGCAAAAGTTTTAATTCTCGGTGGATTGTTTATTAGTCTCACACTGGGTTGTATTTCCACTTGCAGTATGGAGCTCCCACTAACTTGACCCAGAATGCAATTGCTTTGAGACGTTCCTTTTCATCTCAGCTTTTCTCACCTCAAACCCCTCTGTTCGGTTCCTGCCGGACGCTGTAGGATCCCTGTTAACTCTTGAGTGAGCTACATTTCATTTGCAGCAGCAGTTAATTGCTGTCTTGCAGCTTCCGAGCAAATCGGTTTTCAGCACTGTATTTTTGACAGATTTTGCAAATCGTTAGTTTGCTTTGATGAATATTTTCCATTCACATGGCCTCAAGAATTTGCAGCTACCTGGAGAGTTGGAATAATTTATCAGCCTTAACTCTTAGACTGTGAGCAGGCTCGCCGAAACTCCTGTCTCTCTGGGGACTGGTTTCCTTTGCTTTCTTTCCTTATGTATTATGACGCTGAGTGAGCTTGTCTAGGCTGACACTGCAGTGCAGTGTTGAAAGAATGCTGCGTTTTCATACGGGCCATTTTTCAGGTGTGATGTTAAATCCAAGCCCCCTTCTGCCTGTTGACATGGATATAAAAGATTACAGTGATGCTATTGCAAAGAAGAGTAGGAAAATTCTGTCAGTGACTTGGCCAACATTCCACCTTAAATGGATTATCATTCATTTATTGTGTTGAGGAAATTGACTCATATTGTTTTGAATAGCAGCATTGCACTTATAAATAATCATTGGTTGCTGGGGCATCCTGAGTGTGTGATAAGGTGTGGTATGTAAAATAGAGACTCTTTAATTTGTGCTTAATGCTCTCTCCACTCACATTGTTTGTACTTTTAGGACTTGATTAGCTGTAAAGACTCGCATTTCAATCATTATTCTGTAAATTGGGTTTGTGCCTTTATATGCCATGTTTGTGGAAAGATCTCCCACTCACCTGACAACGGAGCAGCAAGTGCTCCGAAAGCTAGTGGCGTTTGCTACCAGATAAACCCGTTGGACTTTAACCTGGCGTTGTGAGACTTCTTTACCCAGTTTACCCCAGTCCAGCGCCGGCATCTCCACATCATATCTCGTAGACAGAGGGTGGTAGAAGGAAAATTTTGTGACTGGGGACCAGCTACCAGCGGTGTGCCACAAGGATCAGTGCTGGGTCCTCTATTTGTGATTTTTATCAATGACTTGGAGGACGGGCCTGGAGGGTGGGTTAGCAAATTTGCCGATGACACCAAGATTGGTGGATTAGTGGATAAGGTGGAGGGCTGTCGTAGGCTGCAAAGAGCCATTGATAAGATGCAGAGCTGGGCCGAAAATGGCAGATGGAGTTTAACCCCGATAAGTGTGAGGTGATTCATTTTGGTAGGACAAATTTGAATGTGGATTACAGGGTCAATGGCAGGGTTCTGAAGAATCTGGAGGAACAGAGAGATCTTGGGGTTCATATCCACAGATCTCTGAAGGTTGCCATTCAAATGGATAGACCTGTGAAGAAGGCCTATAGTGTGTTACGGTTTATTAACAGGGGGTTAGAGTTTAAGAGCTGTGGGGTTATGCTGCAACTGTACAATATTCCACACTTGGAATATTGTGTGTAGTTCTGGCCACCTCACTATAAGAAGGATGTGAAGCATTGGAGAGAGTGCAGAGGAGATTTACCAGGATGCTGCCTGGTTTGGAGGGTAGACCTTATGAGGAAAGGTTGAAGGAGCTGGGGCTTTTCTCTTTAGAGGATGTGAGGTGACTTAATAGAGGTTTATAAAATGATGAGGGGGATAGATAGAGTGGATGTTCAGAGACTATTTCCTCAGGTGGATGTAGCTGTTACTAGGGGGCATAACTATAAGGTTCATGGTGGGAGATACAGGAGGGATGTCCAAGTAGGTTCTTTACTCAGAGTGATTGGGGTGTGAAATGCACAGCCTGTGGTGATAGTGGAGTCGGACACTTTATAAACTTTCAAGTGGTTATTGGATAGGCACACGGAAGGATAGGGAGTGGGATAGCTTGATTTTGGTTTCAGACAAAGCTCGGCACAACACCGAGGGCCGAAGGGCCTGTACTGTTCTATGTTTCTGTGTTATGTTTCTATATTTCTCATTATTGCAGCAGGCACTGATTTAACCTTTGGAACAATTTGATATTATATACTAAAAATGATAGTGCAAAATAGGACAGGAACAGTAATACTATTTCTCTACTAGGTTCTGTGATTGGGTCTGGCATGGAAAGAGATCTTGTGCAATCTGTCTTCGTAATTTGAGGATAGGCCGGCTATGTTGTAGCACTGATTCACGGAACTAACCTAACTTGAATGCCGGGATGTGGAAGCCATACTTTTCCCCCTTCCAGTCATTCAATTATACGCTTATGTAAAATTCTGCCCGTGGGACACAGCCTAATGGTGGAAATTTCCACACCAAGGGTTTACAGATTTGGAACTCTGTTCCCTGAGAGGCTCTGGATGCTGGGGAACAACACTGAGGTGACAGAGTTTTATTAGGTAAGCTTATTAAAAAAATATAGTTGGGGGAGGTGGGGGGGCAAGTACTTGAAAAAAGATATTTAATTGAATGGTGGAGCAGGCCCCAGGGGCTGAATGGCCTACTTTTGTTCCTTACTGTGCTACAAAGTATTTAAAACCCTACTCCTCTTGCGGTGTATGCTGTTGGTGCATATGAAGCACAGGATGTCAGCTTGCTTTATTTGAGTCTGGCTTATTCGCTAATAATTGGCCTGATTGGTGTTTGCAGGACTGAGGTGTTGTGGCTGGGTTCAATTCCAGTGAAGGAGTGCCATCAGGCAGCTAAAAGAAAATCATCAACAGATCCCTACTTGACACTAGTGGTCTCAGTATCACCACGTGACATAGTGGGGGGCTCCCAACCATTGTTTTCAAGATCCTGAAACCTTTGTCTAAACTGGAAATCCAAATGAAAAACAAAAGCAGCCCTGGCACTTGCTGATCCGAATCTGTAGTCAAAATAGAAGAGAGTTTAAGGTTTTAATTGTGACTCATCATCAGAAGTCATGGGGTAGAAGACCCTGCCTTATTTTCCATGTTTGCTTATTAATGAGTCACTGAAGGTTCTTGGTGTGATGCGATGTAGAATGGTTCATTTGGTGGAGCGGCACACTATATATATATTTTATTTATTTATTTATATATATATAGATATATAGATTTGTATCTTGCTTCAGAGAGGTTTACAGCATGGAAACAGACCCTTTAGTCCAACTTCTTCATGCTGCCCTTTTTCTTTAACCGCTAAAGTAATCTCAATTAGACCATAAGACATAAGAGCAGAATTAGGCCACTTGGCCCATCGAGTCCGTCATTCAATCATGACTGATATTTTTCTGAGCCCCATTCTCCTGCCTTTTCCCCAGAACCCCTGACCCCCTTAAAAATCAAGACCCTATCTATCTCTGTCTTAAAGACACTCAATGACCTGGCCTCCACAGCCTTCTGCGGCAAAGACTTCCACAGATTCATCACTCTCTGGCTGAAGAAATTCCTCCTCATCTCTGGTTTAAAGGATCGTCTCTGTAGACTGAGGTTGTGCCCTCTGGTTCTGGTTTCTCTTACTAGTGAAAACATCCTCTCCAGGTCTTTCAGGCCTTTCTAGGCCATATCAAGGCCTTTCAGTATCCTGTAAGTTCCAATAAGATTCCTCCCTCATCCTTCTAAGCTCCAATGAGTACAGACCCAACCGTTCTTCATATGACAAGCTCTTCATTCCAGGGATCATTCTTGTGAACTGCCTCTGGACCCTTTCCAAGGTCAGCACATCCTTCCTTAGATACAGGGGCCAAATGGGGTTTGACCAAAGTCTTATACAGCCTCAGAAGTACATCATTGCTCTTGCATTCTAGCCCTCTCAACATGAATGCTAACATTGCATTTGCCTTCCTAACTGCTGACTGAATCTGCATGTTAAACTTAAGAGAATCTTGAATAAGGACTCCCAAGTCCCTTTCTGCTTATGATACCCTCAGCATTTTCCCATTTAGAAAGTAGTCTATGCCTCCATCCTTCTTCCAAAGTCCATAACCTCACACTTTTCCACATTATATTCCATCTGCCACTTCTTTGTCCATTCTCCTAATCTGTTCAAGTCCTGCTGCAGCCCCCCTGCTTCCTCAATACTACTTGGCCCTCTATGTATTTTTGTATTATCTGTAAACTTAGCCATAGTGCCTTCAGTTCCTCCTTCCAAACCGTTAATGTATATTGTGAAAAGTTGCGATCCCAGCACTGACCCCTGAGGCACACCACTAGTCATCGGCTGCCATCCTGAAAAAGGCCCCGTTATTGATCTTCTGCCAGTCAGCCAGCCAATCCTCTATCCATGCCAGGATCTTACCCTTAACACCATGGGCACTTATTTAACAGTCTCCGATGCAGCACCTTGTCAAAGGCCTTCTGGAAATCTAAATAAATCACGTCCCCTGGTTCTCCTTTATCTAACTTCCTTGTTACCTCCTCAAAGAATTCCAACAGATTTATCAGACACGATCTCCCTGCAATGAAGGCGTGACGACTCAGTCCTATTTTATCACGTACTTCCAAGTACTCCGCAATCTCATCTTTAATAATGGACTGTAAAATCTTGCTAATGACAAAGTCGGGCTAAATGGCCTATAATTTCCCACCTGCTGCCTTCCTCCCTTCTTAAACAGCAGTGTTACATTAGCTACTTTCCAGTCCTCTGGGACCCTCCCTGCCTTCAGTGATTCCTGAAAGATCACCAATGTCTCCACAATTTCTTCAGCTATCTCTCTTAGAATCCTGGGGTGTAGTCTATCTGGTCCAGGTAATTTATTCACGTCAGACTTTTCAGTTTTCCCAGAACCTTCTCCTTAGTGATGGCCACTACACTCACCTGCGCCTCCTGATTCTCCTGGAGCTCTGGCATCCCACTGCTGTCTTCCACCATGAAGACTGATGCAAAATAACTATTCAGTTCCTCTGCCTTTCTTTATTTCCTATTATCACTTGTCTAGCCTCATTTTCCAGTGGTCCAATATCTATTTTTGCCCCTCTTTTACCTTTTATATATTTAAAAAAAAACTCTTCCTATCTATGAAGCCTGTGCCACAAGAGGACACAGGTTTAGGGTGCTGGGGAGTAGGTACAGAGGGGATGTCAGGGTTAAGTTTTTCACACAGAGGCTGGTGTGGAATCGGTCACTGGCAGTGGTGGTGGAGGCGGATTCGATAGGGTCTTTTAAGAGACTTTTGGATAAGTACATGGAACTTAGTAAGATGGAGGGTTATAGGTAAGTAGGTAGGGACGCGTTCGGTACCACTTGTGGGCCGAAGGGCCTGTTTGTGCTGTAGTTTTTCTATGTTTCTATCCTTTATATGACTAGCTAAAGGTTTATTTATTAGTCACAAGTAGGCTTACATTCACACTGCAATGAAGTTATTGTGAAAATCCCCCAGTCGTCACACTCAAGCACCTAACCAGCACATCTTTCAGACTGTTGAAGGAAACCGGAGCGCCCACGCAGAAATGGGGAGAACATTCAAACCCCACACAGATAGCGACCCAAGCCACGAATCTAACCCGGTTCCCTGGCACTGGAGGGAGCACTGCGAACCATTGTGCCATCCAGCTTTTATGCTGTCCTTGACTTCTCTGGTCAGCCGTGGATGCCTTGTCCTCCTCTTAGCATATTTCCTCCCTCTTGGGATGAATTTCTGTTGTGCCTCCCGAATTACCCCCAAAATCTCCTGCCATTGCTGTTCCACTGTCTTCCCTGCTAGGCTCCCTTTCCAATCAGTTCTGGCCAGCTCCTCCCCGATGTCTTTGTCGTTACCTTTATTTAATTGTAATACTGTTACACCTGATTCCAGCTTCTCCCACTCAATCTGCAGGGTAATTCTATAATTTTGTGATTACTGCTCCTTCAGGGTTTCTTCACCTTAAGTTCCCTAATCAAATGCCTCATTACACATCACCAAATCCAGAATTGCCTGTTCCCTAGTAGACTCTAGGGAAGCTACTCCAAACTGCTGTAAAAACTTCTCTTAGATGTTCCACAAATTCCTTTCCTTGGGATCTACAACCTACCTGATTTTCCCAGTCCACTCGCATATTGAAGTCCCCCATGATTATACTAATATTTCCTTTTTTATATGCCTGTGTTTGGCCCATATCCCATATCTACCCATCTTATCCATGTAACTGTCTAAATGCTTTTTCAAAGACAAAATTGTTCCCACCTCTACTACTACCTCTGACAGCTTGTTCTAGACACTCACCACCCTCTGTGTGAAAAGAATTGTCCCTTTGAACCGTTTTGTATCTCTCACCTCTAGTTTTAGACTCTCCTACCTTTGGGAAAAGATGTTGACTACCTGGTTGATCTATGCCCCTCAACCTCTATAAGATCACCCCTAAGTCTCCTACTCTCCAGAGGAAAAAGTCCCAGTCTATCCAGCCTCTCCCAATAACTCAAACCATCAAGCCCCGGTAGCATCCTAGTAGATCTTTTCTCCACTCTTTCTGGTTTAATAGCATCCTTTCTATAATAGGGTGACCAGAACTGTACGCAGTTCATTTTTAGAATCAATGGGGTCAATTTTTGGCTTTTGAGCAGCTGATTTGACTGACTTTGGTTTTTCCTCCAGTTTTATTGTTGCAAGCTTGACCTTTAATCTGTTTTGTACTTCCCACAATGTGAATTAATTTGGATAGTTATGCAGCACTGAAGCTCCGCAGGCTGCAATAGCCGTGATAGCAAAGCAAGTTCCTCTTTCTGAACCCTCACAGCGCAAAGTTCACAATTTCCATTACTCTTTCCTGCCTACAAGGTTTTAAGTTTTATCGTGGCCATGTAATGAGAGAGGCTAACACAGCTTTAACAAAGGACAGTTTTTAGGATATGGCTGGCATTTATTGCTATACCAAAGCGGCTGGTCAGCTGCCTTCTTGAGTCTACGCATCCTGTGTGGTGAAGTTTCCCCCACAGTGCTATTAGGTAAGCAGTTCCAGGATTTTGACACAGTGGTAATGAAGGATCAGAGATTTATATTTGGATGCAGTGTGGCTGGAGTACAAATTCTTGTCACGTTGCAATCGAATAGAAATCTCAGAATTTGGAATACAAATTCTAATTGATGGTCTGAAATGCATCACTTGGGGTAAATGTGTGGGGTTAAGGCATGGGGTGGGATTGTTGTCAGTGCAGACTCGATGGGCCGAATGGCCTCCTCCTGCACTGTAGGGTTTCTATGATTTGGAGGGAAACATGATGGTGTTCCTATGAGTCCGGTATTCTTGTCATGTTCTCAGTACTAAAGATCTTGGATTTGGGCAATGGGGTGTCCTGTCAAAGAGCTGCCCACAGAGCTCTAGAAGCAAGATATTGAGTCTCACCTGATCTATCCAGTGAAGAAAATCAACCACTGGATGTGCAGATAACATGCTGCAGCAACAGAACTCAACCTAATTTGTGCCTCTTCTGGTGTGTTTGCAGAGCTAAACCCATCGATGGGTTTCTGGATGACTATGCATTCGTTATACGAGGCCTGTTAGACCTGTATGAGGCGTCCTTTGATGAACAGTGGTTGGAGTGGGCTTTAAAGCTCCAGCAGAAACAGGATGACTTGTTCTGGGATGCCAAAGGATTTGCATATTTCTCTGATGATGCCCGTGACCCATCTGTGCTAATTCGCATTAAAGAAGGTGAGTGTTCCATAGATAAAGACTTTTATCACCCTTTCTCGTGACTGATGGAATAAATATGTTCACTTCCATGCATCATGGAGGGCGGGAACTTGCATTTATATAGCACCTTTCTTGACTACAGGACATCCCAAAGTGATTTATAACCAGTAAAGTACTTTTGAGATGCAGTCAGTGTTGAATGTAGGAAATGTTGGCAGCACAACTGTGCAGAGCAAGCTACAACAAACAGTAATGAGATAATAGTAAATTACTGCGGATGCTTGAATCTGAAACCAACAGAGAAAATGCTGGAAAATCTCAGCTGGTTTGGCAGCATCTGTAAGGAGAGAAAAGAGCTGACGTTTTGTTTCGAGTCGCGTTGAGCTTCGACAAAGGGTCATCTGGACTCGAAATGTCAGCTCTTTTCTAACCTTACAGATGCTTTCAGACCTGCTGAGATTTTCCAGCATTTTCTCTTTCAGTAATGAGATAATGGCCTCTTCTGTTTTATTATATAAGTTGAGCGGTAAATATTTTCTGGGACATTGGAGAAACTCCCCAACTCTTCTTTGAAATAGTGAGGTGCGTGCTTTTATGTTCATCTTGGAGGGCAGACCAGGCCTTGGTGTAATGTCTCACCCAATAAATGGCACCTCGATAGTGAGCACTCCCCTCGATACTGCACCAGAGTGTCCACCTGGGATGATGCGCTGATGTCTCTGGGTTGGGCTTTGAACTCTGATCACCTGACATTCTTCTGACTCAGCAGCAGTGAACCCTGACTGTCACCTGCCAATATAAATTGACAGGAGTACAATCTGGATTCAGTCACTTGGGATCTGATGACCGCAATTTTCCGCGCATTCAGCACAGAGTTTGAAACCAATGCACAGAGGAATGAATATATTGCGTGAGAAGGTTCGACCTCAGGAGAATATTTATAGACATTTAAAAATAGGCTTGTTGCTCTGGCCTAAACTGGGGAGGTGATCTGAATTTTAATAATGTTTTCTGCAGCTTATTTGTCAGGTTTGCATTTTAAAACTTTTTTTTAGGCTTTAGTTTGTCCAAGTTGTTCTTTTTTTTTCAAACCTTGAATGATATCGAGGCTTTGTAAAGTATGCAGAGGAAAGTTTCCAGTCTAAAGCATCTTAGTTGCCCATCTCTAAGATCGAGGTACCTAAACCTCAGGAAATATGCCGTAAGTATTCTCACAACACCAGGTTAAAGTCCAGCTGATTTATTTGGTAGCACGAACTTTTGGAGCGTTGCCACTTCAGGAGGGGCAGCGTTCCAAAAGCTCGTGCTACCAAATAAACGTGTTGGACTTTAACCTGGTGTTGTGAGACTACTCACTGTGCCTGCCCCAGTCCCGCGCCAGCAACTCCACATTAGGAAACGTGATTGTGGAGGTTGATTTGATGCAAGTTTATTTATATGATGCTGAATAGAGTAGATTTTGTTTGAGTAGATAACTTAATTAATTGAAATAAATTATAAAGGACCAGGTTGACAGTCTCAAACTGTACAAGCCTGAGCTAGGTTGCGTTAGGACGTAGTTCCTCCCTGGAGAATAATGTTTGTGGAAAGGGCTATTGGTTTTCGATAAATGAAGGATGTTGGAAACACTCAGCAGAGCAACTGTAGCACCTGTGGATAGTGAAAGAGAGTCACATTCCTGACTGACTACCTTTCATCAGCACTGGTAATTGACTTGAAATGTTAGCTTTCTGTCTGCTGCCTGGCCTGCTGAGTATTTCCAGCACTTTCTGTTTCTATTTCAGGTTTCCAGCAGATTTCTAGCATTTGCAGTTTTTTTTTGTATACTAATTAGTATACTTTTGTATACTAATACTTCCTCTTGGGGAAGGTTGATTCAATGAATTTCTTCAACCTATTCACGGTAGAGTTCATCTGATGTCATGGCCACCATCATCCCTCCAAGAACACCTGATTAAAATAGATCAACTGGCCACTTGTTTCATCATTTTTGGGGGACTTTGCGGTTTATAATTAAGCTATCATGATTACCTGCATAACAACAGTGACTGCACCAACAATTGATTGACTGTGATATGCTTTAGGGTGTCTTGAGATTTTGTATGACCCTATGTGAATGTGAGATAGTTCTTCATTTGCAGTTATAACATGTCATTGTTTTAGTCTACCTGAACATTAACACCATTTATCCATTACACAGTCTCCTGAGGATGAGGACCTAGACCTGACTGCAGATATAGCCTAGACTTGCAGAAATGCCACTTTGTTTGTGCCTCAGGAACAGTTTGGCTTATTTTCCTTTTCCTATGTAAATCAGGACAAGCCTGGACATTCTGGCTATGTAAGACTAGTGGTCTCCAGTTGTTTAGAAGCTGCAACCTTAAAGGGAATTAAGTCGGACACTTGAGAGAATTATTGTCTATGTCCAAAATGACTGTCTGTTGGTGACAAAGCTTTGTGTTATTGTGCCTCATGAATTATTCGGGTCCATTTCCTGTACCAGGGACCTCTTGTGCATATCCTACTCATGGGTGCTGGGGCAATAGATTTTCTGATGTTCCAACTAATCTGTGGCCCATATCTTATCCTCTGCAAATCCCCATACACCTGACCTCGTTGGTCATCACTGACTTCCTGTTCCTCAAGTGCATCAACTTTAGAGTGCCTGGGCTATATCTTGACTTTACAAAGTAAAAATCAGGAGAGATGTAATTTGGGCTTCAGATTATTACCTATTTCGTACCATGAGTAAGTATTCACAAGGGATCATCAAATCAAGGTCTTTGAAATTGTAAAGTAGATAACTGAGAAACTATTTCCCTTGATGAGGATATTCCGAACATGGGTGATAATTGGAAAATTAAAGGTGGGCAATTTATGGTAGATGCCACGAAGTGCTGCTTCACACAAAAGGTAGTGTAAACCTGGAACTCTCACCACCCCTCCCTTAAAGTTTGTGCACGTTATGGCCCAGTTGAAATGTTCAGGACTGAGAACAACGGAATTTTTTTTTGGGCAAGGGAAATGGAGTGATTTGAGTTGAAGTCTGGATCAACTGTGACATCACTGGATGGTGGGACAGGCTTGAGGGGCTGAATGGTATATTCCGGTTCCAATGTCCCTCATTGCTGTCCGATCGCAGACACCGGTAACTGCATCTTTCGAGTAAATACAGGAATGATCTTCATCATTGAGGTGGGAGGATAAGATACATGTTGCCATCACAGTGGATTAGCAAGTTAGATGCTGTGGGCAGTATATTCTCACACCCAGGTTGATGAACTGGGAGGCTGGTGGACTGGCAAAGTAGAAGGGGAATTCACCGGAAAGGAAAGCTGACGTGTTCTCGCTACACTAATCACTGGTTGGCAGGCGATCAGACCTGATTAGGAGCCATTACTGTGTAACTTCTGATGGTTTTCAGATTTTTCCAGGCTGTGTGTAAAGAACTTGCTAGCCTTGTCAATTGTAAAGTGACAGAAGCTCAGTGGCAGGTCAGTGTTGGTGTAGTTGGCAGACGTATGCAGTCGTGATGTAGTACAGGAAGGGTGAGAGTTAATGAGTCACCGGAGTGGCAATCTGGAAGTTGGGAAAATTTGGTGTGCCCATTGGAAGCAGAAAGATTGATGGATCTCCCCAAGGTGCACCTTATGTATGCAGAGTAAGGGATGTGACAGGCCAGAAGAGGAGTGTGCCGCAAGTTACGATGAGTTTTACGCCTTCTAGCAGCTGCCATTGCTTACTGCCAGAGTTAAGTGGTCTCCCTTTCAGTCCCTGCTGCTTATGCTGTCATTTCACAGAGTGCTGCCATCCCTTCAAATACAGCACCTACTTTTAATACCAGGGCTCCCCACTGCCTGCTCCATGTTATTGGCTGGCCACTGATTAAACAGCCCTGATAAAATTCCCTTTCTGCTTCAACCACATAAAACCCACTTTGCATCCTTCCATCGGGCCACCTTCATTGACAACAAATTGGGTGGCACCGTGTGACAGTCAGTGCACTCCCTACTGGATAGGGTGCCAGGTTCCCAACCCGCAAGAACATCAGTAAGGAAGTTGGATTTTTATGATAATCTGTCAGCTTTCATAGTAGTTTCCTGATGCTGGCCCACAAGTTACCATAATAGCTGCAGCAGAATTCAAACTTGCAGGGCTGAAGTTTAAGTTTATTTATTGTTGTCGCAAGTACGTAGAACATAACAGCGCAGTACAGGCCCTTCGGCCCTCGAGGTTGTGCCGACCTGTGAAACCAATCTAAAGTCCATCTAACCTACACTATTTCAATATCATCCTTAATTAGGCTTACATTAACACAGCAATGAAGTTGCTGTGAAAATCCCCGAATCGCCACACTCCGGTACCTGTTTGGCTACACTGAGGGAGAATTTAGCATGGCCAATGCACCCTAACCAGCACGTCTTTCAGACTGTGTGAGGAAACCGGTGCAATTGCTGGAAACCCACGTAGATATGGGCAGAACGTGCAGACTCCACACAGACAGTGACCCAAGCTGGGAATTGCACCAGGTCCCTGGTGCAGCAGTGCTAACCACTGTGCCATCATACTGACCAAGAAACTCCTTTTCTCCTGGCAACTCCTATAACTCACTCTCTTTAGGTGAAATCCTCAGGGAATTCACAGGTTAAATGTTGGTGAGGTGATGGCAAAGTATCTCAAACCTCCAGCAGCAGCTGAGCATAACTTTAAGTAATGCCTGAAATTCTCAAGAATGATTTGTTTAAGTGTCCTTCAGCTGGATGGTGTTAGGTTGTTAATTGAAAATGCTGTACAACCCCTTTGATCATTAGCAGGCAAATTAATTATCAATTGGTCCCTTAGCCATCCTTCAGGTTGCTGTTCCTGATATTTGCTTCAGTTCTCTGCAAAGATGGAATCTTCAACGAAATGCAGGCTAAACCAACTCAAGACCCAATCCTTACAATCTGAGAGGCTGTTTAGTGTCTACGGAATGTGGGGAAATCACCCTCTGAATTTCAGTAGATATTGGCATAGACAACTGAGATGTCTGTTAATTATTCTAATCTTGAGGTCTGATTTGAGGAAGAGCAAGGAATCCCAAAGCCTTGGTGAACACACCTTCGTTGACTAACACCGCTAGAAAACTGGATTAACTACTATTGACTTTTGTGAAATTTTATTTTGTACAAAGTAGTTGTAGCATTTGTCTGAATAATAATTACTGAACTTAAAAAAAGCATTTCGTTGGCTGTCAATCTATTTGAGATAATGAGGATGGAAAAGGTGCTATATAAATGCAGATTCTTTCTTATGTGAACTATTCGGAGACATTACTGAGAAAGATGTCGTTTTGTTTGTTTTGTTCATTTAAATATATTTTGTTCGTTTGATATATATTCGCACCCTCCTAAATTGGAGAATGGTCTGGAGTGTTGAAAGGATTTTGCATGGTGACTAGTAACCCTCCTTTGAGCCATGTGAGCACTCCTTCCATGACTAGCGAGTCCTGGAATGGGTATTGATTGTGGGGCTGCCAACAGAACCAGTCAAGCTGCAGAGACCTGGTAAGCTTTCAGCAGAGGTTGTTATGTACCATGCAGTTTGTGGGAGCTTGCTGTGGGTAGACTGGCAGCCATGTGATTGAACGTTAGTTTGACGTGAAGTTAAAATAAAATAAGCTGCATTATAACTGCGTGCCATCGCCTGAGGAGCTTGATTTTCATTCTGGCCTCAATCCCCTCTTGCTCCTTTCCCTCCATGTATCGCTAAGCTGCGGCACTTGTCACTGTCCTGACCTTTGTAGTTCAGTAGTGTTTGAATTCAAGTGATAGAAGGGTCGTACGTGGTTTTGAAACATTAGTTTAATTTTTATCATTTTTCAAACAGATCAGGATGGTGCGGAGCCCAGTGGCAACGCAGTGGCTGCTTCCAACCTCGTGCGCCTGGCAAATTTCACCAACCAGTCAGACTGGACTGATAAATCAAGGCAGATCATGGCAGCATTTGCAAAACTGCTGAATAGTGTGCCCATGGCACTCCCAGAAATGGTAGTTGCCCTGATGGCCCAACATCACACAGTCAAACAGGTATGTTTGGAGATTACAGACTGAAGTTCATAGCTGACAGCAGAGCAGAATCAATTCCAGGCTAAGAATGGTGCTGTCAAGGGTATTGAAAATGATACAGATGGATTGTCAGTACTATGCTAAAGATGAGGCGTGCAGGCTAAGACTGGTACTCATAATGGTGCACAAATTCCTTTGATGACTGATCACTGTTGTTATTTGGTAAGGTGCAGCATGTTGTATGTAATTTGAAATGGGCTTGCAAAGGCAAGGTCTTCACAAGGGTCCATCTTTTCGTCCATTATTATGACTTTATTGAGCTTTGGTTGAATGACCAGTTCCATGTGGTCAACCTCAGTCTCACCATAGATCCCAAAAACTTCCCAAGTTGGCCGTCCTGTGATCAGTTACGAAGTTCACTACCTAGTGTCATAATGAGCCATTTAAAGTGGGACGATGTTAAGATTTGGTGTTTGGCTGGAGATTAGAGCTGCTTTAATTGACTTCTGCATCTTTAAGCTGGTAAGAGTTAAAATCACCTGGATTCTGATCATCATCCACAGACTGCGGCTGTGAAGTTCATGACTGATGGACAGTTTGAACTCAGCTAAGCCACACCCCACAGTCCTTAATGCCTTAATCTTAAAATTCTCATCAAAATCTCTCTCTGGCCTCATTTTGTGCCCCAGTTTTTCTAACCTCCTCCAGCCCTGAAACGTCTGAGCTCCTCCAACTCTGGCCTCTAGTGTACTCCCTACTTCCTTTGACCCAGCATTGGTGACTGCTTGTTTAACTGCATAGGACCTAAGCTCTGAAATTCCTAGCCCAAAGGATCTGTCCCTCTACCTCTCTCCTCCCCACTATAAGTTCCTTAAACCTACCTACTTGACCCATCATTTGTTCATTTTTCCTATAGTTTCCTTTTTTGACTCAATGGCAACTTTTGTCCGAATATGCTATGAACCACATTTGTTAATGGTGCTAAATCAATCCAAGTTTTATTGTCGCACTGTTTTTTTTCAGTGGGAGGAGTATGTTATATTCCACCTCCACACATCCTCTTGGCAAATTCTCTTTGACAAGCGTATTGAGTGCGTTGTGTGTTGGCTTGAAAAGCGATATCCGTCATGTACAATTTCCCTCCGGATAATGATCTGGAAAGGTCAGCAGTATAGTAAGCAATTGCCCGCTCGCCTTCTACAATGGTATCTTTATTATGCCGATTAGGTGCTTGCTTCCAACTGTTCCCTGGGCAGAATGCCACTGGACATTGTTCACCTGTGAAATATGCCCACTTGCTTGCGGAAAGTGGGCAGGGGAATGGAACTTGCAATCCAGCTTGATCGACACCTTCTGTTTGCCGCTGGTACATTAGAGGTGAAAAGCGATGATGAATAAAATGAGAAGAAGTGGATGCTCTTGACATTACACAACAGAAAATGGCCCATCAAATACTTGGTTCCTTAGGGACTATACAAAGTGGCTGACAGTCCCTGATAACAGTAGTTCACATAATGATCACCTACCCTTAAAGACACAACTGTCTTTTTTCTGTCTAGCCTCTTCTGTGACAGTACTGGAGCTTAAGGAGGGAAAGAAAAAGAATTAATTAGTGCCAGCACCAGGAATCCAAACTGGTTACTAACTGCTTGAAAACTAGGCAGAAAGATTTGATAAATGCCTTGTTTCTTCCTTTTTAAATTAGGCTGAAGTTCTTTTTCTGATTGATACACCCTTTTCTCTCTTTTAGTTCTCCAGTTAATGTGGTTGCCTGGAGACCTGTCTGCAACACAAGTGCTAACTCGCTTAAAACACACCTGTTAATGTCTATGTTAAATAGTAGACAGAAATCTATATCAGTCTGTCCTTTGGGTGAGATGTTTACTTGAGGCTCTGTCCGCTCTCTCAGGTGGACATAGAAGATTCTGTGACGTTGTTTTGAAGATGAGCAGGGGAGTTCTCACTGGTGCCCTGAGCAGTGTTTATCTCGCAACCAATCTCACAGACAGATGAGTTGGCCATTCTGTATGGGAGCTTGCAGAGTGTAAATTGTGTGCTGTATTTTTCAGATTATAAACTGCGGCTGCCCTCCAAAACATATTCCAGTGGTTGCCCTGAGGTTGGGAAATGCAATACATTAACAGGCCGGCTGAAACGCAGAGCAGAATAAACACATTTATATATTACGTACCAAGTTCTTCAATATTTGCATGTCTTCAGTTTCCTCCCCTTCCATCATGTTGACCCAGAGCACTTGACTTCATTTAGTAAATTAACACCAGACCATTCTTTATGTTAATCCAGACAGTGAGTGGTGATGTGATATTTTTCCACGGGGAGCACTGCAAATGAATGTCCACACATATGATTTGTAAAGAAGTTATGGGATAGTAAAAAGGATTCTAGATGAGTTATCACCCATTGCCCCCAGTCTAGAAATTCAAGGGCAACTGCTATACATTGGATGTGTCTTCCAGTTCTTATTTTAACATAACCATATGTTTGCTCAGTTTTTTTATATGTGACTGAGATATATATGTATTTATATATATGTTTGTTGCTAATGCTAATGAAATAATTGTTGTGAATATAGAGAAGTTGCTAGTGCTACTTCATTTTCTGAGTTTGGCACCAGCATTAGCAATTGAAGCAATAGGGTCACACCCCGACAATGATGACATTGGAGCGACAATTGAGGAATTGTGTGTTCAAATCCCAATGTGGCAAGTTACCAAACTGAGTCAATGATCCTGGTAAATTTGTGGCCTAGCATCAAATGAATGCCCAAGAACTCACCAGAAAAAAACTGTTTGCACGTCTGCCTGTCTTGAGCAGGATGCCTTTGTGTCAAGCTATAGTGGTAACTCTTCACTGGTTTGTGTGTCTGTAATGATGTTTCTGGGTAAAGGAATATTGGAAAATTGAATCATATTCTTGAATTTGTATTGAGAACCCTTTTTCAGCTGTAATATAGTTCATTTTTCTTGTTTAACAAACATTTTATTCTTTGCATTAAAAGTTTATCAGCAGACTTTTAGAATCATAAAAAAAAGTTATAGCACAAGAAGGGAGGCCATTTGGCTCATCTTGTCTATGCTAGAATTTGTTCTTGTGAATTTATTCAGTAATTTTCCTCTTTAAAAAGTAGTTACGATCCATCAAGCTGGGTTTGACTTTGGGATCTGACATGTTCAGTATTAAAGTACCTGGGATTGTACTATTAACAGTCCAAAAATAAGTGCTTTTGTTGTACCTTTTTTTAAAATTCATTCATGGGACATGGGTGTTGCTGGCTGGCCAGCATTTATTGCCTATCTCTAGTTGTCCTTGGAGAGCAGTTGAAAGTCAACCACATTGTTGTGGCTGTGGAGTTACGTGTAGGCCAGACCAGGTAAGGATGGCAGATTTCTTCCCTAAAGGACATTAGTGAATCAGATGGGCTTTTCCAACAATCAACAATAGCTTCATGGTCATCTTAATTCCAGATATTTTTTATTGGATTCAAATTCCACCATCAGGATTCGAACCCAAGACCGCAGAACATTAGCTGAGTTTCTGGATTAATAGTCTAGCGATAATACCACTAGGCCGTTGCCTCCCCATATTGTGTCTGGTTGTGTCGGGGCAGTGCTGTGTTATATTTTTCTTTGCTGTGGGAAATTGGTTTCAGTGGCAGAAGGGCTAGACAGCACAGGTTAAAATCATTGGCGAAAGAACCAGAGGTTATCTGAGGTGAAAAACTTACTTTTAAGCTGAAAGGTGAGACTTCGGAAGGAGTGGTGGAACCAATTTCATTAGTAGCTTTCAACGGGGAAATTGACAAATGCTTGAAAGGAAAAGATGTTGTGGGACTGCCTGATTACTCACTGAATGGGCTGACGCAGACTAGATGGGCAGAATGATTTCTTTCTTTGCTGTATTTTCCAAAATTCTATAACACCAGCTTTACTAGCACTGGAGTTCGTTGCTAGAAGGTTTTGAAGCTGTATGTAGGGCAGAAAACAAAAGAGAGATCTGAATTGTGTAGCTTGAACTTTACAATAGTAGTTGTTAATGTATCTGTATTCTGTGGCTGTTGATGATGTGGCTTCCCTGTTCTCAATGGAAATGAAAATGATATACAGAGCAAGCCGCCTCCTATCGTTCCAAATTAATATGGAGGCGGTAAATTGTTATCTTTACATACATGGGGCCTGCAATTCCTGGAGGATCTGACGGTTCTAAGCATGCAGCTCAATTATCTTTGAAATGGTGTCAGTTTAAATTTATGAAAATTTATGGGATGTTGAAGTCACTCACGAGGCCAATATTTGTTGCCTGTCATTATTTTGTTACCATCAGAACCTTAAACATATTACCTTTTGTCTTTTCTTTGACTGTATTAACTGAAGGTGGAGGTTTCCCTATCGGAGCGTTTAGGATCATTCTGAACATCTGCTTCTGATGTGTTCATTCATGTAGGGTCTGCCCAATCCAACTTTGGGAACGACCCTGCTGGGAACTGCCGTTTCAGCTGGCAGCAGATGCTCTGAGTCCTCCATTGGAGGAGATGGGTTTAGACTATAATTTCTTAACCAGTCTATTTTAGCATTTATCCACGATAGGGGAACTGTCAGAATATTCATGACCACCTTTTTAACTGACCTGTTTTGCTTTTAAAGGCAAATGTCAGGCTGGAAAAGGAGACTGAAGCTTTGTCCCGTTTCGTCGTTCTTCACAATCTTGCAAATTTATCCCATGCATGCCACTCTTACAGTGCTCTATTCAATCACTATCAGCAAGGACAGTTGCCACATGAAAGCTGGGGGAAATGAGGGAATTGTGGGCTAGAATAGGACAGCAAGTCCTGATATGCACCTTGTTACACAGAAGAAGCACATCGAGGCTGCTGTACAGGTAGTTTTTATCTTGGATCAGAATCGTTCCTTTCCAGAAGCCTCAGATTGCATGGACTCTGTGCGAGGATGAAGGATGTCATTGGTGATCAGGTTGGCATTGGCAGTTGGCTGAAGGGGTTAGTGGAACGTAGAGATTATCCATTTAGAGATTGGCCAAGGAACTCCTTCAGTTGTAGGAGCTTTTGGGTAACGTTATAAATCCTAATGTTTTTCTATCTCATGGCTCAGGCTGTCCATAGTTAACCATAGAACCCAGCAGTGCAGAGGAGGCCATTTGGCCCATCAATTCTGCGCCGGCTCTTTGAAAGAGCATCCTTAACCAGACTCATATATTTACCTTGCTAATCCAATTAACCTACACACCTTGGAACACTAATGGGCAATTTAGCATTTCCAATCCACCTAACCTGCACGTTGAACTTCACATGTCTGACTCAGCAAATATCCCAAACAGACTGTTGGCTATCTGTTTGACGTGGGACTGTCTGGATGTTACTGCTGATGAGTGCGTTTTCTTTCTCATGGAGCAAAAATCAGATGGCCCCTGTGAGCTGGAGACATTCTTTAACTCCAGATGAACCGGAGTAGGAATTGAACCCAGTAACATGTGTTTTTGTAGCAGCCTTAACATGGAAACACCTCCAAGGCACGTTACAAAGGCTGGGCCTGGGCAGAAAGGAAATCAGAATGATCTTGAGCCAAACTCAATCAATCCACAGTTCGCAGGCGGGAATCACGAATGGATCTTCAGTGACGGATAGCGGTAATATAGTGGAGAACCACATGAGGAATTGAGGTGGGAACCACTGTGTTCAAGGATAGGCGAGTCACAGCCGAAAGGGCATGATAGAAATCTATCTAGCAACATATGAATGAAGACTTACAAAAGCATTCTGTAAATCTCAGGCATGTAGTGCTGGTTTGGTTTTGAATCTACTGACAATTCATTGTTGCACAAGGATCGTATCAGACACTGAATCATGTTTCTTAATAATCACATAAAATATATTGTTGAGTTGGCAGGCTTCCCAAATGTTCTAATGAAATGGGACTGGGAAGAACATCATTTATTGTGTGTCTTGTGTGCTATTTGTCACAGCATAGCCAGCCAAGGCTCATTTTCAAACCAGCATATCAGCCTGTGAGGGAAAGGTTCATCAGCTGGAGCACTGATGTATTGAGGCAATTTCCTACATAACGACACAACACCATATTGACTAGGAGCTAATGGATTCTATCAGATATGACTAAACACCTTTTATTGATTCCTTTGGTGCTCTGTGTTGTAAACCAGTTATGTGATTTTTTTTTACCTTGCCTGAAAGACAGTCAGGGGTAAGTGGAAGAGTTAGCAGTAAATGAGACTTGAGATAATGGATGTGACTGAGTTGGTTTTCGTGCGGGGTTGAGTTGTACTCTGTATCAGATTGTGTGTATTAATCTAAGTGAGTGGCTCTTATTGAGCACAGCAGCTTTTTGCCTATTTACCGCATGGTCTTGTCTAGAGGTTATTTGTAGTGAGTACATATCTGTGCTTTTTTTACTCTGTTCTGCAAAGTTCCTACACTCGAACAGTTGATTGAAAACAGAATCAGACTGCTCTCCGGAGAAGCATTTTCTGAATGAAATGAAAATGCTTTTTAACCTCTTCACGTGAAATGGTGGCACGAAGGAAATTTGCACTCAGTTTCCTTTCTTGTTACGGATTCAGCGCAGGCATTGGTTCCTTTGCCCATTATCAGCTGACCCTGGACCTTGATTTGTGGACCCAAAGAATAATAGCATCAACTGACCCAGATGTCAAGTAAAGTCTGACTTCCTTGGAGATTAAATATTCTGCCAATGCTACCGAAGCTTGCATATGAGGAATGCACGATGGGGGAGGGAAGAGCGGGCTCTCATCCCAACAAGGCTGCTTCAGGAGGGGAGGGATAAATTTGGGAAAGGTGAGGGGTCTTGCAGTCAAAGTGATTTCTGCTTATCAGAGCCACCCCTGCCATACATCATTTGGCAGCGAGATTCTCTATAAATCACGGTTGCCTTCAGCTGCACCTGTGGAAACCAGGATGCCAATAAAATGTAATTCTGCCTCATTAGAATCAAAAATCATACTGAAACCTCCGAAGGTGTCTCCACAGTGCAGATGGTACTCTGCTCCAAGTACTTATTGCTCAGACTTGCAAGCCCCTTTAATTAAAAGATATTACTGTTTAAAAAGAGTCTGTCATCTACGGGGAACTGTTCTGTGAAGCCCCGGTGCATGGTCTCCATCTACTTTGTTGACGAGTGCAGGAGAAGGGGCTAATCCAGTGCTCACTAAGTGCAAGCGTAAATGTACAAAGTGGGCAAAGAAGTGGCAGATGGAATACAATGTGGGAAAGTGTGAGCTTATGCACTTTGGTAGGAAGAATAGAGGCATAAGCTATTTTCTAACTGGGGAAAGAGTTTGGAAATCTGAAGCACAAAGGGATTTGGGAGTCCTGGTTCAGGACTCTCAAGGTTAACTTGCAGGTTCAGTCAGCAGTTAGGAAGGCAAATTCAGTGTTCGCATTCATTTCCTGAGGGCTAGAATACAAGAGCAGGGATGTACTGCTGAGGCTGTATAAGGCTCTGGTCAGGCCCCACTTGGAATATTGTGAGCAGTTTTAGGCCCCATACCTAAAGAAGTCTGTGCTGGTCTTGGAGGGAGTCCAGAGGAGGTTCACAAGAATGATCCCAGGAATGAAGGGTTTGTCATATGAGGAGCAGTTGAGAAGCCTGGGTCTATACTTGATGGAGCTCAGAAGGTTGAGGGGGGGATCTAATTGAAACTTAAAGAATATTGGGAAGCCTAAATAGAGTGGATGTGGCAAGAATGTTTCCACTTGCGGGAGAGACGAGAACTCAAGGACACAACTTTAAAACTGAAATGAGGAGGAATTTCTTCAGTCAGAGGATGGTGAATCTGTGGAACTCATTGCCACAGAGGGCTGTGGAGGCCAAGTCATTGAGTGTCTTTAAGACAGATTCTTGATGATAAGGGGATCAAGCGTTAAGGGGAGAACACAGGAGAATGGGGATGAGGGTCATATCAGCCATGATTGAATTGCAGAGCAGATAAGAAGGGCCAAATTACCTAATTCTTGTGGTCTTAGTGGTCCTGGACTATAAGTGCTCAGTTCACCAGAACGTGCAGTTAAAAACTTGGAAGGATCACAAGCGGGTCAGTGTAGTTCCCTGGGAAAGGATGGCATTGGTATTTGTTAATTGCAGGGTCATTGAGTACAGTCTGAGTGAAGAAGCCCGGACCTGAGGTCATACAGTACCCGTTGGGGTCACCATCTTGCACAAGGACGTACAGAGGCATCTCCCTGGAGGTGACTCAAACAGATTTAAGATGAATTATTTTGTAAACATTTTGTTAGGATACCGTCAGCGGTAATTACTTGATCCCTCATTCAAGAAGACCCCTCTTCTTCCATAGATGAAACATGAATTGAGTGCTATGGTATGTTGGGTAATAAGTCTCATAACATCAGGTTAAAGTCCAACAGGCTTATTTGGCAACAGAAGCTTTCAGAGTGTCGCTTTGGAGATCTCCAATTAGCGCTGGCATTTTGTGATGGTAGCCATGATGTGGAAACGCCAGCATCTCCACATTATGGCATGCTGCACGGAGGATGGTGATTAGGCTGGGGACAGTGTGGAGAAGAGCAGTAGCTTGACTGGTGTTCGTTGAGGGCAACACTAGCACTGTAGTGTATTACAGATCAGCAGTCAATTGTCATGTGATCAAGTGCTCCCACCGGCCGGCGAGATTGACCAATACTGCTGAAGCTAATGGACTTTTTGCTGGCTCATGGCATCTGCCGCATCGTGATTGGAAAATTGCAGCCCCAGTTGCCCCAAATTCCCTGGAGTGCTGGGTGTGTATCGCGCACTCTGTGTGGGCTGTATCAATGAACTGAGGTTGACTTTGCAAGGAGCAGGTTAATTCTACACTTAGCAAAGACGCATTAGGTCAAATGCAAGTCAGTATACGCAAAAGGAATGGAGTGCAAATGGCTCTACTTTGTGTTTAGAGGACAATGTGTCTATGCTGTAAATCGACGAAAAGTCTAAAGGAAGAAACTCAAATTTTCTCCACTTCATAGATAGTATTCTGAACTGCTTGTTGATGGGACCCTTCAGCACCAAGACAAGACTTTCCTGGCAAGACACACTGTGTGTCCAGTTGCTGATCTGCTTTTCCATGTTCGGCCGATCCAATGTTGACACATTTCTAAATGAATGGAGTTATTCTACAAGTGGAGCTGGGAAAGGAACAGATTAGTATTTATCTAAACAACGTTCGTGGCTTGAGGACCTCACAAAACACTTGCTGCCAGTGAAAGATTATAGAATTGTCTTCCCTGTCATCAAGAACCAATTTGTGCACAGCAAGATTCCACAAACAGCAGTGAGGTGTGTGATCAGATATTATTTTTTAACAAGGTTAACTGAGGGATGAACGTTGGTCAGGTTACTGGGGAAGCCTCCCCACTCTTTGAGATAGTGTTGTGGGATGTTTTACTCCAACCAAGCATGTAGATGGGTTTGACATTTCCTCTGAAAGAAGTACTTCTGACTGAACTTTCAATCTAGATATTGACCTCAAATCTCTGGGCTGGGTAGTCCCAAAGTAATGGGATGTCACTTCAGGAAGTTTACATTTTAGGAAGTGTACATTTCTTTGCAGAATAATATTTTCAACAGCCCTCCATACTCCTCTTTCCTCAACATTTTTCAGCTACTTTAGTATTCGATTGGCAAGTGACGCACGTTGGACACTTCCAAACAAATTTTAGCAACTTGGCTGTAAGTGCTGCCGAATATTGTGAGTTGACTGGGAACTATGCCATGAATTAACACATTGTACACGATGAGGGATAGTCCAACTTTGAAACACAGTTCACTCTCTGACCTGGAGTTTGTATCTATTCCAGGCCAGTTCAAATGTGTCGAGCCCACCAATGTAGCAGGGGGTAAAATTTACACGTGACAGCGAAGCAGAGTAGGTGAAGACATATTATTGAATCCTATATTGGCCAGAAAATTCTGCAGAGAATCAGCAGCGATTGTCGGTGATTTTCTTCTCTCATCTAGACAGCACACATATTTCACCCTTCTCTCTTCTGCCTGGAGACATAAAATGCGTGGTTTTATTACTCTTAAAAGTTTATCTGCTACATCTGCTAGCTGTCAATAAGAAATGTAGTTCTGTCTGAGGATAACGTTAGCATTTGTCCACAGCATGTGGCTTTACAGTGATATTCATGGGCTCTGCTCCCCACGTACTGAGTTCCTGAAATCTGACAGCAGTTTTCAGCTGAAACCCAGGCACTTTCTCATGGGGAGAGGAACGCAGACATTAAATCAGCAATCATCTGTTAATAAGGTCCTTTCACTTCTTCTGTTCCTCCTTGTAGCAATTCCCTGGGCTTCCTTTTGGATTAGGAGCAGGGACTGAAGATCAGTTTGATGATGTTCAGCTGATGGGCATGAATCAAGACACAAGGACAATGACAGGAGCTCCATGGTCGGTCTAGCTGGGGCCTGAGAAGAGCTGGGGTTGCCAAGAAAAGTCGGGGCCACGGGGGTCTGGGGGGTGGGGGGGTGGGGGGGGTGTGGGTGAAGGAGTGTGTGAGTGTGTGGGTGCTGCCATTAAAAATGACCTGGAAGTATCTGTTGAACAACAGAACATATTTAATAAACATACACGGTAAAGACATGGAAACGCCTTTTTATGTTTGTTTCTATTTGTTTGTACCTATTGCGCAATGATACTTTTTATGGTTTAATTCTTCAACAAATTAAGGATGATTCTCATGGCTTCCTTCAGTATTCTTGGTAGATGTAAAGAGTTCCGTGGTTGGAAAAGTTTGTGATACCCTGGACAGTGGTATTGACTGAGTATCACAGGTGAATGGGAAGCAGTATTATGCACATCATTACTGTATGGTTAAAAAAACCCTGCAGAGTGCCCTTCAATGAAGATAGAGATCTGGAATTCTAATAGAATGCTAAATGTTAATTTTTGTTTCAAGTTAAACGTGCTTAACAGAATAAAGCAGAGTGTTGTAACCATTTGAGAAACATTTTCAGCAATTGCCATTCAGACTGGCTTTGGGTTTAACTGGTACGCATTGCAGACTGTAGATCAGGCCAGGATCGGAATATGCAAGTCCTGCAGGAAATGAAAGGAGAGAACACAGAAAGGGAAACAAGACCCGCAGGTCATGATGGACAGCTCGAGGTCAGGGTGAAGTGCTGTCTGTGTGGAGTGGGGGAGGGTAAGGTAGCAATGCCCAGAAGGTGAGGTGGATGTCGAATGGCATAACACAAGAGGTCTACCTGATGTTCCTTTCAAAGAGAAAGTGGAAAGATCAGCAACAGAAGGCATTAGGTGTGAAACAAAGTGCAAAGGTGAGATGTGTGTGTGAGTGAATAAATATGGGCAGCTATATATGGAGGTTGCCTTATAGATCATATTGTCAACTTGGTGCAATTGCAAGACCTGGGGAATTAATTAAAGCAGTTGAGAACAAGCACAGCATATGTTGGTCTTACTCAGTGCAATACACAAGAGAAAGGTGGTGATGAGGCTGAGGTGGGATTTTCTTTAGCATTTCATTTGTGAAATTAAGAACGTTGTGACGTATGTTTGGAACTCCTGAACTTGATTTTGAGGAAGTTTGAGCAACTTGAAAGATTACTCCATGTGTGCAGATCACATTCATGGTGTCTGCAGTCAGCATGGTACGTATTTGGAAAAATAGCACTGAAGACATATTTGGAGACAATGCGGGAATTCAGCCCTAAAAAAGAGGACTGGTGTAATTGCAAATGAAGATTTGGCAATAAGAGAATAAATATGAAATGAGGATAGAGTAAATGTTTCCCTTACCATGATGGGATTAGATGCTTTAGTGATGGTTCTAACTGTCATGCTCCCCAGGTCATGGTATAGATCCAGATCATAGGCGCACACCAGATCAAGGCAATGGTCGATCGAAAGTTAATTTAAGAGTTTGGAATCGTTGAATATGTGTAGGATAGACATGGAAACAGCAATCGATGTCATTGAGCAAGAGGATTAAGAGTTGCAGAAAATTCTCACATGGAAGATGAGAGGAACAAGGCTGAAGGTAAAATTACAGCACCCCCAGTCGAAATGGAAGTAGGAGAATTGTAATTTATTTTCTGCATGATGTCCTGAAGTCAAATTCCATTATGGTGTTAAACTGACTAGTTATTCCAGGATGGATATTCCACCATTCGGTGAAGTTAGTGTTGAACTGGAACATGATGATACATCATATTACTTATCATTGGTGCTAGCAGACAGGAACAAAGCCTTCCTGATAGGAAGGAATTGGCTTTAGTACATACAGTTTAACTGGATAGTTATTTACAGTAGGGATAGGTTAATTTTTTTTATTGTCACAAGTAGTCTTATGTTAACACTGCACTGAAGTTACTGTGAAAAATTCCCTAGTCACCACACTGAGGCGTTTGTTTGGGTGCATACTGAGGGTCAATTTAATGTGGCCGATGCACCCAACCTGCACAAGCATGTGGGGTTATGGGGATTGGGCCTGGGTAGGATTGTTGTTGGTGCAGACTCAATAGGCTGAATGCCCTCCTTCTGCACTGCAGGGATTCTACGATTCTATCTTTGGACTGTGGGAGGAAACCGGAGCACCAGGAGGAAACCCACACAGACATGGGGAGAATGTGCAGACTCCACACAGACAGTGACCCAAGCTTGGAATCGAACCCGGGTCCCTGGTGCTGTGTGGCAGCAGTGCTAACCACTGTGCCGCCCTCTTATTGACAAAATGCTAAGTGTGGGTCTTTAAGCAAGGAAATGCAAATGATAAAATTAGGCATGAGAAGGCTGAAGTCAAGATACAGGACATTATCCGGTTGACAGTTTGCTTTTCGGTGAGATCCATATCACAGCAACCAAGTTCACAGCCTAAGTCCGAAATGTAGGTGCTACCCTTGCCAAGGAAGACTGTGCCTTATGCACAGTTCGAAACAGTAAGGAGCTGGATGGGTTAGAACAAGGATAATTAAATCAGTGATGAGAAGTGAATGGGCCACATTCATTGTGAAACAGGCCCGATTAGATTTGTGGAGTTGATTAACAAGAAGTAGATAGTATGATGGAAAATGATACTGAGCCACTGCCTTCCAGTGAGAATTTTTCTTTTTAATTTAGCCAATGGAAAGGTGTTCAGTGAGATGGATTTGATAAATGCATATTAGCAATTAGAAATTAGACAAAAGCAAGGAACTACTTATCATTTATACACTCAAAGGATTGCATTTGGGGTGTCTGCTAGTCCCATGGTGTTCCAGATTGCCAGTTATTCCACTACTAATTGGAAAGAATGGATTGTGATGCTTCTAAGATGATATAATTAGCCACTAGATGAAAAAAGCACATTGTAAGGTTAAACAAAGTCCTAGATTGATTTCAAGAGTATAGCTAAAAGTATAAAAGTGTTGCTTCATGATATCAAGTGTAACATACCCAAGTCACCAAATAGATGGTGAAGGTATTCATGTGTTTGCAGCTGAAGGTTAAGGGAGCTATGAAAGTAAAGCAACCAGAGAGCAATGAAGAACTTGAAACACTTGCAGGGATTATTGTGCATTATTCTAAGTTTACCCTTGATTTAGCTAATACGTTTGCTCCGGTTTATCAACTGCTGAATGTTGAAATAGGTTGGGAGTGGTCTGTGGAGTATCAGAAAGCACTTGAAGAAGTGAAGGAAGTACTGACCGACCAGTGACGCTGTTTTTGACCCATTATGGTCCCAAGGAACAACTGATTTTAGGAAGCATTGCCTCACCATAGGGGTTGGGTGTGGTGTTATCCCACCTAATGGACAAAGGTGTGGAGCAACCTATGATGTATGCTTCGAGTACTTTTATGAAGTCAGAGCAGAATTACTCTCAGTTCGTGAAAGAGGCATTAACAATCACATACGATGTTACTAAATTCCACAAGTACGGGTAAGACGTTCACTTTATTAACTGACCACCAATTCCTTTTGATCATCTTTCGCTCGAAGAGGGGTACAATCACTAACAGCATAATAGCTTCAGAACTGTGCGTTCACTTTGATGACCCATCAGTATAAAATTAAATATCGCAAGTCAGCAGATGCAAATGTAGATGCTCTTTCAAGATTTTCTGTGAAGACTGGTTTATTTTTAGCCTCTGGGTTATTTGTGAATTATTCGACATACACAAATGACATGCAGTCTCTGCCAGAGAAATTAGTGCCCAAACTCTCAAGGATGTGACACTCAGTAACACAGTCAATTATTGTATCAGTGGTTGGTCTTAGAGAGAGCAGACATGAACTGAGTGCAGATCAGGACTGTCTGCTATTGTGTTTGAGAGTCATCAGTCCTACAAAGTTTAGAGATAGGTTGTTAGAGGAATTTCATTAAGAGCACATAGGGATAGTTTGTGTGAAAGCATGAGCTAGAAGCTATTTTTGGTATCAACGGGTAAATTGAGATATTGGAGAGTTGGTAAAAAGTTGTGAAGTGTGTCTGAATGAGAAATGATCCAATCAAGGATCATTTCATTGCATGAGAATGAGAAAGTCAATTTCTTTGAGGTAAAAGGGAAAAAGAACCTTGTTTTGCACTACAGCTGGTTGCTTTACAATTTATGGGGTTCCAGAGGTGTTGGTATTAGATAATGGTCCACAGATTACCTCAGCAGAGTTTGAAATATTTCTTCACAAGAATTCAGTCAAAGACAATCGAGTACTACCATTTTACCCAGCATCGAATGACGCTGCGGGAAAGAATAGTCTTGTAGAAGCATTTTCGAGGTGACAAGCTAGGAAGTAATTTTTATTGTTGCAATCCCAGCTGATAATACTGGACAAGTCAGATCCCACAGTGAAACCTGGCTTGATGATGATAGATCCAATGAATCATTGAATCCATACAGTGCAGAAGGAGGCCATTTGGCCCATCTTGTCTGCACTGCACTGACAATGATCCCACCCAGTGCCCCATCCCCATACCCCCACATATTTACCCTGTGATCCCCTGACACGAAGGGTCAATTTAGACATGCAATCTAACCCTCGCATCTTTGAAGCGTGGAAGGAAACCGGAGCACCCGGAGGGAAACCCACGCAGACACAGGGAGAATGTGAAAACTCCACACACACACAGTCACCCAGGTTGCAATCGAGTCCTGTATAACCCAGGCACTATGAGACAGCCGTGCCAAGCACACTGCCACCATGCCACTCCAGTAGAGGAAAGTTATGGAATACATTCATAGGAAGTCTAATGATGAATTATTAACACACAGAACAACATGTTTATTCAACAAAAAAGAAAACTATATTACACCAGGCAAGATGGTTGAAAAAAAATCCAATACAAGCACAAAGATGATGATTCAAATATTCATTATTTCTTCACTTCAGCAATATTTTTACACACACAAATTTTAGAAAGACAAAACAATTTACAATGTCTGTCATGTACTCTGACATTCAGTGTAAGTATAAAGTATCTGAGAGTTAATAGGTGAATTGTAATCAGACACACTACATGCCAAAATAAATAACAGATGTAACCAAAGCAGATTCCACGATTTCCCAACAACCAGATGTGTGTCATATTGTGCATCAGCCAGCTTCCAGTCTCCACATTTGAAAAGCTCGCCTTGGAATTCTCTCCAAATTCTGCTCCCACTCAGTTGATTGCAACAGTGTTCCATCTTGAAGGGTTTCGGTCTCGCCTTCCAACACTCCTTTTCCCTAGATCACTGAATACACTCAAATTTCACCTTCCAAGCTCCATTTCAGATCCCCCCCCCAGCTGTACAAAGCAAAATACTACTATTCCAGAAAGCCCACAGTCGGGAGGTTGCTACTGGCTGCCTCCTTGGATTTTCATGACTTCTGTCAAGCCCTCTTCACTTCACGTTTGCTCCTCTTTAATTTGGAGCCCATTGTTGTGTACCATGTTAACTTAACTTCTGAGACTTCTTTCTGATCCCTATGTCCCTACCTGAGACTTCTGGGACTCTCCCTAACCCCCTCCTGTGACCTGATCCTTGGGAGACACAGTAAAATGACACTCTGTTATCAGGTCGCCTGACCTGTTTTTTTTTCTGTAGCGTTGTTCTACTTTTCTGCAAAAGGCGCACAGGGCTGGCCTGGAGCTTAAAGAATATAAAATGCATGGACTGTGCGTGATCACAAAGCAGCACAGTGGTTAGCACTGCAGCCTCACAGCACAAGGGACCCGGGTTCGATTCCCGGCTTGGGTCACTGTCTGTGTGGAGTCTGCATGTTCCCCTTGTCTGCGTGGGTTTCCTCCCACAGTCTGAAAGATGTGCTGGTTAGTTGTATTGGCCATCCTAAATTCTCCCTCCGTGTACCTGAACAGGTGCCAGAGTGTGGGGATTTTCACAGTAACTTTGATTTATTATTGTCACATATATTAACATACAGTGAAAAGTGTTGTTTCTTGCACACTATACAGACACGTTCGTCGATCGTCGTTGATGAGGACCTCGACACCATTAGTCATTTTGCGGTGTGTCCAAAGATGACTGATCAGGCCAATTCAGGCATAGAATGTTGGACAGACTTGTGTAGACTCTGTAGTTGTTGCACTGCTGGCTCTGGACTTGCGCAGCTCGCGCTCAAGTTGTGCTTCAGCAATGCACCTTGCTTTGTAAGCTTGACAGCCCTATGGATGAGGCAGCACCAGGTAGGGCTGTTTTGTGTCAGCGTTTCCCAGGCAGTTGTATCTATGACTTCAGGGAGGCCTTGTGTGTCTTTGTAATGTTTCTTCTGCCCTCCATGTGAGCGTCTTCCAGCAGAGAGTTCCCCAAAAAGGAGCTGTTTGGGTATGCACTCATCTGGCATGCGGATGACATGACCTGCCCACCGGGTCTGCGCTCTCATCAGCAGTGTGTGGACTGATGGTAGACTTGGTCTAGAGAGAACTTCGGTGTCCTTACTTTGTCTTGCCATCGGATGCATAATATTCTGTGAAGACAAGTCATATGGAAATGACTGAGCTGTCTTGCATGCCTTCGATACACAGTCCACATTTCACAGGCATACAGGAGGGTAGTGAGTAACGTGGCGCTGTAGACCTTCAGTTTTGTTGCTGGGCTGATTCCTTGACATTCCCATACACTGGAGTGCAGTTTACCGAAAGCAGAACTTGCCTTTGATATTCTGCAGTTAACTTCTGTATCAGTAGTCACTGCTTGGGAGAGAGTGCTGCCAAGATAAGTGAACTGGTCCACCGCCTGTAGTTTCTGCCCTTTGATTGTGATTATGGGTTTTGTGTACAGTGCATGAGGAGCAGGCTGGTGCATGACTTCAGTCTTTTTAATGTTGATGGCGAGTCCAAAGTTGTCACAAGCCGTGGAAAATTTGTCCATACTGACTTGCATCTCTGGCTGTGAGCCAGTAGGTGGACATGCCGGCGTTGGACTGGGGTAAACACAGTAAAAAGTCTGACAACACCAGGTTTAAGTCCAACCGATTTATTTGAACCTGGTGATGTCAGACTTTTTCTGAGCCAGTATACAGGGCGCAGTCAACGGCAAAGAGGAAATCTCTCAGAACAGCCTCCTTCACTTTGGTAATAGCTTAAAGTCTCCTCAGGTTGAAGTGCTTCCCATCCACTCTGTACTTGAGGCTGATTCCATTCAGCATGGCAGTAAACATCATGCTGAACGGTGTGGGCGTGAGCAATACAGCCTTGTTTGACGCCATTGGTGACTGGGAATGCCTCAGAAGATTCTCTGCCATCCAGTACTCTGGCCATCATGGAACTGGCGTACTATCTGAATGAAATTGGGGGGGGCCGCTGAACTTTGACATGATCCTCCACAGGTCTTGTCAGCTGACAGTATCAAAGGCTTTTGCGAGGTCAACAAAGGTTGTGTAGAGCTTGCGATTCTGCTCTTGACACTTCTCCTGAAGTTGGCGTACAACACAAATCATGTCAATAGTCCCGCGACCTTTGCAGAAGCCACACTGATTCTGGAAGCAGGCCCAGCTCCAGATTAGTAACCAGATGATTTAGCAGGACTCTTGCGAGACTTTTTCCTGTGATGGAGAGCAGCGAGATTCCTCAGTGGTTGTCGCATACTTGCCGATTCCCCTTCTTGTTGCAGAGATGTACGATGGAAGCATCTTTTAAGTTCCTGAGGAATGGATCCTTGCTTCCAAAAGGACTGGAACAACTTGATGAGCTTCTCGATAAGTACAGGACCAGCAGCTTTGTAGATCTCTGCAGGTATGGCATCTGCCCCTGGGGCTTTGCCACTGGATAGCTGGCTGACAGCTTTTGTGATTTCGGCTACTACTGGTGGCTCGTCCATGGTGCTATGGCTATCAACCTGGGGAATCCTGTCTATTGCCTCGTGGTTAATAGATGACGGTCGGTTGAGGACGGCTTCAAAGTGTTCAGCCCATCTCTGCAGGATCTGAGCCTTCTCTGTAATGAGAGTTGTACCATCTGTACTCTTAAGAGATTGAGGTCCGTAGAGTGTTGAGGGCTTCATAGAACCATTTCAAGTCATTTCTGTCAGCGTGCCCCTGTATTTCATCTGCCTTGGCGCTCAGCCAGGCATCCTGCATTTTACGCAGTTTATTCTGGTGTTTAGGGTGTATGAGGTGTCAGGGAGGGGTAGTACCTCTGGTGGGGAAACATGTCGCGGCCTTTTCAGGGCGGTTTGTCCACCTTTTGTCCCCACCTGGCACTCAGCTCTCACCTGTGGCTCCCCATAGCTGTTTGCATGCAACAGCAGCCACATCCCGGGCAACGGCTTCGACAGACAAAGCATACCATTCATTGAAAAGGAAACGAGGAGGGTGCAGAATGTACAGTCACAGCTAGGGTGTAGAGGAAGATCAATTTAATGCAAGGTAGGTCCATTCAAAAGCCTGAAATCAGCAGGGAAGGAGCTGTTCTTGAGTCGGTTGGTATGTGACCTCAAACTTTTGTTTCTTTTTCTGATGGAAGAAGATGGAAGAGAGAATGTCTGGGGTGTGAGGGGTCCTTAATTATGCTGGCTGCTTTGCTGAGGCAGTGGGAAGAGTCAATGGATGGGAGGCTGGTGTGTGTAATGGATTGGGTTACGTTCATGACCTTTTGTAGTTCCTTGTGGTCTTGGGCAGAGCAGGAGCCATACCAAGCTGTGATACAACCAGAAAGAATGTATCTGTAAAAGTTGGTGAGAGTCGTAGCCGACATGCCAAATTTCCTTAGTCTTCCTTAGTGCAGAGGAGGTTTACTAGGCTGATACCGGAGTTGAGGGGGTTGAGCTATGAGGAGAGGCTGAATAAGCTAGGCTTGTACTCGTTAGAGTTTAGAAGAATGAGGGGAGATCTCATTGAGATGTATAAGATGATGAATGGGATGGATAGGATAGAGGTGGAGAGACTCTTCCCGCTCAAAAAAGACAGTAGGTCTAGGGGGCACAGCCTCAAGATAAAGGGGGGGCGGTTTAGAACGGAGTTGAGGAGGAACTTCTTCACTCAGAGTGGTGAATCTCTGGAATTCTCTGCCCGTTGAAGTGGTGGAGGCTGCCTCGCTAAATATTTTTAAGACGCGGGTTGATGGGTTTTTGATAAGAGAGGGGATTAAGGGTTATGGAGAGAGGGCGGGAAAGTGGAACTGAGCCACGACAGATCAGCCATGGTCTTATTGAATGGCGGGGCAGGCTCGAAGGGCTAGATGGCTTACTCCTGCTCCTATTTCTTATGTTATGTTCTTATGTTCTGAGAAAGTAGAGATGTTGGTGGGTTTTCTTAACTATAGTGTCGGCATGGGAGGACCAGGACAGGTTGGTGATCTGGACACCTAAAAACTTGAAGCTGTCTATTTTCTACTTCATCCCCATTGATGTAGACAGGGGCATGTTCTCCTTTATGCTTCCTGAGGTCAGTGACAATCTCCTTCGTTTTGTTGACACCGAGGGGGAGATTATTATTACCGCACCAGATTCTCCATCTCATTCCTGTACTCTGTCTACTCATGGTTTGAGATCTGACCCACTATGGTGGTGTCGTCAACAAACTTGAAAATTGAATTGGAGGGGAATTTGGCCACACAGTCATAGGTGCATAAGGAGTATAGTAGGGGGCTGAGGAGACAGCCTCGTGGGGCACTGTTGTTGAGGATGATCATGGAGGAGATGTTGCCTATCCTTAGTGATTGCAGTTTGTGAGTTAGGAAGTTTCAGGGTCCAGTTGCAAAGGGCAGTGCTGAGGCCCAGGCCATGGAGTTTGGAGATGAGTTTTGTGGGAATAATGGTGTTGAAGGCTGAGCTGTAGTCAATAAATAGGAGTCTGACATAGGTGTCCTTGTTATCTAGGCATTCCAGGGTTGAGTGCAGGGCCAGGGATATGGTGTCTGCTGTGGACCTGTTGCAGTGATAGGCAAACTGTAGTGGATTGAGGTAGTCCAGGAGGCTGGAATTGATTCGTGCCATGACTAGCCTTTCAAAGCACTTCACAATGATAGTTGTCAGAGCCACTGGCCGATATGCTGCTTGGTTTTTCTGAGGTACTGGGATGATGAGATGGGGCCCTCAGCTTGTAAAGCGAGGTTGAAGATGTCTGCAAATGCTTCCACCAGCTGATCAGCGCCGGGTCTGAGTGCTTGTCTAGGTACCCCATCCAGGCCAGTTGCTTTCTGTGGGTTGACCTGCGAGAAAACTGCTGTGACATCTGCAATGGTGACCCCAGATACAGGTTCATTCAGGATGGAGGGCGTGCTGTTGCTGATCTCTTGCTCAAAACAGGCATAGAATACATTGAGCTCATCAGGGAGTGGTGCGTTGGAGCTGGCGATTTTTTTACATGCCTTGATCTTGTAGCTTGTTATGTCTTGTCATAGTCAGCGAGGGTCCATGTGGCTAGTCTGGCAGTCTAGCTTGGTACGGTATTGTCTTTTGGTATCTTTGATGGATCTCCTTAATCGTATCTGGCTTTCTTGTATAGGTCAGTGTTGTCTGACTTGAATGCCTCAGAGCTAGACTTTAGCAAGCAGTGGATATCCCTGTTCATCCATGGTTTCCGGTTAGGGAACACATGGATTTGCTGTTTTGGCACACGCTCTTCTCCACGCTTACTAATGGAGTCAGTTACTGTAGTGGCGTACTCATTCAGGCTGGTCGCGGAATTTTAAAATACTGTTTTAAATACAACTTCATTGCATTGTTAATGTAAGCCTAATAAATAAACTTTAATTGTTACGGGTCAGAAGAGGCTATCTGGCCCAGCTGTCCAAACAAACACCATGACTTAGTGCCATTCCCCTGCCTTTTCCCCACATCCCTGCACGTTGTTTCTATTCAAGTAATCATCTAATTCTCTCCTGAATGCCTCAATTGAATTTGCCTCCACCACACTTTCAGGCAGTGCATTCCAGGCTTGAACCACTCGCTGTGTTGTTTCTCTCATCACGTTTGTTTCTTTTGCAAACCGCTTTCAATCTGATCCCTCTCTTTCTTGATCTTTTTCTGAGCGGACACTTTTATATGTTGCTAATTCTCGGCCAGTGCAAACACTGTAAGGTCTGGGGCTCACCAGGAACTAGAATCCCTGACCTTGGAGGTAATAAGATAAGTATTTGAGTTTCATCGCGCTACGTGTTTCTTTGATGCCCATTAGACAATTTTCTGTTCTGTTGCAGAGTGCAGCTGTGGGGTACAGCCCGTAGCAGGTTGCTCAGCATATGAGTTAGTGTTTAAAATTGCATCCCTGATGAGGTATAGTTTCCTTTTGCATGATAGCAATAGCAAAAGAAGAGAAAAACTGGTCAAAGTGAAGATGAGTTGTGATGCACGAGGTACGAGTGCTGGTCAAGGTCACAAGGAAAATCCATCAAGGTGATAAGAAGTAGTACGTGATTGTAGTTGTTATAAGTTTATACACTTACATATCTAATGAAGATTGGCGAAAGACTCCATCAGCGCCAAGTAACTCTTTTACTTGAAATAGGAAATCTGACATCAGGAAAGAAACCTGATAAAGAAACTGAAAGTTTGCCGGAATCACAGAATCCATCGGTAGAGTAAAGTGAGTCAGGTTGTTTGATTTAAGACAAAGCAATCAATGTCACAATCCCAACCATTAAATGGAGCTGGTAATCAAAATTAAAGTTTCAGGCTCTGACAGCAGAGTCAAGCGAATGAAAATAGATAGAGCTGCTCAGACAGGAAGAGGGAAAAGCCAGACAGTTTGCTGAGAAAAGAGATAATGCTGCTGAAGCTTTTTATCTTGCACTCAACAGGACAAATGCAAAATTTCAAACAATCTCAATTTTGACTTGGGGGAGGAAAAAAGGATGCTCAACGTTCTGAATTAACCACAAGCATGGATTCCTGTAGCTCCCCACTGCTTTCTCCATGGCAGTGCCTCAGCCAATCAGCATTGACTTGCTAAACGATCTCCTGCAGGAGAAATAGTTGTGATCATTTGAAATTTGGTATTCTTACATTTGTCCTGAGCGCATTGCTTTGACAGCATCCCTCCTTTTTTCATCAGTGTTCAAGTTCTTTACCACCAAGGCATTGTTCAATGGAAGGGAAAAAAAAAATTGTTTTTATTACTACTTGTCAAATAATATTTTTGTTAAATACACAGTAATGTTGGTGAAAAAATTTTATTTTACATGGAAGTTACTCTGCCAGTATCTCACATGTTTTGATTAAAAACAAATTTGTAACCCAACTTGTTGCATTTCAGGTAACGTGGATTTTGGTTTAGGCATCTTGTATTTTGGGGAGATTTAAGTTTAGGTTTATTTATTAGTGTCACAAGTAGTCTTCCATTAACACTTCAATGAAGTTACTGTGGAAATCCCCTAGTCGCCACACTCTGGAAGAATTTAGCAACACCAATGCACCTAACCCAGCACATCTTTCAAACTGCGGGAGGAAACCCACGCAGACACAGGGAGAACGTGCAAACGCCACACAGACAGTGACCCAAGCCGAGGATCGAACTTGGGCCCCTGGCACTGTGAGGCAGCACTTTTAATCACATTTAATTTTGAACTTTAAATTTAATGTACAGAGTTTTTTTTAAAGTGAGGAGGAAATATAGCCTATTGTGAAAGCCCAGATTTTTGTTATACTGCCCTCTCTGCTGTTCTCTCTGGGAGATGTAAATAAGGTTGTTTAAGAATGGCTGCCTGCAGCTAAGCATGCATTAGTCACAATAGCATGCTGATAAAAGGTCAACTTAGAGTGACGCAGCTGAGAATGATTGGTAAATTGCTGTTATTACTGTACCCTGTCAGCTCTTGAACCCCCTCTCCAACCCAGAGACATCCAAGATGCCTTATGTTTGAGGATGCTGAAGGCTACAAAATTCTGCTACCTGAAATGCACAGAACAAGTACTTCACTCCTTCACTTCACAAAGTCTCTTTTATACAAAACAGCAACCTGCAGCAGAAAGCAGAGGTCACTCTATGCCTTCTCTCATGCCTCTAAAAGTCTTGGCCCTGGAGCTCTTCAGCTGGCTGTTGTTAAATGTTCTGTGCATCACACAAACGGAGGATATGGATACCTTGCAGCTTTGTAGTTACCATTACAGGCCATTTGTCATAGAATCCTTAGAATCCCTACAGTGCAGAAGGAGGCCATTTGGCCCATTCAGTCTGCACCAACCCTCTGAAAGAGCATCTTACCCAGGCCCATCCCCTCGGCCCTGGCCCCATAACCCCATGCTAATGCACCTAACCTACAGATCTTTGGACACTTACGGGCAATTTTAGCGTGGCCCATCCACATAACTTGCACGTCTTTGGACTGTAGGAGGAAATCCATGCAGACATGGGGAGAATGTGCAAACTCCACACAGTCAGTCACCCAAAGCTGAATTTGAACCCGTGTTTCTGACGCTGTGAGGCAGCAGTGCTAACCACTGTGCCACCAATGAGTCTTTGCAGATATGAAGCAGTAAATGTGCTGCAGTGCAAAATAGGCTGCGTAATGTTTGCACAACATAAACGTGCCTGGATGAGCGCAATGTGTTTTATTCCTTCGTGGCACGTGGGCATTTTTATTGCCCATGAGAAGTAGGTGGTGAGCTACCACCTTGATCTATTGCAGTCCATGTGGTGTAGGTATACCCACAGTGATATTAGGACGGGAGTTCCAGGATTTTGACCCAGCAAAGGTGAAAGAACTGAGTGATCGTTTGACGTCAGGAACTTGCAGAGGCACTGGAGATAATCCTCCTGTCTTAAACATAGAAGTGGTGTCGGAGAACTGGGCAATTGTGAATGTTACACCCCTCTTCAAAAAAGGGGTGCAAGGACAATGCCAGCAATTACAGACTAGTCAAGAACAGGGGATGCCGGAAAACTCAGCAGGTCTGCCAGCATCTATTAGTTAACGTTTCTAGGACTCTTTGTCACAGCTGAAGGGAGGGAGAATGTATTAGAGCTATAGGAGCTACTACAAAATGTATCAACTTTAAAAACAATCAACAGCCTGGTGCGAGAGGGGGAGAGGGTGTTTTGCACTGAGACAATACACGTATGGAATATAAATAAAAAAGGAACTGAGTGGAGTTTAAGATAGAAGAGAAAAGTCAGATCTATTGTTGCCAAACTCAATGAGTCATGAGCGCTGTAACTTGTCCAACTGGAAGATGAAATGCTGTTCCTCCAGCTTGAGCCAGGCTGGAGTATCGCAGCAGGCTGTCTCTTTCATCTTAAAACCTCTTTACGTCTGAAGGAACCCATGTGGAACATTCTTATTGTTTGGATGAACAAAATGATTGCTTTTGTGCAATAGGTGCAAACATACAAAACCTAACTCATAGGAGTATTTTCTATTTCTTATGTGTAAACATTTACCATAATTGGGGCGACACTGTGGCTCAGTGGTTAGCAGTGCTGCCTCACACCTCCAGGGACCTGGGTTCAATTCCTGGCTTGGGTCATTGTCTGTGTGGTGTTTGCACATTCTCCCTGTGTCTGCATGGGTGCTCTGGTTTCCTCCCACAGTCCAAAGATGTGCAAGTTAGGTGCATTGGTTATGCTAAATTGCCTCTTAGTAGCCCAGAATGCAGAGGTTGGAAGGATTCTTGGGGTAAATATGTGGGTATTACAGGGATAAGGCCTGGCTGGGATTGTTGTCAGTGCCTGCTCTGCATTGTAGGTGTTCTATGATTAAAAAGTTCACTTATTAAAAAGATACTTGGATCTTTTTATATTATTTTTAATTGGAGGAGTGTTGCTATTCCTTTGGTTCAAATTAGAAAAATGCTGCTCGAATGCAGGATTCTTGTATGGACACCTGGCATGCCGCTCCCCCCCCCCACCCACCCACCCACCCACCCACCCACCCACCCACCCACACACACACACACACACACACACACACACACACACACCATATTACATGCTTTTGGAGTGTAGTTATTGTTGTAATGAGGTAAATAAAGCAGCCAATTTACATAGAGCCATCTCCTACAAACAGCAGTCGGATAATTTGTTTTACTGATGTTGATTGAGGGGTAAATACTGGCCAGGACACCAAGGAAAATCTCGCCTGCCCTTCTTCAAAATATTTCCATGGAATTTTTAAAGTCTACCCAAGAGGGCAGAAAGGCCTTTGATTTGACATTTCATCCAAAACAAAAAGACAGGCAGGCTTTACGCCAACCCGCCACACAAACGGCCAGAACGTTCGGGCCAGCATCACCAACAATGTACCACCATGTCAATACTGCATTACTCAGCCTAGCTTACGGGCTCAAGTGTCTGAAGTGGGGCTTGAACCCTCAAATTTCTGACTCGTATGCAAGCATGCTGCCACGGAGATCAACACGAGTGCAATTAATGTATGGTTTCACATTACATTTACCACTTACTACTCCATTAACTAATACTTTCAGAAAACCTTCATAGCGAGGGGGATTGAATATAAAAGTAGGGAGGTCTTGCTGCAGCTGTATAGGGCATTGGTGAGGCCGCAGCTGGAGTACTGTGTGCAGTTTTGGGCGCCGCACCTGCGCAAGGATATTTTGGCCCTGGAGGGAGTGCAGAGGAGGTTTACTAGGCTGATACCGGAGTTGAGGGGATTGAGCTATGAGGAGAGGCTGAATAAACTAGGCTTGTACTCGTTAGAGTTTAGAAGAATGAGGGGAGATCTCATTGAGACGTATAAGATAATGAATGGGATGGATAGGATAGAGGTGGAGAGACTCTTCCCGCTCAAAAAAGACAATAGGACTAGGGGGCACAGCCTCAAGATAAAGGGGAGGCGGTTTAGAACGGAGTTGAGGAGGAACTTCTTCACTCAAAAGGTGGTGAATCTCTGGAATTCTCTGCCCGTTGAAGTGGTGGAGGCTACCTCGCTAAATATTTTTAAGAAGCGGGTTGATGGGTTCTTGGTAAGAGAGGGAATTAAGGGTTATGGGGAGAGGGTGGGAAAGTGGAACTGAGCCACGACAGATCAGCCATGATCTTATTGAATGGCGGGGCGGGCTCGAAGGGCTAGATGGCCTACTCCTGCTCCTATTTCTTATGTTCTTATGTTCTTAAAACGTAGCAGATCAACTTAACACACATTATCTACATTTTAAATTAAAGGTTTCACTTGCATGTCATGAGGAATAGTTTTTTTTAAAAGACAATAAAATGTAAGCCTGAGGAAAAGAAATGAGTAAACCCATGTGACTTCCTGCAATAACTTGCTGAGGTTCTGTTACTTACCTACGCTCAGCTCCCAGTTTCTTCCCCACCGGTTACTGCGCCACCTACTTTCACTGCTCACATCCATGAAACACATTTGCACTTTGAGAGCAATGTTGTTCAACATGCAACACGTCAGTCCTCTGTATCTGCTCCACTTAGAAATTATGATCAAGTACCCAAATCCAGTCTAAACATTGGAACCTTTGTCTGAGAATGCAAACTGCTTAATGAAGATGTGAACATGTGTTATCCTACATTGGGTAATGGAACTGGGTAATGCATAACGTTGACAAGGAGCTCCGAGGAGCAAAGTGTACAACTTTGACAAAGTAAGGAATCTGATGCCTTTAAGAACTGATTTTGTTCCCGTAATACTTTGGTGTCATTGCAGATTATTTGGTTAAATATTGGGTGACACTGTGAAATATTGGTCTGTATTTGAGCACTGTGCACCCGAGGAATACCTAACCTTTCATTAGAGCTGTGAGCCTGTCTCAATGCCTCCTGGTGTGATTTGAACACAGTCAATATTTGGACAGCAACTTGGGTAAAGCAAACCAAGGGAAGTGCAAACTGCCAGGTTCTTTGTCAGACCTCCTGCTTCTAACTGAAAGCAGTTCAAAGCAAAAGTAAGGAGTTAATTGTCATGATGCTTCCGTGTCGTTGTCGAGGTTTGAAGATATTGCTCCTTGGTTGTGGGTCTATGTCTCAGGGTGGTTTCCCTGGTGATACAATGCCTCCTTACACCTGTACACTGAAAACTGCCTTGAGATCAATAAGAGGCACACCACATGGGGCATTGGTAGCTACCTGGTGATCCCATGCTGATAAGTCAGCTGTACACAGAGGTAGCAGTCTTTCCACTGATTGAGAAGATTGTGGGTTTTAATTCTTTCCCAGAGGCTTGACTGTGTAATCTCGGCTAACAATCTAGTGCTGAAGCATTAGAAGTACCGCCATTCACATTAAATGTAAAACTGAGGCACCACCTGCCCTTACGGGTGGATGTAAAAGATCCACCTCCAATATTCGAAGAGAAGTAAATCAGTCAATCAGCATCACTTACTCTGTCTATCTGCGTTTTGGTTGTTTGTGGGGTCTTGCTATGTGTAAATTGGTTACTACTTTTCTCAGATTAAAGCAGTGCCAACGTTTCAAAAGTATTTACTTGGTTAGAAACCATCCTGAGGTCGTGAAAGGTGCTAGTTAAATTAAAGTCTTCCTCTATGTGGCTTCAGATCTTCAGGCCTTTCAGTCTAGTGTACTGTATTCACTGCTCAGAATATGATCTCCTCTACATTGGTGAGACCAATGTAGACTGGGTAATGGCTTTGCGGGGCACCTCCATTCAGTCCGCAGGTGTGACCCCGAGTTTCTGGTGGCCTGCCTTGCCACCTTGCTCTCACGCTGACATCTGTGCCCTCAGCCTGCTGCACTTTTCCAGTGAAGCTCAGTGTAAACCTGAGGAACGGCACCTCGCATTCCAATTCTGTACTTTACAGCCTTCCCGACTCAGCATTGAATCCAGCAATTCAGATTTTAGTCTCTGCTCCATTTAGTTTCCTTTTCTTTGGACATTTCAGGTTTCTCTTATTTTTGTCTTTGAGTCAGCAGCAAGCCTGCGCTATCGGTACACCTTTTTTGTTTCTTTTCTTACCCCATCACCATTCCCTTTTGGCCCTGGAAGACTTGCTCTTCTGTCATTTAAATCTCCCATTCTATCACTTTCTTTCGTCCTTAGCCCATCCACCGCTAACCTATTACATCTCTAACTCCCCCCTGTTCTGATGAAAGGTTATCATCTTTAATTGTTAACTCTATTTCTCACTCCACAGATGCTGCCAGACCTGCTGAGTATCTCCAGCATTTTCCGTTTTATTTGCTGTTCTGCAAGCCTTCAACAATTCAAGTAAAAAGCTGCTCATAAACTGCCTGTGCATTCATGCTTATTAATTCCAGTTGTTCCTAGGGTGAATGTCAAGAGTTCGGACAGAAATGTGCTAATGTTCCATTCATGCCTATGAGTGAAATTACTGCACATTAGCACATAGTTATTGCATGCATCAGCTCTGCGGCATGTACTAGTTTCACAACCACATGAAATATCTGGGTGGCACAGTAATTAGCATTTTTGCCTCACTGTCAGGGATTTGGGTTCGATTGCTGGCTTGGGTCACTGTCTGTGTGGAGTTTGCACATTCTCCCTGTGTCTGTGTTGGTTTCCTCCAGCTGCTCCGGTTTCCCCCCACGGTCCAAAGATGTGTGGGTTAGGTGGATTGGTCATGCTAAGTTGCCTCTTAGTGTCAGGGGGACTAGGTAGGGGTTATGGGGATGGGCTCTGGGTGGGATTGTAGTCACACAGTAATTAGCACTTTTGCCTCACCGACGGGGATTTGGGTCTGATTCCTGGCTCGGGTCACTGTCTGTGTGGAGTTTGCATATTCTCCCCGTTTCTGTGTTGGTTTCCTCCAGCTGCTTTGGTTTCCCCCCACAGACCAAAGATGCGTGGGTTAAGTGGATTGGCCATGCTAAGTTGCCTCTTAGTGTCAGGGGATCTAGCTCGGGGTCAGGGGGTCTAGCTAGGGGTTATGGGGATGGGCACTGGGTGGGATTGTAGTCAGTGCTGACTCGATGAGCCTCTTTCTGCATTGTAGAATTCTATGATCTGTTCTGTGCAGTACCATTGTGGGAGGTAGGCCATCTCCTGGGAAGGATAGGGAAAGGGAAATAATGAGGTTCCAAGATACATTTCTGGATAACCACTTTATATATAAACATTTATGTTAGGGGCTGCCAACTTTGGAAGTATTCGTAAAGGTATCATCGCATGACCTCACACTGCCAGTCATCTCACCCTCACGTCCTGCCACCAATTACCAATATGTTCATCCTTGTGGTACCCCATCTTGCTGCTCCAACTAGGAAATGAACACATTCTTTGTTCCCTACTAGGTAAGTTTTGAATCTCAAATTGGCTTTCTCCCATATCTTTTCATTTTATAAGTAATGTGAAAAGGTGTCTAAAGGAAATGAATGCTGCAAATAATTTTTTCCCCAGTGAGAGATTAAACTTGGGTTCCTGAAAACTCTAGGCCCATGCTGGAAGATTGTCAGAGTTGGCCTTGATGTGAGAGTCAGTCGTCAGTCCAGCCAAAAAGCCAGTACAAGATGCAGGAATCCTACAGACTGAAGTAAAAAAAAATGGCTGGAATATCCTCAGTCCTGAGCAATAAAGTTTCTGGTCAACTGTCTGAACTATTCATATCTTCATGCATTTTCCTGGAGGTGGGTTCCAGTGGCAACAGCTACCCATCCCCATCCACAGTTGCTACCCAATTAAGGTCATTAAAGCATCAATGACTGGTGATTTCCTGAGAGAGAGGCAAGTTTGCAGGTGTTGTGTGGGTCCCTTGCTATGTCAGGAGTCTGACAATGCATCAGAGGCAGCTTCACAGCAGAAGGTTAGAATGCCATAATATAAAGTTGCCGATTCATGTATAAGGAGCTTGCATGCAGCACATCCACAGGCATTGAGAGCCGTTTCCCCTGCAGACTGGTCCTCAAGATGGTTCCAGTCACTATTTTTCGGTTGCCAATTGGACCTTTGGGTGAATGCCACTATCTTGTGGTGACCTCTCATCTTTGTCTGCCTAAGACAGCCTTTTCTATTAGGGCTGCCAGCTGACCCTCCCTTTGTCCCCTCAGACTTGGGCATCCTATGTCTGTGTGCAGACCACCATCCCTCACTGGGTGGTGGACATGGAGACAGCCTGTTGGTTGGCCACCTCCCATAAGATTGCGGAGGTGGGCAGACTGTTCACGTGACCGGGGTCAGGATCCAGAAATGGTCTCGATGCCTGTAAATTTTACAAGTGTAGAAGATTCTGGCCCATGATTTCGTTAGCTGACTTTTCTCATGAATTACTGCTGGAGTCTGGGTTGTGTAGTTCAGTTGTTAGATGGGTCCACAGACAGATGATTGCCAGTGGGTCATGCACAAAGGGTTCTTCTGCCTAGACAGTGCAAAAAATCATGATAATTCTAATGGCCGTTCCTGGGTTCGGCACTGGTTTGTCGGCTCGTCAGTATGGGAGACCATCTCCCTGAACCTCCCCTTTCCCTATTAGCACCCGGAAGCCTATTGCTTCTCGTGTTTGAACTCCTGTCATCCTGCATTTATGCTTACACTCTGATTCCAGCATGTAGTTTTGAATTATTAATAAGAGCAGATTATGCAAGAGGCATATTTCCTTCAGAGGTTAGTCTATTTTCAGTGCACAGTGATCTCCCTTCAAATCTCTCTCCCTCTTGAATTGCTGTCCTGTTTCGTGATGTTAGGTTTCAATAATCCAATAACATTATCTTTCTGATTCATCAATACCCAAGGAAACACATTACTTTTTTCAATCCATACCAGATTGTGCTGTTCTAGATTGTTTCAGTTTCTCTGAAACATCTGACTTCACAGTGAGTTTTTATCCATTCCTCTCTCAGGTGTGTATTCAGTATTTGTTTTGTGACGGCCAATCTTTTAATCTTCTAAGGATGTGCTGTTTGGTTCAATAAAGAAGGTCCAAAGCTGAACATCTTTGAACTAAGCTGTGGCGACAATCAGGGTTCTATAATTGATCTCCGCTCTCCTGCAGTGGAAAGGGGAGCAGGCTGGTGGTGGATAGCTAGGCCTTCCCTTTCTAGACGCTGGTTACCACTCTTCCAGATGTCAGTTGGTGCTCAGCGATAGAACTGTTGCCTGCTTGAAGATTGTCGGGCCCTACTCCGGCAGCTAGAGCACGTAATCTCAGCAACCGCGGAAGGGCAGGGCTGAGGGAGTTGCATTGTAGGAGGTGGCACTTCTGGTGGATGTGACAGATCCCATGACGCTATGCTTCTCAGAAGGAAAGTTCCCCTCAGTATCCTGAGCAATATTTATCTCTCAACTAATATTGCAATAAAATGGTTACCTCTGGTTAATGTGTGGATGTTCAGCTAGAATCATAGAATCCTACAGTACAGGAGGAGGCTGTTCGGCCCATCAAGTCTGCGCTGACCACAATCCCACCCAGCCCCTATTCCCATAACCCCACATATTTATCCTGCTATTCCCCCTGATACCAGGGTCAACTTAACATGGCCAATCAACCTAACCCACATATCTTTGGACTTTGAGAAAAACCAGAGCACCCAGTGAAAACCCACGTAGACACGGGGAGAATGTGTAAACTATACACAGTTTTTCAACCCTAATATTTCATCAACCTCCTTGTCTGGATGTTTGTTTGGGGGTACATCTACCTAAGTGATGGTCACAAACAGTGGTTGTTCCTTTAGTTTCACTGGCTTCATTCAGTCTGACTTGCGTTTCATTTCATGAACATATTTGTAACTTCCTTGCCGAGCATTACTGATCCTCCCCATTCCATCTAATTTCTTCCTGAGTATAACATTCTCACTTCATCACTCACGAAGCTGCTGCTTTCTGCTCGCTCTATTTTACGTGACCCTCGGATGTTTGATTTCTCCGTTTCTATTTCTTGCTGTAATCTTCTCAATTTCTCCTTTCCTGTGCATTATTTGTATATTCCTTGCATCCTTGTTCTTCTTATACTGTGGAGAGGCTGGCGTTGGACTGGGGTAAACACAGTGAGAAGTCTCTCAGCCCCAGGTTAAAGCCCAACAGGTTTATTTGGTAGCACAAGCCACAAGCTTTCAGAGTGTTGCTCCTTTTCAGGTGAGTGGCAGTCTTGTTCACAAACAGGGCATATAAAGACACAAACTCAATTTACAAAATAATGGTTGGAATGCGAGTCTTTACAGGCAATCAAGTCTTAAAGGTACAAACAATGTGCCAGGCTTGTACATAGGACGATTTTGTGATGTGGGAGGCCTCATTCCTTCTCTTGCCAAGCCTGACATCACTTATTCTTAGGGGGTTCCTGATGCCATACTGAACTGTTTTCTTTGCTATTTTCAATGGTGGTCTGCCATTGCCTGATACTGCGCTGCCAGTTTAGTCACTGATACTCCGGCCATTGTGACAGGGAATACTGGGCTACTTGATGATAATCCAATGTGATCATCAATTTGGGGTGGCACAGTGATTACCACTGCTGCCTCACAGCACCAGTGGGCCAGATTCAATTCCAGTCTTTGGTGACTGTCTGTCTGTGTGGAGTTTGCATGTTCTCTGCGTCCATGTTGGGTTCCTCTGGGTGCTCAGTGACCACCCATAGTCCAAATGTGTAGGTTATGTAGATTGGCCATGGTACGTTGTCAGGGGGATTAGCAAGGTAAATGCGTGGGGTTACAGAGCTAGGGCCTGGGTGAGATTGTTGTTGGTGCAAGCTCAATGGGCTGAATGGCCTCTTTCTCCACTGTAGGGATTCTGTGATCTGGTCAGTGTGTGGGAGCTTGCTGTGCTAAAACTGGCTGCTGTGTTTCCAGTGACTGCACTTTAAAAAATATGTATTGAAGCACACCAGAAATTCTGAGGTTGTGAAAGGATCTTTCTTTATCCGCTGTTTGTTAGTATGTGCGTGTGTATTTGGTGAGGGCAAGGTGGACCCAGCTGTGATGGTGAAATAGGTCACATTTTGGTTTATAGATGTGAGGAGGTTGCTTAATCAAGTTCTTGACACCTGTCTAACTGCAGTAAGGGATAACAAGAGGAAATCGGGAAAGCAGAAAGATGTCCAATTTAAAGTAAAACCTTACATGGGGAAATCACAGGTGTTCAAATCGGCTCTCGGCAAAGATTTAATATTTTTAGACTCAGTCTAAGGTCAGATAGTATCACAGGGCTGTAATAAAGACTTGTAGCTACCAAATGTGCTCTGTCACCAAATCAAATAATTGCACTTATATGTTTCACTTCCTGGACCCCATGTTAGTCAATATTGTTCCTGCATCCCTAGGATGAGGGGGCTTCTCTTATGAAGTGAGGTTTGGTCTATAGCCATTGGAGCTTAGAAGAAAGAGAGGTGATTTTTGTTGAAACATGTAAGGCCCTGAAGGGGATTTGTAGAGTAGATACCTGGAGGATATTTCCACTTGTGGGGGAACCTGGAATCAGGAGATACTGTTTAAGAATAAGAAGTCAATCACGAGAGAGAGAGAGAGGAGGAGTATTTTCACTCAGAGCAGCTGGTATGTGGCGTTCTCTTCCCCAAAAAGCAGTGGAGGCTGGATGGTTGAATTGTTTCAAGGTTGAGTTGGACACGTCCTTAATCGACAAGGGGCTCAGTGGTTATGGTGGGGCAGAAGATAAAATGGAATTGAGATACAACCAGATCTTATTGGAAGGCAGAATAGGCCCAATGGGCTGAATGCTCCTATGCCCTATGTTGCTACATCCTATGTTTATTGTTCTCTCTCTCTTCAGGGATTGCTCCCCCCTAAATCTGCTGCAATCATCCCCCTTCTCAGCAAATTAACGCTTCACCCCGTCATCCTTGCAAACTGCCATTCCACCTGTCTTTCCATTCCAAAGTCCTTGCATGTGCTATGGCCTCCCAAATTCATCTCCGTCTTTCCTGGAACCCCATGTTTGAATTCCCGAACTCGAGTCTCCATCCACCCTTAGCATGGTGGCCAAACTGTTCTCTTCAAAGTCACAGGGAATATTACAATGACTGTGACAAAGTTAAATGAACCTTTCTCATTCTTCTTGACTTGTCTGCCGGCTTTGACAAGTTTGACTGCACCATCCTCCTCCAGTGCCCCTTCGTTGTTGTTGGACATCCAAATTCCACCCTCTAAGCTTGTAGTTTACTTGAAACTCTGCTGCTGTGTCCTTACTTGCACCAAGTGCTGTTCACCCATCCCCTCTGTGCTTCCTATATTGGCTCCCAGCTAAGTACTACCTTAGAATCTTGGATTCCTGCAGTGCAGAAGGAGGCCATTTGGCTCATCGAATCTGCACCGACAACAACCCCACCCAGGCCCTATCTCCACATGTTTTCCCTGCTAATCCCTCTAACATACACATCCGGAGACACTAAGGGGCAATTTAGCGTGGCCAGTCAATCTAACCTGCACATCTTTGGAGTTGAATTTATATAACATCTTAAATGTAATAAAATGCATTCTTGAATTCTAAAATTCTTTATTTCAAACCATCCCCATGGTTTCCCTTCCCTATCTTCATAATCTCCTCCAGCCCCACAGCCATCAGGGTTACTGCGCTGGTTTAATTCTGATTTCTTGACAAATCCAGACTTTTAAACACTGCACCATTGGTCGCCGTGGCTTCGGCTGCTTGGCCTGAAGGTTCTGTGGTTCCCTCCTTAAACCAAGCCACCTCTCCACCTCCTTGCCTCCTCCTCGAAACCTACTTCTATGTCCTTTCGATATCTGCACAAATATTTCCTTATGTGACTTAATATTTATTAAGTTCTTATGATGTGCCGCGGGATGTCTTGAGACCAAGTTAATATTTTAAGTGTAATCATTCTTGTAATGTAGGAAATGCAGCAAAAGATTTTCCCTCAGCGAGCTGCCACAAAATTGTTTAAAGTTTATTTATTATTGTCACAAGTAGACTTACGTTAACAGGACAATGAAGTTACTGTGAAGATCCCCCAATCGCCACACTCCGGCACACTCAAATTTGGATGCTCGGTGGGTACACTGAGGGAGAATTTAGCATGACCAGTGCACCTAACCTGCATGCTTTTGGGACTGTGGGAGGAAAGCGGAGCACCCGGAGGAAACCCACGCAGACACAGGGAGAATGTGCAGACACCGCATAGACATTGGCCCAAGCCGGGATTCAAAGCTGGGTCCCTGATGCTGTGAGGCAGCAGTGCTAACCACTGTGCTGCCTCCACACCTAGTTAATTTGTATTTTTAGCGATGTTAGTTAAGGAATAACCATTGGTCGGAAAGATGGGGATATTTCCCTGCTTTTCTTCAAATTAGTGCAGTGGAATCTTTCACATTAGCATCTCACTTGAAGGACTGTTACTGTTGTTGCAGCACTCTGTCAGCACCTCACTGGAAGCCTGGATTTTACATGGGAACTAAGGAGCAGGAGTAGGCCATTTGGCCCTTCGAGCCTGTTCTGTCACTTGTAATTGCAGCCACTGGAGTAGGGTTTGATCCCACATCCTCCTGGCCCAGAAGCGAAGAAAGGAAAGCCCATGAGGAGCATTGGCAATAGTCAGATCAACCGAATAGAAGCAAGAATATTGCAATAACGGGAGGGAATGGTTTGACTTATTTTTCAATTTTGGAAGTAAGCCCAAAGATATTACAGCAGAAACAGTACAGGTTGGCAGCGTATCCGAGAAATTCCTGAGGAGAATTATGGTCGAGTTTCCAAGCATTTGATTGTGATGCCATAGATCAAGAATGTTCTTTATACACAACACTTTCTTAAAGTAAGCTGAATGTCATCAGTTTGTGAATAAAACACACTCCTAAGTTTCGGAGGAATGAAGTTTGGTATTGAAGTACAAATAGGTTCTTTATTGTCTGAGTGTAGCGTGACATTGAGAGAGAGAATGCTATGTAATGGTTTGATATTTGCTGGAAACGCAGAACTAAGTTCTTTATTTACAGCTCAATAGTAATTGAAGTGTTTCCAGTTGTGTGAGTCCTCTGCTTTTCCTCAAGTTTGATTCCTGAATAAAAGCTGCAAAGCCTTCATCCTGAGTAGAACTTCAAAACCTACAGAAATCTGACACACTGATCTGTTATTTCGAGAGCCTTTTTGTAAAAGATGCTTTGCTATCCCGAAGAAACAGCATCTCCTTAAATCCTGGGCTTATTAGTCCATTCAAATTGATCTTGTACAAAAAGGAAATTGTGAAGTTTCCTGAACCAGCACCTGAGAGGCATTCATAAATACTGCATATTCTGGCAAACAAAGTGTTTATAGCAGCTGTTATGTTATTGTGTTTATATGGCACTCGGTACATAAATGTTGCAGTGAAGGATATTATTAAGAGAAGGGTTATCGTAGAATCCCTACAGTACAGAAGGAGGCCTTTTGGCCCATTGAGCCTGTGCCAACCACAATCCCACCCAAGTCCTTTCCCCATAACTCTCATTTACCCTGCTAATCCCCCTGACATTAGGGTCAATTTAGCATGGCCAATCCACCTAACCCGCACATCTTTGGATTGTGGGAGGAAACTGGAGCACCCGGAGGAAACCCACGCAGACACTGCAGAACGTGCAAACTCTACACAGACAGTGACCCGAGGCCGGAATTGAATCCGGGTCCTTGGCGTTGTGAGGCAGCAGTGCTAACCAGTGTGCTACCATGCTGCCCATTGCATGTGTATTTATTAAATGGGTAAGCCATGTTAGTTTGTTTTGAAACTAGGTACCAGAGGTAAAAGGGCAATGGTCTACACTGCACTTAACTAGTTTCTATTATCTGCATCTCGATATACATGTTTAGTTAGAAAATATTTATTTTAAACTCTTGAAATTGTTGGCCTGGAACACAAGAATCACGTATTTCTACTGAGATTTCAGCTGAAATGTTAACTTTTCTGACAGACCTGCTGTACATCTCCCACACAATGTTTTCCTTTTTTTGTCTCTAATTCACAATTCCTTTTGTGTCCTGGGGCACAGGATAAAAGTACATGATTCTTGTGTTCCGGAATCTGACCAACCCATTTCAAGAGTTTAAAATACACACTTCTGCTCAGAAAGTATTTATGTAGAGAGAGATTTAGATAACAGAAACAACAACAATGAGTTGAATTTATGCAGCACCCTTAACAAAACATCCCAAGATCACAGGAGCATCACAAATCAAATTCTGACACTGAGCCAATTAAGGAGACGCAAGATAGATGAATTAAAGCATGTTCAAAGGTAAATTTCAAGGAAACTTTTAAGATTTTAGTGTTTTCACTTTTTAGAAATTCGGCCAGGTTTGTTTATTATCTTCTTGAAAGTGGAACAAATTTTGTGGCTGGTTTCCTTTTATCTTCAGCTGGATCTATGCAGGAGAGATTGTCAAATTTGTATGTAATGTTGGAGGTCTCAGTGTATGATGTTCCACCTCCATCCGGTTCACCTCCTGCCATTCGCTGCCTGATGGTAGTGATTTAAATCCGTTCAAAACCCGTCCACTCAGTGAAAATCATATGCAGTGTGTCCACCTCAGAGCGCATCACCTTCCTACACCCAACTGCAAAACAAACATCCTCTTTGTTGTTTGAGTGATTCTTGACTAGTTGAAGGGGCTTTTCTCTCCCATTGCTAATTATTTTAGAAAAAAAATAAGGAAAGTGCTCCAAGAAAATGACATTTTTGTGCCCTCATCATCTTGTTCTATGTTGCCAAATGCACTGTCCTAACAGTGTGGCAAACGCTGGATCAAATCAGAGCTCTGCTGTCCTGCCACATCCAGTCATGAGTGATGGTGGACAATTAAACAACTAACAGGAGAGGTATTGGGGTTTGATTTGATTTATTATTGTCTCATGTATTGGTATACAATGAAAAGCATTGTTTCTTGCATACCGTACATAGAGAAGAAAGGGAGAGAATGCAGAATGTAGTGTTACAGTCATAGCTAGGGTGTAGAGAAAGATCAACTTAATGCAAGGTAGGTCCATTCAAAAGTCTGACAGCAGCAGGGAAGAAGCTGTTCTTTAGTTGATTGGTATGTGTCCTCAGATTTTTGTATCTTTATCCCGACAGAAGAAGGTGGAAAAGAAAATGCCCAGGGAAATGAGGTCCTTGATTATGCTGGCTGCTTTTCTGAGGATGGGAGGCGGTTTGCGTGTTGGATTGGGCTTTGTTCATGGCAGTTTGTAGTTTCTTACGGTCTTGAACAGAGCAGAAACCATACCAGGCTGTGATACATCCAGCAAAAAAGTGTATCTTTAAAAGTTGGTGGGCTTTCTTCACTATAGCATTGGTGTGGAGGGACCGGGATTAGTTGTTGGTGATCGAGATATCTAGAAACTTGAAGCTCCCAATCATTTCCAGTTTGTTCCCACTGATGCAGACAGGGGCATGTACTCCACTACGCTCCCTAAAGTCGATGACAATCTCCTTTGTTTTGTTGACATCGAGGGAGAGATTATAGTTATCGCACCGGTTCACCAGATTCTCTCTCTCATTCCTGTACTCCTTCTCATCATTGTTTGAGATCTGCCCACGATGGTGTCATCAGCAAACTTGAAAACCGAGTTGGAGGGAATTTGGTCTCACAATCAGAGGAAGAGGCTCCACGAATATCCCCATCCTTGCATCAGTGCAAAAAGACAAGGCTGAAGCATTTGCAACTATCTTCAGTCAGAAGTGCCATGTGGATTAATTTTCTTGGCCTTTTCCCAAGGTCCCCAGCATTACAGATGTCAGTCTTCAGCAAATTTGATTCACTTTACATGATATCAAGAGAGGCTGAAGGCACTGGATACTGCAGAGACTGTGGGCCCTAATGACATCGCGGCAATAGGCTGGCTAAAGACTTGTTCTCTAGAGCAAGCCGTGTCTGTATCTGAGCTGTTCCAGTACAGATACAATGTTTGTATACCTGACAATGTCCAGGTATGCCCTGTCCACAAAAAGCAGGACAAATCCATTCCACCAAGTTACTGACCCATCAACTTTCTTGTAATCATTAGCAAAGTGATGGAAGTTCATTAACAATGCTCTCAAGTACCACTGACATAGCAACAACCTGTTCACTAATGCTCAGTATGGGTAGCACGGTGGTAAGTGGTCAGCACAGCAGCCTCACAGTGCCAGGGACTCATGTTCAATTCCGACCTCAGGTCACTTTCTGTGTGTCGTTGGCACATTCTCCACGTGTCTGCATGGGTTTCCTCTGAGTGCTTCGGTTTCCTCCCAAAGTCCAAAGATGTGTGGATTAGGTTGATTGGCCATGTAAAATTGATCCTAGTATCGAGGAATTAGCAGGGTAAATGTGTAAGGTTATAGGAATCGGGTCTGGGTAGGATTATGGTCGGAGCAGACTCGATGAGCCAAATGGTCTCTTTCTGCACTGTAGGGATTCTATGATTCTGTCAGAACCACTCACCTCCTGGGGAGGGGGTGGACGGTGCAGTTTAGATCAGAGTTGAGGAGGAACGTCTTCACTCAAAGGGTGGTGAATCTCTGGGGTTCTCTGCCCATTGAAGTGGTGGAGGCTACCTCGCTGAATATATTTAAGTCACGGGTAGCTAGGTTTCTGATAGACAAGGGAATTAAGGGTTATGGGGAGAGAGCGGGAAAGTGGTACTGATCCACTTCAGATCAGCCATGATCTTATTGAATGGCGGGACAGGCTCGAAGGGCTAGATGGCCTACTCCTGCCCCTATTTCTTACGTTCTTACAGCTTTGGTCCAAACATGAACAAAGATCTGAACTCAAGAGGTGAGGTGAACATAACTACCTTTCACAGCATGGCACCGTTTAATTGAGTATGGCATTGAGGGGACCTAACAAAATTGAAATAAATAGGCATCGGGAGGAAAGCTCTTCATTGGTTTGAGTTATATAGGAAGATGGTTGTAGTTGTTGGCAGCCATTAATCTGAGCTGATTGGGTTCCTCAGGGTATATCTTTAGCTTCTTCATCAATGAGCTTCCTTCCATCATAAGGCCCAAATAGGGATGTCCACTGATTGTACAATGTTCACCATTCACAACTCCTCTCTGCAGCAAGACCTGAACAACATTCTGGTGTGGACTGAAATGGCAAGTAACATTCATTCCACACAAGTGCTAGGCAATGGTCATCTCCAACAAGGGAAAATCCAACCACCAACCTTTGACAATCAATGGCATTACCAACTCTGAATCCTCCACTATGAACGTCCACGGATTTACTGTTGACCAGAAACTGAACTGGACCTACCATCTAAATACTGTAGCTGTAGTTCAAGAAGATAGCTTACCATCACCTTCTCCGGGAGTGGGCAATAAATGCTGACTTAGCCAATGATGCCCACATTCCATGAAAGAATAAAAAAAATTCCTGTAAACTCCTGAAAGGTTCTTGTAGGTGGGCAGCCTGAGGTGCAGGTGCTGATGCATCTGTTGTTGAGAGACAGGTTTGTAAGTTACACGTCCTGCATATTCCACAGAAACCATGAATCTGTTTTGATGGAAAGATATGAAAAGCTTGTCTCTGCTACTCTGTCCCATTTAGAAGAGGCCACGCTTGATCAACATGGGGAGCTTCTTGCAACGGAAGGAGTTTCCTATTTAATTGTGAGGCTACACACAGGTTCAGGGAACCCCTGGTCTCCCTGGACTAACCGATATAGTCGTTAATTTAATGCGCAGTGAACCTAGCATTAATATTACAGTAGTAAAATACTCTGTCAGGAGTGACTGTAAAGTTGTGATGCACAGTTTATGGCCCTTGTTTACTCTTAAGACCAAGAAGAATTTGACCAGTTCTGAAATGCACTGACCCATGTCACTGTGGACATGTGATTCCGGTTGTCTGCCAGCTAATGTTTATTGCTGATACATTGTAAACAAAGATGTTTGTCTCTGTCTTCTGATTTTAGAAAGATTCCTTTGCAATAATGAAGTTTCCAGTAGGTCCAATAGTGATGCCTTAGAGTTGAATAGGAAGTCAATCAGTATCTTTTCCAAATAGAGATTTTATTTCCACCAGGTTTCTTATTTCCTTCTCTCCCAAGATTGCCAACTCTGGTTGGATGTTCATGTTTATTTGAAAGCTTCTTCAAAAGACCTCCTGTTTCCATGCCAGCTCCCCATTCTCTCTCTCTCTCTCTGTCTCTCCCCGCCCCTGATTAGGCACTGTTCCAATTGTTTCTTGTTGTATTTAGAACTATTATTCCCCTGAAGTAGCCAGACAAAATAACAGAGTGGTTCAAGATAGTTTTGCTAGCTCTGGGTAAAACCATTCAGAGCAGTGAGTGAAAAATTTAGAAATACATAGTCTCAGCTTCGATTACAAGTAATTTGCACATACCAATGGACATATAAGAGTTATCTCTATCCAATCATAGCTCAGGTTACATCATGCATACATAAGGGTGTAATGTTAAATTAAAACTTGTGCATATTATATCATCAAGAAGTAATAGCGATATCTCTGACCAGTGGTATCTGAACCTCCCTTTCCATTGTTCCTTGCTTTAATAGGCAGAGATGAACTGCAGCTGCAGCTGCACATCATTCAATTAGATGGTCCTTGACTTTTATCTGGGCTTACTTTAATCGAAACCTGTCATCTGCATGTAAATGTCCCTATGTGAGTGAGGTTCAGCTTGCAGCTTATGTGATTTTTAAACTTGTGCGATTATTAACCCTTTCGCACCCTCTACCCCTCACTTCCTGATCCGCTTCTAATTTGACTATAACAAATAAATTAAACTATAATACTCTGTGAAACAGAAACTCTAGATTGGAACCTGAGGGAACAAAAATAGACCAAAAAAAAAGTGGATCCCCATTGCCCATTAAATGATCTGGTTCAGATGGATGGAGCGTGTTCGTTCGTGATGACGGGGCCTAAAGTGCTGATCCACAGAAATCTGAGACATCTCAACATAACAGGATGGCTTTAATTGCCACGGCCAGAGTTTCCGTGAAAGGGACGTTGACCTGTAAAAGGTGTTGCATGGTTCCTAGCATCAAATCTCAGCGGACTGTAGCCTTTTCCCTCATGTTATTAATGTCTCAAATTTGGGTTTGTCTTCAACACTCGGTTGAATTTAGCGAAGAATGGGACAGATTCTGTCTCAATGACCCATATCTGAATAAATATCCTGGAACTCACACTCAAAATTGTTGAATCGGGGTTATTGAATCATGCACTATGTCTATGGGAAGATTCTCCAATTCTTCAGGTCTTCCAATGAGGAAATGCTACTACATTCGGCTTTGGGGCTTCCTTTCTCACTAGTGACCGTTGTTTGCAGGTTCGCGTCTGACAATAGCATCTGCTTTGTTCTTTTGAGTAGATTAGCTGCAGGATCAAGGCCTCTTGGGTCAAGATAACACCAAGGCTGAAAAGATTAAGTGAGAAGATGAGACAGATGGAGAAGCTGTGGTTTAATGTGATAACCCCCTTTGGTTTTAATATGGTACAACTACAAGGAAAGGGTAAATGGCAGTCAGAACATAGAACACTACAGCACAAAGCTGCACAGTTTTGAATAAAAGAAAGGATTGCGCAGGAGATGGCGTAACAAGGGTGCAGGGAGGCAGAAGTGGATGTAGTTGTTCATGAAGAACAATACAAAAAAGTTGTATGGAATAATGAACATGGTGTGGGTAAAACTGAGAGACAGAGAATGTAGTAATGAAGAGAATGTTGGGAGATTAGAGTTAAGTGAATAGGTAAAAACTTCAATGGTTGACCCATGGCTAAATGAACACTGGAGCTTCTTTAGATTTAATCCTGGTAATGTTCTTTCATCCAAATCTCAGAAGTCACCCTGTAGGACCTTTCATAGTGAGACTGCCAATCTGTACAGAGTCATGGGCTCTTCCCATTCTTGACCTGAAAGCTACTGAACAGGGAGAAAAGAGAACCTTCCATTTTCATCACTCGGGTGATGATTTGAATCAAACATAAAGTTATAAAAATATGTGGCGGGGTTTTCCAGCCCTTTCCACCAGCAGGATTTTCCAGTCCCATTGCAGGTGACCCGCTATGGTATGTGTCCCTGGCAGCGAGTAACACAAGCAGCCTTTAACTTCATGTGGGAGCGGAAGATGCTACCAGCAACCGATGGCGAGGTGCTTCCGCTCCTGGAAGTCCTGCCACAAGGGAGCCAGAAAATCCCTGCAGTTATTTGTCTGTGTTCTCCAATGGCCCGGCATCTTCTTACTGCAGTGCATGTAGATTAGTAACTGTGTGTCACTTTACATATTATTACCTGCCCTGATAGGTCATTGAGCAGGTGCACTCTCTGTTTCTCAAGCGTTAGATGTCAGATTCGGTTAACAACTGCTTTTGATGTGGCCCCGAGGGTTTTTTATTTCCTTATTCAATATGTTCCATCACAGTACGGTATGTATTTGCTTGGCTCGCGACACCCCGTGTGAATTAGCGTCACGAGGGCACATCTGCCGGGTGGACCAATCGGCCTGGCAGTCTCCATGGAAACTTCATATCGGCTCCAAAAAATCTTTGTGAGCTGAGCAAAGATCGAGCAGAGGTCATGTGAAAACAAAAAGAACTCATAAAATGTTTGAAAGGTGATGCAATAGAGTTGAGAAACCTCCGCAAATAAAGCAGTATCTCTGAGTGTAAGTGAGACCAGACTGAAACTGCAGTAGTTTGCTATTTAACCATGAGGCTGCCAGCAGGTTCAGGGAACCTCTGGTCTGCCTGGGCTAACCCATTTAGTCTATTTTTAATTTCATGCACATTGATACTAGCTTTAATATTACAGGAATAAAATGGCTCTGTTTGGCGTAACTATCGCTGAAATATTAACTGATCCTAAATCATAACTTTACATAAAAATTCAGAAACATTTTATCTGTGCTCAGCCTGTCATTTTTCCTCTACTTATCCTCAGTCAATCCTATTGATTTGTCAGCAAAGCAGCATTGATTACACTTTGAATGTGTAGGTAGCCCTTTGAGACATTCTGAGTCTGTTAAACGGCACTTCATAAATGCAATTTTTCTATTCATCTCTCCTTCCCATTCTTCACTCCCTTACTTCTGTTTTTCTTTGCTGCCTCCTTTCCATCCTTCTCTCCTTCCTTCCCCCTCTCCATCCCAATCATCGAATCCTCCTTCCTTTTTCCTTCATAACTCTATTCTTTCCCTCCCTCCTATCCTGCCATTCATTTTTCCCTTCTTCCCCGTTCCCTCCCTCCCTTTTCTGCTTCTTTCCCCTTCCTCCATTCCTTGACTTTCTCTTTCTTTTTACCTTCCCTCTTTTACCTTTGCTCTTCGCTCTTTCCCCAACCTATTTATTCTAACTGCAATCTACCTACTTACTTTCTTTACATTTTCAATGGTTAAAACCTTTAGCTTGCCAATTTGTTTAAAGTTTATTTAAAGTCTCAATTTCATTTATTATTGTCGCAAGCAGGCTTACATTAACACTGCAGTGAAGTTAGTGTGAGAATCCCTAGTTGCCACACTCTGGCACCTTTTCAGGTACGCTGAAGGAGAATGCACTACGTCTTTCAGATTGTGGGAGGAAACTGGAGCATCTGGAGGAAACACACATCATGGGGAGAATGTGAAAACTCCGCACAAACAGCGAATCAAACCTGGGTCCCTGGCAGTGTGAGGCAGCAGTGCTAACCACTGTGCCACTTCCAGTTCCTTGCAGCTACAGCCATTTTTGGGTATATTTCACTTAAAGGTTTTCATTTGGCTTTATTGGTAATTGGTTGGCACTATGAGCCAAAGTAAGGACCAAGAGAACATCCTGTGATTAGCAGAACACAGTACCATAGTCTGTCCCAAGGATCTATCTGTACCGGGGCCTCAGCTTTCCCCCCAGTATATCAATGAAGTGGATGAAGGTGTAGAGAGTCGTATGTCCAAATTTACAGATGATGGTAAGTTAGGAGGAGCCTTATAGAGGGAAAACAGAAGTTACAAAGAGGCATAGATATATTAAGAGAGGAAAAGAACCATGATAGAAGACCAGTGTGGAAATGTATGAGGTCATCTATTTAGTAGTCGAAGAACCAGGCAAAACCTGGTTCTAGAGCCTGTTCTGACATTCAGTTCAATCATGGACTAAATATATCTCAGCTACATTTACGTGTCTCTGTTCCATATTTCCTTATCTTCACCAAATAAAAATCTTAACAACGTCAGTCCTAAAGATCTAAATTGAACCAGTATCTGCAGTCATTTGTGGAGTAGCTGATTTCCACCATTCTTTGTGTGAAGAAGTGATTCCTGATTTGCCTTGTTCTGAATTTGTCAACTAGAGCATTTATTTTTTGAGTCTATCTTATTGAATCTATTTTGTTATTTTAAAGACCTCAATCAAACCAACTGTACCACCCCCTCTCCCCGCACCAGCCTCAAGCTTCTAAACTCAAGTGAAGGCAAACCCAGTTTATGCAATCTGTCGTCATGTGTTATCCCTTTTCTCTGGGCACCACACTTGGGAAAAGGTGTAAAGACCTTTAGTAAGGGTACAGAGGAGGAGGCTGTCAGGGGTGGGCAACTTCAGTTGTGAGAAGAAGTTGGAAAAGTTAAGGAACAATCTTAAAACAGAGAAAGCTAAGAGATGACCTAATAGAGGTTAGGTTTCAGTAGAGTCAATGGACAGACATTCCATCAACTTTCTGCCATGTGAGTTAATAACCAGAGGTCATGCATTTAAAATACTGGCAGGAGATCTAGAAAGGAGATGACCATGTTTTTTCACTGGATTGTCAGGATCTGGAACTTTCATGGAAGCTGTTTCCTTTAATATTTTCAAAGTGAGGGAGAAGGGTACTTGAGGATGAGGAATTTACGAGGTTATGGACAAAAATGTTTGGGAAAAAGCATGAGTTCATTTGAAAAGCCAGCACTCTGTGCAGTAGTTTTTTATGGTTTTATGAACATTCCGGTGATGTGTATCCTCTCCATGTCCCTTCAAAGGGCAATGTACCTTTGCTGCAATTGATATTTGAAGTTAAATGCAGTTGTACAGATGGGGTTTCACCAAGGTTCTGTGCAACTCAATTATCACGTTGTCAGTTGAGCTCCAGCTCCCCTGGGATAAAGTCCAACATTCCATTAGCCTTTTTGATTACTTTTTGTACCTGAACATCAACTTGGGATCTGAGAAAGATAAATTGGAATTTTTTTTTTAATGGTAAGAGACTGGGGGCTGTGAAGTAGAAAAGGGATTCAGGCATCCAGGTACATAAATCACCAAATGCTAGTGTAAAGGTACAAAAAGAAATGAAAAGAACTAATGGAATATTGGCACCTATCTCAAGTGGGTTGGAATACATAGTGCAGACAGTGATATTTCAATTTTACAGAGCCTTAGCAACAAGTCATTAATAGCTAATCAGCTTTGATCAGCAGTGACTAGTTTTAGCACAGTTATGCTGACCAACTAAAATATCTTAAACACGTGGGTGTTTAATTTAGTTTGGCTGCTATTTTTAGCTCACTGGTTTGTGAGGGAATTAGAATGAGAGAAGGTCAATCAGAGAGAGACCATATCATCTCCCATGTCACCATAGAAACTGGAAGCAGGAGTAGGCCATTCGGCCCTTCAAGTCTGCTCCGCCATTCATTTTGATCATGGCTGATCATCGACTTCAATATCCTGATTTCCCCCCCTCCCTTCCTCCATATCCCTTCATCCCTTTGGCCCCTAGACCTGTATCTAATTTCTTCTTGAAATTACGACAATGTTTTGGCCTCAACTACTTCCTGTGATTAGTGAATTCCACACATTCACCACCCTCTGAGTGAAGAAATTTCTCCTCACCCCAGTTTGAAAAGGTTTACTCCTTATCCTCAAACCATGACCCCTAGCTCTGGACTCCCCCACCATTGGGAGCATTCTTTCTGAATCTACCCTGTCTAATCCGTTAGAATCTGCGTGTTTCTTATGAGATTCTAGGACTTTTGACTTCTATACTCTGGTCAAATTAACAAATATACTCATGACCGATACCAAGATTACAAAAGGTGTTAGCTGTGCAGTAATGCATGCTGCAGTCAACTGAACTCAGGTCTCGCTCCTCTTTCTTCCAATTCCTTCCAACTGAACATTACAATGACATTAAATACTATGTTTAAACACGGCTAAAGGCCATCATTCCTTCATGAACTTCACACTTAGGTTACTAAAGACTTAAAAAGGCTCACTATCTGTCTCAGGGTGTAACATAATCTACCTGATCTAATTGTATCGATATATCCATGAGTTGATTAGAATGACCCGAAGTTGCATCCTTACAAATTTGTTGATATTCTTTTCCTTGTTGTGTTTGCAGATTTTTAATTTTGTTTTAATGATAGACCTGATATAAAACAGAATTAATGTAAATGGATTATATTAATATCTCTTTTTTTTAATTCTTCCGTGGAATGTGAGCACTGCTGGCCAGGCCAGTATTTGTTGCCCATCCTTAGTTGCCCTGAGAAGGTGGTGGTGAGCTGCCTTCTTGAAACCACTGCAGTCCAAGCGGTGTTTGTACACCCAGAGTGCTGTTACAGAGGGAACTCTGTTAGGATTTTGACCCAATAATAGCGAAGAAAATACCATATCTTTCCGAGTCAGAAATGTCTGTGGCTAGGAAGGGCACTTGCATCTGCTACCCTTGTCCTTCTAGATGGTAGAAGTTATGAGCTTGGAAGGTGCTGTTGAAGGAGGCTTGGCAACTTGTCACAGTGCATCTTGTATAAGCTGCACACTGCTGCCACTGATGGAGGAAGTGAATACACTATACTACAGAAAAGATTTTTCCCAAGTAACTACTTGAGGCAAACAAAAATACTTCATGACCCGTTTGAACATTACACCATATTCTTAACAGTGGCCTTGTAGATTCAAGTCCAAACCCATCCCAGCTTTTTCAACAGGGTCCCATCTGCTTGCCAAGTCAGGGAGAGGCTTTTACTATCCTTATGAGAGTCAGTGCACTCAGTCTTCTCTTTGTCCTTGAAATGATTTCCAGCTGCAAGGTCCACTCTTGCAACTCCTTGTTCCAAAAACCCCATCTTTTCCACCCTTTTAAAGACCAGAAAACCGACTATTACGAGCTGTCGCTTCTCGGCATCATCACCCAGAATTACCTCTCTCTCTCTCCCTCCAGGTCTGAGAGTCTGTGTCCAGAAAAAACAGCTGCCTCTCTTTTGTGTCAAGGTATGAAAACTGGCACCTGATTGCAGCCCCGGGCCTCTTTCCCCATGACGACCAAATCATTTGGGCCTATCTCCGGGCAGAGTTCAGTGTGATCTCACCGTCTTTCCTTCCAGGACGTCCCGTTTCACCTTAAATTTAAGAGATGTTTGAAAACATTATCATCTTGTAAAATCCCACATTCGCAGCGCAAGGCACGGGGAGTGAAGGTTTAATGAGCTGTGAAATATATAAAGACCGTCTCAGTCTGGGGTGAAAGATGCAGAAATTTGAAAGGGGGCCGACTTCTCCAGCATAAGTGAGCTAGTTCTGATGAAACATCTTCTCCGCTTGAACCCAGAGCCTTCCCAATGAAAGAGAATGCTACCAACTAAACTAAACTGGCAACAAACAATAAATCAGCTCTGAAATCAATGATGAGATTCGCTGCATTAACGAGTGACAAATTCATTTCAGGGTTTCAGCACACATTCTCTTCCTAGCAGCCGGGCAGCTGTAGAATGTCTGGCTGTTCAGAATTTCATTTTATCTGTGTAATTAATTATACAGAAAATAATTCCAAATTATAAATCCTACCTATTAAATCCTGGATCTCACTTGTGCTAAACGAGCATGTCATGCATTGGTGTGTAATTAATTTGGGAGTTCTTATCTTACAAAGAGTACTGTCGCCCAAAGTTAACACACACACTCTCCTTAAGTATATACAGCGTATATGATTTTAAAGCTACCTCTACAATTTGCAAGTATTGGCTTCAAGCACTTATTTGAAGCATAACGTACGGTGGCACAGTGGTTAGCACTGCTGCCTCACAGCCCCAGGGACCAAGGTTTGATTCCCTCCTTGAGTCACTGTCTGTGCAGAGTCTGCACTTTCTCCCCGTGTCTGCGTGGGTTTCCTCCAGGTACTCTGTTTTCCTCCCATGGTCTGAAAGACGTGCTGGTTTGGTGCATTAGCCGTGCTAAATTCTCCCTCAGTGTACCCGAACAGGCGCCAGAGTGTGGTGACCAGGGGATTTTCACAGTAACTTCGTTGCAGTGTTAATGTAAGCCTACTTGTGACACTAATAAATAAACTTTAAGAACATGAGCATATATCACTGTGGCTGAGACAATGCAGATATGTAGCATATTTTTGGGAGTAGTGGAGCAGTGTGCATGTTGACTGTCTGTTCCTGATTTCCCTTAGAGGGAAAATTGTATCTTTTAAACCGGCAACCTCTACCAGTCGGAAAGGGAAGGGCAGCAGGCACATGGGAACTCCACCATTCCCAAATTCCCCTCCAAGCCATACATTTGGAACAATATTGCTGTTCCTTCACTGTGGCTATGTCAAAATCCTGGTGCACCCTGTCTCACAGCACTGTGGGTCTACTTGCACCATATGGACTAAAGCCGCTCAAGAAAACAACTCACCACCACCTTTGCAAGGGAAATTCGGGATAGGGAACAAATGCTGGACCAGCCAGCAACACCCACATCCTGTGAAAGAATAAAAAATAGAGGTGTAGAGTGGCAGAGTAGTTCGAACTGCTGCCTCATAGTGCCAGGTATCAATTCCGGCCTCAGGTCGCTGTCTGTGTGGAGTTTGCACATTCTCCCCATGTCTGCGTGGGTTTCCTCCGGGTGCTCCGTTTCCTCCCACAATCCAAAGATGTTAGGTTGATTGACCATGCTAAATTGCCCCGAGTGTCAGGGGGACTAGCAGGTTAACTCATGGGAGAGTCTCTGGAATTCTCTGCCCGTTGAAGTGGTGGAGGCTGCCTCGCTCGATATTTTTAAGACGCGGGTTGATAAGTTTTTGATAGGCAAGGGGATTAAGGGTTATGGGGAGAGGGCGGGAATGTGGAACTGAGCCACTTCAGATCAGCCATGATCGTATCGAATGGCGGGACAGGCTCGAGGGCCTAGATGGCCTACTCCTGCTCCTATTTCTTATGTTCTTATGTCACGGGGATAGGGCCTGGATGGGATTGTTATCGGTGCAAGCTCAATGGGCCTAATGGCCTCCTGCTCCACTGTAGAGATTTTATGATCATTTAGTGCACGTTGCTCTGGCTAATTTCTCTGCTATATATTCTCTTGATCCAGAGTAGGTTAGCCTGCACAGGGCAACCGGGTACCACTTATTTGATCCAATCCCAGGTCTCAAATCTTGGTACTCAGTTCAAAACAATGTTTGTCTTTCTCGAATTATATTGTTAAATCTCTGAGATTGCTCATGGTGGCAATGACTTCTGCTGGTGTATCTGGTTTGGCTCCTGAACAAATGGAACATTTACTGTCTTTCTTTTCCTGCTTCAAGCAATGTCACGGAGATTCCTTATTAAGACATGTGAGCAGAAGTGAAGACAAATAATTTAGATGTTTGGACCACAATAAATGGTCAACCGTGGGAGGCAAGTTAGGGAAATGTGGCTTTGACGGGGAATGATTCTTCCTTCCAAAGGAAAAACACAGACAAGGGGACAAAGTCATAAACCAATTAAAATTCCCTAAGAGTCTCCCCAGAAGATCAAAGTGGCGTTTAAAAAGTATTTGGGAAGTTAGGTTGATTGGCCATGCTAAATTGACCCTAATGGCAGGGGGATTAGCAGGGTAAATGCGTGGGGTTACGGGAATAGGGCCTGGGTGGGATTGTGGTCGGTATATACTTGACGGGCCGAATGGTCTCCTTCTGTACTGTAGGGATTCCATGACAAGTGGGTGCCCTTCCACACAGATGTGTCTCAGCCACTACGTAGTACAATCCCTCATTTATAATTCTGGAGTTGGCTTTCTATGGACATTACTCTCCTAGAAAACAAAGGTATAATTGCACTCTACGTATGCAGCATTGGGCAGTCCTAGCTCGATTTAACTTGAAAAGTAAAATACATCACTAAATATGACAATCACCCAAAGATGCCTGGAGTAGCACCACCTTTGTGTTTGATTTGATTTGATTTATTATTGTTGCTGATTATTTCTTGTGCGTGACACGGACGAGGCATACTGTTCATGGAGAAGGAAATGAGAGAGTGCAGAATGCAGTGTTACAGTCATAAATAGGATGTAGAGAAAGATCAGCTGAATGCGAGGTAGGTCCATTCAAAAGTCTGATGGCAGCAGGGAGAAAACAGTCCTTGAGTCAGTTGGTACGTGACCTCAGACTTTTGTATCTGTTCCCCAATGGAAGATGGTGGAAGAGGATATGAGCGGAATGCACGGGGTCTTTTATTTTTTACACCGTCTGCTTTTCCAAAGCAGCAGAAAGTGTAGACAGAGTCGATGGATGGAAGGCTGGTTTCTGTGATGGACTGGGCTTCATTCCTTTGTAATTTATTGTGGATTTGAACAGAGCAGGAGCCATACCAAGCCGTGATACAACCAGAAAGAATGCTTTCTATGGTACATCTGTAAAAGTTGGTGAGAGTTGTAGCTGACGTGAAATTTCCTTAGTCTTCTGAGAAAGTAGAGGCATTGGTGGGCTTTCTTAACTATGATGTGGAGATGCTGGCGTTGGACTGGGGTAAACACAGTAAGAAGTCTCACAACACAGGTTGAAGTCCAACAGGTTTATTTGGTAGCAAAAGCCACTAGCTTTTGGAGCGCTGCTCCTTCATCAGGTGAGTGGGAGTTCAGTGCACAAACAGGGCATATAAAGATACAAACTCAATTTACAAAATAATGATTGGAAAGCGAGTTTTTACAGGTAATCAAGTCAGGTACAGACATTGTGAGTGGAGAGAGCATTAAGCACGGGTTAAAGAGATGTGTATTGTCTCCAGACAGGACAGTTAGTGAATTTTGCAGGCCCAGGCAAGTTGTGGTGGTTACAGATAGCGTGACATGAACCCAAGATCCCGGTTGAGGCCGTCCTCATATGCGCGGAACTTGGCTCTCAGTCTCTGCTCAGCAATTCTGCGTTGTCATGTGTCATGAAGGCTGCCACGCGCTCTGCCTGTCGCTCGCTCGCTCGCCCGCGCTCTGCCTGTCGCTCGCTCGCCCGCGCTCGCCATTCTAATTCTGGTTCTCTCCTTTCCCACTCTGTCTTTTGCTCTGTCTCCTGAACCTGGACAACTGTACAAGGGCTGAACCCCTATCCTGTGTTGTGTGTTGAACCTTTTGGGTCAGGCTCCTGCTCCAGGATCTGGGGCCTTGCTGCCCACAGCTTCAATCTCCAGTGATGATGGTTGCAAATCAGAAAAAACAGGCCCTAAAGAATAAATCATGTTAAAGCAAAATGATGTTAAGTGGGATGATGTAAAGTGGGCACTTGCTGTAGCTAAGCATAATTAATAGACACCTTCCTTTATGCATACTTTTCCTGCTGCTGTGTCTCACCTGAAATGCTAACCACGTTCTGCACTAAGTGTACAACTCACGACCTTCTCAATTAAAGATAAATGGGTGGCCATTGAGTATTTCAGTCTTATTGTCTTGATGCTTCTCTGATCCCCAGGCTCAGAGTCTCCCCACTACTGGCCTACCATTCTTCCTGTTTGTGACTGTTATGCAGTGATTTCAATCATTTCCACCATATGTCCGAATCGTGCAGGTTATGATCCCCTGAGTCACTCCAGTGATTTTAGTACACGCCCGAACTTGTAGAATTTATTTAATTTGCTGAAGTGTTTTTTTTTTAGCTCACGCTCCAGTTCTTGATTTTGGAATCTTCCTCTTCCCTCATCACGAACAAGTAGTAGGGAACCAAGATCTGTTGTGAGATTTTATCAATAGCTGATCTGACAGCAACTTGGCTTGCACTGACTCCAGTTTTACTGCTAGTGATGTTCACTCGCTTCTCTTGGAAAGCAGTGTGAAACAGAGGAAGTATTTGCAGGATAATTAATATTCTGACAGGCTGTGACATGAAAACTCCTTTCGTAACCCTAACTGTCTCTATCCCAGCTGTTGGGTTGGTTAGTCCGATACAGTGGAGATAAGAGGACACTCTTGGGAGCGTTTGCAATCCCTATCATTGCTTCTGGCATGGACAAAACTTGTAGCAACATAGTAAAGTTTTTAATGCTAGCAAACAGTAGACTGTGCTGTTGGGCTTTTGATGGCATGATAAACCTCTCTGCCCTTTGGTGAACACTGCGTGAAGCTCATTAAACCCATGTGAATGGCAACAGTGAAGGCTCTAAATGTGAGGTTGAGACAGCGATATTGGTACATATAACTGTAATAAATTTTGGTCGCTCCGCCAATGGCAGCTACACCTTCAGCTACCTGGGCCCTCAACCCTGAAATTCCCCCCCTAAAAACTGTCTGGCTAATTACCTCCCTCTCCACTTTTAGGACCCTCCTTAAAAACCTACCTTTTTCGCCAAAGTTTTAATCACCTGTCCTCATATGTAACTAGGTGCTAAATTTTGTTTGACAATGCTGCTGTGAAGCATCTTGGGACATTTTTATGACATTAATGGTGCTTTATAAATGCAAATTGTTCTGTTGATTTTGATATAAAACAGGATGCTGATTTGCTGTTGGTTTGTTTCACCCCACTGGCTAACACCGATTTTCATTCTCAATTGCTTCGACTCTCTATTGGCCAATTTCCATTCTCCAAACTCTCAGCTTTTCCTGCTGCTGTGTCCCACCTGAAATGCTAACCAAGTTCTGCACTAAGTGTACAACTCACGACCTTTTCAATTCAAGGTAAATGGGTGGCCATTGAGTATTTCAGTCTTATTGTCTTGATGCTTCTCTGATCCCCAGGCTCAGAGTCTCCCCACTACTGGCCTACCATTCTTCCTGTTAGTGACTGCTATGCTTGTAATCACTGCAGTGATTTCAATCATTTCCACCATATGTCCGGATCTTGCAGGTTATGATCTCTTGAGTCACTCCCATGACTTTAGCACACTCCCGGACTTTTAGAATTTATTTAATTTGCTCTGTGGGCCAATTTCCATTCTCTGAAACTCCCCAGCCATAATTCCAGCAGCAGTTGGCTGGAAGGGCTGCAATCTGAACACGCCGGGTGCTGACCTTGCTTTAAGGTTTCCGGAAGCCCTTCAGGGAAAGATTCTCTCCACTCTAATTCCTAGATAGTAATTGGCATGAAAGGAAGTGGTGGGGGCTGGGGATGGGGCACTTCATCTGGTATTTCTTGTGCCCTTGGTCCTCAGCAGGAGCTGGTCGGTACGGGTAGGTCTGGGCAGGTCACGTGTACATATTTTGCAAGGAGCGAAAGCTGGATCACCAGCCTAGCTTTTCGATGAACAAAAAGTGTTTGGAGGGCAGAGAATGGAATGTAGTTAACCGAGAATTAGCGTAATTGTGGATTAAGTTGCTCTTGGCAGTAGGGTGAAACAGATTGGCAGTGTCCTGTTCAACATTAAAATCAACACCAACAATTTGTATTTATTAACATTGTAAAAATGTCCCTAGTTGCTTCACAGGAGCATCTGTGTCCTCATTCCTGCCCTTGGTAACATTTTCCAGATCAGCTGTAGTTTGAATATGAGGCCCTGGTCAAAAAGAAAGAGGCGTATGACATGCTTAGGCAGCTGGGATCAAGTGGATTCCTTGAAGAGTATAGAGGGTGTTGGAGTAGAGTTAAAAGAGAAATCAGGAAGGTAAAAAGGAGACACGAGATTGGATTCTCTTTCGCCACTTCTGCCAAAACAAAGAATTTCAACAAATATACAAAGGGCAAAAGAGTAACTAGGGAAAGAATAGGGCCTTTTAAGGGTCAACAAAGTTATCTGTGTGCAGATCCACAAGAGATGAGTGAGATCCTAAATGAGTATTTCTGTTCAGTATTTACTATTGAGAAAGGCATGGATGTTAGGGAATTTGGGGAAATAAATAGTGCATATTGCAGAGAAAGAGTGTTGGAAGTCTTGAAGGGAATCAAGGTAGGTAAATCCCCAGGACCTGATGTATTGTGTCCCAGGACGTTGAAGGAGGCTAGGGAGGAAATTGCAGGTCCCCTAGCCAAGATATTTGTAATCATTGATAACCACAGGTGAGGTGTTTGAAGATTGGAGGGTGGCAATTGTGCCTTTGTTTAAGAAGAGCTACAGGCCAGTGAGCCTAACATCTGTAGTGGGTAAGTTTTTTGAAGTTATCTCGAGAGACAGGATCTGCAGGCATTTAGCAATGCAAGGACTGATTAGGGAGAGTCAGCACAGCTTTGAGAGTGGAAGACCATGTCTCATGAATTTTGAGTTTTTTTGAAGGGGTAATCAATAAGATAGATGAGAACAGTGCATGGACTGTAGCAAGGCCTTTGACAAGGTACTGCATGGTAGGTTGTTGCATAAGGTTAAATTTCATGGGACCTAGGGCGAGGTAGCCAATTGGATACAAAATTGGCTTAATGACAGAAGACAGAGGTTAGTTGGAGAGGGTTGTTTTTCAAACTTGAGGCTTGTGACCAGCAGTGTGCCTCAGGGATCAGTGCTGGTTCCACTGTTACTTGTCATTTATATTAATGATTTGGATGGGAGGCATGGTTAGTAAATTTACAGATGACACCAAGATTGGTGGCATAGTGGACAGTGAAAAAGATTACCTGGGATTGCAACGGGATCTTGATCAATTGTGAATTGTGCCTTGTAGATGGTGGGCAGGTTTTCGAGGGTCAGGAGGTGAATTACTTGCCACAGGATTCCAAACCTCCGACCTGCCCTGGTAACCATGATACTTTTATGGCTAGTCTGGTTCAGTTTCTGGTCAACGGTAACGCCAGGACATTGATAGTGGGAGATTCAGTAATGGTTAATCCATTGAATTTAGGAATAGAAGAAAGCGATTGGACCCCTATGGGTTCTGTCTTTGAGAGTTCTACCGCCAGACAGCCCTGTCATTTGAAGTCACGGTGGACTCAAAAAAAAAGTTAACTGTTTCTCTCTCCCGACGCTTTAGTTTATTAGTTTATTTATTAGTGTCACAAGTAGGCTTATATTAATGCTGCAATGCAGTTACTGTGAAAATTCCCTAGTCGCCATCCTCTGGTGCCTGTTTGGGTATACTGAGGAAGAATTTAGCATGGCCAATGCACCTAACCAGTGCATCTTTCTGACTCTGGGAAGAAACCAGAGCACCTGGAGGAAATCCATGTAGGCACGGGGAGAAAATGCAAACTCCAGACAGACAGTGACCCAAGACGGAAATCGAACCCAGGTCCAAGGTGCTGTGAGGCAGCTGTGCTAGCCACTGTGCTGCCAGACCTGCTGAATTTTTTTCAGCATTTCCTCTTTTCTTATTTGAGCATTGGATAGAATTGTTTGTTGCCTACAGATGCAATAATGCAAGCTGGCCATGATAATTCTAAGCATTCAGATACAGGTGCCATCTTCCCATATCCCTTCAAAATGACTTCCTTGTGGCTTAGTGATGGGGGAGGGTGGTATAATTATTAGGCTACTCTCCATGAGCATGTTTGCATTCAGGTTACTATTTTGGGAATATCTAGCTTTTTTTTGACATGTATGTGCTTTAAAATATTTTATTTTGGAATTTGTAAGCATTCTAATTGGGGGTGTTTGTTCTGGGCTGCTCTACTTTTAAATATGTGTAGGCTTTAGGATGTTTTGTGAAGAGTGTCTTAAGTCTTGAGGCTCTACCTTTGGGAGTGTGTAAGCCTTGGGACCTTCCTTTTCCCATTCTGCCCCACCCTCTTCAATATAAGGACATTGGAATATCCCTGATAGTGCTCCTTAACTCAGTACATACTGGGATTAAACCTGTTCTGTACTGTTCAATTCCAAAGAAACATAGTAGCTGGCTTTTTGTTCCTCCAATCTCTTTAATTTAGTCCTTTTCATCTTAAAGGTAAAATCACACATTTCCTGCCTTGCTGCCTCACCTCTGCTAAATGTATCTATGAAGCTGAGGTTGAGAAACCATAACCACATGGTGCTGCCCATCGAGCTCCATTTTATAGTTCATTTTAATTGGATTTGATGTACTTCAAATCCAGGTTTCGTTGTTAATTTTCTACATTAGCTGTGATGGAAGCATCACGGAGCAGCATGGTTAAGGCTAAGCCGCCAACAATCAGACACTTGTCATAGCTGAGCGGTTCTGTCGATCACGGCAATTTAATGCCAAACCCGAGTAAGGCACAAGTTTATTTACCCAGGGATTTATCTGCCGCCTTCAGTGACAGTTTGACTAGAGCTGAATAATTAAACTTCTTTTGCAGAGTAATCACCATCTGCCACTTCCCATCTAGCAGCATCTGAACTTTTTGACAACCTTGGAAAGTAAACATTTTCTTCTCCTGTTCCTCTTTGAATAAGCACCTGCAGTCAATAGCTGACATATTGCGAAACTGCTACAAACCTGCGCAGTTAAACCTTTGTATTCTGCAGTCTGTTGTTTGCTGTTTGTAATTCTGCAATATCATAGAATGTGAATCGGCCATTCAAGCCAATCCAGCCTATTCCTAGACCAGATCTTGTGTAATCTACTTGCCCTGTGGACTCCAACACCACCAAAATGATCGCAGCGAGCAATTACCTGCTCGGTGATCCTGCAAGATGGCTTTGATGTCCTTTATTTCAGCATCAAGCTTGCACACTGAGCAAATAGCTTGGCCCTACTTATGTGGTTGCCAACAGGGCAATCTTATTGCACATGGATCTGTGGGAATCCCAAGGTGTGTCTTGACCAGTGAAGGTGGCTTTCGGTAGATAGTAGTGGAGAAGTAGAGAACCTCCTGGCAGATTTTTCAACTAGCCTGTGGAGGAAAGGGAGCTCACTTGACCACTCCATTTCAAAGTTGAATTTGGGCGCAGGACGGGGCCCTTTGAGGTGTGCAAGGAAGTTCTGACAGGTAGCCAGGATGCAAATAAAGCAAAATCTACATTTTGGTAATATGCAAAGGTTGCCGTTTCATCATGGACATAACACCATTGTGTGCAAGTCCCATATTGTCTTTGAAAAGTGAAGAAATCCTTCACTGTGTATGTGGCAAAACTGGCATCCAAACTCCTTTGGTCCCAAGAAATGCCCAGTTCACCTCAGATTACTCTGGAAGGCTGAAGCATCTCAAAGATTTTAGTAACAGGTGAAGCTTGACAACGTGACAGATCCAAAGACTTTATCCTGGTTCCAAAGCGATACCTGACCTTTCCCAAAGGAGCATCTGACCTCTTTCAGTATTTGATCTGTCCCAAAGGGGTACCTCACCTCTCCAAACAATTCCAACATATTTAGACCTTTCCCTCAAATGTTTAAAGCCCAAAAGTCTGGGTGATCAAAACTGCTTCTGTTAGAAGGCAGCTGTACTTTTAAACCATATGCGCATTAGCAGCTTTGTGCCCCAGTTCTCCTCAGTGAAAATGGGGACAAGTTCAGGGACAGGGCTTCCAGATTGCAAGCATTTTTGCAAAGGCACAGAACCCTTACACAGAGCAAAAATGTGGGCTTTTGTTTCTCTCAGTCCAGAAATCACAAGCAGAGGTCACCTGACTTTCAGGAAACTATTTTGAGAAAATACAAGTTCCCATTATTCAAAGTTGCTTCCTTTTTAGACCTACAGAGTCCACGACTTACATACAAGACATGGTCATCTCGGCCGTAATGTAGCTGGAGCAACACACACACACACACATATATATTTATGCAGAGGCACTGAAAAGAAGGACTCATTCAGATAGTGCTTTTCACAACCTCAGAACATCACAAAGCACTTTACTGCCAGTGAAGCTCTTTTAAAGTGTTCTCGTCGTTGTAATATAGAAATCATTGTAGCCTGCAAATAGCAAGCTGCTGAAACAAGCAGTATGATAATCCAGATAAACTATTTTTGGTTGTGTCTGGTTGAAGGATAGATATTGGCCTGGAAAATTGGCAGAACTCCACTCTTGTTCTTTGAAATAGTGCCATGGGATCTTTTAAACCCAATTGTGAAGGCAGCTTGGGCTTTGGCTTAACATTTTTAGGATTAGGAAGATAAAGAGCTGAAGTAGCTAACAAAATGATGGATTAAGGTTACTGGGTGGAATAGTCTCTTCCAGTTCTTGTATTCAAAATATGATTATATCAACTGTACAGTTGTTCATCCAGAAAGAACTCAAGTGTAGACAATAAAAATATAACAAAACTTACTACAACTTATAAATCAAAGAAAAGGTTTACGAAAGAAACTTCATTATTCCAAACTTGAGGCCTCACCCTGGGTGATTCCAAGCAATTCAACAATTCCCAACAGGTTCTTATTTACTCAGAGTCAGCTGATCATGACATCATTCTGTCATTAGTTACATGGTTTAATGGGTCAAGTTTATAGCTTGTTACCAAAGGTCACATTACAACAGATATAATGTTATCACTGGTTATATTCTAACAACAGATACTATAGTGGTCATGCTGTCTATGGTTCAGTTGGTAGCATTCTCATTTCTGAGTCAGTCGTTCAAGCCCCACCCTACAAACATGGGCACAAAATCTAGGTTGACACTCCCAATGCAATAACGAGGGAGTGCTACAATTTCAGAAGTGCTTTCTGGATGAGGCGTTAAACATATTCTCCATCTACACTCTCAAGTGGATGTAAAACATCAGATGACGTTATTAAAGGAGGTGCAACTGAGTTTTCCAGTGCCTTGACATACCTTTAACAATGAGCCAACATGCTACGAATAATATTACTATCTAGTCATTATCTCATTATTGTTTGTGGGAGCTTGCTGTGTGCCTGTTGGCCATCAGATTTCTTGCATTGTAACAGTAACTGTACTTCAAAAGTATTTCATTGACTGTCAAAGGTTTAGGACATCCTAAAGTTGTGAAGAGCACGATATAAATGCGAGTTCTTGGCTTCCTTCGCTCAACTTGATGAAAAATAAATATATCTGTTTGATGCAGCAGCAGCACCTTACAAGCTGCAATCTCTGCCACATCTCATTGAACCTCGTGCCGAGCATTCATTCTCTGCTGCGCACAAGCTTTTAAAGGAGATGTGAAAAGCGTACTGACAATGTTAATAGCATTATCTAATTGCTGCTCATAAATACATATTTGGTTGTTAAATTACTACAACCAGTTAATTTAATAAATTAATGTAGTGTTTCTTCAAAGTGCTTTTCATTATTTACACAGTGCATTGTATGAACTATCAATTTTTCTTTCACACTCAGTAATGTTTTTTGACATTTGTCTAGTATTTTCCGATGGGTCCTTAGATCTGCATCAGTGTTGTCAGAAGGTCATTCGAAATTATTTTCACTCGTTCATGGAATGTGGGCATCATCAGCAATGATTACATTTATTGCCCACCTCTAGCTGCTATTGTGGAAGTGGGCGCGGCATCACTTTCTTGATTGCAACTGAGTTGCTCCCTTGGCCATTTCTGTGGGAAGATAAACCACTTGCTCCCAGCCATGTTGAAGCAATATCCCTGGAGACTTACCAGGTCTGTAAAATCTTGATGTCTGTGTCGATGTGCGCAATCTTCTTGGGGATCCTCTCCACTTGGATCCGGCAGTTTGCGGTGTCGATAGTAGTCGTGATGTTACATATCGACACAGACATCAAGTTTTTACACATATGCAAGAAAGCACCTGGTGTTGTCAGACTTCTTACTGAACTTACCAGGTCACAGTGGGTTTTGTTGTTAAACAGATCCACCAGTTCATTGAATGTTATTGAGCAAGGGGCATCCAGATAGGTCAGACTTCTTATCACACTGAAATTTGGGCCACTCATACTGTTAACAATTATCACTTATTGCTTTTCATCTCCTTCAATGTTGTTAGCATTGGAACAGGTAACACATGCGCTCAGTGTATTGGACCCCGTCTTCCCCAGTGATGTCACGGGGCTCCAGTTCCCCGAAAAGAGGGATAATGCCTTCTTCTTACCGGAGAAATTCTTGACATTTGGAGGTGGAATGGTGGAGGAAAAAATTGAAGTTTTTTTCCTCTCTCATTCAGCCACACACCAGCTTCCTGTCACCAAGATAAAGGCCACTCTTGTGGCTTACAGTTGGGTAGTCTTCCCCTCGGTACCTACAACTCTGGTCCGGGTAAAATTATAGGCTTCAATATCTCCACTGGCTTGCTTCCCATTGAGCGAGTCATCCTTTGTGCAGTAAGGCAGCTCATACTCTCCATGGCCTTCGTGTTGTAATAACATAGTCAAACATGATTTCTCTTTCACTAAACCATGTTGACTCTGCCTGATTGCATTGAGAGTTTTTAAGTGCTCTGTTATAATTTCCTTAATATTGGTTTCCAGCAATTTCCCTGTGATAGATGTTAAACTAATTTGATGATTTCTAGCTAGCTTTCTCCAGTACTCTCATTTCTCCCTCCTTATTTTCCTGAGCCACCCTTTCCTTTTTTTAATATCCTGCCCAATCTTCTAACTTGCCACTAATCTCTGTAATTTTATGCTTGTTTTCTTTCAATTTAATAATATCTGAAACTTCCTTAGTGAGCCATGGATGGTACGTTGTGCATCAATATTTGCAGGTAGTCCCTGTAAATGTCAGAATTTGATTTGATTTATTATTGTCACATATATGAACATACAGTGAAAAGTATTGTTTCTTGCGCGCTATACAGACAAAGCATTCCGTTCATAGAAAAGGAAAGGAGAGGGAGCAGTGTTACAGTCATAGCTAAGGTGTAGAGAAAGATCAATTTAATGCAAGGTAGGCCCATTCAAAAGTCTGACAGCAGCAGGAAAGAAGCTGTTTTTGAGTCAGCTGGCATGTGAGCTCTGACTTTTGTATCTTTTTCCGAAGGAAGAAGGTGGAGAGAGTGTCCAGAGTGCGTGGGGTCCTTAATTATGGCTGCTTTGCCAAGACAGCGGGAAGTGTAGACAGAGTCGAGGGATGGAAGGCTGATTTGCGTGATGGATTGGGCTACATTCACAGCCATTGCAGGGAGTCCTGATAGTGTGTCAGTATTTGCAGGGGGCCCCGGCAGTGTGACAGTATTTGCAGGGCTCCGGGTGATGTGTCAGTATTTATAGGGAACTGGGTTAGTAATTTTTAAAGTGTACCCTCAGAATAAACCTTGTTCTAATAGGACTGTAAAGAGACCCATTCTTCTGTAAACCATCAGGCAACTGTAGCACTGCATCAATCTGTCTGATATTGACTGGGAAAGGATGGGGGGCCGGTGGTTAGGGGGCAGGAGTGTTGGTGGGGAAAGATTTTACAAAATAGTGTTTTGAATTTTATCCAGAATTTTATCTCTATAGAGAGTTGTGAAAAGTATAGAGTTTGCTCCACTCTTTCTGAACCCTAAAAATGGTGTTTACCAGGAGTGAGATTAGAGCATCCTCCAAATATTTAATTGACTCTCTGAACTGCTCTGGTTTGTAGCACATTTACTGAAGTGAGATTGGAACACTGTGTACTGTACCATGAATTTGTCAGCTTTAATAAGCCTGGTTTTTATGAGGATTCTGCATGAGCAATCACACAATAATCTTATTCCAGAGTATAATACCAAAGCATCTCATACTCCCTGAAAAGTTTATGACAGAAGCGTTTTCTGCTAACTCTTTCTGGGCTCAATCAGCCAGCTGGGGTAGAGTTGTGTGGACTGTCAGAATCGTTGGCTGTTTCATAGGTCTCATCTCAGGAACCTGTTTTACGTTTAATTCTTTTGAAGTTTATTTATTCGTGTCCCCTGAGTCACCACGCTCCTGTTGGGGTACACTGAGAGAGAATTTAGTGTGCCAGTGCTCCAAACCAGCAATGTCTTTCAGACTGTGGGAGGAAACCGAAGCACCGGGAGGAAACCCACACAGACACGGGGAGAACGTGCAGACTCCACACATACAGTGACCCAAGCCAGCAATCAAACCCAGATCCCTGGTGCAGTGAGGCAGCAGTGCTAACCACTCTGCCATCCTGGGTTTTAATACCGAAATGAGGCCAAAGTTAGACTGACTGCCCTGGGCACTGATGGGTAAAACTTATTTGACCTCCCCTCACCTGATCACCATCCGTTGATCGCCTTAAGAAATGCATGTGTAACCGCCAGTTTAGGAAGTCAACAACTTATTTATGTAGCACCTTTTAATGTAATGAAACGTCCCAAAGTCCTCTGCAGAAGTGTCCCAAAAATAAGTGTGACACTGGGCCACATAAGGAGATATTGTATTGGATTTTCACCAACAAGGCTATGAATAGATGGATAAGAATGGAACAATGTGAGAGTAGTCCCACCCATCTGGTAAGAATGTACAAACTAGGTACAGCAGGGGGGTGGTTGGAGGGGAGATGATTGGGTTATTGGGGCATAGGGTAGGGGTGGGGGGGTGAGAGGGAGGTCCGGAGGTGTCCGGCCCTTGAGGGGAGAGTGGCCCCAGTCAGAAGGGGATTTCTCATGGAGGGGGTGGGTGGAGGTCGTAAAACCCAGACCCTTGACAAATCCACAGGGGAACCAGCTGTGTGAAAATTGTGACACACCAACAAATTCAAACTCATTCTGGGAATATGTGCATCATCACTACAGCACCAATATAATTGCCCAAGCCTAAATGCCCTGATTTAAGAACATGAGAAATAGGAGCAGGAGTAGGCCATCTAGCCCTTCAAGCCTGCCCCGCCGTTCAATAAGATCATGGCTGATCTGAAGTGGATCAGTTCCACTTTCCCGCTTTCTCCCCATAACCCTTAATTCCCTTGTCTGTCAAAAACCTATCTACCCGTGACTTAAATATATTTAGCGAGGTAGCCTCTATCACTTCAACGGGCAGAGAATTCCAGAGATTCACCACCCTTTGAGTGAAGTTCCTCCTCAACTCTGTTCTAAACTGCACCCCCCTTATCTTGAGGCTGTGCCCTCTAGTCCTGCTATCCTTTCTGAGCGGGAAGAATCTCTCTACCTCTACCCTATCCATCCCTTTCATTATCTTATACGTCTCAATAAGATCCCCCCTCATCCTTCTAAACTCCAACGAGTACAGCCCCAGTCTATTTAGTCTCTCTTTATAGTCCAACCCCCTCATCTCCGGTATCAGCCTAATGAACCTCCTCTGCACTCCCTCCAAGGCCAAAATATCCTTGCGCAAGTGCAGTGACCAAAACTGCAAACAGTACTCCAGCTGCAGCCTCACCAGTGCCCTGTACAGTTGCAGCAAGACCTCCCTGCTTTTATATTATATCCCCCTCGCTATAAAGGCCAACATTCCATTCGCCTTCTTGACCACCTGCTGCACCTGCAGACTGGGTTTTGGCAACTCATGCACAAGGACCCCCAGATCTCTCTGCGCCGTAGCATGCTGCAGCTTTTCGCCCTTAAAATAGTAATCCCTCCTACTATTATTTCTGCCAAAGTGGATAACCTCACACTTGCTAACATTGTACTCCATCTGCCAGGTCCTCGCCCACTCGCTCAGCCTATCCAGATCCCTCTGCAGACTTTCCACACCCTCCGCACAATTTGCTTTTCCACTCATCTTTGTGTCGTCAGCAAATTTTGTTACCCTACACTCAGCCCCCTCCTCCAGATCATCTATATAAATGGTAAATAGCTGAGGCCCCAGCACAAGTGTTTGATACAAGTGGCTGCCTTGCTGGATTTCAGAGAGTAGTTAAGAATGAACCATATTGGTGTCAGACTTGAATGTCATTTAGGATAGACAGGATAAGAACAAGTTTTTGATCCTGACAAAACGTTGATGAGCAAGCTTAGATCTTCTTACAATCCAGCTGCTTTGTGGTCATTTTATCTGAGGAACCAGCCAACAGTCTAGGCCAGCGATCCAACCTGATGTATTGCAGTCTTTTTATTTTCCTCCTTTAGCGACTTACTTTCTCTCCCTCTGAGGAATAGAAATTTTAGTCAAAACACATTGTTAATAGCTGGCTAACTTTAGTGACTCCAAGAATTAGAGTGGCTGTTTTGAGCATTTGTGCAGAAGGTACATGTCAAGTACTGTGCTACTCATTCTGAATAACAGCTTTGATTGGGTGTGAACTGTACTTCAGTGCAAATATGTTTCATGGAATCAGCCCGGCTTTGTTGAGTTTATGGAGGTTCACATATGCAATACCTCATGTTTATAACACTTATAGAGGATTTCAGTCATAATAATGGAATTTTAAGGCCTTCCAAAATGCAGACTTCATGCTTGACGCCCAGCGCATCATTTGCTCAGACTGGAGCCTTGGAGGCTCACAAGAAACATTTTTTTTTTCGTTTCCTCTGGTTGAGAATTCCAGGCTTCTCTTGCAGACGGGAGCATTTTATGGGCAGGCTTTACTACCCATGCTCAATTCATTTGAAGTGATTAGAACGTAATGGGCCCTGAACGTAAAGGGTCTTTATAAGACCCTTGTCAGATCCCACTTGGAGTACTGTGCACAGTTCTGGTCGCCTCCCTACAGGAAGGATGTGGAAGCTATTGAGAAGATGCAGAGGAGATTTACAAGGATGTTGCCTGGATTGGGAGGCATGCCTTATGAGGATAGGTTGAGGGAGCTAGGTCTCTTCTCCCTGGAGAGACGAAGGTTGAAAGGCGACCTGATAGAGGTTTATAAAATGTTGAGAGGTATAGATAGGGTGGATTCTCGGAGGCTGTTTCCCAGGGCTGAAATGGTCGCTACAAGAGTACACAGGTTTAAGGTGCTGGGGAGCAGGTACAGAGGAGATGTCAGGGGTAAGATTTTCACTGAGGGTGGTGAGTGAGTGGAATCGGCTGCCGTCGGTGGTGGTAGAGGCGAACTCACTGGGGTCTTTTAAAAGTCTTCTGGATGAGTATATGGGATTTAATGGGATTGGGAGTTACAGATAGCTCTATGGCCTGGTAGGTATGGATATGATCGGTGCAACTTGTGGGCCAAAGGGCCTGTTTGTGCTGTAGTGTTCTACGTCCTATGTAATAAATCGGAGCAGGAGTCAGCTGTTCGGTCCCTTGAAACTACTCTGCCATTCAATGGCGGACCTTCTACCCCAATTCCACTTTCTCACCCTCCTCTCCTTCTATCCCTTGACTCTTGTGGATCCCCCACAGTTGTGCCAGGCTGTTGATTTGTGGTATGTGTCCTTGAGTGACCTTTCTTGGTTTTGGAAAGCAACAGAATAAATGCTTCACCCAGCTGTGGTAAAGGTATAAACTGCTGAAAAGCAACTAAACAGAAGCCGCGAAGCAGAATTAATCCTTGTGCTCCGCTTAACAATCAGTAGTAAGAACGTGGCCGATTTTGGCCTATCCTTGCATTGTATCGCAACTGCTTTGTGTGTTGACTTGACCACAGTGAAACATCCCATGGAGTTCCACAGGCGTGTTATCAAAACTTTGAGGGAACATTTGTCTCACGTGACTGAAAGCTTGGGCCAATAGGTGAATTTTAAGTGGCGTTTTGAAGGAGGAGAGAGATGCGGAGAGGTTTATGGAGGGAATCCCAGAGCCTAGGGTGTCGGTAGCTGAAGGGGCAGCTGCTAACATTGCAGCAATGGGAATCCAGAATGCCTCTTAGTTGGGGGAGGGCAGAGAGATTGTGCACAGTTACACGGAACGTCATGATAGTGGAAGAATTTGAAAGCAGATGCACATGTTTGTTGGCTTAGTCACTTTGGATTCAAGTCATTTATTTTGTGCTGGTCTGCAGTATAAATTGAGCAGGATTGAGAACATTGAATGTCCCTATATGTTGTTGACCATGCATTAAATTCTCTGTCCCATTTAATCCTCTTTCTAGAGGTTTCAGACAATTTAATTTTTAGAACTAACTGATGCAAGTAAATTTAAATATGTGCCCGTTATACTAAACAAAACTAGGAAGTAAAGAAGCAGAACAGACAGGATGCTTGCCTCTGAATTAAGTCACCTGACTTGTCCATGACCTTCCTGAGCAGACTCTCTGGCTGGAATTTTAGCGGCACGCCCGGCCCAGGTACATAACATCGTGCTCAAGGTCGATGGAGACTGCCATTCTGCGAGCCTCACTCACCCCGATTTTGGGGTGGTGTGCCAGTAAAATCAGGGCCTGTGTGTGTGTTGGTGTCAATGGGAATTAGGCCTTTTTTTTTTGAGTGCCTGTAGCTGTGAAGCCCTTCCAGGGACCGCAACACCAATTCCATCAGACACCCTTGCTAAAACATGCTTTGTTAAAACAGGAGGCACGGTAGCACAGTGGTTAGCACTGCTGCTTCACAGCTCCAGGGTCCTGGGTTCGATTCCCGGCTCGGGTCGCTGACTGTGTGGAGTTTGCACGTTCACCTCGTGTCTGCGTGGGTTTCCTCCAGGTGCTCAGGTTTCCTCCTACAGTCCAAAGATGTGCGGGTTAGGTTGATTGGCCACGCTAAGAAGTTGCCCCTTAGTGTCCAGGGATGTGTAGGTTAGAGGGGATTAGTGGGTATGATATGGGGGTAGAGCCCTGGGTGGGATTGTGTTCGGTGCAGACTCGATGGGCCGAAGGGCCTCTTTTTCTGCACTGTAGGGTTCTATGATTCTTTGTGAGACTTGGCCAGACTGAATCCCAATTGTTTTTATAATTGGCTACACAATCTGCGCTGGCTCATGTCCTGGCATGACTCCCACCATTACTCTTGATTGACCAAGCCAACCCTTCATGATGTCTTACCTCCAGAAACAAATTGCATCTGGAAGGTAGACTAGAACTGTCAAGATAGGGGAGGGACAGCCAAGTTAAATCATGTCCGCTGAGGTGTTTAATCTCCCTCCGCCAAGTTATTGATGGTGATCTTGGAGAGAGGAGTTAGCTGTCACTATCTTACTGTCTGTTAAAGTGATCAGCCTCAGACAGCGCTCATTACAGTTATAAATGAAGTCTTAAGCCCTTACCACCTGTAAAACCTCCCGATTTATTTTCGGCTGACGCGCTTTATTTGTAATGTGTGCTCACTATTTCACTTGTGTTCCAGCTGGCCCTGGCTGGGTTTGGCTCCCTGCCTACTGTCCTGACCAAAAAACAAATACCTTCTTCAAATGTACGAGTCAGCTGCAGCAGAATAGGAAGAGCCTTAAACTGGTGGAAGCGGCACAGGAAAAGGATGTACAAACAAGATGGAAAAATAGAATTAGGTATGGGGTGGCTCAGTGGTTAGCACTGCTGCCTCACAGCGCTAGGGACCAGGGTTTGATTGCAGCCTAGGGTCACTGTGTGTGTGTGTGGAGTTTGCATGTTTTCTCCGTGTCTGTGGGTTTCCTCCGGGTGCTCTGGTTTCCCCCCTCAGTACAAAGATGTGCGGGTTAAGTGGATGAGCCACGCTCAATTGCCCCCAAGTGTCAAGGGGACTAGAAGGGTAAATACATGGGGTTATGGAGCCTTAATAGAACATAGAACATTCCAGCGCAGTACAGGCCCTTCGGCCCTTGATGTTGTGCCGACCAGTGGAACCAATCTAATGACCCTCTAACCTAAACTATCCCAATGTTATCCATATGCCTATCCACTGACCATTTGAACGCCCTTAAAGTTGGCGAGTCCACAACTGCTGCAGGCAGGGCATTCCACACCCTTACTACCCTCTGAGTAAAGAACCTACCTCTGACATCCGTCCTATAATTACCACCCCTTAATTTAAAGCCATGTCCCCTCGTGTTAGCCATCACCATCCGAGGAAAAAGGCTCTCACTGTCCACCCTATCCAATCCTCTGATCATCTGGTGGGGTTGTTTTCAGTGCAGGTTTGATGGGCTGAATGGCCTCCTCCTGCACTGTAGGGATTCTATTCCATGATCATGTTAGATCAGTGTGAGTGCATGAAGATCTTGGGCTGAATTTTTAACTTCCTGAAGCAGCATGGGGGAGTGGTGGGGTTATCCACTCGCGAGCAACAAGCAGCCTTATAGTTGGAGGCAAGATTGGGATTTTCCAGTTGACTTCCAGGTGCCCACAGGCTGCAGGACACAGAGCAGCTACCTGGAAGCGATCTCCTGGTGGCAGACAGGGGTTCCATTCCGCTGCTTCAGATGGGCAGGCCTTCCCTGCCTTTCCTGGGTTAAGCAACAGCCTTGGGCTGCCCCGGGACAGGCTTCCCTCCCCTCACAATGGTGGCCTGACTCCAAAAGGTCTTGTTTTAGATTTTAAAAAGAGGGTGCCTCAATTTTGAGCTGCCCTCTGCCATACCTGTCATGGTGTCCTGCTGCCGCTGATGCTTCCTGCTGCTGCCACCCAGGCCCTAGAGGTTCATGGTGGGAGATATAGGAAGGACGCCTGAGGTAGATTCTTCACTGAGGGAGTGGTTGGGATGTGGAATACACTGCCTGCTGTGATGGTGGAGTCGGACACTTTAGGAACTTTCAACCAGTTATTGGATAGGCACGTGGAGCACATCAGAATGATAGGGGGTGGGATGGCTTGATCTTGGTTTCAGACGAAGCTCTGCACAACATTGAGGGCCAAAGGGCCTGTACTGTGCTGTACTGCTCTTATGTTCTATCCCTGTAATCCCACATATTTACCCCAGCTAGTCCCCCTAACACTAAGGCTCAATTTAGCATAGCCAATCAACCTTACCTACACATCTTTGGACTATGGGAGGAAACCGGAGCACCCGGAGGAAGACCACGCAGACACAAGGAGAATTTGCAAGCTCCACACAGACAGTGACCCAACCCGGGAATCGAACCTGGGTCCCTGGCACTGTGAGGCCGCAGCGCTAATCACTGTGCCCCCATGTTGCTCGAGGGAACATATGGATAACAATATACGGCAATGCAGGGAGGAAAGCATGTGCTAGGAAATAGCATGGTTTATTCACTCTCATGCTCATACGTGGCAATAGCTTTCTTCAAAATCTCCCCTATTCTCCGAGGCACGCAATAAGAGGCTCAGAAAGGAGGGACACAAAATGGTTCTTATTTCATAATGACTGAAATGAAATTGCCTTGTGCTTATCCCAAAGCATCTCATGTGTCTCGTAATGCAGTGTGTTCCATGTTAAGGAACTCTTGTAAAAGATTGAAGAATTTCTTATAAAAATCGTGATCTGCCGCTTGGCAAATCTCAGCTGATGCTCCAAAGCCTGAGCCTCAGCAGCACCCTGTGCCACGCCGTTTAACACAGGCTTCCACCGGCACTTACTATTTCTCTCAATCTCAAGCTCCCCTGCTTAGACTCAGACACTGGATAGAAAAGAAAAGCTGTGAATCTGAAATAAAAGCTGAAAACACTGAGAATGCACAGCAGGACCATCCACTTTTTAAAAGAGCAAAAACAAGTTAGCGTTTCAGACAATGACCTGCTTTGTACTGTGATTGATCCAAACTCAACTACCAGGAAGAAGTTGCCATGTGTAAGGAGATTGCAGATAGTGTTAAATCAGTGAAAGACTAATCTGTCCGTGCGTGCAATGGACAGATTAATCAGTTAGATACTCATAATTATTTCAGCTGCTCAGAATGGAGAGCAAAGTTTTATAATCTGAAACAAAACGAGAAAAACGTCAGGAGGTCAGGCAACGTCTGTGGAGAGAGAAACAGAGTTAATGGGTGGAATTTAACCGGCACATCCCACCTGAGGTTCATACAATCCCACCCAAGGTCAACGGGGATGCTGTTTTCCGAGCCTCGGGGCTGACGTGCCAGTAAAATTCTGGCCAATGTTTCTCATTGATGACCTTTCTCTTAACCAATGTTGTAACTTCCCTCTGGATTACCATTCCTGACGTGCCCCTGATTCTCAACTCATGTTCCAATTTGGACCCTTAATGTCCTGTTGAGTGTAGGTTAGAGGGATTAGTGGGTAAATATGTAGGGATATGGAGGTAGGGCCTGGGTGGGATTGTGGTCAATGCAGACTCAATGGGCCAAATGGCCTCTTTCTGCACTGTTAGAGATTCTATGATTCATACTCACCAGCAGACATACTCCCTTCCATCTTCTTCCATCAGGAAAAAGATACAAAAGTCTAAAGTCACTTACCAACAGACTCAAGAACAGCTTCTTCCCTGCTGCCATCAGACTTTTGAATGGAACTTCCATATATGAAGTTAATCTTTCTCTATACCCTAGCTATGACTGTAACATCACATTACGCACCCTCCTTTCTTTCGCCCTGTGTACTCTGTGAACAGGAGATAGTGCACAAGAAACAATACTTTTCGTTGTATGCCAATACATGCATCAATAATAAATCAAATCCAATCAGTTCCCGTCTTCTCCAGTCATTCAGACTGTTGGCAGTAACTAACTGAAAGCTTGTGGCTTGTGCTGTCAAATAAACCTGTTGGACTTTAACCTGGTGTTGTGAGACTTCCTACAGCAGTAGCCAGTGACAGGCTCCACGGAAAATATTGGGAAATATTTTTTCTTCAGTATATAATCTAAGTAGTTCAAATGGGAAAAAAAACTGAGGAGCAGTTAATTGATTGTTAACCATTTTGGAAACCATTGAATTTTATCAGAGAGAGCAGGGACCTTGGCCCATTGTGACTGTGCTCACAGAGATATCGTACAGTACAGAAGAGGTCCAATTCTTATAGCTTAAACATTTTTCTATTTGTTCCCTCATTCTCCCAATAATGAGGTTGCCCTTCTTGGAAATGCAAACTGTATTCTTTGTGTTACTAGGTTTGAATGGCAAGCCCTTGATTAGCCAAAAGCCTGTGGCCTTTTCCTGTGCGTGCGCGTTGTGTAGTTGAGTTGGTTCAATGACAGACTTCCTTTTATATCCCATTATTTGACAAACCCAGGGTCGCCACCTCTGGTTGAACTTATTCCTGGAGGTTTCATCATGAGGCCTGCTTCTGGACAGCGTTGCCTCCAATGTTTACTCAGAGTTCAAGGATGATTTAGCAGAATGCACCAACCCTTTAAGTTTCCTTCACGTGGCTGTGTGTGGGTGGATTTCCTCCGGGTGCTCCAGTTTCCTCCCACAGTCCGAAAGACGTGCTGGTTCAGTGAATTGGCCGTGCTAAATTCACCCTCAGTGTACCCGAACAGGCCCCAGAGTGTGGTGACTTGGGGATTTTCCCAGTAACTTCATTGTAGCGTCAATGTAATTCTACTTGTGGCACTATTAAAAATATTGCAGAGGAGAATTTAAGTTTGATGTTGCCTCATTGTTACCTTGCAGGGGAAATTAAGGGTGTGTCTGTGTTCCTGCTTCATCTCGTGCACCTGGACAGGTATAGGCCCCAAACCTGAGATTCAGGTTATTCCAGGTCAGAGAAGGCCTAATATGTGTGACTCTGGTCGATTCTGCTTGGCCCAGGCCTCAAGACTGCGGCTGATTCAGTTCCACATCAGTGCAGAGGACAGACTTTGCGTGATCATAGAGTCATGGCGTTATTTATAAATTGGATGTTAGAATTATATTTCAATTCACTAACCTCCTTCAGAGCTAACTGGCACAACTAATGTGTGAACTATGATTCAATTCTCAGCAAATTAGCAATTCCAAACTGCACCAGTGATGATGCTGCACACTCAGAAATCCATGCTGAAAAGGGTGAAACACAAGTTCACAAAAGAGTTGCAAAATCATTGATAAATACTTCTTTAAACATTCTAGGAAATGCAGCAGTAGTCTATCTGAGTGCACACTCAGATAAACTACTGGTGGGGAGGAAAATGCCAACTTGTCCATGAAGTTTGCTTTTTACTCGTGATACCTGGAGAATCTGCCCATCTCCACCCTCACGCTCACCCCCACAGCCATCTAATCTCCTGGGACAGCTAAAAGGACAGAGAAAGAGACCAGGGACAGCTGTGGGTTAAAAAAAACTCTGCAAAATCCCACCTCCTGGACCCTCTTTCTGCAGGCAATCAAGTCCGGACGAGGTGCTCACTCGGGCTAAGTATTATCCATTAAGACACTTGCCTTCAAGATGATGCTGCCTGTGTCCCAGCCAGGAATCGGCCCGTCCAGGAATCATCCCAGCTCCTTCTCAAAGGCAATCCGCATCCACCGCATCAGCTGCCAATATATCCCAGAGTCTCATTAATCTCTGGGGAAAGGAAAACCACTTAACCTATGCAGCTGACTTTGAAATTATAGTGCATCATTATGTATGTTTTTTTTATAACAAATAATTTGATGCCGAAAGCATTTTTAAAACAATGTCGAGTTGTTCGGTCGGTTTGCCTTTCTGGGAGATTCACACAAAACAGCTCTGCTAATCTTGTAGCCATCAAATGTTTATAATAACCAGCAAATTAACTGAACTGATTTGTGCACATATTTTGACAATTATGACGTCACGCTAAGATAAGCCCAGAATGCCAATGAGTCGTCAGCAACTCAAAGCAGGATGCCAGTGTGAATCAATGCTTCAAACTCAAAGCAGACCAGAGGCAATTCGCTCCTAGTTCAGTGGCCAGAGTGTGAATGTGCTGTCATAAGTATTAAATCTGTTCCTTATCAAATAACAGAAATCTCATCTTGAGACAGAATTCTTTTATGAAGTGCAGTCATTGTTGTTGCGTGGGAGTATGTAACAATCACTGTACACCAGGGTGTTGCACCAAAAGCAGACTAGACGAGTGACGAGTTGCTCAGTTTTATTTTGATAATTTGAGGGAGAAGAGTGGGAGGAATTGTTCTTTCAGGAGTGTCTCAGAATCTTTAGAATCAGTCAGCAGGATCTGTGTTGAAGATTACAGCTGAATGATAGCAGCTTAATGAGTTAAATTTTATTATAATTGCCCAATGAATGCAATGCTAGTATACTGAACTCTTGATGTGAAGCTTGAACAGGGATTGGCCTGGAAACCCCAGGAATTAAACCTTACTCTCCAGGACAATGCTGTGAGCAGAACCCAGGAGAAAAATCATTGGGAACATTTAAAGTAATTTTTTTTTCTCGTTTTCTTTGGACACATTTGAAAAAAATTATTGGGATGGAGGGAAGATTGTTTGACTAATAGTAAAGCTTGGGAAGTGAAGGGTGGAATTTAATGCCTTCTCTCTAAGTGAGTTTGGTGGTGGAGGGGCATGTATTTGGATGGGAGGATGTTGCTTTCTCACCTCTGCCCTGCTGCCAATTGAGGTGCCCAAGTGGGTAATTAATGCCCACATCCTACAGCAGCTGGATTAACTTGTTGGCGGGTGGGGGGTTCACCATACAAGAAGCCCAAAAAGCAAATTCTGTCGGGATTGCTTGTGGGGTTCCACGTGGGATTCCTCTATCAAAGGCACTCAGTTGCCCCACTGGAAGGGGGTGGTGCCATTGAGAGTCGCCCCTTTTGCCCTTGCTGCTGGTACGCGATAGCCTCTCCCTCGTGGCACCCCCCCTCCTGCCATTGCTCACCTCAGGCCTGGACTCCTCTGTGATCCTAAGCTGAGGGTGGGTGTATTCCTGGTGGTGCTGCCCAACAATGCAAAGAGCCTTCAGCCCTCGTCGGGTGAGGGGGAGTTTTCTTCCTCTGCGTCAATGATCCCTGTAGGCCTGCCACTGCCCAGTTAAATGCTTTTAATCTGGACAGACCTTCTTGAATGTAGGCAAGGTGGCTTTCTAGCTCGCAGGTGCTCCCAATGCCTATGTTAAACACTGCCTGAAATGTCTAATATTTTCCGATTGATGTGGGGAAGCAGTGCACTCTGTGGATGAATGAGGTGGGCGGCCAGTGGCAGAGATTTTGTGCTGAAACCTTCAGGAATAGATTCAAATGGCATTGGCATCCCGAGGCTTGAGCACAAGCCCCTCACTCACAGGCAAGAGTGGAGCCAACTGAGCCAAACTAACATAGACCCACCTCAGCATTGAGCTTCGAAAGATAATTAGACAGGAAAGCAGTGGCGTCTAATCTTGTCTTGGAATGGACCTAAAAAAAACATTCTGGTGAAATTTTCATTATCAAGATTCTCCTTAACTAATGATAAAGCACGAGTTAAAACAGTGATGGACTACAATTTTACAATAAAATTCAATTTATTGCAAAATCCCTCACTTCTCCCGATCTTCTATTCCTGCCACAGGCTTTGTGTTTTTTTGTTAAACTAATCTCTACATCCTGATTCACACTGTTTGCCCATTTAACCTCCTAGGGCTGAGAGGTGTCCTGTACTGCGCACTTTGATCTTTTACCATGGTTACTCTGCTAGCCTGAATCTTTTCCCTTCCCTCCTTCCAGCATTGCTGAATAATTTTGTACTTCAACAATACAGTCGAACATTTTTAAATTAAGCCGTTGTCCCGGCCCTGTGTGTTTTCTTTGCGAGAGGTTTGTGACACATCGCTGGAATTAAAAGATTAACAATGAAGTTTAATACCAGCAGTGAGCTAAGAGGAACACTCTGTTGTTCCTCTTTGACCTGTAGATTTTAAACGTGGACAGTATATTGCAGATAGTGCACGACGGATAAGTTGAATTCCAACTCTGAAAGAAGAGTCAGACTCGAAACTGTCTCTCTCCCCATAAATGCTGCCAGACTTCAGGCTGTTTTCAGCATTTCCTGTTTTTATTTCAGATTTCCAGCATCTGTAGTATTTGACCTTTTATTAAGTTGAATTCCCTCTTGTTTTCTATCTCAATTCCACCTTTCTTCCTTCCACGCAAAGTTGCCTTTTAGAATGGGTTAGTTGCTCTTCTGCTTGTTCCCTGGATGAATGCAAGGCTGGAAAGGTTGAATTTATTGCCTGTTTGTCATTATCCTGAGGTGATAGGCTTTCTCCTTGATCTGCTGCAGTCCCATGATGGTATTGGGTAGAAATGGCCTCACAGGCTGCTGTTGCACATAATTCGGAAACGGCGGTTGACCCTCACTTTTGGGACCACTCCTTGCGTATTTCGAGAACTTCTCCTCGCCTCTCCTCACTGAGATTTGATCCCTGTCCTCTGGTATCTTGTTCAGCTTCACTGTGACCTTAGACAGTGAGGGTCTCAGCCAGGTTTTGGCCAAGCTTCAGATGCAAGGCCTGTCCGATCCGCCTTTTCCCCAACACCTACAGTCATCAGAGGGCAACCAGGAGCTGGACGTTTAAAGCAGATTCTGCAGTGCTGTGCTGCAGGATGCCATGCTACCCCAGCACCACGATCTTGACCCTGAGCCATTTTTGGATCGGTCATTTCGGGATCAATTTGGCTGCCCTTCAGCAAGCGGAGGGGGAGAACAAAGAGAGGGTAAATAGGGCCAATGGGTTCCAACCCGTTCTGATGGTTTCCAGTTGGCAAAGCAGGCAAGAGACATTGGCTCAAGCCACTGCCAGGCAGCTGTGGAGGACTCGTGCCAGGATGTGGGGGCTGAGTTCCATTTTGCGAGGAACACCACCCACGAGCCATGGCCACTGGGACACAACTGTGGTCACATGGCCAAGCACCTCTAATCAATTTGAACTCTAAATAATTAATTACTTCTAGACGGTGCAGTGAAGTTGAGGGGTTGCCTGTCTCTCGTCATCACTAATGGAGCTGCCGATGTGTCAATGTACCAACTGGCCCTCCAGCCTCAGTAATCGGTCCATTGTCCTTAATCGAATGACTTGCCTGCTCCTTGCCATTAATTGGCCTGGCTATTTAAAAATCCAGCTGCAACAGGGTAAGGTCAGGATCTGGAACTGGTCTTAATTCTTAATTGTAGGTGCTGTCCCTAGACTAAAAATCCAGCCCAAGGAGTGAGAACTCAGCCTGATTATAATGTTCCTTAACCCAGCTGACCATAGACACCAGCTGTGGGTAGAAGAAAGTTATCCCTGACCAGGCATCAAAACATGACACTACCTGGTCATATTGATCATATTTCCTATCTTTCAAGCAAGAAAACAGGGTGATTATGGAAATATTAACCTAGAGTATTCAGCCAGTGAGAAGTCCTATTTGAATTAATAAATTTGTTTTTTGAGAGGAACTTCTTCACTCAAAGGGTGGTGAATCTCTGGAATTCTCTGCCCGTTGAAGTGGTGGAGGCAACCTCGTTGAATATATTTGAGTCACGGGTAGATAGATTTCTGATAGACAAGCGAATTAAGGGTTATGGGGAGAAAGCGAGAAAGTGGAACTGATCCACTTCAGATCAGCCATGATCTTATTGAATGGTGGGGCAGGCTCGAAGGGCTAGATGGCCTACTCCTGCTCCTATTTCTTGTGTTCTTATGAGATGCAACAGCGACGTGCAATTGTATAGCGCCAGTAGTGTCCCGAAAAGATAAAATAAATTGAGTCCATTCCGAATAAGGACACATTAGAGAAATAGCCTGGTCAAAGAGGTAGGTTTCAAGGAACAACTGAAAGGAGAGAAGGAAGGAGCAATTCGGGGACAATTTGAGTTTAGAATCTAGACAGCTGAAGGGATGGCTTTACTGAGGGTAAGAAAGGAATGAATGAGGGCTTCAGCAACTGGTGGACTGAGACAGGCAAAAATTGAGAGTTGGCAGTAGGGGGTCTTGCTAATGGAATTCACATGGGGTTGGAAGGTGAGCTGGGAGTCAACCACCTGGGACATGAGGTTGTTCGCAGTGCGGTACAATCCGAGACAGTGCTGAGGGAGGGAAATGGTGTTGATGGCTGGAATTTTCCAGTCGTTTACCCCCTACCATGGCTGCAAGTGAGGACGGAGAATTTAGTGCTCAGCCAAATCTCTGTTCACTGCAGCGGGACCAGAGATTCCCGCCGGCGAGAAGAGCTGGAAAATTTCCCCCTGATGACTACAGAATGGAGATCGTGAAGAAAGGCAGAGGCTTTGATTTACCCGAAGTTTAATTGGAGGAAGTTTCTCCCTGAGTAGGATTTAGATGCTGGACAAGCAACATGGTGTCACAGGAGCAGTGAAGGAGGCAAGAGACCTGCAAAATTCAAAATCTTTTCTTAGTCTGAAGTGACAGCTACAGTCGGTCTGAAAAGTACTGACAAGCCTTGAGACGTAGTTAAAATTGACAGACTACAGGTGGATGCAGTGGCCCAGTCTCACCCCCTTGTCTTTACGTTTTTACCTTTTCTTCCCTTGCTGCAGGTCGTGATCCGCGGAGAGCGTGGAGCAGCTGACACGCAGGAACTGATACAGTGCGTCAACACACACTTTGTACACAACAAGGTAGGATATGGTTGTGTGACTGTGCAGAAAGGATTCAGTAGCTGGGGATATCAATACAAAAAAAAAGAGTGGAGCCTATTACAGAAAAACCCAGCTGCCTGAAAATCTCTCATTATCTGCCCCAGACAGTGCAAGGTTAAAGTGATTGTTTCTCAGTAATGATTGGCAGTCCTGAATTCGGGATGAGCGATCTTGTGAAATACGCTAGGAATACCAGTGGAGATCACATTTCCTTCTCGAGGAATAATTGGCATCCAGTGTGAAATCTAAACCTGCTTAGTACAAGTATGTGTATTTGTCGAAGATGCTTTGTGGTTACTTGAAATGGTAGAATGTTTTGGAAAATGCCGCACTTATGCATAAGTGTGTTCCTGTGGAAACTCGTGCTATAGCTTATCCAAGCACACAGTCCAGTCTTGCATATTTTGATTTTTAAACATCATACCTGAGAGATACAGATATAACTCTCCAAGTATTAACTCCCTTAGACTGCGTCACCCAAGCTATTGGACTTGTGATAATGCCACAGCCATTGATGTATTGTGTCCCATTTGGGCACCACACTTCAGGAAGGATATCAAAATTGGTGAAGGTGCAGAATGTCTGTAATTTCTTGGGTGCTTTGTAAGACTCTGCTGCCACTAACCTGAGCCCCGGTTTAGCATTATCTGCACATTTGACCAGCTTATCTTGTGTTTTGCAATGCATGATATGAAAGTAGATCAAACCGTATGGAGACTCACCCAGGCCACCATCACCCCCTTAACTAAGGCCCACTACTTTGTCTCTTTTTGCCAGTTCTGCATCCACTTTGAAGTTTGACCCCAGGGCAAAAAAAGCATTCGAAATGTAGAAGTAAAATATTGCAGATGCTGGAAATCTGAAATAAAACGGGAAAACTTTGGAAATACTCAGCAGGTCAGGCAGCATCTGTGGAGGGAAAAGCAGAGTTAAAGTTTGAAGTCACTGACTTTTCATACAAATTGAACGCTTTACCTTGTGTTACAGTATTTCATATAGTTTTTTATTAAAGGCTTTCTGGGAGTCTTAGAACGCTTATCCCAAGGCTGTGGCATGTCTACTTGGGATATCGCTGGCTTTGAAGAAGTATCAAAATCATTCCTTCTGAAACTGTGCTGACTGCTAATTATTAGGGTATTAATTTCTGTAATTTAGCTGTTAATGATATATGGCAAATGTCTGCAGCTATCCATGTTTGTTCTGTACTGTATCCATAGACAAGATCTCAGATAAGCCTCAAGTTGGAATACTGTGTCCACCCAGTAAGGAAAAGCATTTTGGAGCAGTATTCTTTCTTTTCCAGTTTATAGTGCAGACTGGGGTTGGGCCAGCCTATCTGGGAAAGAAATCACAAGCAGTCTAGCTGCCGGGTGCAGTTTATAAGGCGGTGGGCTGTTTATAAGGAGTTGGGCTGTTTATAAGGCCTTCCTCAGGGCCGTGGGACTTCCATCTGAGTTAAAATAAAAACAAAAAAGTGCTCCAGCCCTCACCCTCACTCTCTGACTGCCTCTTGCACACACACTTCCAAGGAAGCCACGCACACAGCCTAATGGTCCTTGATCCCTCAATGCCTCCACCCCCCCATCCTTATTCTTTGGAAACAGCTGCATCCCAGAGAAAACATTGCTTGGATGATAGTTCTGACTCACTGACCTCAGTGGCCATTTTCACAAGTTTGTTTTACAAAAGGCTAAGTGGTTTCAAGGGCTTTTTGGGAGGGAGGAAAGAGGGAGAGAATGGGAAGAAAAGTACTGTAATCTAGGGTGGTTAGTGTGCAGGGGTGTGCTGAATGAATTAAAGAGAAAAACAAAACATTAGCTTCTTGAGACATTTGTTAAAACAGAGTCTGCCTTTTCTGAAGTTAGCTCAGTTTTAGGATGTTTGAAGCTATCAAAATTGAGAAATATAGAGAACAATGTCTCAGATCCTTTTTGATATCAGGATATTTAAGGTAAGTGATTTTTGTTAATCTCAGATATCTAAGCGCTGCAGATTGGAGCAATTGATGTCAGTTAGGCTACTTGCAATGTTGAAGGATAACTAAATGATTGTCTTTGAGTACAGTTGATTACAAACGATGTCAACATTTTCTGGTAAGGTCAGTGACTCCCTTGTAATGACCTTCAGGAATATGTGGATTTGTCCTGACATGTTGGTTTTGAGTGCTTAAGACGTCGCTCGGAAAGCCGTGCAAATGGTACCTGTGTCATGATACGCTGACTTGGAGTGTTCGATGATGAGCAATGTGTAAACATCAAAGCAGTTGAACTCGCCACTCTGAGCTATTGCTGAATTCATATTTTATGTACCTTACGGTCTCCACCAAGGCCACTAGAAGGTCCAAATGAATCAGCATGGATGTACGACAAGGTTCACAGCATTGGAGGAGGATTCCACACTGAACATGAGACAAAGGCACGAGAACCTAAGAAATCTTGGGTTCCTGCACCTTAGAATGTGTTGCCCTGTGGAACTGTCAGTGGATAATCTCCTCGGTATTCTGAAAGCATTGTGCACACTACGGGATAACAGATAACAGCAGAACCAGATGTACGTTCACTTGTTTTCTAATGGGCAATTAGTTTATAATGTGCTATGTGAACTGGATGTGACCTGTTCTAATGTTCTGTGTGATCACAGATCCACAGGAACTGACACAAGTTTGTCTGTCATTGAATCAATATTGGTCTATCTGTACACAAAACACAGAACACTGGCATACAGGCGCAACAGGCAACCAGGAAGGCTAATGGAACGTTGGCCCTTATTTCAAGGTGGTTGGAATGTGAGAGTAGGGAAGTCTTCCTGCAACTGTACAAGCTACTGGTGAGACCACATCTAAAGTACTGTGAGCAGTTTTGGGCCCCTTGTTCAAAGAAGGATATTATTTCATTGGAGTCAGTTCAGAGAAGATTCACTAGGATGATCTCCAGTATGGAGGGATTGTTTTATGAGGAAAGGTTAAACAGGTTGGCACTCAACACATTGGAATCCAGAAGACAGATGTGATTTCATTGAAACATATAGGATTCTTCAGGGTCTTGACAGGGTTAATGCTGAGAGGATGTTCTTCCTCAGGACCAGAGGACATAGTCTCACAATAAAGATGCACCAATTTAAAACTGAGATGAAGAGGGATTTTCTGTCTGAGTGTTGAGTCCTTGGAACTCCATATCACAACCACAGAAACTTGTGGGGGCAGAGTGCTTGTGCATATTTAAGGCTGAAATAGATTTTTGGTCAGTTAGCGAATCAAGGGTTATGGGGAAAGAGCAGGAAAGTGCGGGTGGCTCGGTAGCACAGTGATTAGCACTGCTGCTTCACAGCTCCAGGGACCTGAGTTCGATCCCCGGCTTGGGTCACTGTCTGTGTGGAGTTTGCACATTCTCCTCGTGTCTGCATGGGGTTCCTCTGGGTGCACCGGTTTCTTCCCACAGTCCAAAGATAGAACGTAGAACATTACAGCACAGTACAGGTCCTTTGGCCTTCGATGTTGCGCCGACCAGTGGAACCAATCTAATGACCCTCTAACCTAAACTATTCCAATGTTATCCATATGCCTATCCACTGACCACTTGAATGCCCTTAAAATTGGCGAGTCCATAACTGCTGCAGGCAGGGCATTCCATGCCCTTACTATCCTCTGAGTAAAGAACCTACCTCTGACATCTGTCCTATAATTACCACCCCTTAATTTAAAGCTATGTCCCCTCGTGCTAGGCATCACCATCAGAGGTAAAAGGCTCTCACTGTCCACCCTGTCCAATTCTTTGGTCATCTTGTATGCCTCAATTAGGTCACCTCGTAACCTTCTTCTCTCCAATGAAAATAACCTCAAGTCCCTCAGCCTTCCCTCATAAGACCTTCCCACCATACCAGGCAACATCCTGACAAACCTCCTCTGCACCCTTTCCAATGCCTCCACATCTTTCTTATAATGCGGCGACCAGAACTGTACGCAATACTCCAAGTGCGGCCGCACCAGAGTTTTGTACAGTTGTAACATGACCTCACAGCTCCGAAATTCAATCCCTCTACCAATAAAAGCTAACACACCGTACGCCTTCTTAACAACCTTATCAACCTGGGTGCCAACTTGCAGGGAGCTATGCACATGTACACTGAGATCTCTCTGCTCTTGTGCGGGTTAGGTTGATTGACCATGCTAAAATTGCCCTTAGTGTCCTGAGATGCGTAGATTAGAGGGATTAGTTGGTTAAAAAAAAATGTTGAGATATGGAGGTAGAGTCTGGGTGGGATTGTGGTTGGTGCAGAATCAATGGGCCGAATGGCCTCTTTCTGTTTCTATGACATGAGGAATGTCAGATCAGCCCAGATCCTATTGGAATGCTCCTGTTCTTATTTCTTATGGTCTAGTATAAAGAGAGTCCCTGAAGCCACCTCCGTATTGAGAGATGTTTTGCTTGCTGATGGTGATGTCTGGGGATGGGGTTTAGCATGGTTCAGTTGTTTTGTTCTTCAGGAAGGCGATGGCTCCAAGAGTTTCCTGCAGGCGAAGCGCTGCGCCTGGTGGCTGGATGGCTTCTGTTTACCTTGAATCTCAAGTTGGTTTGAAAGAATTTTACTTTGGAGGAAGTTGGTAACTTGCTTCATAACATCTACGCTTCCATTAAGGAATTCAAATTCACCTTTTCCCCTTCACCTTCAAAATCATCCTACCCTTGAATTCTTCCTCCTCCTGCCACTTCTAGAGTTAAACTATCCTGCTCAACACTTCATAAACATATTGGCATTTATGATAAACAAAGAACTTACTAAGGATAGAGAGAAACTGTGCTCCGGTGAGGAAGGCCAGATTGCGAGGGCATAGCCTGAAAGTTAGAGCCAGCCCATTCAGGGGTGAGGACAGGAAGCACTCTTTCACAAAAAAATATAGTGGAAATCTCATCCCCAAAACAACTATTGAGGCTGTTGGTGACCCCCAAAAGGATTTTGAGGCAGATGGTGGTGGGGTTTGGAGTGATGAGTGGGTGGGTCAGTCAATTAAAAATTTCAAAACAAAGATTGATAAGATTCTTGTTAGGCGAGGGGATAAAGGGATACGGAACTAAGGAGGGCAATTCGAGTTAACATATAGATCAACCGTGATCTGATTGAATGGTGGAACCTTCCAAAGATGTGCGGGTTGGGTTGATTGGCCATGCTAAAATTGACCTTAGTGTCAGGGCGATTAGCAGGGTAAATGTGTGGAATTGTGGCAATAGAGCTTGGATGGGATTGTGGTCTGTGCAGACGCAATGGGCTGAAAAGCCTCCTTCTGTACTGCAGGGATGCTATGAACAAGCCGCCGCTGGTGCAGACCTTGGTGGTAGTAGCAAATATTCAAACGAGATCTTTGAAGACGAAGTGGAGAAGGGTTCCATGTGAACAGCAGTTGAACATGGGATGGTCTACTGATTCTGTTTACCCTAACATACCCTTTCTCTCTCTCTCTCCTGTTGTTTTCAAAATAACTGTAAATGCCGGAAATATGACATAAAACAGAAACAAATATTGGAAACATCCAGCAGGTCAGAGAGCAAGACACACCAGACAGTTTTTCACATCACAGCCACCCGTCAGAATTTGAAACATGAATGATGAACAGATATTTTTGATATGAGTGGGACGAAGCAGAGGAGAGAAGGAAAAACATGAGGATTTATTTATTGAATCTCTTCTAAACTGTTTAAAAGAAAAATGTGACGCAGTCGGCTGACAATCAGATTATCATAAGAACATAAGAACATAAGAAATAGGAGCAGGAGTAGGCCATCTAGCCCTTCGAGCCTGCCCCGCCATTCAATAAGATCATGGCTGATCTGTCGTGGCTCAGTTCCACTTTCCCGCCCTCTCCCCATAACCCTTAATCCCTTCTCTTATCAAAAACCCATCAACCCGCTTCTTAAAAATATTTAGCGAGGCAGCCTCCACCACTTCAACGGAATCAATGGAAAGCGACAAGAAACAAGCAACACAGAACTCACTAAAGGGATAGGAAGCAACACACAGAAGATGGGAGGCCTGTAAGGCTGTAGATGGTTGGAAATTAAACAGGAGAAACTGTTCGAAATCCCAGTCAATCCATCCACCGGTTCCCCCTCACCCATGATGTGGAGATGCCGGTGTTGGACTGGGGTAAACACAGTAAGAAGTCTCACAACACCAGGTTTAAGTCCAGCCAGTTTATTTGATATCAATGATTGCTCAATGATGATCAATCAAGGTCTCATATTTTATGTGTGTGCTGTTGTGTGCTCTGTCTGAGGCCAAAACTCTCCATTCACTTGACGGAGGGGCAAACCCCGAAAGCTTGTGAGTTTACTGTCAAATAAATTGGTTGGACTCTAACCTGGTGTTGTGAGACTTTTTAACCACATAACATCTAGCAAGGGACTGAGAGGTAGTCACCATTATTGCCATGTCAACTGTAATTCAGTTGGTTGCATTCTTGCCCCTGAATCAGACGGTTCCCGGTTGAAGTCCTACTCCAGGGCTTGAATACAAACATCTGGGCTGACACTCCAGCTCAGCACTGATGGAGTGCTGCACTATTGCAAGGGCGGTCTTTTGAATGATTCGCTAAACCAAGGCTCCATCCTCTCACTTGGGTGGTTGCAAACCATCCGTTGCACTATGTCAAAGAAGACCAGGAAGTTATCCCCGGTGTCCTGATCAACATCACAGAGAAACAGATGATCTGGTCATTACCGTGTTTGTGGGAGCTTGCTGTGTATAACGTGGCTGCTGTAATATAGGAAGCCTGTTTCCTATATTACAACAGTGACTCCATTTAACAAGTGCTTCATCTGCTGTAAAACAATTTGAGATGTCCGATGGTGTTAAGAAATGCTATATAAATGCTAGTCTTTTTACAGTAACACAAACGTATCTGGCCTGTTTACAAGTATGTGCTACTTGACTGATTCTTCCCTCACCACTTTACAGTACTCTGAAAGATCTTGACTCCCTGCTTGGGTTCTGGGTCCATGCATACCAGGTACCCGTAGAAAGCATTTTTCATGTGTGGACTCTAACACAACCAAGCGACATCCTGTCCTCACCTCTACTCTTCTACATGCACACTTCCAGGAGGGTTTTGCTCAGAGGCAGGGACTACAATCAGAGGTTCTCTAGCACTGACCAGTCAGTGATCAACTCACACAGCATTGACATGGGCTCGATTTCAAGATCCTCCTGAGCTCTTTCTCACTGAGTGAACTCACTTAGCTTTGGGGCAGTCTCACGCGACCTATTTTTTGGACTAGTTTTTAACCTTGACAACTCCCAGCAATAATAACCAAATGAAAAAAAATCAAAATTTTTTGATTGTGGAATGAGCTGCTAGATCAAGTGGCCGGAGTCACTTTTAAGAAAAACTTGGACGGGTTCATGGATGAGAGGGGTGTGGAGGGATATGGTTCAAGTGCAGGTCAGTGGGACTAGGCAAAAAATGGTTCGGCACAGACAAGAAGGGCCAAAAGGCCTGTTTCTGAGCTGTCATTTTCTGTGGTTCTAAAATGAACATTGTGGTAGCAACTGAAATCGTACCAATTTGGTTCTGTGTTTTGGGAGCTCCATTTAAACATGAGCCGATAACCAATGACTTTGGTTGAAACAATCTTTCTTACAATACAGCATTTAACTATCGAAGCTGAAGGCACAGTATATCTGACTGCCGTGTTAAAGGGCTGGTTTCAGGAATTTGCTTTGCAAGCGTTGAAAAATTTGCAGCTCTGTTTGACTAAACAGTCAGTGTACTTTCCTTCTCCCGTTGTCATGTGAACAGGCCATAAACATCAGAAGAATTTCAAATAGCTTTACTGCTAACCGGGGACTATGTAGTCTGGATCGGTCCCACTTGTGGGAAAAATAGCCTTGTAGAGCTGGATTGCTTCAGCATTCCAGACAGTTGATCACACTAGTGAGAAGGTAGCCGAGGTTTACAGACGTTTTATTACTCTGAGAAAAAGTATCAGCATTAGTATATAGGAACAGAGTAGATTGGTCTCTCAAACCTGGTCCAAATTTATTTAGATCATGGTTGATCCATATATCAAGTCTATTTAGCCAGCTTTGATCCCTACCATTATGTAACAAAAATCTGTTGACCTGTAATTGACCCCCAGGACCCACAGCCCTTTAAGGAAGTTTTCCAGATTTCCAATACCATTTGATTTGATTAATTGTTGTCACATGCAGTGAAAAGTATTGTTTCTTGTGAGCTTTACAGACAAAGTCTAGTGTTCCTAGAGAAGGGGAGAGTGCAGAATGTAGTGTTACATTCAAAGCTAGGGTGTGGAGAAAGATCAACTTATTGCAAGGTAGGTCCATTCAAAAGTCTGATGGCAGCGAGGAGGAAGCTGTTTTTGAGTTGTTGGTACGTGATCTCGGGTTTCTGTATCTTTTTCCCAAGGGAAGAAGGTGGAAGAGAGAATGTCTGGAGTGCGTGGGGTCTTTAATTATGCTGGTAGCTTTGTTTGAAGAAGTGTTTGATGATTTCATCTCTGAATGACCCAGATCCCTTCTAGATCCCCCCCAGCAGAGGAAATCGATTTTTCCTGTGTATTCCTTTAAACACCTCAATGAGATCACCTCTGTAATCTCCAGGGGAATACTTTGACCCCTCAGTATTAGTATGATGAACCTTTGCCGCGCCTATCACCGCCTGCACATCGGAGGACATCTCAAAATGCTTCATGGCTAAGTAGCTACGCTCTGAAGTCCAGCCACTGAATGGGAAAATGAAGCATCCGGTTTGTGTATAGCAAGATCCCAGCAGCAGAACTCCTCCCTCCTTTTTTTAAATACTCTACTAGCTTACGTGCGTCTGAGAATGAGGCTTTGTTTAGCATTTTGTTTGTCATACAAACCAGCCTCCCCGGTGTCCTGACGATCAAAGCAACCCAGGAGCAGATGGAGGTTTTTTTCATCTCGAGTGATAATTGCTGAAGGTTTTCTTTTCATTTCAGAATGACTCAGACCATTTAAATCTCTTCAGATTATTTACTAGAGATCCTAAGCAGTGGTTTCTTCAGTTTTGAGTGCATAAAACGAGAAAAGTACTCAAATGCATCATAAACTCTTTAAACAATGCTAGGCTGAGCCGATAACTAATCACTGTGATTGAAACAGATCTTATTTACAATGCAGCATTTAACTATTGAAGCTGAAGGCACGGTTTATTTTTATCTTTCAAAGTCTGTCAACAAAAGAATCCCAGGAGCAGATGGATGTTTTTTTTCTTGGTCCTGCACTTGGGGCTGGGCTTTTCCTGTAACTCATAACTCCTGTGAGGTGTTGGGAGGCATCTCTCGTCACAAAATGGGCCAGACTCCCTAAAATTAGCAGGGAATCTCAAATACCCAGCCCCACAATGGAATGGAAAAGGGAGGGATTGCCGAGTGCCACCACTATAAAAAATCCCCCACAAGGGGGCCTAAGCCTGTACAGCAGAATGGCTTCGAGAGAAAGGGATAAAATAGAGTGATGACTAAAAGGCGAGAGAGATATAGTCCTCTTTAAGAACTGTAGCGTGCTCTCCATCTCTGAAGCCAGCCACAATGATTGTCCAGTGAAGCCAATACACAAGCCTGACTGACATCGCCTCATTTATCAGCCTGACCTATTTACTTACTGAGCCACAGCCATTAATCTGTTAACACTGTCAAAGTAATGTAAAAATATGTCCTGTCTTCTTAGCAGATAAAGAGCTGATCAGCTTGTTTTATATGTGTTCTCGTGTTATTTTAGGGCTTTCCTGAGGCTGTCCATATTTTCAAACCCTTTGACATCCATTGGTTATTTATCATCTACTTGTTCTCAACTGATGTTGACATGAAATAAATAGCTGTGTTTTACGATGTTTTATATGTTACATCTGGTTCCCAACGTAATCTCTTTCCCGAAAGCTTGTCCCATCCGAGCCTTTGCCCAGCTGATTATTCTTTGTACGTGAAGCTGTACAGCAAATGTGAGCAACATATTCAGCTGTGGAAGGGGTCACGTCTGGTCCAATCATAACTCCATCTACATCTGTGCAGGGGTTCAGCACTTAGTGATCAACGCTGGGAATTCTGGCTGATTTTTTATTATTTTCCATAACGTGAGAACATTAAGATCTCAAATAGCAGCTCGATGAAATGGACTAACAGCCACAGAGCAGGGTTGCCTTTGAGTCCTTGCTTGTCCATCTGTCTCTTTGCCCTCTTTGGTGGAACTCATTTTTGTCCCTGAGCCTGAGTGTTGTGGGTTTCTACCACACTCTAATATTTGAGCGCTTGATCTATGTATACACTACTGCACAGAAAGTAGGAGCAGGCTATTCGGTCCTTCGGTTCTGCTTTGCTGTTCAATATGGTCATGGATGATCCTCTATCTCAATGTCATATTCCTGCTTTCTCCCCATATCCCTTGATGTCATTAAAATATAAAAACGTATCTAGCTCTTTCTTGAATGTGTTCAGAGACTTGGTTGCCACAGCCTTCTGTGGTAGAGCCTTCCACAGGTTCACTATCCTTCGAGGGAAGAAATTTTTCCTCATCTCAGTCCTAAATGGTCTACCCCGTATCCTGAAACTATCTCTCTGGCTCTGGATTCCCCAACCAGTAGGACCAAAGGATTGCTACATTGTTGGAGCCTGTGCTGTGGGTGCGGTGTGAAGCTGTTTGCCTGTCCTGATAACTGTTAAAGATCCTGTGGCACTGTTTAATGAAAAGAAAATTGTTCTGATTGTGTGAAATGTCTGAAGATCCTGTGTGTTGATTAGGATCCCTTCACTGGGGATAAGCAGCAATGGTCCTCAAAATCACAAGTTTTCGGTCTGGCCAATTGAAAGCAATTGTGGAGGAGCTCATTGCCCCAATCTCTTCCTCACCCCTTCCTGATGAAGGAGGGTGACTGGCAGCAATGGGTAACTGCATTGGGTCATTTCCAGTACGTTCACACCCTTTCTATAGTGTGGCACGCAGAACTGTACAGTGTTCCAGCTGATGTCTAACTAGTGTTTTGCATACGTTCAGCATAACTTCCTTGCTCTTGTACTCTATTCTTATTAATAAAACCAAGAATTTATATGCTTTATTAACTGCTTTCTTCATCTGCCCTGCCATCTTCAGTGATTTATGTATTTATACACCCAGGTCCCTCTGCTCCTCCACCCCTTTAAGAATTTTACCCCATATCCTCTATATCCTTCCTACCAAAATACATCACCTCACACTTCTCTGCATTGAACTTCATCTGCCCCCAACCTGCCCACTCCGTCAACTTATCTATGTTCTTTGAAGCTCTACGCTGTCCTCTTCACGGTTTACAATATATCCAAGTTGTCATCTGCAAAGTTTGAAATTGTCACCCGTGCACCCAAGATCTAGGTCTTTAATGTATACATCAAGAAAAGTAAGGGTCCAGTGCGGACCCCTAGAGAATACCACAGCAATCTTTCCTTCAACCTGAAAAATATCCATGCCATTATGCTCTGCTTTCTATTATTATTCAGTCAATTTTGTACCCATGCTGCTACTGTCGCTTTTATTTCACGAGCTATAATCTTTCACACAAGTGTCATGATATAGTAGGTTGCTATTAAAATGAATATTTTTTTCTATACAAGTAAATCAAGCCACCATGTATTTTGTAAACCGTATGTAGGTAGTACCTAAGAGAGAGGAAAGAATAGGGAACAGTGTTTTCTTTGCAATTGTTACAATTAGTGATTCAGGAAGCGATTTTGATACTGATGGAGGGTTGAAGAAACAGCAACGAGAGAGAGAGAGATGCAGCCATCCTCAAGAAACAGTTCAGCTAGAGATGACGCACCAAAGGCAAGCTAGTTTGTGCAAACGATCATTCTGTTCACTGAACAGAAGACCATTCACAAGTCCTGGTCACTGAGGCTCTACAGTGTTGTAATCGCTGGCTAGATTTGACCAATAGGTTGTTTGAGAAACGGGGTCTCAACAGAGTTTGAGATTACAATGGAAACATATACTTTTGGGTTTTCGGTCTTTGAGGGACGAAGTGCTTACTGTTAATTTGATAAAGTATGAAACTGTTCTTTGTAGTGTTTTATTATCATTCTTCTACTTTAATGAATATTTTTATTTATTTGCTTAATGAAAGAGAGGTCTGAGTTCCCACTATTTCTGCAAACATTTCTCAATAATATCTGAAAAACAATATACCACGAGAATTGGAACCCCCTCGCACATAATATTAGCAAGGTTTTGTAACATGTAAAATTGGAGGCTCTTGGACTGTGATATTTTAAAAAGTATCATTCTTTTGTTGTAGAGAATTTGGCTTTGTGAATTTTTGAGAAGCATTGAAAGCAAGTGAGAAGTTGTTATTCAAAGTTAAAGAAGAAATGGCTTTCGCTCTGGTCTCAACTTATTTGGAAGTGGATAACATAACCGTGGCAAGATTGAAAAATGTGCCTAAGGCTAAGCTATTGGAATTGGCAGATAAATTGGAGCTGGGTTCACTTGTAGGGTTAAAGAAATCGAGATTGTGGAAAAGTAGCGGAGCACTTAATAAACTTGCCAGAATGTCGGGCAAGCACACTTGTCTGAAAAGTGAGGCAGTGGAATTAGCACGCATTCAGGCTGAAAGAGAAAGGGAAATGGCAAAATTAGAAATGAGAAAACTAGAACTACAAAAGAGAAGAGAGGTTTACAAAGAGAATTTTAAATGCAGAAGTTAGCAATAGCAGTCAGAGAAGAGGTTAGGGAAATTTGAGCTTAGAATGCAGAGAATTAAAGTAGACACACTGGAACAGGATGAAGGAGAAGCAGCTGCAGACACAAACCTTGTGGGGGAGATATTTAAACCTGTACAGACACTTCCAAAATTTGAGGAGAAGAATGTAGAAGCATTCATTATATCTTTTTAAAAAGTAGCTAGACAGTTAAAATGCCCACAAGAGAATGGGACAATGGTCTTGCTGAGTAAATTTATAGATAATGCGACTAAAGTATATGCATCTTTAGATGAGGAGAGATCGAGGAACAATGAGACAATCAGAAGACCCCTGCTTGGTGCATATGAGTTGGTTCCTGAGGCATATAGGCAGAAGATCCCAAACCCAAGTTAACAGCCTAGTCAAACTCATCTTGAATTCGAAAGATTAAAGGAAAACTATTTTGAATGTTGGATGTGGGCACTAAATATCCCAAAAATATTTGAACCCCTTAGGGTTGATAGTTTTAGAGTAATTCAAAAGTTCAATCTCTTTAATTTTAGGATGCGCATGGAGAAACAAAGAGTTCAGACTGCTAGATAGGCAGTAGAGCTAGCTAATAATCACAGTCTGATCCATAGGATCAAACCTTTCTCCTATAATTTTCAGAAAAAAGATAGAAAATGGAAAGGTGTGAGAAGTGACAGTCAAGAGAGAGTGGTTGAAACTCTCAGTTTTAAGTACCACAGAGAAAAGACAGTGTTCAAGGGGTTTCACCCCTTCTGAAAGAGGTTAAGAGCATTAGATGTTACTGTTGCAATAAATTGGATCACATGTCATCAGAATTCTGAGTATTAAAGGAAAAGCTAATTGGAGTTATCAATCTTGAAAACGGAAAAGTGAAACCAGAGAATAAAGAACAAGAAAATCTGGTAGGGCTTTTGCATAGAGTGAGCAAGCAGCCAGTGAAGATGAATATGTGTGCACAAATTGGACAGGGGCAAAGTGATCAGCAGGTAGTGGATGCCTTCATGGATTTTGTGTGTAGGGAACATTTTCCATGTGGACAGGTTAGAATGGGGAAGGACATTAAAATTCTCTTGTCCCATAGGGATGCTTAAAGAAGCTCTGATCACAAGCATTCATGGGGAAAACAGGAACATTATTCCAGTGCAGATTAACTTAAGGTGCTGAGAAGTAACTATAGGATTGGTACCGAAATTACCTAGTGCAGGGGTTAAGTTTACTTTGGGGAATGATTTGGCAGGATCACAGGTCAGGCTGTTGCCCGTGGTAGTTGAACAGCCTTGTATTCAATCTAGCCACAGAGACCTTACGGAAAGAATTTCCTGGAACATTTCCAGATTGTGTAGTGGCGAGATCACAGGCACACAAACTTAAAGAACAATCAGAATCGGAGGAGCAGGATGAAGCAAATGAGATCAGCATATCGAATACGATTTTTCACACTGACTGCAGAAGCAGCAAGTCAAGGTAAATAGACAGCGGGCAGGATTTTACAGCCTCGCTCGGTCAAGACTGGAAATCCCCATCTGAGGTCAGCGGATATTTCTGTTGTCGGACCCTCGCCAGCTCCGATTCCGTGGTGGGCAAGGTGGCATTCCAGCCAGTGTTCACTTCGAACGGATTGAGGTGAAGATGCCATCGTTGGACTGGGGTGGGCACAGTAAGAAGTCTGGCAACACCAGGTTAAAGTCCAGCAAGTTTATTTGGAATCACGAGCTTTCGGGACACTGCCCCTTCATCAGGTGAGTGACGATGATCACCTGATGAAGGAGCGGAGCTCTGAATGCTCGTGATTCCAGATAAACCTGTTGAACATTAACCTGGTGTTGTCAGATTTATTACTGGTCAAAGAGATTGATTGAGGTACAGCAGAAAGATTCCAAATTACACCAATTTTAGCAAGTAGAATATTCAACATTGGAAGCACAGTGCATTTTTGTATGTTATTATGTAAAGGATAAGGTCCCGATGAGAAGGTGGAGACCACCACGTGAGCTCATGTAATACATGGGCAGAAGAATGTCACATTGTACTACCTCCTGAATATAAAAAAGAGATTCTAAGAATAGCTCATGTGATACCATTGGGAGAGTCATTTGGGGGATAAGGAAAACTAAAGCCAAGATACTGAAACATTTCCACTGGCCTGAATTACAGAGATGTGCCTAATTTCTGAAACACTTATCACACTTGCCGGAGTGGCACAGTGGTTAGCACTGCTCCCTCACAGTGCTAGATTCAATTCCCAACTTGGGTCACTGTCTGTGTGGGGTCTGCATGTTCTCCCCATGTCTGCATGGGTTTCTTCTGGGTACTTCGGTTTCTTCCCACAGTCCCACAAAGACGTGCTGGTTAGGTGCATTGGCCATGTTAAATCCTCCCTCAGTGTATTTGAACAGCCACCAGAGTGTGGGTGACCAGGGACTTTTCACAGTAACTTCATTGCATGTTAATGTAATTCTATTTGTGACAATAATAAATAAGCATAAACTTAAAGTTTAAGTAGTGGGGTGACCACAAGCTGTAATTAACCCAGCACCTTTGATCCCTATCTCAGCTTTTGAAGAACCTTTATCACAAATTCTCATTGTGTGAGTTCCTGACCAAAAATTGGCAGTGAAACCAATATTTGTTGATTGCCATGGATATATCAGCTAGATTTCCTGAAGCTATCCCATTCAGAAGTATCTCAGCTAAAAGGGTGGTAAATCCTTTACCCGATATGGCTTTTCAAAGAAATTCAATCTGATCAGGGGTCGAATTTTGTGTCAAAATTATTGAGAAAAGTTATTTATGGACAATTGGGAGATAAAAATTCATTCGCTGTGACTCTGGATAATAGCTAGTGTTTGAGAGGTGGCATCAGACTCTGAAAACTATGATGGAAGAGTGTGGCCAAGGTGACCCTCATGTTTGAAACAAAGGGATTCCATGTTTACTGTTTATGGAGGCACTCATTCCTGCATCCACAAAGCCCTCATATGGATGAAGCTGCCAGGTTTCTTGAGGCTTGGGAAACCTGAGTGACCAGAGTTAAAGATGATCAATAATAAGGCTCACATCTTCCTTATATTTAACGCTCCAATCTGCCTCCTTGTTGCCCACCCACCATCAGGAATATAAAAGCTTAAAAGGTGATTAGGTCAGGATTTTGAAAATAATTGATATGGGAGATAGAGAGAACCATATTTTGCTGATGGGAGGTCCAGAATAAGGAGACATGTGCTTAAAATCTGAGCCAGACCGTTCAGGAGAGAAGTTAGGAAGCACTTCCTCGTGGAATGGATGGTAGAAGTTTGGAACTCTTCCATTAAAAGCAGCAGATGCTACAGCTCAGTTAATCCTTTCAAATTTGACAACAGCTCCTTCCTATCCGAAGGTATTAAGGAATCTGGAGTCAAGGTGGATGGGTGGAATTAGAACAGCAATCAGTCAGCCTCTCTGAGTGGGAGAACATGCTCAAGGAACTAAATGACCTTCTGTTCCCATCGAGGCAATTCGGCCCATTGTACCTGTGCCAGCCCTTTAATGGAGCTATCCAATGTGTCCCACACTCCCGTGATTGCGTGGTGTGTGAACAGCTCCTGGATTGTTTGTGTCAGTCCTTTCCATCACTGTGAGATATCTAAGCTGTCCCCGGTGTCCTATATCCTCCACTCATCATTAATCATTTTGCTTTATCTTCATTAAAGTCTGTGAGCTGTCAGAATGCAGCAGCAGTGCTTATATCTACACCACAGCTGTGTTCAGCACACAGTCAGACAGAAGCTTGGCTGTGTCTGATGCACCGTGATCCAGAAAGAGCCTCAGATTTGTTACCCTTACCCAGTTAAGATGCAACCTGCATTTGCTTAACAGTAAATAATGCTGTTATGGTGTAAAAAAACTTGATGTTTCCCTGTCTCATGGCATGATTTTCATAGCCAGAATGTTGATATTCTGCTTTAAAGCTTATCACCTGTAATGTAGACTAAAATTCTAAACAAAATTATTGTTACATGAAAATGGAGGGGGGCAAATAGAGAATCACATTCCCTAGGAGTGAGTGGGTTAAAGAGAGAGACAGGGATTTGGGGACCTCTGGAAATCTATACAACTTGCGTTTCTATAGCACCTTTAAGGCAATAAACTATCCCTGTACACATGGCAGGAATGTTACCAAATAAAATTAAGACAGGGGAGCAGAATATTGATCAAAGATTTGGGATTAAAGGAGCGTCTTAAAGAGGCAGAGAGAAATTAAGAGGGTGAAAGAGGGAATTCCAGAACTGAGGGTCCAGGCAGCTGATGGTGTGGCCACCAATGGCTGAGTGATGGAGATTGGAGATTCACAAGTCATATGTACACCGATCAGCTGGCCACACAGGACTGGACTTCTGTCAACAGGACAGGGGCAGACAGTTGGCATTCATTTTGCATCCAGTCCTGTAACATCTCACATTTCTGCACAAGTGTCTTTGAAAATTTAGTGTTAAAAGGATTTGATTTGCGTAGGTATGGGGAGTTCTTTCGTCTCGTGGATGGAATAAGAATATGGGAAACAATGTTAAAATGCGAGGCAGGCTATTCAAGAGTTAAGTTAGAAAGCACTTTAACACTTAATAGCAGTCTGAAATACTCTTCCATAAAAAACATAGGGCAATTGACATTTTCAGAACAGAGAGCGATAGTTGTTTGTTAGGTAAGAGTGACAAAGGATTTTTTTTTTGTTCTCTTGTGGGATGTGGGCGTCACTGGAGAGAAGCATTTATTGTCTATCCCTAACTGCCCTCGCGGTGGTGGTGAGCCACCTCCTTGAATCAGTTGAATCAATTAATAGCCACTTAAGGGCCTTGTTCCTTCTCCACCTCTACTATGGAGAAGAAAGGCGAGCAAGATACCCCTGTGCCCATCGGGGGCAAACTCCCCCAACATCATACACCCCTTTATCCCTTCCCACTGGCATATAAAACCTGAAGCCTCAACCCTGCCCCCTCCTCACAGCTGTCCAAAATCCCTGATTTACCTGAAGTCCACGATCCAACACATCTTCATCTTCGTGGATTGCCTACAGTTCCAGCGGTGGCCGCTACTCAATTCTAACACTGCTGGAATATTGGCCAGTAACTCTCTAGGCTGGCCCTTCCTCTCATTTGAGGGGTATCTAGAATTCTGGCTGATATGATACAAAAGATGTTTTGGAAGTGTAAAACCTGCCATATTTATGGCACCAAAGAGCTATTTGGCCCATCGAGTCCATGCCAGTTCCCCACAGAGCTGTTTGGTCAGTTCTGTTTCTCCACTTGATCCTTGTAGTTCTACAATTATTTTTCCTTCAGGTGCCCAGCCAATTTCATTTTGAGATCATTCAGTGTCTCTGCTCCCACCAGTCTTGTGGGCAACACGTTCCAGGTGATCACCACTCACTGCGTAAAGAGGTCTTTCATCATATTTCCCTTACACTTCTTGTCATAAATCTTAAATAGATGAGCTCTAGTTCTTGCACCATGAAGTAAAGTTTATTTATTAGTGTCACAAGTAGGCTTACATTAACACTGCAAAGAAGTTACTGTGAAAATCCCCTAGTCACCACACTCTGGCGCCTGTTCAGGTACACTGAGGGAAAATTTAGCATGGCCAATGCACCTAACCAGCACATTTTGTGGAAATGTGTGGGGTGGGGGCGGGGGGGGGAACTGGAGCACCTGGAGGAAATCCATGTAGACATGGGGAGAATGTGCAGACTCTGCACAGACAGTGACCCAAGCCGGGAATGGAACCCAGGTCCCTGGCGCTGTGAGGCAGCAGTGCTAACCTCTGCCACCATGCCACCCAGCTACTGGGAAGCATTTTGTCTATCTTATCTAAGTCTTACAATCTTGAACACCTTTACCAAATCTCCCAATCAATCTCTTTTGTTCTAAGGACATAGGTAAGCCAGCAGAATGGGCAGAGGTGATGCATTTTGTAAAAGAGTCAGGGAAAAGCTAAACACAGACTTAATGGCACAATCTTAAAGAGTGTGCAAATGCATATGGACCTGGGAGTGTATCTGCATCGATCTTTGAAGGTGGCAAGACAGAGTGAGAGAGTGGTTAGCACTGCATATGGACCTTTCCTTGTAACTAAACACCCTCACCTCCCCCTCAACAGCCTCAGCCCTGGAACCATTCTGATAAATCTCAAGGATCTCTACATCTTTCCTAAAGCATTGGAATGAGAACTGTTTGCAATACTCCTGTTATGACCTAACCAGAGCTTTATAAGTTCAGCTTTATATCTTCCCTCCTTTTGTTCCCGATGCTTCTAAGAAGCTCAAGATCCCATGTGCAGCGCGAACCACTCTCTCACTCTGACCTATCACCTTCAAAGATCGATGCAGATACACTCCCATGTCCCTCTGCATTTGCACACTGTTCAAGATTGTGCCATTAAGTGTAATGTTTAGCTTTTCCCTGACTCTTTTACCAAAATTCATCAGCTCTGCCCGTTCTGCTGGCTTACCTGTGTCCCATTGCAAGGGAATTCATATCATTCTCACTATTTACTACTCTTCAAGTTTGATAACATTTGGTAAATGTGGAAATTTTATTTTGTATTCCAAACAAAATAAAAAATAAAACAACCTTGCACTGACCCTTGAGGAGCATCATGAGACCACCCTCTAATCCAAAAATCAACCAAACACTATCACCCGCTGATTTCTGTCCTTCAGCAAACTCTTTTGGCCAATAGAACACTGACCTGTCTATTCCATTAGCCTCAATTTGTTAATCAACTTTTTGTGTGGCCCCTTATTCAGTGCTTTCTTAAAATCCATATTGACATCATCCACCACATTCTCTTCATCAGCCTTCTCTGTTACATCTTCAAAAAATTCAACTAGATCAGACAAGCACAATCTGTCTTTTACAAATCCATGCTGGCTGTTCTCAAACGTATCCAAGTGCCTGCAGATTTCTTTCCCCCTCTGATTTAAGGATTCCAAAGTCTTACCCCTTAAATAGAGACAGACTGAAAGTGATGGGAATAGGAGGTGTTTTCTTACAATGCATAACTCTATAAATCAATGCATATAAAAGTGTATAAAGATTGCCTCCAGTTCTGTCCTTCTCGAGCTGCTTTTCTGGAGGTAACATGACAGCAGCTGTGTAAAGGTGAAGGTTGGAAACCAAGGGAAGGTTTTTCAGACAGAGAGCTGCAATCTTGGTGGGCATTATGGAAAATGGCAGAACAGAAGTGTAAGTCATCAGATATCATTAAACTTTGATGTTCTCAGATCCTGAATCATATGAAGTGAACATGTTGGCACTAGTTACATTCCTACTAAAAAGGAGAGATGTAAAATCAGAAGTATTTGGTGAGGTGGATATTGGATCGTGATGAAGGTTTGGACCATCTACTGGAACTATTGGATGAAACCTACAAGAAAAATAATCTCCTAAATGCCCATGAGGGCTGGTCAGATTTTTGTAGAGTTTGGAAATTACATTTCGCAAAGCTAAAGAGAACAGGTAAGTTGTAAGAGATGGGGTGAATAGAGGGTAGGATGGGTAAGGAAAATAGATTAGGTGTGAATGGAAGTAGTAAAGAGAGCGGGGAGAGGGTGAAGTCCGATGCTGAGGGTGGGGTGGGATTAGGGGTGTCAAGGGGCGTTTGGTGGTTTAGGGTGGGGGGGTGGGTGAGTGGAGAAGGGGGTAGTCAAGTCAAATAAGAGACATGAATGTGAGTGATTTGGGAGTGGGAGGGTGGTCAATTGTACAGTTACCCAGTTGTTGGATTAGTTTCCTGGGTAACAATCCGAGTTTGAAGTAGGAACCTTCGGGAACCTTCTGTAGGAACTTAGGAAAGTAGGAACCTTCTGGGCGGCACGGTAGCACAGTGGTCAGCACTGCTGCTTCACAGCTCCAGGGACCTGGGTTCGATTCCCAGCTTGGGTCACTGTCTGTGTGGAGTTTGCACATTCTCCTTGTGTCTGTGTGGGTTTCCTCCAGGTGCTCCGGTTTTCTCCCACAGTCCAAAGGTGGATTGGCTGTGCTAAAAAAATTGCCCTTAGTGTCCTGAGATGCGTAGGTAGAGGGATTAGTGGGTAAAATGTGTAGGGATAAGAGGTGGGATTGTGGTCGGTGCAGACTTGATGGGCTGAATGGCCTCTTTCTGTACTGTAGGGTTTCTATGATTTCTAAAGTCTCCAACACTCATTCTGAGTTGGAGACATTTTTTGGAGGATCCCATGAAGCTCAAACTTCCCACGCAATTCCTATGCAGTCAATGTGTTGGGACTTAACACATAATACATCTTGGGGTTTACATTCAGAACCTCTGAAGATCTGGGTCACTGTTTTCGTTAATCATCTGTAATCAAAAAGCCAAAGTCAACATTAATGAACCGTAAATTGACTGGGCGAGTTAGTTTGTTTTCTCTTTTTAGATTTCCCTTTGCTCTTTCTCTTTACAATTAGGGTCAATCTCAAAATTACAAGCTTGTGATGGATTCATTAAAATGTTGGGTGGGATTTTGTGGTCGCGTCTGCCCTGAGATCAACAGACCTTTAAATAGTCCGTCAAATGCTCCATCCCACCTCCGGTGATTCCCGCAACAGGTGGGACTGGAAAATTTATCACCCATCTTGGATCACTGAGGGATGAGAATCAGCATAAAGTTAAGAAATATAAAAATAGCATTTTGCTTCAGATTTGGTGACAACACACACTGAGGTCACTAGAGAGGGTTGTATTTCCATGTAAAGCAGCTGGAGCAAGCCATTTCCATGTATAGATGTAGTGAGAGATACCTGCGTTGAGTAAACTTTCCATCAAAAAGGCACAAATGAAACTGGACATATGGCATGATGAGGTAGTTATTTTTGGAAAGTCAGTGTATTTGAAGCCAGGCCCATATAGACTCCCTTAACAAAACCTGAAGTTTCTCATCAGAGTGTTGTTGACAAGTATTCATGACACCAGGTGTTAAGAATCAGAGAGATGAAAAGCAAATTGTCTTAAAGTTACATGGATAATTTGCTCAACTATTTATCAATGATTAAAAATCTTGCTAAAAGTTGAGGGTGAAACATAGAAACAGAGAACAGTACAGGCCCTTCGGCCCTCAATGTTGTGCCAAGCTATGTCCAATCCCAAGATCAAGCTATCCCACTCCTTATAATTCTAGTGTGCTCCATGTGCCTATTCAATAACCATTTGAAAATTCCTAAAGTGTCTGACTTCACTATCACAGCAGGTAGTCTATATTCCACATTCCAACCACTCTGAGCGAAGAATCTATCTTGAACATCCCTCCTATATCCCCCACCATGAATCTTATAGTTATGCCCCTGAGTGACAGCTACATCCACCCGAGGAAATAATCTCTGCACGTCCACTCTATCAATCCCCCTCATCTTATAAACCTCTAAGTCGCCTCTCATCCTCCTCCGCTCTAAAGGGAAAAGCCCCAGCTCCCTCAACCTTTCCTCATAAGACCGACCTTGAGGTTGATGAATAGTATTTGAGTCTAATAGCAAAGATTAATGAGAAGTGTGAAAGTATCAAGAGGATGCCACCGCGTTTAGTTGTAAGTTTCCCATTGTGAAGTATATTGCATCTCGAGGTATGGGACAAAGACAAAAATACCTTCGTTCATCATTCACTCTCAGGGGCAGGACTAGGAGGCTGTTTCCAGCTCTGTCAAAGCTGAAATGGGAATCAAACCTATGCTGTTGGCATTATTCTGAACCACATGCTGGACGTAAAGTCAACTCAGCAAACCACTCTCCACACACCTCTCCCACTCTATACAGACTGAAAACTGTAATGTGTACAACAGGGTTAGGTTGATTGGCCATGCTAAAATTGCCCCTTAGTGTCCTGGGATGTGTAGGTTAGAGGGATTAGTGAGTAAATGTGTAGGGATATGGGGATAGGGCCTGGGTGGGATTGTGGTCGGTGCAGACTCGATGGGCCGAAGGGCCTGTTTCTGCACTGTAGGGTTCTGTGTGCTAAAAGACTGGCTTCACTTCTGTCTTTCACCAATGCGTATTAAATCCAGTGAACTATGAGGAAGTAGTGATGCCAGTCTACAGTAACATTCTGACAACAGTGATTGTATTTCAAATAGTATTTAATTGACTGTAAAGCACTTTGGGAGATTCTGAGGTTGTGTAAAGTGCTAAATGAGGGGTAACGTCAGTATTCAAGCCAACATCGCCAGCATTGACCATGCTCAATCGGCTCCACTGGATAGGCTACATCGTTCGCATGCCAACGCCAGACTCCCGAAACAAGTGCTCCAGTTGGAGCTTTGACATGGCAAGTGAGCCCAGGAGGGCAAAGGAAACACTTCAAGGGTACCTTCAAAGCCGCTTTGAAAAAGTACAATACCTCTCTGACACTTGGGAATCCCCGGCCCAAAATGGAGAAAATGCATCCAAGAAGGAGCTGAACACTTGGGTTTCATCACCGAGAACAAGCTGAAGCCAAGCGTCAATAGTGAAAGGAGCATGTGGCAACGTGGTCCCCTTGGGCACCTTAACCACCTGCTCCTCCAACCACCCCAATTTATCAAGGAACAATTAAGGATTGGTACGAAATGCTGATCTAGCCAGAGACACCCAAATCCCATGATTGAATCAAATTTTATGTACAGCAAGCTCCCAGAAGCAGGAAATGCTTTAATGACCAAATAACTTATTTGATTGATGGATAAATATTGGCCAGGACATGATGGGTAACTTCCCTACTCTTCTTCAAAAAGCAGTGGGATTTTTAAGGCCCTCTCTATTTGATGTCTCACCTGAAAGGCGACGCGTGTGACAGTACAGCGCTCCTTTAGTACTGCATTGAAGTTCCATTCTAGACTCTGTGCTCAGGATTCTGGAGTGGGATTTCAACCCCACCCATGTCTACCACTGAGCTACAGTTGACATGGGCTACAGATAGCCCCCATGCTATGTCAGGAGGATACCGCTGGTTTAAGTGCTTGTTGAGAGAGTGCCTGGAGGTTAGAGCTTGCTTCTTGTGTCACACATTTCTTCCTGAGATTCATAAATATATTCATTGTTGGGAAAATGAATAATTTTGCACTATTAAAGGCTGAGACCGTGCACAAATGTGAGGGAAGTTTGTGGGAATCTCAGCTCTGAGAATTGGACACGGTGCTTCTATTAATTCCAAAACAAAAAGCACTTGATGAAAAATATCATTATGTTCAAGCAGCAGCTTTGGAAATTATTTGATTTTATTGAGTCTTAGCTCAGCTTGAGCATCCCACTTGCAAATTTGTTTTAGAAGTCTCAATAAATATTTATGAAAATGTTTATTACTGAAAGTTCAGGAGAAAGATAATGTATTAACTTGGGGCAGAAAGAACAATTGGAGTTGGAAAATAGTTGAGAACTCAGCAACATTGTCAAGCCAGAAATAACTAGACACGTGATTGGCTCATTTTCAATAAAAGTAAAAATATTGGTGAGGAAAGCGTAGGATTACCCTGAATAAAGGTCACAGAAACAGGCCACGTGGCATTTATACTTCCCTGCAGCCGCCTTCCACATTTCCTCATCAAAATCTATCTTCATAACCTTCTATTTCTTTCTCCCTCTTACTCTTGCCTTGCATCCCCTTAAACATATCTATCTTGTTCACTTTGACCACTCCCTGTTGCAACAAGTTCCACATTCTCACCATTCTTTGGGTAAAGACATTTCTTCTGCAGTGGCACAGTGGTTAGCACTGCTGCCTCACAGCGCCAGCGACTTGGGTTCAGTTCCAGCCTTGGGTGACTGTGTGAAGTTTGCACATTCTCACCATTTCTGCAAGGGTTTCCTCCAGAAGCTCTGGTTTCCTCTCACAGTCCAAAGATGTGCAGGTTAGATAGATTAGATATGGGAAATGTGGAGGGTTACAGGCATAGGGGGGGAGAGGATCTGGCTAAGATACTCTGTTAGAGAAACGGTGCAGAGGCTGAAAGGCTTCTTCTGCACTGTAGGGATTCTATGAGTTCCTGTCTTTTAAGTTCATAAGATATAGGAGCAAAATGGACCATCTGGCCCATCGAGTCCAATCTGCCATTCGATCATGGCTGATATGCTCCTCATCTCCACTTTCCTGCCTTTCCCCCATAACCCTTCAACCAATTAAAAATCACTGCCAGGTAATCCTACCATTTTTTAAACACTGATAGACAAAAAAAATGGTGTGTCCCACAATGTAACGCCCACCCCACCAGCTAGTTAAGTTTTAAAAAGGTCCATTTTAAAGGACACCCTGATTTAAAAGAATAAAAATAGAAACACGACCCCCATGCAACCCCCACCCTTTTCCTCCCCAATGAGCAAATCCCACATCCCCCTTCTTCCCCCCAGCACTTTCCCATGGAAGTCCACGCCAGCTCCGCCACCACCACCACCATGGAGCCTTTCCCCATGGAGCACTCACCCCAGCACCCGTTCATCCATCTCCCCAAGGAACACTCCCTCTGGCACTGTTCAGGCATGGGGCAGTGCTGGAATGAAGTACTGGGATACTGCCCAAGCAAGACTCTCCTTTCCCCTCCTGGGGGCTGTACTCAGCTGTGCACCTCTGGTGGGTCCTGCTCACCAGATGCACATTGTTTGGTGGTGCAGGGGGTGGGGGCGGGGATGCTGCTGTTGTTGTTGTTCATTTTCATCAGCATGAACGAACAATGTCACATGGTGGGAGACTGTCAGGCATAAATACCTGATAATTAATTTAAATGTAACCAAATAGGGATCCTGACCTTTAAGAGCATTGTTCCCATTATGTCATTGGTGGGGGAAATTCTGCTGGCATAAAAGCCACTTTGGTGTTCCCATGGGAATCACAGCCCCCGCCCAAAAAAAGCGGAAAATCCCTCCCATTGTCTTCAAATTCTAGACTCCTTGGTGAAAGAATTGTGGCCTTCAGACAAGTTTTTCCTTACTGAAGGATGAGGTGCTAAGGTGCAATTTTCAGTTGACTAGCTCTTCCTTGAAGGGTGAAAAGATTGGTTAAGGGCCACAAATGAATTTGTGACATGATGAGCATCTGTTGCTCTCTCCTCCTCTAACGCTATTCAGTCACCTTGCATGAGGAGGAAGGTGCAAGAATAGACCATTCAACATCATTGTTCCTTGTTCAGATCTAATTCAAGAACTTGTTTCTTGACATTTTATAAACAGTTCCTTTTGATTCCTCGCTAACTCCACACCCTAAAAAAGGTACTGAATGCTGTTTGTAACATGATTCCCTTAACGTCAGCATCCAGGTCCATTTGCAGTGACCATTCTTCAATCTTACTCACCCAGGAGCACGAATCCTAGTTGAGTCACTGCCCCAAATGTGAACCCCGCACACAAATGGGATCCAAACTTAGGACTGTCATGTCAACCTGTGTCACTGGTGGAGAGAGAAAGAGTTATCAAGAGGACCTCAGAGACATCAGCTTAGTTGCTTCTTATGTTATCTGAGCCCAGACTCCTTCCCTACAGGAAACACCACAGTCTAGGCCAATCATGTAAACAAGTTTGCTTCCTGCCAGGAACTGTTGCGTAGGAATCAGCAGCATGTACCCTCAGCTGGTTTCATTTTTTTTAAATTTTCTAGCTAATCTGTTCAGGGTTCTAATTCAGGGCAGATTGTCCAAAGGGACAAGTGGTGATTTATTTAGCTACTCAAGCAATCGGGATGAGATCAATGGTTTAATCTTCCTCTCTTTCGCTGCATGTGATTCATGACTGAATCACTGAGGGTGATCATGAGGATCAGTGTGATTCAGAATGCTGCAATGTTGACCATTCCACTTGGCACTCATACTTCATAAACACAGACTAAGAAACAATGAAGGCACTGACATGGACATAGTGTTTTCCACAACTTCAGGATGTTCCAAAGCACATTACAGCCAGTGAAGTACTTCTGAAGTGTAGTCACTCTTGTAAATGTGACAACCAATTTTTGTATATCGAGAGTGCACAGACAATGATGAGTAAATAACCAGATAATCAGCCCAAGTCTTTGATATGATCAACAAAATAAAGACTATGATTACGTCTCCTGACAGCACTGCTGGGTAAGCTCTAGTTGATTTGATATTGACACGACAGTGGGGTTACCCGACATGGGCTATCCAACTCAATAAGTCTGAGGTAGCCCCCCCACCCCCCGCTATTGTTTTCTACTATCCAGTGGAGCCAACTCATAGCATTAAACGAAGGAATGGGTGACATTTGGGAATGAAAAGTGAAAGCTGTGATCATTGAATGACTTTGCTGGACAAACCTTTCAGCATTTATTTGTGTTGTTAATGCGAATCGGTGAGTGATTCAGCAAAATGGCAGTTTGAACAGACAGTGCCAGACTCCTGTGTCAGCTTGTATCCATGCCAGGGCAAATTGTGCCTCACTAAACATTAGCTTCAGTGATGTTGTAATTTTGCAATTAAAGCACAGTGAATATTTGAAAAAAAAAACAGAACCTATTCCCGAGAGCTGACTTATTATGGTTGACATGGTAACTGTAATAGAGAAATGCATTACTTAAGCCTGGCTGATCTCAGAATGATGAGGTCTCGATTTTCAGATTAGATTCTCAAACAATTACATAAGTCATCTGTCCGGCAAAACCAGAATGACCCGCCAGTCAATCTTGTTGTTTGAAGGGTGGCAACAGTTCTCATGTGATGGCTCAAGATGCTACATATGCAGTTCCACGTGGAAGAGAGTAATGGAGAGATGGAATGTCTAAGCGGTCTTTGCTAAGTTGCCTGATCTCGTGTGGGGCACCACAGTTATCCTCTGTGTCACCATGCTGATGATGGAAAATAAAACCAGTTCTTGTTGCTATGGGCCACACATTTTTCTGGTACTTATTGTAAGTGTGTGTGGGGATGTGGACCCTCCAGTTAGATGAACGTTGACCACTTGATACTGGAGAGCAGCCAATGCACTGTAAAACTATGCTCTCGCAATTAGCACATCCAGGCGGAATATATAACATCTTCAACAATCTTTATTAAAATGTAATCAATTGCTGCTTCGCTGGCCAAGCGACCAGCCTGTGGAATACTCAGCCTACCCGGTGTTCTAAGCAAGCAAATGAATATTCAGCTGTGAAGCTCACTTTATACTTCTCAATCACTCTGAACTATAGATGCTCATGGGGTGGCACAGTGGTTAGCATTGCTACCTCAGAACTCCAGGGACCCCGGTTCGATTCCGGCCTTGGGTCACTGTCTGTGCAGAGCCTCACATTCTTCCCATGTGGTTTTCCTCCGAGAGCTTCAGCTTCCTTCCGTAGTCTGAAAGACGTGCTGGTTAGGGGGTTTGGCCATGCTGAATTCTCCCTCTGTGTATGGACAGGTGCCGAAGTGTGGCAACTAGGGAATTTTCACAGTCACTTCATTGCTATGTTAATCTGATGCTTGTGACACGAATAAATAAGATCGAACTTAAACATTCAAGTTGGTTGGATATGGTACCTCTTGATCCCACGTTATTTATTCTTTCATGGTATGTGGGTTCACTGGCAAGACCAGCATTTGTCACCCATCCTTAATTGCCCTTTGAACTGAGTGTCTTGCGGGCCATTTCACAGGACAGTTCAGAGTCAACCACGTTGCTAGGGATCTGTAATCATGTGGCCAGACCAGGTATTGATGCTGCTGACTGCAGATATCCTCCCCTAAAGGACATTAGTGAGCCAGATGGGTTTTTTTTGGCAACAATTGATGTTGGTTTTGCAGTCGTTATCGCTGAGGCATACTTCTTTTATGTTCCAGATTTATTAACTCAATTTAAATTCCACTGGCTGCCATAGTGGGACTTGAACCATGTCCCCAGAGCATTAGCATCTGAATTATTAGGTTAGTAACATTACCATTGCATCACCATCTCCAAAACCAGAAGCTAAAAGAAAAACAATTGAGGTGCAAACTGGAAGAAAATGTGTTGACCTGTTGTGGTATTGAGCCATTCAGACTGGGATGATTGATCCTTGGTACAAGCTGAGGTGATAATTTCAGTCTGGACAACACCTTGACCCTCACTGGTATCAAGATGTTCCTAGGCTACAATGATGTTCAGCGAGGTTCCCCAACATCCAGTCGAGATTCACCACAAGACTCTCAAATGAAGGGATACCACAGGATGGAAGATGGTGATTGTCCTCTTGGCCCCAAAACCACATTCAGCATGAGCAAGCATTCACATAACTGTAAAGATTTGATTTTGATTTGATTATTATTGTCACGTGTATGAGTATACAATGAAAGGTATTGTTTCATCCCTGCTATACAGACAGACCATACCATACATAGAGAAGGAAAGGAGAGAGTGCAGAATGTAGTGTTACAGTCATAGCTAGGGAGTAAAGAAAGATCAACTTAGTGCGAGATAGGTCCATTCAAAAATCTGATAGCAGCAGCTGTCCTTGAGACGGTTAGTACGTGACCTCAGATTTTTGTATCATTTTCGCAGCGGAAGAAGATGGAAGAGAGAACGTTCGGAGTGTGTAGGGTCCTTAATTATGCTGGCCACTTTTCTGAGGCAGCAGGAAGTGTAGATAGAGTCAATGGATGGGAGGTTAGTTGCGTGATAGACTGGGCTACATTCGCAACCCTTTGTAGTTTATTGCAGTCTTGGGCAGAGGAGGAGAGAGAGGGTGAACTGTGACACAACCAGAAAGAATTCTATGCTTTCAGTGGTGTATTTGTAAAAGTTGGTGAGAGTTGTAGCTGGCATGCCAAATTTCCTTAGTCTTCTGAGAAAGTAGAGGTGTTGGTGGACTTTCTTAACTATAGTATCTGCAAAGAGGGACCAGGACAGGTTGTTGATGACCTGGACACCAAAAAACTTGAGGCCCTTGACCATTTGTACTTCATCTCCATTGATGTAGACAGGGACGTGTTCTCCTTTGCCCTTCCTAGGTTAACAAGTTAATAGTATTAACTAAGCCGTAACATTGTCCAATTTAGCAGCTGTCACATGAGAAAGCAGGCTGAAAATTTTTACTGTACTTTACCTCGTACACACCATTTGGCTGCAACAGAAGGCTTTTCATTTTCTCGTACACGTTTTGTCAATCACTTTGATTAAACGTCAGCCCAAATCAGGACGTGGCAGTGAGGGTTCCGCATGTGACTGTTTCGACAGTCAGCGCCTTGGCAGACAGTGAGCTAAATACTCAAGCACAAGCTTGGATCACTTTGCGATGGTTTGGCAGTATTGCAGAACCAATGAGCTTGGTGCCCCTAGCAACAAGAGAGGAACATGCTAAGCGATCACTGCCATTATTGCAACAGTAATTTCCATTGCCTGGTGGGAGTTTCCAGCTGCACTGAAAATGTTGGGTCTGTAACTGGGTGACTGAGTGCCTGAAGGAATTGCCAGTGAGCATTGCAAATTCAAATGCAATATCCTGCTCACTCCATACTTGTACACACCCCTGTCCTCGAAAATACAGTCCAGAGTTGGGCGAATGAATTCTGAAACTGTTGGTAAAATACGGCTGAAGCAGCCTTCGTTCAGTTGAATGTCGGTAGCTCCCCTATAGTTAAACCACAGCCTAGTTAGGAGGGGTCCTGCAAAATTGCATTCTTGATTTTACAGTTGAGAGCAGTGCCCTGCTGTCCCCATCTCCATGTGAACCGCAAGCCCAGCTGGTTATGTAAACATTTATCATAGCCAGGCCTGACAGTGCTGGAAGCCATACAGTTCCCATTTTGTTTTATTGCTTTCAAGGTGAGAAAATGCCTCTAGGATGAGATGATTAAAATGAACTTTAGCACAAAAAGATGATAAACTTGTACGCGTGAAAGATGTCCTGTTGAGCTGGCAGCTATTTAGTACTGTTATTCAGGCATGTGAATGGAACACTGGAGAGATGGTTACATCTTGTTAAAGTACAAGGTTCAGAGCATTGTTCCTTTGAGTGTTTGGGACTACATCCACAACTTGTAGATATTTAGAGCCTTCAGCTAATGACCTATGGTACTTCACATCAGCATTATCAGGCAAAAATTTACCTTAGAGAGCCATGAGATACGTGCACATATGAAAGATAGATCTTAAGGAGCATCATGAAAGAGGAGAGAGATCTAGAAAGCCAAAGAGGTTTATGGAGGGAATTCTAGAGCGTTTAGCCAATAGACATTAGAAGGGATGGTCGTGATTGGTTCAACAATTAAAATCAGGAATGGACAAGGGGAAATATTGGAAGAGATCCCAGAGGCTTCCAGGGCCAAAGGATGTTACAGAGATAATGAGGGACGAGGAAGTGCTGGGATTTGAAATCAAGGTTGAGAGAAATTTAAAATGCAGGTGTTATCGTTTCAGATCAGCAAGCGGAGCGCTGATAGGAGAACAGAAGTTGGTGCAGGTTAGGACGTGCTCAAATTTATGGAGGGTGGAAGATATCCAGGACTGTGGATATTGAAATAGGTCTGTAGGTAACAAAGGTAATATAAGGAATAATTCTGCGATCTAATGGTCCAAGTGGAGAATTGGAGCTGTGATGTTACAGCCCTGTCATCAACCTCTGCTTTCTGGATAGGTGTGGTTATTCCACCAGGAATGGAGAACTAATATCAAAGTTAATAAAGTGTGACTGGTAACATCACATTAAGTTTGCTTTATATAACACAGCACACTTCCTTGCAGCATGTTCTGGGGAAGGTTCCAAGTCAGGAGAAATGCGAAAACATTATTACTTCAGAAAAGTAGGTCAGAACTCTCACACTCAATTCCATAACTGTAAGAGGCTGTAAAGTTTATAGAATACATTCTTGAGGATGCGCTTCAGCTAAAGTTCAGCATAAATGGATGTCATTTAGAGAGTGAGACATTGTGTTTCTCGCAGTTTCCATCACATGAAAGAACAAACACAAAAAGCACAAAATAGAATCAAACTGAAATTTTCTGGTTTAATATTGTACGAAATCTCTTCATCCTTGAATCCTATATCACAATCATGCAATCCATGACTCTTGTGTCTATTATTGTTTCTTATTGTTTGGTTCAGTGATACAAACTTTCTCCATGGTTCAGAAGGTTCTGGGTTCAAGTCCCACTCTAGGTTTAGACTTCAGTGCAGAATAGAAGAGTGCTACTTTGTTATGGCTTCTGTCTTTTGAATGGGATGTCAAACCAAGGTCCTCTCACCTGGCCAGGTAGTCGTAAAGAGCAAATGGTACCTTGGTATGGCCTGATGTGGATTCGAAACTTGGAGCTTTAGAAGTTTAAATGGCTAGTTATGAAATTGAGCTCAGTATTCCAGGTAATTTGTGAAAACAACCTGCTAGCTGGTTATATGACCCTTGGAGCACTCTCTATATTATTGACTCCTGATGACCTTACTAAATAAGGTTGGGCAATTCATGTTTTCTTTCTAGTGCCATCTCTGTCCCAAGAACAGAAAAAAACTAATCCCAGGCAACAATTCAAGATGAGCAGGGGATGGCATTCTCCTGGCCTCTGCAACCACCAGTAAAACAGATTAGCTGGTCATTGAACCATTATGACACAGAAAGAGGCCATTTAGCCCATTGAGCTCATGGTCACATCTGTGCTGTTTCTCGGACGTTGATCTAAGAAATTAATTCCCACGTGTACTACACTCTACGCTGGTTTCCGAAGCTCTTTGGAATATTCACAGGAGTCTGTGAAAGATGCTTATTTTAAATGCAAGTCTTTTTGCTAGTGTTCCTGGTGTTCATTCAGGTCTTTCTAAAGGACTTATCTTTAATATTTGTGTGCCGCTCCAGCAGAATTTGAGAGAATGAAGCCTGCAAACTCCTCTCATTCTAGAGTATCAGTTCAGCTGAGTGGCAATAACCTTACTTCTCAGTCTGAATGTTATAGTTTAAGTCAACAACAGAACTTGAGCACATAATCTAGACTGTTCAATGAGGTACTGAAAGAGCATTGAATTGTCAGTGGTGCATTCTTTACAAAATAAAACTCAGAACAGTGGTTAGTATTGCTGCCCCTCAACATCAGGAATCTGGGTTCAATTCTGGTCTTGGGTGACTGTGTGAAGTTTGAACGTTCTCCTTGTATCTGTGTGGATCCCCTCTGTGTGTACCTGTTTCCTCCTACGGTCCAAAGGTGTGCAGTTTAGGTAAATTGGCCATGCTAAATTGCCCCTTAGTGTCCAAAGATGTGTAGGGTGGATGGATCAACCATGGTAAATATGTGGGTTTATGGGGATCGGGTTGGGGGGAGGTGCGCCTGAGTAAGATGCTCTTTCAGATAGTCAGTGCAGACTTGATGGGTCGAAGGGCTTCTTTCTACACTGTAGGGATTCTATGGCTCTGGTGTAAGCAAAAGATCCCAACATTTTTTCTGTGGAAGAGCAAGGTGTTCTCACAGCATACTGGCCAGTATTCCTCTATCAACTTGCTTTTTGTAGGATTTGTATTTGTAAACTGGCTGCTGCATGTGTCTACTTAATAACAGTGACTATTACCCTTAGAAAAAAATCAATCTTTTGTAAAGCATCTGGGGTATCCTGCAAGTGTTGTCAAGTTTTTTTTAAGGTTATTCCCTTATTATCTAGTTCTTGCTTGATGCTTGTTAATTCTCTTCTCTTGTCTTGTTACTCTGTACTCAGAGTCCTAGTTAGATAACCTGTTTGTGTCTGTTAACATGTCTTTTGTGTGTTGAGATCCTGGTTTGTATCACAGAATTTCCCTTTATACAATGAAAATTAGTTCCGTCCTGTCAATTCTGCTCTAGTAACTTTGGAAGCCTAACTTCCTGACAATAAAGCACTTTCCCTATGTTTTGGCTGCTCTAATTTTCTCAGTAAAATGTAACTAATTGAAGGAAAATATCTCTTTGAGAGCTCCTTTGTTTCATGCTTCCATCTTTACAAACAGTCTGCAAAGTAGAGTGACCCGAGAATGACAATATTCTAATTTTGATTTCAACAGTGATATATTGCAGTTTTAAGAATATATAGTTCAGACAAAATTTGATATCATATAAGGAGCTATTAGGGCAGGTAGTTAAAAGTTAATTTATTAGTCACAAGTAAGCTTACATTCACACTGCAATGAAGTTACTGTGAAAATCCCCTAGTTGCCACACTCTGGCACCTACTCAGGTACACTGAGGGAGAATTTAACTTGGCCAATGCACCTAACCCACACATCTTTGGACTGTGAGAGGAAACTGGTGCACCCAGAGGAAACCCACGCAAACACAGGAAGAACATGCAAACTCCACACACAGACAGTGACCCAAACTGGGAGTCGAACCCAGGTTTCTGGTGCTGTGAGGCAGCAGTGCTAGCTACTGTGCCACCCTGTGACTGAAAACTTGGTCAAATGGTTAGGTTTTAAGACGCATCTGAAATGAGAGAGAAGTGGAAATATTTAAGAGGAAATAGGGCCAAAACAGTTGAAAGCAAAGCCACTAATGGTGAGGTGAGTGAAATGCAGGATACTCAAGAGGGCAGTACTGGAGGAATACAGATATCTTGGAGGGTTGCAAGGCTAGAGGAGTTTATAGAAATGGGGAAGGGTGAGACCATAGAGGGATTTGAACACAAGGATGAGAACCTTAACCTTGAGAATATTAAACTTGAGATGTCCCAGACCTGGATAATGTGTGTCAGTGAATACAAGGATAATGGATGAGTGGGACGGTGTGAGTTTCTCACAAACAGCAAAGTTATGGACAAATTCAAATTTACATTTTTGATAATAGATTCATATTTATCAAGTACTTCCATTGATTGATCTCAGTTTAAATCTGCGCCAGAACTCCTGCTCTTTAATTATAAGATGAACAATATTGTACAATGAGGAGGATGTCCAAACCTCAGCCATTTTTCTTGATTGATCCAACATCACATGGTGGTCTGAAACGGTGTTTTTTTTTGCTTATCATTCTGTCTTCGGCCTAGAGTTTAGTGTTAGCTGAAACGCTCAGGTTTTGGGTCTCCTCTTGGCGCCTCTGAACAATTCGTGCGCATTGCCATTGAGCCTAATGTCATGTGATGTGATTTCAGGGCAGCCTATGTGTGGTGACACTGCATGAAGGAACTGCCCTCCAGTGGGGAACAATCTTGTGCATTTTGGATTTTGCAGGGGACCATACCCCACTGATCAGTGGCAGTAGGCACTCTGTGCTTAAGCCTACTCTGAATTATCACTTGAGGATAGCTTTGCCATTGAAGCTTGCAGTACTTGCAAGCTGACCTGAGTGACTTGATATGCACTCGCATCAACCTGTCAGATCCTATGAAGTTGCACACCGAAGACATCAAAACAGCTAGCCTGAGGAGTTATACTTCAAATTCCTATTTTTTTATGATTGAATTTTGAAGAGTATACCAGCAGATACATATTTTATGAAAGCACTGCACATTTGATTGCTTAGCCCTCCCAGGGAAAGTACGTTGCAATTGTTGTTCGCTGTATTGGGGACAACAAATGCATAAAATAAGAACATAAGAAATAGGAGCAGGAGTAGGCCATCTAGCCCCTCAAGCCTGCCCCGCCATTCAATAAGATCATGGCTGATCTGAAGTGACTCAGTTCCACTTTCCTGCTTTCTCCCCATAACCCTTAATCCCCTTGCCTACCAAAAACCTATCTACACGCGTCTTAAATATATTTAGCGAGGTAGCCTCTACCACTTCAATGGGCAGAGAATTCCAGAGATTCACCACCCTTTGAGTGAAGAAGTTCCTCCTCAACTCCGTTCTAAACTGCCCTCCCCCTTATCTTGAAGCTGTGCCCTCTAGTCCTGCTGTCCTTTCTGAGCAGGAAGAATCTCTCTACCTCTACCCTATCCATCCCCTTCATTATCTTATACGTCTCAATAAGATCCCCCCTCATCCTTCTAAATTCCAACGAGTACAAGCCCAGTCTATTCAGCCTCTCTTCATAGTCCAACCCCCTCATCTCCGGTATCAGCCTAGTGAACCTCCTCTGCACTCCCTCCAAGGCCAAAATATCCTTGCGCAAGTGCAGCGACCAAAACTGCACACAGTTCTCCAGCTGTGGCCTCACCAGTGCCCTGTACAGTTGCAGCAAGACCTCCCTACTTTATATTCAATCCCCCTCTCTATGAAGGCCAGCATCCCATTCGCCTTCCTGATCACCTGCTGCACCTGCAGGCTGGGCTTCTGCGATTCATGCACAAGGACACCCAGGTCCCTCTGCACCGTAGCATGCTGCAGCTTTTCGCCCTTTAAATAGTAGTCCCTCCTACTATTATTTCTGCCAAAGTGGATAACCTCACACTTGCCAACATTGTATTCCATCTGCCAGGTCCTCACCCACTCGCTTAGCCTAGCTAGATCCCTCTGCAGACTTTCTACACCCTCCGCACAATTTGCTTTTCCACTTATCTTTGTGTCATCAGCAAATTTCGACACCCCACACTCAGCTCCCTCCTCCAGATCATCTATATAAATGGTAAATAGCTGAGGCCCCAGCACCGATCCCCGGGGCACTCCACTCGTCACCAACCGCCAATCCGAATAGCACCCATTGATACCAACTCTCTGCCTCCTATTAGACAGCCAATCCCCTATCCACGCTAACACCCTACCCCAACTCCAAGCCCTCTAACCTTCTGTAACAACCTTTTGTGCGGCACCTTATCAAATGCCTTCTGAAAATCGAGAAACACCACATCGACCGGTTCCCCTCCGTCCACCGCACTAGACACATCCTCGTAGAATTCCACTAAATTCGTCAGACACGACTTCCCCTTAATGAATCCGTGCTGCGTCTGCTCTGTCAAACAATTCTTCTCAAGGTGCCACGCTATTTCTTCTTTGATGACGGATTCAAGCATTTTTCCTACAAGAAACGTTAAACTAACTGGCCTATAATTCCCTGCCTTTTGCCTGCTACCCTTTTTAAACAGCGGCATAACATTAGCCGTTTTCCAATCTTCCGGCACTTCCCCAGAATCCAACGAGGTTTGGAAAATAATCACTGAGGCATCCACTATCACCTCTGCCGTTTCCTTCAGAACCCTGGGATGCATTCCATCCGGTCCTGGGGACTTGTCCACCATCAGTCCCGCTAGTCTATTGAGCACTACCTCTCTAGTGACAGTGATCGCATTCAGGCCCTCCACTCCTACCATCCTTCTATCTTTAATACCCGGCAAACTATTCTCGTCCTCCTTCGCGAATTTAAGGTCTCAGCCATTTCCTCATCCCCCACCACTAAATCCCCCCTCTCATCCTCTAAGGGTCCAACATTCACCCTAGCCAGCCTCCTCCTCTTTATATATTTATAAAAACTCTTACTATCCTTTTTTATATTTAGCGCTAGTTTAGCTTCATAGTCGATCCTTCCTTTCTTTATCAACTTCTTCGTCATTCTTTGTTGATTTTTAAACCTCTCCCAATCCTCTACTCGCCCACTACTTTTAGCCACTCTAAACGCATCAGTTTTTAATTTAATACTCTCCTTTATTTCCTTCAGAAGTGTTGGCAGTGGATTAAGTCTACATGAGGCCCTGCCTGCACACTTGACCTTGACTTGATGACGTCATTATTGTTGGCTTATTCCCACTTCACTAGTCTACTTTTTATTGCTGGGGGATAGTTTGGAAGCTTGGGGCTGGAATTTGGCTTCTGTTTTAGTGGCCTTGAGGGCTCAATGCTTCTTAGATACTTACTGTTTCTCATTCCTAGGCAGAAGCTAAATATCACTTCAGCCTATTGGGACCTGTACAGTGGTGCCTCAGGTAATGCTGGTGGTGAGTAACCCTCTTCCATAGCAAGAAAGATGCTATTTCTTTATGTTATGGGGTCCTTGAACCGAAGAGCAGGCATGAGCTAGGTCCACACTGAGTGCAAGGCTGGTCATGGCCTTTGTGCTTTCTGGACCTCAGAAACAATTCTGAAATGATTAGTTGTTGAATAAAGCCATACCAACTTCGTGCGTGGTGGCCCTTTTTCTTCGATATCAACCTCAGGTTTTTAGTAGGATCCTGTCTTAGTTGTAACTGGTGAGTACGAATTGTTCATTTGTAGTCAATGAAGACTGCATTCCTTTTTTTTTATAAATGTAATTAACCTGCTTTCTTTAGGAAAAAGAGACAATAAAATGTAAAGTGGGTCATTTAGAGTATTACAAAACAAACTATTGTCCAGCTCCATTCCAATAACTCAGTGGTACTTAATGTGATCGTATCAGAAATATCTAGGCAACTTTCTTCGGAGCTCACCTTTTATACTTTTAAGGGTTAGTTGTGAAACTCGGATAAGTCCCCCACATTGCATATAAATCTGTTTTAATTCAGCCTATTGTCTGCTACCACTGAAGTACAATGCTCTTCCTTCAGCACTTCATAAAATCAAACAGGTTGGAGATACCCCAGTTCCTCTGGTACAGTTTGTGCCTGCCCTATCAAATGGGGTCATTCAAGTCCCCAAACCCTTAAAAACATGATGTGGACTTGCCGGCATTGGACTGGGGTAACTCACCTGATGAAGGAGCAGCACTCCGAAAGCTTGTGATTCCAAATAAAAGTTGGACTTTAACCTGGTGTTGAGAGACTTCTTACTGTGCCTTAAAAAACAAACCAAGGGTTGAGCTGTATTGGTAAGGATCCTCTTTAGCTGATTTGGGAAGAAGATGGAGGGAACAAGTGACACAATTGTATTGTTGTGTTGTTTGGAACCTGGCTCTCCCTCACCACACTTGAATCACTATGTTGAAACTGGATTGTGCATTAGATGCTTCTAAGGGAACTTTTATAATGTTAGCTGCCCTTGACATCAATGGCATTGCATGCTCAACAGTTTTAATAGTTACGCCAATATGTTGCCTATTTTTTAATTTTCTTCTAACTATATAGTGCTTCACTGCATTCCCCAAAATGTGTGGGCCACATATTTTGCAATAAGGGGGTTTGGATATTAGGAAGAAGAGCTGAGAGAGGAGAACTTTAGACAAAGAGGTAGCTTTAAAAATAAGAGACCATTCAGCCAGGTTGTTTGAAAAGTGAGCTCCGGACTATAGTTGATGTGTTTCATTATTCGTTGACTGTGTCACCCGGAAAAAGAATCTTACTGTTATCTACAACCCTACCTCCTCTCTGCTAGTTCTGGAGTTAACATTGGTGTTATTGTTCACAGTCCATAGTCATGTTGATCCTTCATCAAAAAGAAAACTCCTAGGCAGCACTGTGGTTTTGTATTTGTGGAAAAATGTAAATTTTAAAATTACATGAAATAACCCATTCGTGGATTGAGAATTGACCTGTTCCTGTGATTAAGAAGGCGTATGGTGTACTGGCCTTCATGAATCGAGGGATTGAGTTTAGGAGTTGGGAGGTAATGTTGCAGCTTTATGAGACCCTAGTCAGACCTCTCTTGGAGTGCTGTGCTCAGTTCTGGTCGCCTCATTACAGAAAGGATATGGAAGCTATTGAAAGGGTGCGGAGGAGATTTACAAGGATGTTGCCTGGATTGGGTGGCATGCCTTATGAGGATAGGTTGAGAGAGCTCAATCTTTTCTCCTTAGAGAGATGAAAGATGAGAGGTGACCTGATAGAGATGTATAAGATGTTGTGAGGTATAGACCGAGTGGATTCTCAGAGGCTTTTTCTAAGGGCTGGAATGGTTGCTACGAGAGGACACAGGTTTAAGGTGCTGGGGAGTAGGTACAGAGGAGATGTCAGGGGTAAGTTTGAGGGTGGTGGGTGAGTGGAATCGGCTGCCGTTGGTGGTGGTGGAGGCAAATTCAATAGGGTCTTTTAAGAGACTTCTGGATGAGTACATGGGATTTAATAGAATTGAGGGTTATCGATAAGCCTAGTAGGTATGGATATCATCAGTGCAACTTGTGGGCCAAAGGGCCTGTTTGTGCTGTAGTTTTTCTGTGTTCTATGTTCAGAGCGCTATATTGAAGCACAGCTCTCAATTACTGCCATTGACAACTCATACTCACATGTAACCTCTCGTGGTGGTGATTACTGCACTTGTAGCTGTTGGGCAGGACTCTTGCCTCATGCTAGAGTTAGTTCGGAGGCCAACAGGCAGTTGGCAACACTATCCCATTCCTGGGTCAGAGAGGTAGTTGCTGATGCACCAGGTAGGCTTTCAGGCCTTCCCTGCCACTTTCCCCTCTTTGTGTCAGAATATCATATGAAGCCAATTTTTTTTTTTGAAATCTGAAGCTTCTAAAAATCGTGAGAGAGTACTTCAAAATAGAGACTCCATTTCCCCCTCTCTCTCTTGTAGCCCACAGCTCTTTCTATACTGTGGGGCCTGCTATTGGCCCTCCTGTTTTGAGATCTTGCCTGCCAGGTCATCAGGTTTTACCTTTAATCACTAATTGGTCAATTCAGAGTAAATCATGGAGAGGTGACAGTTCTTAGCACAGTATGGGGACTTGACCCCGACAGTGATGTTTCAACACAGACCCCAAATCTTGCCTTTTTTACAGGACCTGAAGATGTTCACAAGATTATTACAGATGAGGGAGGCCATTGACTCAGTGGCCGTGGCTCAGACTGGGGTCATCCAGTGGGCTGGGGGCCACCCGGCGGCCATGGATTCCTAGCCCTGACTGACACAGAGCATTTAAGTGAGGTCTGGATGTCCATCTCTGAATGACCAACTTACTGCTTCACCATAGGCTTGTCTGCAGTCAGGCAAATCCACTTCAACCCACTTGCAGCAGTCTTTTGGGCTCTGAACATTGAGCTATGGTGAATGTATAACGTGAGTCATCACATATCAATGTTCAATTAAAGAATTGCAGACATAGCGATAACGCCTTCGCAGACATCAGAGTCTTAACAGTGTCAGAGTCTCATCATTGCTTATAAATATTTCATAAATACTATGCTGTATGTTATCAGCTTTGAGAAAAAAAACTGCAGCAGCATATCCATGTTCCTATTTCTCTTGTTTGCTGACACTGCAGTGGTCAGTCCTCCACTCAAGTTGTTTACACTAAGCTCCAAACGTCGAATTTGATGCGATCTTTGTGTAACACCAAGGCCCATTGCACCATCTCTTGTATGACTGCTTTTTTGACCTGGGGCATTAGTTCTGTAGAACTACTTGTCTTCTTCAGCCTTCCCTTCCTGTTACAAACTTTCACATTACCAAACTACAACCTCTCACTTGCCTGAGCTTTTCATTCCCTGCTTTCATCTTCTATTTTGTGTGCTTGACCCAGATTTCTTGCTATTGTTGCTAATGTGGACTTGATGCTTTAGGAACTGTCTTTCCAACAGCTGACATTCGTTGCCTTTAGTGATAGTAGGTAGTTCAGGGTCAAATTTCACTCTTTGTACTGTCAGACACAGGTATAATTGAATGAAATCCCCTGTTAAGAGTCCTTGTTGAGGGGGAATTTACATCTAAATCCAATTGTGTAACCACTTTGCTTGAATCTGTCATGAGCGAATCTGTTGAAGACTCCAGTACTCCATCTGTTGATGGTTGTCTTTGCTCTGGGGTGTTTGACTCATTTTCTCGGCCTAAGTTGCAATCTTCATCAGTGCCCCAGCTTGCAGTTGGCTCCAGTGATGTGGAGACGTTTTGCTCAATGTTTCTCTCTGTAGGTTCTGCTGGGGTGTTAATTGGTGTCTGTGAATTCTTACAGTTCCGCAGTGCCTTACATCAGCAGTGACCAGCTCTTTGCATTCAGTGGGCTGCTGATCAAGTTTGAACCCATGTTCCTGCTAATTTGCATATATTATGCAACTGTTACTAAGACATCTCATAGGAATATACAAATTAGGAGCAGGAATACACCACTCAGCCCCCTCTGAGCTGCTGTGCCATTCAGTAAGACCATAGCAGATCTGATTTGTGGCCTCAATGCTACATTCGACTTACCCCCAATAACCTTTGACTCACTTGTTATTCAAGAATCTAGCCCCCTCTGCCTTAAAATTATTCAATAACCAGCCTGTACCACACTCTGGGAAAGAGAATTCCAAAAATTCTCTCTGAGGGGAAAAAAAATCTCGCTGTTGTCTTAAATGGGAAATGCCCTTATCTTTAAACTGTTGTCACCTAGTTCTAGTCTCTCCCACAAGGGGAACATTCTCTCATCACCCACCCTGTCAAATCCCCTCAGGGCCTTACATTCCAATAAGATCACCCCTCATTCTTGTAAATTCCAATGGATAAAGGCCCAACCTGTCCAACTTTCGCTCATAAAATAACCCCTCACCCTCCCAAGTCCCGGGTATTAGCCGAGTGAGCCTTCGCTGAACTGCTACTATCACATGTATGTTGTTTCTTAAATAAAGAGACCAAAACTGTACACTGTACTCTAGATATGATCTCTCCAATGTCCCATACAACTGTAGCAAAACAATACTACTTTTATATTCCATTCCATTATGCAATAAATGACAGAACTAATTTTCCTAATCACTTGTTGCATCTGCACGCTAACTTTTCTTACACCAGGACACCCAGATCCCTCTGGAGCTCAGGGATTTGCAATTTCTCTATTTAAATAATATATTGCTTCTGTTTTTCCTGCCAAAGTGGACAACCTCATATTTTCCTGCATGATAGTCCATCTGCCAATTTCTTGTCCATTCATTTAACCTGAAAGTATTTTACCTCTTTTAACTAACTTTTCTATCTGTTTTTGCATGGTGGTGCTTTGATTAAGTACTTATCCCCAAATGACACAACAGCTCCAAAACTCCAGGATAACAGCAATTTCAAACAGATGAAACTAACAAATAAGAGACAAAGAACAAATAAAGGAAATGAGGAGCCAGGCCCATTGGTTAAGGCTTGTGAGCAATATATAGACCACGGATGATCGTTTGAACGTGATCTATTCTCCCTTTTATCTAGGTAGTTAAAAATGTGGGGCGAGATTCTCCGGCCTCCCAGCCGTGTGTTTACAAAGAATACAAAGAACAAAAAACAGCCCAGGAAACAGGCCCTTCGGCCCAACGAGCCCGCGCCGCCATTTTAACATTGAGTCCCCCCTCCACCCATGACCCTTATCTGTGCTTATGGCATTCCACATTGAGGGAAAACTAATTTAGGGACAATTTATTACACCAATCAGCCTAATAGCACATCTTTGGGGTGTGGGAGGAAACCGGAGAAAACCGACGCAAGCACGGGGAGAATGTGCGAACTCCCACAGACACCGGCCCAAATCCATGTGTCTGCACAGCAATCAGTGATAGTCACTGAGCTGTCGTCTTGCCCAGCATCTGGTCCAGTTTAAAACATGAAGCACTAGGCTATTCTTGAAAAAACCAAGAGCAGCCCTCATACGACCCACCGCGTGTATGCCCCTCGTTGGACAACAAGGCGGACCGAAGCACCTGCAAATTAAAAGAGAAAAACATTAGTATCATCCCCATCCTTATCTGTTACCAGGGACATCCCAAGGCCACTGAACCTTTTTTAAAACAATCTCCTATATCTCCCCATCTCCTATATCCCCCCATCTCCAACCCACTCATGTGCCTGAGTAACTCTTAAACAACTCTAGTGTGCCTGCCTCCACCACCTTGCTTGGCAGAGCATTCCATACCCCCACTACCCTCTGTGTGAAAAACCTCCCTCTAACATCCGTGTTATACCTCGCCCCCCCCCCCATCCTAAGCCCGTGGCCCCTCGTACTGTGCGTTTCTAACATAGGAAAAAGCTTACCACTGTTTACTCTATCTATGCCCATCATAATCTTATACATCTCTATTAGATCTCCCCTCAGTCGCCTCATAACCCAGTCCTTCCATACAAGGCAGCATCCTGGTAAACCTCCTCTGCACTCTCTCCAGGGTCTCCACGTCTTTCCGGTAGTAAGGTGACCAGAACTCGACGCAGTACTCCAAATGCGGCCTAACCAACGTTCTGTACAACTGCAACATTAGACTCCAGCTCTTATATTCTATACCCTTTCCTATAAAGGCTAACATAACATAAGCTTTCTTCACAACCTTCTCCACTTGTACTGCCACCTTCAAAGACTTGTGCACTTGCACCCCCAGGTCCCGCTGTGTTTCTATACTCTTTATAGGTCTACCCTTTATCATATAACTCCGCCCTACATTATTTCGGCCAAAATGCATCACCTCACATTTATCAGGGTTAAACTCCATTTGCCATGTATCTGCTCAATATGCCAGCCTATCTATATCCCATTGTATTGCCAGACACTGCTCCTCACTGCCCGCCAATGCAGCCATCTTGGTGTCATCTGCAAATTTGCCAATCACACCATTTACTCCCTCTTCCAAGTCATTTATGTATATTACAAATAGAAGAGATCCCAATACTGAGCCCTGCGGCACACCACTAGTGACAGACCTCCAGCTACAAAAGGACCCTTCCACTACTACTCTCTGTCTCCTCTTAGCAAGCCAGTTTTCAATCCATCTGGATATCTGGCCACGTATCCCATGAGCCTTAATCTTTTCAACCAACCTACCATGAGGGACTTTGTCAAACGCGTTACTGAAATCCATATAGACGACATCAACAGCTTGTCCTTCGTCGACCATTTTTGTCACCTCCTCAAAAAATTCTACCAGATTCATAAGGCAAGACTTCCTTTAACAAAGCCATGCTGCGTATCCTTAATCAGATCGCAACGCTGTAAGTACTCACACATCCTATCCCTAAGAATCCTCTCCATCAACTTGCCTACCACTGACATCAAACTTACCGGCCTGTAGTTACCAGGGTTATCCTCCTACCCTTTTTAAACAATGGTACCACGTTTCCTGCCAGCGGGAGGTGGTGCCTTGCTTGCTACTGGCAGGATTCTCCAGTCCCGTTGCTGTCACTGGGTATTCACCCCGGGAATCCATGGGCGGGGTGCACTGCCAGCAGGACTGGAGAATCCTGCCAGCCTGAACGGCCAGACAATCCCAGCCGTAATGTTGATTTTGCTTTTGGTGCCTGCCTTTACTTTGGATGAAGCCCTAATACCTTCATTGTGTTTTGCATTACCCATGTGCTGGCGTTCTGCTTAATTGCGACCTATCATCTCAATGTGGTGTGGGAATAATTCAATATTATTTCTCTCTGCGAGCAGAATCTAAAGTTTTTTTTTTATTAAGCCCACCTGTCACCACAGCTCTTAATTTTCCGCAGCTAACCTTTCCATTACTGGCCTTCTCCCTCTTCTCATTCAATGTCACTGATGTACCTGAAAAATTGAACAAGATAATGAACCTTTGCTGCATAACTTAACCCTTGGAAAATATTATTTCTCCGCCTGGGCTGGCTCTGTCTGTCGAATGGTTCAGTGAATAAGGGCGATTTCATTAGCTGATCTGTTGGCAGAGGCCCAATCTATTTTGCAAAGGGGGAAATGAGGAAAAACGTGATTTGACACTCCTGTTCTCCCTGTCCCCATTATATTCATGTCAGTCTCATCTTTTCTGCTCTTCTCAATATTTGCTGCTGGACTTTACTGAGTGGCATCTCCATGACACACACTTTGTCCTGTAGTGGGACTTGGAATGACCTGGCAAGCCACTCATTTCAGGGCAACTAGGGATGGGGCAATAAATGCTGGTCCTGCCAGCAATGCCTACATCCTATGAACAAAGAAAAAGGTATATAATTCAACATAGTCCGTGGATTTCCCCAATGATGGGTTTGTTCTGGACACTCGTGCTTTCTGCTGTGCATCACGTGGGAGTGAGCTGTTAGCTGAATGATTAGGAATGACAGTAGTGTCACCCTGCCTGTGGGTTAATCCGTGAAATTAGAACAACAATGAGGGGATTGCACTTTAAATAACAAACCAAGTGCGCCTGCCAGTTTTGAGAAGGAGGTCCTTTTTGACTCAGTTTTATACTGAGCTACTAAACACAGGCCCTGATATTAATAGGAAGGGTGCACAAGAGCCTGATTGCAGGTAATGAACCCAACAAGGCCTGGTTTGTGAAAGCTCTGTCAAACTTGACAGTGGCAAATCATTTAAAACAACGGTGCACATTGACTCGCGTGACACCCCAATCGAATTGTTAGCACAATGAGAAGGCGCAAAACACCAGGTTAAAGTCTGACAAATTTATTTGGAAATCACCTGATGAAGGAGCAGCGTTCTGAAAGCTTGTGATTCCAAATAAACCTGTTGCACTTTAACCTGGTGTTGTAGGACCTCCTTACTGTGCCCACCCCAGTCCAATGCCGGCATCTCCACATCATGGATTGGCAGCAGCCAGTGGGCAGGAGCAAGGATATATGTAGTGACGTAGAGCTCATTTTCAATCAGGAAGGGGCAGTCAGAATCAGCCCCACAGAGGCTGTATTAGTGCCTAATACTCTAGGTGCTATTCACTGGGGCCTTAATAATATGACAGGTCGGTAGCACTCTCATAGAATCATAGAAATCCTACAGTGCAGAAAGAGGCCATTGGGCCCATCGAGCCTGAACTGACCACAGTCCCACCCAGGCGCCCACCCCCCCCTGCCATCTCTACATACATAATTACCCACTAATCCCTCTAACCTACGCATCTCAGGATACTAAGGGGCAATTTTAGCATGGCCAATCAACCTAACCCGCACATCTTTGGATTGTGGGAGGAAACCGGAGAACCCAGAGGAAACCTGTGCGTACATGAGGAGAATGTGCAAACTCCACACAGACGGTGACCCAAGCTGGGAATCAAACCCAGGCCCCTGGAGCTGTGAAGCAACAGTGCTAACTACTGTGCTACCGTGCTGCCCCCTCTCCCTCCAAGTCAGAATGTTAGATGATATTAGCACACTCTGGCACCAGTTTAGGCTAGTACAGTCCTGAGGGAGTGTTACAGTGTTAGACCTGGAATCGTTGCATTAGGTGGTATTACCATGGATTGGTTTATCTGCTCCAGTGGGTAGACAGATATTAAAAATCCCTTCTCACATGGAGTTCTAGGGGTGACCTGTCCAATGAGAGGTGAGGTGAGAGTGACTGCCTTTGACATCAGGTCAGCATTTGATCAAATGTAATATCGTGGAACCCTGGCAAAGGTTAAGTCAATGGGAATTAGGGGAAAACCCTCCACGGATTGGAATCATATCTAGCACAAAGGAAGGTGGTGGTGTCAATCATTTCAGAACATTGAAGCGGAGGTTCCTCAGAGCAGTTCAATAGGCCCAACCTTGCATCATCAGTGATGTTCCCTCCATCGTATAGTCAGTGGTGCTGAGGTTCACTCTGACTTACGCAATGCTCAGTACTATTTTGTCCATTGTTGAAGCTGTCTGAGTCTAAACAAATATTGTCGAGAATTCCAAAATAAGATTTTTGAAGGTGAAGATTGGAAACCCTTGTGAGAAAGACGGCGTTTCAGTGAGAGTGGTTTGCTCCCAGTGTAACTCCCCGTGCGGCTAACAGCTGGTGTGTTGTTGAGAAACCTCTGGAATCTGTTTTTGTTCACGTTTATTGAGCAGTCTGGTGTGTTTGTGACCATAGCTGGCCTATTAATTCACATCTACCTCACACCCTGAATGTTAGAGTATGAGGTAGATATTGTAAATGGTTTATCCTTCTGAGCTTGGAGTAATTTTTTTTTGTTTGTTTAAAATCTCTGGAATCTTGTGGCTTTAATCACTTAGTAAATAATTTAAATCTCAAACTTTGCTTACTTTAAAGGAAATGTCATTGATCCCTAACCAGATCTCCCTCATAACCTGCAGTCTGGCCAAGGATTGTAACAATCCAAATACTTCCACCTATCTGCCAGATTTTCACACTCCGCTTCTCTCTCTCTCTCTCTCTCTCTCCGCGCCCCCCCCCCCCCCACCTTCTGACAATATTGCTACGCAAGAATACCCACAAGTTAAAATACAACTCCGTCTACAGAACATTTAACTGACTTAGAACTTATCTATAACTGTATTTTTGATTTTCCATTTAGCCGACAAGTAGAACTACCCAAGTCTTTTTGAATCTTATTGATAATTTCACTCTTGTTCCATGTAATTGCTGTTCTACCAAGTGAAACCTATAATTAAGTGACTGTCTTTGCTTCTGTTTCGTTTGTACCGATGAGAAGGGATTTTTAAATATTCCCAGATGTTCATATTTGCTGACCTATTCAGTTGGGTCTCTCACTCTTTCACTGATACAAAGTCAGTCCTATTCCAGCAGCCCAGTGATTGTTTATGTTGCTTGTTAAGTGGGGAAGTATAAGTAAAAAGCTTAAGATTAACATTATGACAATATTAAGAGATATCCGTAGGAGTGTAACATGAGGAGGACACTTCAATACCGCTTAATTCACCTTTTCCTTTGAGCTGCAGTCCAGAAAGTGATTTCAGGACCTTGCTGAGAGATGTGGTAAGCTTTCATACAAAACCAAATTTCCTTCTGCAAGTTCAGTTCGTGTCTTCCACTTTCTTGAATGCAAGTTAACTCTGAATTTTGACCTGCTTCGCAGAACATTTAGTATTAATATGAAATGCAAATTAATGTGGATAATGGAATCAGGAGCAAAAAAGGAAAATGCTGGAAAATCTCAGCAGGTCTGACAGCATCTGCGCAGAGAGAATAGCCAGCGTTTCACATCTGGATGACTCTTCATCAGAGCTCTGACGAAGGGTTATCCAGACTCGAAACATTGGTTCTATTCTCTCTCCATAGCTGCCGTCAGACCTGCTGAGATTTCCCAGCATTTTTTTCTGTTGGAGAACATTTGGCATTGTTGTATTCAGTTGGTGGTGGGTGTCTTGCAGGGAGACCATAGGTGGAAATTTTACCAGCACGCCCACCGAGGCTCGTAAGATCCTGCCCGAAACCAACAGAGAATGCCATTCTGCGAGCTTTATCTGCCCCAATTCCGGATGGATGTGCTGGTAAAATTCGGGCCCAAGTGTTTAAAATACCGACTTGAAAAGTGTGTTGCATTGAGGCTATGAGTCTCTGCATCCAATAACTCAGTAGATCAATGCACTGCCTGGTTTGATTCTGAGCTTTACAGATCGAGAAGGTCCAGCTTCAGTCTTTGAGCCGGCTAATTCCAGCCCATGATGTGGAGATGCCGGCGTTGGACCGGGTTAAACACAGTAAGAAGTCTCACAACACCAGGTTAAAGTCCTACCAATTTATTTGATAGTAATCCCTCAAGCTTTTGGGGTTTGCGCCTTTGTCAGGTGAGTGGAGAGTTCTGGTCACACACGGGGCATATAAAGGCGCACACAGTTTACAGAATACTGATTAGAATGCGAGACTTCACAGGTAATCAATTCTTATAGATGCAGACAATGTGAGTGGAGATAGCATTAAGCATCGGTTAAAGAGATGTGTATTGTCTCCAGGAGACAATATTGTATGGAGACAATACGCGTCTCTTTAACCGATGCTTAATGCTATCTCCGCTCACATTGACTGCACCTTTAAGAATTGATTAGCTGTGAAGTCTCGCATTCTAATCAGTATTCTGTAAACTGTGTGTGCCTTTATATGCCCTGTGTGTGACCAGAACTCTCCACTCACCTGACGAAGAGGCCAACCCTGAAAGCTAGTGGGTTTACTGTCAAATAAACTTTAACCTAGTGTTGTGACACTTCTTACTGTGATTCCAGCCCAAGCAGTGATAAGTAGAGTAGAATAGAATAGAATCCCTACAGTGCAGAAGGAGGCCATTCAGCCCGTCGAGCCTGCACCAACAACAATCCCACCTAGCTCTATCCCCATAAACTGTGACACTAAGGGGCAATTTAGCATGGCCAATTCCCCCTAACCTGCACATCTCAAAATCTACAATGCAGAAAGAAGCCATTTGGTCCATCGAGCCTGCACCGACAACAATCCCAGCCCAGCCCTATTCTACCCCTACAATCCCACACATTTACCCTCCTAATCCCACTGACTTTAAGGGGCAACTTACCATGGCCAATCCCCTAGCTTGCACATTTTTTGACAATAAGTGTTAATTTAGCATGGCCAATCCCCCTAACCTACACATCTTTGCACTGTGGGAGAAAACTGGAGCATCCGGAGGAAACTCAGGCAGATATGGGGAGAACATGCAAACTCCACACGGACAGCGACCCATGCCAGAATTGAACCTAGCTCCCTGCTGCTGTGAGGCAGCCGTGTTAATCACTGCGCCACCCCGAGGATCAAGTGCTATCTTTTTATGAAAGAAGGCTCGTACTGATGTTTTTGCTTCCGTGTGCTCAAACTGAGGGACAAGCATAAAAACCAACCGAGGGTTTGTGCTCTTGGTCACTACCCAGCACCTCCCACTAGAAAATAAACATGAAGGTGAGAGTTTGGTGAAGAAAAGGTACTTGGCTTTCCTGAAAGCTATAGTCAAATATCGACATTCAATATCTGAGCTCACTTTCAGAAAGTGACCACTTAGACATGATATTGGAGTGGGAGCTTGCGGGTAACATGGATGAATCTCCCAGTTAAAGTCACAACCTATTGGAGAGAAGAAATTTTGGAGTGGATATAGGAAAGAGTCTGTAAAACCTGTTGAACACCATACAGCATTAAAATACACATTCCCCAATTACGTACAGAATGGGGCATTCATATCGGATTACCAGCATCTCAGCTTCATCAGTACACTGGTGGAGGTGCCCATTAGGAGAAAATAAAGACTTCCATCTATATAGTGCCTCTCAGAGCCCCAGCATCTCTCAAAGTGCTTCGCAGCCTGTACATTTGGAGGAGGAGAGGAGAGAACAGCTTTAAGACTGATTTTAATTAGGAGATAAGACAATGAATCTTGATTTATGCATAATGAAGATGGAGTGTGTAGGCTGCAGTATTTGTAAGTGGAAGATCAGGAAAGGAAAGCTCATAATCAAATAAAGGAGAATGATTATGAAGGGGAGCTTGCAGTCGAGCGGTAAGAGGAATCACATACCAAGGAATATCGCATAGGATCTTTCTTATATTCTGCTCGAATGTGAGGGAGATGTTAGAAGAGCTTCTTGAAATGTGGGAACAGTGTCACAGTGTTTAGCCTTTTCATACCTGAGCCATTCAATGGATAATATCAAGTGAAAAGTTTGTTTTATTTCAAGTTGTCTGTGGCGTTCCTCCAATTTTAAAGAGCGGTTGCTTAGACCTGGCTGACTGTCGGTCAAACCTGCGCTACCTGATCTCAGACCTTGGACGTCATGAAGCAGAATGATTTGCAGGCGTCACTCACACTGAGCTCGTAGCTCTGTCAGGAGCTCAGCTGCAAGGATGCTGAAGTTGAAAGAGGTCAGTGCCACGCATGACTGAAATTGTTGATGCTGTCAGTTGCTGGAGTCAGGAGGGGGGGCGGGGGGGAGGGGGGGATGGTGGAAGTCAACAATGTACATCATCATGAGCTGCTCGATGCTCTAATTAGATCCGCTGTTTGGTACTGAATGTCCAGTCCTTGTCTGCACTTGTTGTCGAACAACTCAACTGTTTTATTCCAGTGATCAAACGAACTGGGAACAGGATTGGGCTGAGATACGATGGTTTCTACAATTGTGAACACTCACTGACATGGCAAACGATATTTTTAAAAAAGCATTTGGGGAGTATTAGAAAGTGAGGTCAGCTCAATCGGCATCAGAGTTGATGAGAGAATAGTTGCTTGCAACGTTTTGTAGTTTATTGCCCCTGTAGACTATTGTTCTGTGCCGATCGTTCCCAAGCAAAGTGCTCAGGGAACGTGGTATCTTGATACCTGAGCTAATTACTGTTAATGTACAGGGCATCATCCTGGTATCATTACTACTGAAGGCAAATTACTTTGTAAAGGAATGTAAAGAACTTGCTAAGAAACAGTACTGAGAACAGTGTCTATTCAACATTCTCCAGTTGTAGCTCTCCTTTATCTGATGTTTAGATAGAGCACCATACACCCCTGTCAAATACAATAGGTCGGACACATGGCTAGAACAGCAATACTACCACTGAATCAATCAAACTGTGCAACTGGGACACGCTGAAGATGTGCTTACAGCAGGAATTTGCTGACGCAGTAGGTATTCACCAGATTACATTGCCAGGGAGTTGTCCCAATTGTTTTACATTGACATGCATAAGTGATGAGCTTCCCAAATCCATTATTTCTAGCACAGGCAGCTGCTGTTAGAAGCTTCATTTGTTCAGATTTCACCCGAATGCCTTGGGCTTTTATTTTGTAAGGGTTGCCGTGCTGATTCGTGCACTGGCCAGTATGGCATTGGGGCACACAGAAATTAGAAAGATATCCCAAGTTCAATTCCTGGTCTGTGCTGACCTCGGCCTGGTGGTACGTGCAGCATGTCAGTCTCAGAAAGGGGGAATATTAACCGGCATAGAATCCCTACAGTGCAGAAGGAGGCCATTCAGCCCACCGTGTCTGTACCGACCACAAACCCAACGAGGTCCTATGCCCGGAGTCCTCGTTTACCCTGCTAATCCCCTTACACTAGAGTCAACTTAGCATAGCCAATCAACCTAACGTGCACATCTCTGGACTATAGGAGGAAACCAGAGCACCTGGAGGAAACCCACGCAAACTTCATGCAGACAGTGACCTGAGGCTAGAATTGAACCTGGGTCTCTGGCGCTGTGAAGCAGCGCTGCTAACCACTGTGCCACCCTGATTCTTATCCAATGATCCCTGTGGGAAACCTAAATGGCATTCAGGTGAGATCAGGGTCCTGCTTGGCTGTGATAACCTCCATGCTGGAATTGACATCTGAATCTTTACTTTCAAAGCCAACACATGGACAAATGGCAATCTGGGGCATAATCACTTGCAACCTAATTTGGACAGTACAAAGATTGTCCAAATTTCAAAAAGCTCCACCACGAGTAAAAGTCCGTGTTGACAAAGTAGGGATAGATTTGAGATCTTTGATGTGCTAATAAATTCCCTTTGATGCTGTCTATGGCCAGTTGGTGAACAGATGGCAGAGTTGGGGAAAGATGGCAGAGAGCTCTTCATTGAGGCACCCAGTGGAAGTTTAAAACCGAAAAGTCCCTAAATTCCATAAATCTTCACTCTCTGCATTCTTTAAGAAACAGGAATGAATATGTAAAACATATTGTGTGAAGATGGAACATGTGTGGTATGTTCTGGAGGTCTCAGGACGAGGTTCCGAGTCTTGTATGGTTGAAAATTAAGTTATAATACATCACAATGTACACACATACTGGGTATAGCCCAAACTATGAACTAAATCCGTACTTGCTTCTACACAGGTCTCTGTCCAGTACACAGCTGGCTCTGGTCGCAGGTCATTTATCTCTCTGCACCGTGCTGTGGGGAGCACTGTTTCCCAGTCCCACATTAACCCTTGGTTTGCCAGAGACTCTTATAGTATACCCTTCTGCACCCAAGTCTTTATCCAATATATTTGCATCACAGTCCATTTTCCCCAAGTCCATGGTTGGGATTTTCCACGCAAGCTGCCACGTGTTTTGTGGAGATGGACTGCTGTTGGTTGGCAGCAGGATTCTCCTCTTCTCTACCAAGAGCTTCAGTGCAGCATCCAAAAATCATGTAACATGTGCCCTCTTGTGTTGTGAAGGTTTCGAAGGGAGTAGTTAGTTCCTATTCAACTTACAGCACCTGATCCAGCCCATTTAAGTGAAATGAAATTAGCCTCTCTGCTGCTGCATCCAGCCAACAAGCAGTGCAGTGAGCGCCAGTCGGATGCTTACACAATTGAAAGAGCGGCTAGCCTGGCATTACCGGTGTGGGTTAAAGATGCAATGCGATCCCCATGCGCATTTTAAGAGGCCATTGAATTTAGCCCCAATATTTCACCCCGTCACAATTCAATGAAAGAGCCAAGTCTTCTTCCTTTTCCTTTTTGCTTTGGTGAAATATTTAATTTAGAAGAACTGAACTAATTAGTAATGTGTCAGACTTAAAATTTAATAATACAAATATCAGGAATAAATGGCCTTAAGACTGCCCTTACAAAGAAACTCAACAAATCCAGCCATAAACTGTATGCAAGTGCATTCATATTAAATTAAATTCTGACACTAATCTGTCAGGAAACAGCAGGCAGGAAGTAATTAAACTTCTGATATTTTCATACATTACTGCTGGATGATGCTTGGAAGTCTATTCATGTAATAAGATCTAGTTGATTGTTGGCCCTAATACAGACACTGTCATTATGTTGATGGATAATGAAGTTGACAAGCTTTACGAGATATTTTGTAAATTAAAAGTTCCTTCTGTGGCGCCCTATTGCAGGTGAGTAAAAGACCTGGGGTAAAATTTTGCCTGGGTTTCCCCTAGGTTTGACCCGGCTTGCACAAATTTCTACAGCAGGAGAAAGGGCGATGAACATTTATAACAAAAAAAACAAAGAACAACCCAGCACGGGAAACAGGCCCTTCGGCCCAACGAGCCCGTGCCGCCGCATCCTCCTACACCTACCCTGCCCTGTGTGTATGTGAGTGGAACCCCTAATGTAGCCAGATTCAGGGGAGAATAGTGTCTCTCCAGGTTTGGAACATCTTTTGAGTTCAGCTCCGGGTGGATGGGCTCCAAATTGTTCTCTCCAGTGGAGAGGATAGCCCCTTTGTAGGTTTGGGCAGTGTCAAACCACTGAAGGCGAGCCCAGAGCATAATTGTGACCATAGTTAGGGACATAGGGCCTAAGATTAGGCTATTTGGTCTTCAAGCCTGCTCCAACATTTGATAAAATCATGCTGATCTGGTTGTGGTCTCAACTCCACTTTCCTGCCTGACCCACATAACCTTGACTCCCTTGTCCATCAAAAATCTATGTAACTAAGCGTTAATTAAAAGCAGTGACCCTGCCGACACTGTTTTCTGGGGAATAGAATTGCAAAGACTAATGAGTGAGAAATGAGAGAAAAAAAATAATTCTCACCTCTATCTTAAATTGGAAACCTCTTATTTTTAAACTGTGTCTCCTAGTTCTGGATTTCCCCACAAGGGAAACATCCTATTGGTATAGTCCCAATCAAATCCCCTCAATATCATATGTTTCAATAAAATCTCTCCTCTATCTTCTAAACTCTGGTGGATGTGGTCCCAACCTGTTCAATATTTCTTCATAGGAATAAGTTCTTCATAGGAATAAGTCCTTCATAGGAATAAGTCCTTCATAGGAATAAGTCCTTCATCCCAGGATGAGTCAAGAGAATCTTCTCTGAATTGATTCTGGCGCAATTATGTGCTTTTTCAAATAAGGAGACCAAAACTGTACGCAGTACTCCAGGTGTTGTCTAACCGAGGCCCTGTACGGCTCCACGAAAACTTCCCTATTTTTACATTCTATTTTCCTTGCACTAAACAGAAACATTCCATTTGCCTTCCTAATCACTTTTTTTTTAACCTGCATATCTAATAGACCAGAACACCCAGATCCCTCTGTATCACAAATGATCTGTAATCTTCCTCCATTTAAATAGAATACCATTCGTTTGTGCTTCCTGCTGAAGTGGACAAGTTCACATTTTCCCACGTTATACTCCATCTGCTCATTCTTTTTGTCCACTTACTTAACCTATCTATATCCCTTTGTAGGCTCTTTATCTCTTCTTCACACCTTACTTTCCCTTTGATCTCTTATCATGCATTCAGTCCCTTCAGCCAAATCATTGATGTAGATTAGAAATAATTGAAGTCCCAGCACTGATCCCTGTGGCACTCCACTTGTCAACCTGAAAATGACCTATTTACCCTTCTCTCTGCTTCTTGTTAGCTAACCAAACCCCCGATACTATATGTCTTATCTTGTGTTGTGACCTTATCAAATGCCTTTTGGAAATCCGAGTACATCACATCCACAGATGCCCTTGATCCACTTTGCTTGTTACTTTCTTAAAGTTTATTTATTAGTGTCACAAGTAGGCTTACTTTAACACTGCAATGAAGTTGCTGTGAAAATCCCCTAGCCGCACTCTGACACCTGTTCAGGTACACTGAGGGAGAATTTAGCATGGCCTGTGCACCTAACCAGCACATTTTTTTTGGACTTTTTCAACAAACTCACACAGATTAGCTAAGCACAATTTCCTTTTCACAAAATCATGTTGACTTTGTGTGATTCTATGATGATGTTCTAAGCACTCGAAGAGATGCTGGAGATTAAGTTTAAAAACTCAGAAATCGGAGAGGGAAATACAGGAGGAGATGGGAGAATTAACTATGTTGACATGTGAGGTCCCAAGCACTGTTCCCCGAAAAGCCAGAATCTGAATAAAAACCCAAATGATTTCAGCAGAACTCTGCAGTACGGCAGCAGGATAAAAAAGCCCGGAGACCTTGCAGAGGACAAGAGAGCTCTTCAGGGACAAGGTGGCTCTGAAAAAGCTACCTGGAGTTAACAAGGCTGTGATTAGGCCAGAAAAACTGAAAGGGGTCAAGACCACGCAGCAGGAATCTGCAGAAGGGCAGAAAGTTGCAGACAGCCATGAGACCCGGAAGGATGAGAGAGCCCCCACAGACCTCAGGTGGTAAATCCAAAGCCAAGCCAGTAAAATTAAACAAGAGAAGGCCCTTGAATCTGAAAGAGATTCTCCAAATATCACCAAGTTAATTAGGGACCCAGAGAAATCCTGGGGTAGGGAAAGAAATGGTGAGAGCGATGCCCCATGTAGCTAAAGAGCCTGAAAGAAAAGTCGGTTAATACACCCGGATAGAAAAAGGCAAAACGCTTGCCTGAAGCATGGGTAGCAGAATTCTTCTAGCACTAAATTGAGGCACAGAACATCCCCAGATCTGTCCAGCAAATACAGCAACTCAACCCCCACCCTTGCTGGAGGAGCTGGAGATGTCGCTGTCTGAATATTCTTTCAATGTAAGGGGTGCCAGGAAAGCCCCCAAACAGATACTTAGTGGGTGAGGAAATGACCTTGCCCAGGTTTAGATGCAAAGGAGTCCGCGGTGCTGGTGGGTGAGCAGAGGGTCTGGCTACCGAACCCGACTTGGGGTGTCATGGTGGCACAGTGGTTAGCACTCCTGCCTCACAGCGTCAGGGACCCGGGTTCGATTCCCAGCTTGAGTCACTGTCTGTGTGGAGTCTGCATGTTCTCCCCATGTCTATCTGGGTTTCCTCCGGGTGCTCCAGTTTCCCCCCACACTCCAAAGATGTGTGGGTTTAGATGGATTAGCCATGCTAAATTGCCTTGTGTTAGGGAGATTAATAGGGTAAATATGTGGGGTTATGGGAGATAGGGCTAGGGTGGGATTGCTGTCGGTGTAGACTCAATGGGCCAAATGGCCTCCTTCTGCACTGTAGGATTCTATGACTTTCCGAATTCAGAGGCAGACCCGAGAGACCCCCAAATACGCACAAAGCCAGTTAGGAATCTGCCTCCCCTAGTTTAAAAGCCACCAGGGAATGTAGCTGGAGCTGCACCCCCACTAGAGGGCAGCGATGCTCCAGAGGACATGGAACATGCTAGAAAGAGCACCTCCTTCAAATCCCACAGGCCCCGACCTGGGAACTGTAACTGATTCCACTGGCTAGTTATGGCAAATTTAAAGGTGTTATAGAAAGAGGGGATGGATGATTCCTCACCCAGCTGGAGATACAGCAGGAGCTCACCATCTCCCAGAGTGCAAGAGTGTCCCAAATGACACAGCACCTACCATCCAACCGTCCAGCAGAGTGGCCCCAATCAGATTGGCTCACCCACCATTAAGCAGAATTGCAAGGGGACGGTAACCCCATCTAAAAAGCTCCTCAATCAACCAACCATCAGCCCCGCCTCCCCTCCCGCCCCCAACTACGGCGCCGTGGCCATATCCACTACGGATGCAGGAGAGGGCCCTGCGGGAAGACCATCCTCCTGCCATCCCGGCCCAGAAAGGCTGGTCCAAGTTCAGGGGCCAACAGCCTTCCTGCCACTGTGCCAACTAAAAGTACCCCTCTGTTTATGGAAGAGTAGTGAGAGGAGAAATCCAAGCTGTTTTAAATTAACCCCACTGCTGTCTGTTACAGGAGGGTGAGTGGTGGGGTCTGTAAGGCTGTCTTTTGTTTTAAACATTTATTTAATTAAATTCATCCAATTGCCAGCTCGCCTCCGCACTCTGCAACCTCCATGCTCTATCCAGGGGAAGCAGGCCCGATGTCTAATCCAGCCCACACTGTCCAATGAAAATTGGAACTGCGAGCACCGCCAACCCCCCCCGCCCCCCCACTTAGTTTTATGGTGCCAGAAGTTCTGCTGTTTCTGCACATCTAGAATCATAGAATCCTTACAGCGCAGAAGGGTGCCATTCGGCCTATCGAGTCTGCAACTGACCCTCTGACACGGCATCCCACCCAGGCACTCGCCCCGTAACCCCATGTACTTACACCGCCAATTCCCATAACCTACACGTCTTGGGACACCTAGAGGCAATTTAGCATGGCCAATCCACCTAACCTGCACACTTTTAGACTCATTTAACCCGGGAGAGGAAATCTGGGAAATCTTGCTCTTTTGAGCTAAAGTCATTATTGTACCAGTGGCATCCTTAATTAACAGAGCTCCCTCACTACCTTTTCCTAGTCTCCTATCTTTCTGAAATGTCAAATCAGATGGAGTGTGGGAGGAAACCAGAGCACCTGGAGGAGACCCACGCAGACTCGGGGAGAATGTGCAATCTCCACACAGACAATGACCCAAACCAGGAATTTAGCTGGGTCCCTGGTGTTGTGAGGGATGCTAACCACTGCCACCGTGCCGCCCCAGAGGTTATACTCATCCTGCAACCATGTCTCTATAATGATTGTAAGAAGTCTCACAACACCAGGCCATTCAGAACTCTCCACTCACCTGACGAAGGAGCAAACCCCGAAAGCTTGTGGGTTTACTATCAAATAAACTGGTTGGACTTTAACCTGGTGTTGTGAGACTTCTTACTGTGTTTACCCCAGTCCAACGCCAGCATCTCTACATCATGTCTATAATGATTACCAGGTCATGCATATTTATTTCTGTGTGTGCTACTTTGTTACAGATGCTGCACACATGCAAATACAGAGACTATAACTCTGTCCTTTTACCATGTTTGCAATCTCTGGCCTCTGGGGTGGCACAGTGGCTAGCACTGCCACCTCACAGCTCCAGGGACTTGAGTTCGATTCCTGGCTCTCTGTGTCTGCATGAGTTTCCTTCAAGTTCTCCAGGTTTCCTCCCACTGTCCAAAGATGTGCGGATTAGATGGATTGGCCATGCTGAGTTGTCCCTTAGTGTCAGGGGAGCAAGCTGGGATAAAATACATGGAGTTATTGGGATAGGACCTGGGTGGGATTGTGATTGGTGCAGACTCAATGGGTCGAACGGACTCCATCTGCAGTGTAGGGATTCTATCTGTTGGTGCATTCTTAAGCTAGGACTCTCTGTTTCTCCCTGGCTCCCTGGTTATCAAAACCCAAATCGCTACTCTGCTGTGTCATCTCTTTGTTTCCCTTTGAGTTACCCCATCTGTTATCAAATTATCCCCTTTCCTCACTAACTTAAAGCCCCCTCTACTTCCCTGGTTATACGATTCACAGAACTGGTCCCAGCATGGTTCAGGTGAATCTTATCCGAACTGTACAGCGCTGATGACAATCGGGTCGATTTGGCTTCGAGAACAATCTCACTCAAAAATACCATGAGGAAATGTCAAAATTCAGATTTGAAAGTGAAATGTTGGACACAGGCAAGAACGGTGAGGCAGAATCAAGGAAACTTCATCTCACATTTGAACTACACTAGACATGGCACAGTCTTCCCCCTCTTCCTCTTGCCATATGCTGAGTGGGAGGACCGAGTAGGGGAGGCAACATTTGTGCCTCTTTGCATGGAGCAATGAGGCATTCCTCCATGGTGGGTGGTGCAGCTCATTCTGAAGCTACGGGTTTGAGAATTAAACCAGTGTGACACATGCCCATCTCCGACATCCTTATTATTACAAGGAGGCACCTCGCTGTTTCCCCAAACAATGATGTGGAGATGCCGGCTTTGGACTGGGGTAAACATAGTAAGAAGTCTGACAACACCAAACAATCCCATTACACAGCAGATGTGAGATTTACAACTCTCTGAAACCGCAAGGTCAAGAACATCTTCAACAGCACTTCCCAAACCCTCCAGCTTCTGGATAAGAACTGTAAGTGCACAGAAACAGCATCACCTCTGAGTTCCCCTCCAAGGAAAGTTTGCACAGTTTAGATCTGTATCATTAGAGTTTAGAAGAATGAGAGGTGGTCATATTGAAAAATATAAGATTCTGAAAGGAATTAGCTGGGTGGATGCTGAGAGAATGTTTCCCCTTGTGGGAGAGGCTGGAATGAGAGGACACTGGAGATAAGAATTTTTTTCTCTTGGGGGTCATCAGTCTTTGGAATTCTCTTCTGCAGAAGATGCTGGAGGTTGGGTCATTGAATGTTTTTAAGGCTGAATGAGATAGATTCTTTACTGAGAGGGAGTCAAAGGGGTAGGCAGGAAAGTGGTTTTGAGACCACAATCAGAGCAGCCATTATCTTATCAAATGACAGAGTAGACTCAACTGGCCACATCGCCTTCTCCTACTCTTAATTTATATAGAGTCGTAGAGGTTTACAGCATGGAAACAAGCCCTTTGGCCCAACTTATCCTTGCCACCGTATTTTTTTAAACCCCTAAGATAATCCCAATTGCCTGCATTTGGCCCATATCCCTCTATACCCATCTTATCCATGTAACTATCCAAATGCTTTTTAAAGGACAAAATTGTACCCGCCTCTACTATTATCTCTGGCAGTTTGTTCCAGACACTCACCACCCTCTGTGTGGAAAAAAAATTGCCCCTCTGGACACTTTCATATCTCTCCCCTCTCACCTTAAACCTATGCCCTCTAGTTGTAGACTCCCCTACCTTTGGGAAAAGATATTGACTATCTAGCTGATTTGTGCTCCTCATTATTTTATAGAACGCTATAAGGTCACCCCTCAGCCTCCTATGCTTCATAGAAAAAAGCCCCAGTCTATCCAGCCTCTCCTTATAATTCAAACCATCAAGTCCCGGCAGCATCCTAGTAAATCTTTTCTGCACTCCTTCGAGTTTAACAATATCCTTTTGATAATAGGGTGACCAGAACTGCACACAGTATTCCAAGTGTGGCCTTACCAATGTCTTGTACAACTTCAATAAGACATCCCAACTCCTGTATTCAGTGTTTTGACCGATGAAACCAAGCATGCTGAATGCCTTCTTCACTACCTTGTCCACCTGTGACTCCACTTTCAAGGAGCTATATACATGTACCCTTAGATTTCTTTGTTCTGTAACTCTTCCCAATGCTCTACCATTAACCGAGTAAGTCCAGCCCTGATTCGTTCTACTAAAATGCATCACCTCGCATTTGTCTAAATTAAACTCCATCTGCCATTTGTCAGCGCACTGGCCCAATTGATCAAGATCCCGTTGCAATCGAAGATAACTTCCTTCACTGTCCACTATGCCACCAATCTTGGGGTCATCTGCAAACTTACTAACATGTCTCCTATATTCTCATCCAAATCATTAATATAAATGACAAATATCATTAGGCACACCGCTGGTCACAGGCCTCCAGTTTGAAAAACAACTCTCTATAACCACCCTCTGGCTTTTGTCAAGAAGCCAATTTTGTATCCATTTAGATACCTCACCCTGGATCCCGTGAGATTTAACTTTGTGCAGTGATTTACCATGCGGTACCTTGTCAAAGGCCTTGCTAAAGTCCATGTAGACAACATCAATTACATTGCCCTCATCTGCCTTCTTGGTTACCCCTTCAAAAAACACAATCAAATTTGTGAGACATGATTTTCCACTCACAACGTCATGCTGACTGTCCCTAATCAGTCCTTGTATCTCTAAGTGCCTGTAGATCCTGTCTCTTAAAATACCTTCCCACACCTTACCACAGATGTGAGGCTCACTGGCCTGTAGTTCCCAGGCTTTTCTCTGCAGCTGTTCTTAAACAAAGGCACAACATTTACCACTCTCCAGTCTCCAGTCTTCAGTCACCTCACCCGTGGCTATTGATGATTCAAATATCTCGACTAGGGGATCTGCAATTTCCTCCCTAGCCTCCCACAATGTCTTGTATCAGGTCCTGGGATTCATCTACTTTGATGCGCTTTAAGACTTCCAGCACCACCACCTCTATAATATGTACGCTCCTCAAGACATCACTATTTATTTCCTCAAGTTCCCTAACATCCATGCTTTTCTCAGTAGTAAATAATGATGAGGTATTCATTTAAGATCTCACCCATTTCTTGTGGATCTGCACACAGATGACCTTATTGATCCTTAAGAGGCCCTACTCTCTCTCCCTTGTTACTCTTTTGCCCTTTATGTATTTGTAAAAGCTCTTTGGATTCTTCTTTGCCTTACCTGCCAAAAGATCCCATTGTTTGAATATAAGTCACAAACATTCCAGACTTTAATTTAGTGTCTTCCCATTATTTCTACTGAACAAGATGGGCAGCACGGTTGTTAACACTGCTGCCTCACAGCTTCAGGGACCTAGGTTCAATTCCTGGCTTGGGTCACTGTCTGTATGGGTTAGGTTGATTGTCCATGCTAAATTGCCCCTTTGTGCCAGGGGGACTAGCTAGGGTAAATGCTTGGGGTTATAGGGATAGGGCCTGGGTGGGATTGTGATTGGTGCAGATTCGATGGGTCGAGTGGCCTCCTTCTGCACTGCAGGATTCTATGATTCTAAGATGTACATTAATACAGACCCTGAAAATCCCAAGCTAACAGCAGCGCACACACTGCAAAGGTTCAAGAAGGTGATCTACTGACAGCACCTTCTCATGGGCAATTAGGAATGGGGAATAAGTCCCAGCACAGCTGACAGCACCACATCAGTGAATACATTAAAATGGAATAAGACTAGCTGCAGGTGACTTACACCAGAGCCTCTGAGGAGCTGCTTGGAACATCAATAGTGACAGAGGAGAACATCCAGCCAGTTGTCATTGTGAACTCTTGTTGCTTCCGTACATAATTTACAGTTCAGAGCTTGCTTTTACTTGTTATATTAGAGTTGCTGGAATGTGCATTCATTGCAGGAAAGCTTTGGACACCTCCTTGTCACTTCACCATGAATTCTGCTGCTTTCTGAGTGCTCAGCAGCAGTCATTACCTATTGTATGAGGTGTGAATGCTTGTCTGAGACACCACTGGCTCCTATACATTGTGCTAAGAGAGAAGGGAAAAAAGGGTGCAAAGTAATATCAAATTTGAGTGCGAGAGTAATGAGGAGCATATTTTGCTCTCGGTGCTGTTCAATTACTAATCTCCATGGATGGAGAGAATTGGGGATCAAATGCAACCCCATAAAGCGATGACAGATCAGAGGGAAGTGCAAGAATACCTCTGGCAGAGGGCTAGGAACTCGCTGTCCATTCTCAGCCTCCAGAACGAATGCGCAATCAAAGCTCCCAACCCTCCTCGGAACACTGAGGCTGATCCGTTTCCTAATAGATTCTGAGTGTGAAAGTGAATTTGACTGGTCAGGTTTGCTTTGGGGGTATCTTATGGAAATTACATTAAGAGCCCATAATTCCACCAGACCAAGTGAGAACTTGTCATTTCGACCTGTTCCAGCCCTCGGGAGCTTTATCTAGCGACTTCTCTGTCTTCCTCAGCTCGGCTTTTCGGACAGGTAGTCTCAAAACGTTTGACCCAGTTTCTACCTGATAGATTATACTTTACCAGTGATAACTCTGAATAGAAACAAAGACGGAATCGTTTTTATTTGCTGATGTCAGGAGTTTGCTTTGTATCCCTTGTGTAGTTTGCTTTCACTGCCTTTAACCTAGATTCCCAAGAAGCACAACCACGATTTCTAGGATTTTGACACACTTGTCACGGATAGGGGTGAGGTAAAATCATGTTTTTCTTTTCCCAGACTTTGTCCTTACTGAAGTGAGGGATGTGAGGACTGAGAAATGGAACACTGAGCAGCTTCACATTGCTGCTGTCATCATGAAGCGTTTCCAGGGCCGGTGAAACATGTCAGCTGTGGCTCAGTGTTTCCTTGAGAAGATGGTAGTGGACCACCTTCTCATCAGAGAATTATGGAATACTTAGAGCACAGAAAGAGATCATTGAGCCCTTCAAGGCCCTTCTAGCTCTCTGCAAGAACAATTTAGCTTGCCCACCTTCCCTACTCTTTCCCTGTCACCCTCTTCCTTTTGTATATGGTACTGATCCAATGCCTTTTTTGTAAGCCGCAATTGAATTTGCCTCCACCACACTCTCAGGAGGTGCATTCCAGACTCTAACCAGTCTCTGCATTAATTTTTTTCCCCCTCGTATTGTCTTTGGTTATCAATTCTTGCGCCAGTGGGAACCATTTCTCTCTATCTAGACCACACGTGATTTTGAACACCTCAATTAAATTTCCTCTCAACTTTCTCTTCTCTCAGGAGAACAACTCTAGATTCTCCAGTCAGTCCACATGACTGAAGTCCCTCAACCCTGGAATCTTTATCATAAATGTTTCCTGCGCCTTCTCTAAAACCTGCGCATTGTTACAAAAATGTTGTGCCCAAACGGGGCACACTACTCTAACTGAGGGTGAACCACTATTTTATAAAGGTTCATTATTTCCTCCTTGTACTCTGATTTATGAATCCCTTACACATTTTTGACCACTTCCTGTACCTGCTGTATCATCTTCAGTGATTCTTCCACATACTGTTCCACATCTCTCTACACCTGCACCCCTTTTAGAATTATACCCCTATCTTGGGCAGTAATCTCTCCGCTCCCCAGCATGTGATTGGGTGGGTACTCCAAAGATAAACTGGGCAACCCTTCTTGAAATTTCACAGGAAAGGATTTGCATAACAATTGACCAGAAACGTACACTTCCTCTGGGCAACTGCTCAGTGCTGGGAACCATCCAAAAGCAGCGTTTAAATCACAAACTTCAGATGGTTCCGACAAAGTAACATCAATGTTTACTCAGCAAAGGTTAGAAGAGTTGAAGTTGTCATCGGATTAGCAGGGGTAAATGTGCAGGGTTATGGGAATAGGGCCTGGGTGGGATTGTATAGACTCAATGGACTGGTGTAGACTCAATGGGCTGAGTGGCCGCCTTCTGCACGGTAGAGATTCTATGATTCTTAACTGATGTTCTTCCCATGGTTGGAAAGCTTGAACATGAGAGCACAATCTTAGAATAAAGACTGATCTTTTAGGATGGTGATGAGGAAAAATTTATTCATCACAGGTTTGTGAAATCGTTGCAAATCTATACCTTAGAGGGTTATGGATATTCCATTGATGAATCTATTTGAGATGGTACACTGCAGAATTACAGAAATGTTACAGTGCAGAAGGAGGTCATTTGGAGGTCATTGTTTCTGCACCGGCTCTCAAAATTAGCGTAAGAACTAGGAACAGGAGTAGGCCAGCTGGCCCCTGGAGCCTGCTCCACCATTTAATAAGATCATGGCTGATCTTTTTGTGGACTCAGCTCCCCTTACCCACCCGCTCACCATAACCCTTAATTCCGTTACTGTTCAAAAATGTATCTATTCTTGCATCATGACTCAGTGCCACTCTTCTGCCTTTTCCCCGTACTGCTGCACATTACTTGAATAGAAACAATCATTGAATGCCCTCTTGAATGCCTCGATTGAACCTGCCTCCACCACACTTCCAGGCAGTACATTCCAGACCCCAACCCCACGCTGTGTGAAAAAGCTTTTTCTCGCATCATGTTTGTTTCTTTTGCAAATCACTTCAAATCTGTATCCGCTTGTTCCCAATTCTTTTTACAGGCAGGTACAGTTCCTCCCTATCGAAACTCCTCATGATTTTGGACATCTTTATCAAATCTCCTCTGAGCTGCCTTCTCTCTAAGGAGAACAGTCTCAACCTCTCCAATATATCTTCTGAAATTTCCCATCCTAGGAATTCTCTGTAAACCTCTTCTGTACTCTCTCCAATGCATCCATATCCTTCCTATAGTGCGCCCTCTCAGGGAACCAAGGGAAATGGGAGGAAAAGCAGAGTTAAGACCCATGATTAGCCATGATCCAAATGGTGAAGTAGTCTCAAGGGGCCTCTATTCTTATAATATGCTGCTCTGGGAGATTTTTCTACTTTAAATCACTGTCTTGTTGCAAATTGATGCTATTGTAGCTCCTTCAGAGACCTGACAGTGACATGAAGGGCTCTGCAAAAGTGTTTCAATTCTACAATTCCAGTCCCCCTTCAGTTTCACTGGTTTCCTGTCTCCCAACGCTCAGTCCTCACCAAACAGCCAGCCGGCCTGGAGTCACTCAACCCTGCTCCAATGTCAGAACTCACAGGCAAACCGATTATGATTTCCAGGTTGATTTTCACACCCCGTCGCCAGCAATCTTTGTACGTTTGTGCTCAGATCTCGTGCAGGATTTAACTGCCCTGCAGCTGAGTCATTGGGAAGACAAAACACTCATTAATTCAGATCATCAATATGCAGTCCTGACATCCTGTTGATTTTTTTTTGAAGGACTTGATGTTTTGACAGCACATTACTGCAGCTGGAGCCCACCCCAGGGATCAGATAAGGGACTAGCCATTCACTCCAACATGGTCGCTTCAATTGCCACCTGCCAGAAATAATAAACTGATGGTCATCAGATGTCAGCAGTAACAGTGACAGCTTGCCCATCTTAGTTCACATCTCTTCTGACAATTGTCTTTGGTTTGTTTACTGTTATTTTGCTTTAATGTAATTGTTTCTTTTGGTACTTGTGTATGAACTGAATGGATCCATCCATTTACGCCGCACCTTCTCACTTTGAAACGTCCCAAAGACACCTTGCTGAGAGGTTTAAGATTAATGGGCAATGTCAGCGAATATACTCAACAGTTGCACCAACAAAATCCTACAAACCCCCATGAGAAAAGAAAGACTTGCACTTATATAACACCATTTACAAGCTCACATGGTCTCAAAGCATGTCTACAGCCGGTGAGATGCCTTTGAAGTTTAGTCACTGTTGTAATTTCCTACAAAGTGCCAAATCAGCAACATTCTGATGGCGAAATGCTGATCTTGTAGCGCAAAAGACTGGGACTCTCCAGCATAACTTTGTCATTATTGCAATGACATTTTGGCCAGATTGTGTACTCATCTCTTGACGTGATACTTAAGTTCGTAATCCTCTGACCCAGGGACAAGAATAGGACCAATCCAGCCAAACTGGCATGCAAGTACCTAACGTGGCTATTTGCTATTGATTAACTGGTGGGAGCTGGATTGCAAAGTGCATTGGAACATTCTATTTCCACTTCCGCTACCTTAAATTCATTCATGAGATGTGGGTGTTACTGGCTTGCGAGGCCATGTCAGAAGGCAGTTAAGAGGCAACCACATTGCTATGGACCTGGAGTCTCATGTAGGTCAAACCAGGTAAGGATGGCAGATTTCTTTCCCTGAATGATATTCGTTAACCAGATGGGTTTTTACAATGATCAACGAGGTTTCATCATAAGAACATAAGAAATAGGAGCAGGAGTAGGCCATCTAGCCCCTTGAGCCTGCCCCGCCATTCAATAAGATCATGGCTGATCTGTCGTGCCTCAGTTCCACATTCCCGCCCTCTCCCCATAACCCTTAATCCCCTTGCCTGTCAAAAACCTATCAACCCGCGTTTTAAATATATTTGGCGAGGCAGTCTCCACCACTTCAATGGGCAGAGAATTCCAGAGATTCACCACCCTTTGAGTGAAGAAGTTCCTCCTCAACTCTGTTCTAAACCGCCCCCCTTTTATCTTGAGGCTGTGCCCTCTAATCCTATTGTCCTTTCTGAGCGGGAAGAGCCTCTCCACCTCTATCCTAGCCATCCCATTCATCATCTTATATGTCTCGATGAGATGTCCCCTCATTCTTCTATACTCTAACGAGTACAAGCCTAGTTTATTCAGCCTCTCCTCATAGTTCAACCCCCTCAACTCCAGTATCAGCCTAGTAAACCTCCTCTGCACTCCCTCCAAGGCCAAAATATCCTTGCGTAAGTGCGGCGACCAAAACTGCACACAGTACTCCAGCTGCGGCCTCACCAGTGCCCTGTACAGTTGCAGCAAGACCTCCCTACTTTTATATTCAATCCCCCTCGCTATGAAGGCCGGCATCCCATTCGCCTTCCTGACCACCTGCTGCACCTGCAGGCTGGGTTTTTGCGACTCATGCACAAGGACCCCGAGGTCCCTCTGCACCGTCGCCTGCTGCAGTTTTTCTCCATGTAAGTAATAGTTCTTCCTACCATTATTCCTACCAAAGTGGACAACTTCACACTTGCCAACATTAAATTCCATTTGCCAGTTCCTGGCCCATTCACCCAGCCTATCTAGATCCTTCTGCAGACTCTCCACACCCTCCGCGCAATTTGCCATTCCACCAATCTTGGTGTCATCAGCAAATTTCGACACCATACACTTGGTTCCCTCCTCCAGATCATCTATATAAATGGTGAATAGCTGAGGCCCCAGCACCGACCCCTGGGGCACTTCACTAGTCACCAACTGCCAGTCCGAATAGCACCCATTGACCCCCACTCTCTGCCTCTTATTTGACAGCCAATCCTCTATCCACGCTAACACCCTACCCCCAACTCCATGCCCCCTAACCTTCTGTAATAATCTCTTGTGAGGCACCTTATCAAACGCCTTCTGAAATTCAAGAAAGACCACATCCCCGGCTCTCCTCTATCCACTGCCCTCGACACATCCTCATAGAACTCCATTAAATTCGTCAGACATGTCTTCCCCTTAACGAAACTGTGCTGCGTCTGCTCTATCAAACAATTCTCCTCAAGATGCCTCGCTATTTTCTCCTTGATCACGGATTCTAACATTTTACCTACAACAGACATTAAACTAACCAGCCTACAATTCCCTGCCTTTTGCCTGCCACCCTTCTTAAACAATGGCGTAACACTAGCCGTTTTCCAATCTTCCGGCACTTCCCCGGAATCCAGCGACGTTTGGAAAATAATCACCAAGGCATCCACTATCATCGCTGCCATTTCTTTCAGAACCCTTGGATGCATTCCATCCGGTCCTGGGGACTTGTCCACAATCAGTCCCTCCAGTCTGTCGAGCACTGCCTCTCTCGTAACAATAATGTTATTCAGGCCCTCCACTCCTACCATCTTTCCATCGCTAACACCTGGCAAATTATTCACGTCCTCCTCCGTGAAGACCGAAACAAAGAAGTTATTCAAGGCCTCAGCCATTTCCCCATCCCCTACCACTAAGTCCCCCCTCTCATCCTCTAAGGGTCCAACATTCATTGTTAGATTTTTAATTCCTGATTTTTATCTAATTCAAATTTCAACATCTGCCATGCTGGGATTCAGACCCAGGTCCCAGAGCATTATCCTGCGTCTCTAGATTACAAGTGCAGTAACAATACCACTCTCCTTGGTATACTTCTTTCTGACAGCTGTCTGCCTCCCTTTAAGTGAGGTTGGGTCCACTTCTCAATAAGCATTGGTCCAGTACTAACAACTGGCCCCTTTATGACACTGATTTACATCAGGCACCTGGTGTAAATCATTGGAAATGCTGGATTGGTGCAGGCAAACTGAAGTGAAGGCTGAATCAGTGTGCTGGGTGAAGTTTCACCTAGCCTCCAATATGTTGCACTTTTTTTATTCATTCGTCAGACATGGGTGTCGCTGGCTGACCGGCATTTATTGCCCATCTCTAGTTGCCCTTATTCAGAGAGGAGCTGAGAGTCAGCCATATTGCTGTGGCTCTGGAGTCACATGTAGGGCAGACCAGGTAAGGGTGGCAAATTTCCTTCTCTAAAGGACATCAGTGAAACAAATGGGGTTTTCTGACAATCAACAATGGTCAACAGTAGATTCTTAATTCCAGATATTTTTAATGAATTCAGATTCTACCACCTGATATGGTGGGATTCGAACCTGGGTCCCCAGAACATTAACTGAGCTTTTTCTGGATTAATAGGCTAGCGATAGTACCACTAGGCCATTGCCTCCCCAATAAGTAACCATAAAGGAATCTTACCCTGGACTTGAAGTTCACTTCAGATAATGGACAATCCAGTACAATGTGAAACCAGCTGTATAGAGACTGTAGCTTAGGAGCATCCATCCTCAAGCTATACAAGGAGAGAAAAACCTGCAAATCATGACCTCAGCACAGCACAAAGCATTTTACAATGAAGGTTTTTTTTTGAAATATAGTCAGAGTTGTAATTACAGTGAATTACACTGACTGAGATGGCTCTTTATGTAACAAAACATGGCAATCAGTATACGCTCAGCAGGTCCCACAAAGAGAATGCTAACACTAACAATATGTTAGTTGTTAAGAGTCATGTCAGCTTTGTAGGTGGCTGCAAACTGTAACAATACCGAAAATGCACGAGCTGCTCCAGGTGAAAAACTGGTTGTGCGTTACCACTTAAAGCAGAGGGTGTGTTGACAGCTGGAAACTTAGTTCACTCTTCAACGTTGATAACCCTCACTTGCATGAGGAATGGAGTTCACTGTCCTGGCAAAACAAATCTTTCCTGTTGCGTTAAATTGGAATATTTTCAGCCTTTAGAAGATTCCTGAGCAAAAATCACCAAAGACATGATAATTGCATTGCATTTAACTGAACCCCTTTCACCTCTGAAGGTCTCACTCTGCACAGTGAACGATGTTGAACTGAGTGACTATTCCTTTTAACACATGGGGCTCTCTTGTTTGCAAACGAGTAGAATGACCAATTTAATGGTGATATTGTATTTTGATCAAGATATAAAGAGAGCTTTGAATCATGCATCCATAACACTGACCTTTAACTGGCAGTACTCACTTTTTTTTATCATGTCCAGCTAATTGACCCACCACGAGTGGGTCTGGTGTTTTAAAGAGGAAGGATTGTGCTGGGGAGAAATCTTTTGGTTGTGATATTTACCTCTGGGCCCATGCACAAAAACTTCTGGGTAAATCATGAGTTGTGTATTCTCAATCTTCTCTTTTTCATTCACGGGCTGTGAAACACTGGAAACAAATGTTCTCCTCCCGTTGTGTTGCAACTAGAAAAGTATGTTACTCTTTGGGAAACTTAGCACTTATTGTCCCAATTCTTAATAGTTTTTCTGTACCCTTAAAGGGTGGCAGGGTGGTTAGCACTGTTGCCTTGTAGCGCCAGGGACCTGGGTTTAATTCCAGCCTTGGGTCACTGTCTGTGTGGAGTTTGCATGTTCTCCCTGTGTCTGCAGTTTCCTCCCACAGTCCAAACGTGCGGGTTAGATTGATTGGCCATGATAAGCTGCCCCTTAGTGTCAGGAGGGTTAGGAGGATAAATATGTGGGGTTACAGGGATAGGACTCAGGTGGGATTGTTTCCAGTTTAGGCTTGATGGGCAGAATGGCCTCCGTTTGCACTGTAAGTTGTATGATTTATGGAATGACACCAGGAATGAGGGGTTTCAGTTATATGGAGAGAGTAGAGAAGCTGATTTTTGTTTTCCTGACAGCAGAGAAGGTTAAGGGGAGGTGTAACTGAAGTGATAGAAATGATGAGGGGTTTGGATAATGTGAATGAGACTTGAAGAGGAATCAATTACAGGGGAAGGGGAACAAGCTGAGGAATGGAGATAATTAGATACCTTTCAAAGATGATGGGTTGAAAAGGTTTCTTCTAGACCATATCATTTTGATTCAATGAAGACCCACTGGTTTGAGCTTTGTTCCTTTCAGGCTGCTCTGGTGGTGTTACACCATCTCTCTCCACCCCTCTCATGGGGAGTTAGCAGGCACTGGTGTGGCTCTTTCTTTACTAGGTCTGGGACACCATCCAGAGCTACCTATCCTGAGGAATGCAAGTTGACTGTTAGACGCTCTGAGTCCTCCAGTAATGAGGGAAGAAGGTTCCTCAATCTGTTGATAAATACAGTTGAACTTATGACTTTCCTACAACCCCTTTTGGGTCAAATTCTTTCACACCAACTAATTGTTGTGTGAAAATTATCTGAAGCTGTTACCTAGCCAGCTGTTTTTATGTAAGTTCAGCGTGATTTCCTTGGTACAGTATGCAGCTCTTTATAAAACAAAGAATTTCACATGCTTCATTCATTGTTTTGTTAATCTGTCCTGCCACGTTAATACGTTTATACAAAAATACCTCAGCCTTTCTTCTCTTGAACCCCTTTTAAAACAATACGATCAGTATGTGTTGTCTCTCAAAGAACAAAGAAAACTACAGCATAGGAACAGGCCCTTCGGCCCTCCAAGCCTGCACCGACCATGGTGCCCGACTGAACTAAAACCCCTTATTCTTCTGTGGACCATATCTGTGGACCTGTACTTCCATCCTATTCATATATTTGTCAACATGCCCCTTAAAAGTCAATTCTGAAGTAGGCAGCACGGTAGCACAGTGGTTAGCACTGCTGCTTCACAACTCCAGGGTCCTGGGTTCAACTCCAGCCTCGGGTCACTGTCTGTGTGGAGTTTGCACATTCTCCTCATGTCTGCGTGGGTTTCCTCCGGGTACTCTGGTTTCCTCCCACAGTCCAAAGATGTGCGGGTTAGGTTGATTGGCCATGCTAAGAAATTGCCCCTTAGTGTCCAGGGACGTGTAGGTTAGAGGGATTAGTGGGTATAATATGTAGGGATATGGGGGTAGGGCCTGGGTGGGATTGTGTTCGGTGCAGACTCGATGGGCTGAAGGGCCTCTTTCTGCACTGTAAGGTTCTTTGGAAGGTACATTTTCCTTATACTTCACACTGAAATTTTTTACTTCACACTTACTACATTTTCAGGAAAGACTAAACAGGTGGGAAATATGTTCTCCAGAAAAAAAGGCCAACCGGTGACCTCTTAGAAATCTTCAAGATTGTGAAAGGGTTTGACAAGGGTAGATGTCGATAAATGTTTCCGCTCGCGGGGGAGTCCAAAAGCAGAAGTCATAAATACAATGAATCTAAGCAGTGTTTAGCACAGCTGCCTCACAACACCAAGGACCCGGGTTCAATTCCTGACTTGGGTCACTGTTTGTGTGGAGTTTGCACATTCTCCCCGTGTCTGTGTGGGTTTCCTCCAGGTGCTCCGGTTTCCTCCAAAAACGTGCTGGTTAGGTGTATTAGCCATGCTAAATTCTCCCTCGGTGTACCCGAACAGGCGCTGGAGTGTGGCGACTACAGGATTTTCACAGTAACATTGTGTTAATGTAAGTCATACTTGTTAATGTCAGCCTACTTGTGACACTAATAAATAAACTAATTTGGAAATTAAGCTTTCTTACCCAGAACATGATAAAAATGTGATACGTGCTATCACGTCGAATAGGTGAGGCCGGTAGCATTGATGCATTTAAAGGGAAGCAAGATAAGCATCGGAGGGGAAATGTTATCAAAGGATAGGCTGACATGGTTAGATAAAAGGAATATGGAGTGAAATGGTCTATTTCTGTTCTGTGGACCCTATATAACTCTCTTGGGTATTCTGAAGCACATTCTGGAGCGCACGCATTTTATTTTGGGTTGGAAAAGGGGAAATTGGACCGCCCCTTGATCAGTCATTCTGGAGCGTGCTGTCATAGCTTAAGGTACATAGGAAGTTTCTTACTTAAAGGGCACAGCGCAGAAATAGTCTAATTCTTATTTTATGTTCCTTGAAGGCCGAGCGAGCTTAGGAGAGGCAATATCTGCAAGGTGTCTCCAGTGCTAAGTGCAAATTATGCAATACTTCAGTAGCTCTGAATAACTCTTTTTGGAGGCAACTTTGATTCAAGAGCTCTTTTTGATTTTTTGAGGTTTTCACTCTGCATCTTGAAGACAGTGGACCAAACCTCTAGTCAATGCCCAGGAAATGTAATTGGTTTCACTATCTGTATGGAAATAGCAATGGAGCTCTCACCGCAATTTATGGGCCTCTTCTTCTTTCTCATATGTTTCATTTATCTTGTTATTCTTTCGGTTCACTCCCTTTTGTTTACAGGTTGTGGTAAAGTTAGAGCTTCTTGAAGTGGCCGAGAAAGAAACATGAAATTTAGCACTGTCCATAGTTCAACATCTCGGAGAATATTGGCTCCCTCAGAACACCAATTACTACCTTAACTCTTGTTGCTTTGAGTGAGTTGTTTTGACAGTGCAGTATTGATGTTAAAAATCCCCTGAGGTCCAATAGAGATCTTGCTGCCCTGATGAATGACATGGGCTTTTCATTTGTCTGTTTGATGGAAGTAACAGACAAGAATAACAAAGCCAATTTGAAGTTAACAGATGTAACGGGAAAGTGGCAGCAACAAAGCTATTGGCCTTTTTGACTGCCGTGTCTGATTTTACTCTGTCTTTGATTTTCTACAACAGCAGAAAACAGAAAGATTTCTTTGACTAAATCTTTCATTTTCTTGTTTTTTTTTGTGTGGTGCTCTTTCCATTTGAGCTGTGTGAGTCAGTTATAGCTGGGAAATGCAAACAAGAGTCTAGCCTACACTGCAGCATGAAGCCTTTTCAGGTCATGTATGACACAGTCTGGATAGCCTGGCTATCGATCCCAGGTTATGGGCAGCACAGGATAAACAGAAACAAGGCAGGTGATAGCAAATTCTTCTTTCTGAATCAAATACAGGAGGCAAACTTGTCAGGATGCTAGGGACCAGTTCAGAAACTCCAAGGTACATTATGAAGTGAGCTTCTACTCCAACTATTTTTGATTATAGCATTAGTGGGCTGACGAATGGCAGCTGGAGTTTAATTTGGGTAAATGCGAGGTGATGCATTTTGGTAGATTGAACTAAGGCAGGTAGGACCTTGGGGGGAGTTACAGAACAAAGAGATCTGGGAGTACATGTTCATAGCTCCTTGAAAGTGGAGTCACAGGTGGACAGAGTGGTGAAGAAGGCATTCAGCATGCTTGGTCAGAACATCGACTTCAAGAGTTGGGACGTCTTGTTGAAGTTGTAAAAGACATTGGTGAGGTTACAGTTGGAGTAGTGTTCTGGTTCTGGTTACCCTATTAGTGAAAGGATATTTATTATTAAACTAGAAAAAGTGCAGAAAAGATTTACTAGGATGTTACTGGGACTTGATGGATTAAGTTATAAGGAGAAGCTGGATAAACTGGGACTTTTTTCTCTGGAGCATAGAAGGCTGAAGAGTGGTCTTGCAGAGGTCAATAAAATAATGAGGGGCACAGATCAGCTGGATAGTCAATATCTTTTCCCAAAGGTAGGGGAGTCTAAAACTAGAGGGCATAGGTTTAAAGTGAGAGGGGAGAGATACAAAAGTGTCCAGAGGGACAATTGTTTCACACAGGGTGTGTGTGTCTGGAACAAACTGCCAGAGGTAGTAGTAGAGGCAGGTACAATTTTGTCCTTTAAAAAGCATTTGGACAGTTACATGGGTAAGATGGGTATGGAAGGATATGGGCCAAATGTGGGCAATTGGGATTAGCTTAGGTGTTTAAAAAAAAAGGGCGGCATGGACACATTCGGTCAAAGTTTCCATGCTGTAAGCCTCTATGACTATGACTCTAAATTGTTTCACTTTAGGTGTGATTCTGTTGACCCACAAGGAAGCTTTTATTAAAACAAACTTTATTTAACAACATAGTTAAAATAAAACAAAAAGGATTAGCATAACTTTTACAATTGAAGTACTTAAACATGACAAGATATAATTCTTAACTGCTTGCTATCTCTATTAGTACCAATTTAAGCAATACCCCCACAGACATAAACTTCTTTTTAGAATCAGTTGAGAATCACACATGCTGACACGATTCGCCAGTCCTCCAGCCTTTTACCCCTCTGGGAAGAGATAGAAAGAGATGCCTGTCTCTGACAGTCAGACAGCAGCTTCCAGAGAAAAACCTATCTTCACAAGCAGCAACTCCAGAGAGAGAGGTGGGAGAGAAAACACCTCTTGCCTTTTGCAAACTGCTGGAGAGGGTTACCTTTTTAAGCAGGTCCCAGACTTAAATTTCTGGAAAGAAAGAGCTACTGCTCTGTACAAATTCAAAAAGCAGCTGTTTTCTCTCTGTAAACCTAGCTCCATCCATTCACATGTTTCTCTTCTTGTTGATCAACCTAACTAAACCCTTCTCTGAAACCCCAGGGATAATCCTAAGAATAACAAAAATGCATTAACTCAGATTAAAACAAACACTCCAATATTTAGGACCAATTATCCTACTGCATGCTCAGCAATGTAGACAATTCGGCATTGTTCCTCTTTTAGGGTCAAACCAAATAGACAAACTCAAGTTAAATTGGGACAAAGTAAAAAGGGGCAGCTCCCTAAAAGGGAGGGGAACAGCCCGAACAAAAACAAAAGTACAAAGGAAGCTTAAGACACATCAAATCAAAATGTGATTGTCAGGGTCTATAACACATCCCAGCCCCTGCGGTGCCCTGTGGGCACAGAAGGCGCCAACTGCGCCCGCGGACACCACTTGTTCCCTCTCCAGGGACACCTGGCCGCGAACGTAGCCGTGGTAGAGGGGCAGACAGTTGGGATGGACGACCCTGTCGATCACCCACTGCCTGGACCTATTGATGGCGTGTCGCGCCAGGCCCAGGAACAGGTTCACGAGTAGGTTGCCATCCTAATGCTCTTTTCCTGCACTATCCCCATATCCCATGGTATCTTTACTATTTAGAAATCGGATCAATTTCTGTCTTGAAAATACTCGATGACTGAACCTCCACACCCCTCTAGGATAGAAAATTCCAAAGATTCACCACCCTCTGAGTGAAGAAATGCCTCCTTACCTCAGTCTCAAATGTCCTATCTCTCTTTCTGAGATTGTGTCCCCTGTTCTAACCAGGAGCCAGGAGAAACATCCTTCCACCATCCAGCCTGTCGAGCCGTATAAGAATTCTGTATGCTTCAATGAGATTAAAATAAGCATAACTTTGATTAAAGCTCCCTCCATCCTGCTCCATCAAGCGCTCCTAGGACAGGGGGTTGATAAAGCTTCCTCAATACCCTAAGTCATTGAATGTTTCCGGGGCGGGGCAGGGCAGGACAGCAGGGGTTTGAGTACAGAGCCAATCTCTCTCTCTCTATATTGTTACAGTAAACACTCTCAGGGCAGTACGGCAGTGATAGAGATTTTAATCACATCGCTCATAATACATGTTACTGAACACAAATAGTTTGGTAAAAGACCAATATCTAACCCACTGCAATAACCAGCCCTTGCCCTGAGTTAAAAAATACTGAACTTAAATAGGAAACAGATATTCGGAATATTCATCCTAAAAGTTTAAACGGTCCTCATGTTTGAGTAAGTCTGTGTTTTCAGAGGGAGAGAAGGATATCCAACTCCCACTCCCATACCCCCAGGATGAGCAGCATGCAGGCTGTTAAAATCATCAAAATGAGATATCGAACTCGAGCTCCCCTTGAATGTGCCCCTCGCGGTTTACTTGAGTCAGGTTGGGTTTAGCTGAGTGGCCTTCTCTCGAGGCAGATCGGTTATGATAGTATTTAAAAGAAGTTGCTTGCTTCAGATTTTGCCAGCCATTTGAATTAATGGTGGTGGACTGGATTTGTCAACCTTGGAAGACATTGTAGTGGAAAAGGGAGGCCATAGCCAGGTCCAGAAGTAATCGCCTTTCCAGCACTGCTTGTGGGCCAGTAGGAGCAGTAACATTCCACCTGATGCCCAGGCTGACCTGCCAGTACCTGCCCCTCTTGCCACATTGTCTAGACTCGCCCCTCACTACAATACCACATATCCATCCCGTGATCCCGTCCATTTCCAACCTCCATGGAGATCCAGTGGTGTTCTGCAGGGATCAATGCTGGGACCTCTGCTGTGCGTAATATATATAACTGACTTGGAAGAAAACATAGCTGGTCTGATTAGCAAGTTTGCGGATGACACTAATATTGGGGAGTTGCAGAGAGTGATGAAGACTGTCAGAGAGTACAGCGGGACTGGAAAATTGGGTGGAGAAATGGCAGATGGAATTTAATCTGGACAAATACAAGGTGATGCATTTTGATAGATCCCATTCAGATGGGAGCTAGAAAATAAATGCCAGAATGATCAGGAGCATAGACATACAGAGAGATCTGGGAGTACAGGTCCACAGATCCTTAAAAGTGGCAGCACAGGTGGAAAAGGTGGTGAAGAAAGCATATGGCATATTTGCTTATCGGATTGGGCATCGAGTATAAAAGTTGGTAAATTATATTACAGTTGTATAAAACTTTGGTTAGGGCACATTTGGAATACTGTGCCCAATTCTGGTCACCACACGACCAGGAGGACATGGAGGCTTTGGAGAGAGTGCAGGAAAGGTTTACCAGGAAGTTGCTTGGTATGGAGGGTATTAGCTGTGAGGAGAGATTGAATAAACTGAGATCGTTCTCCCTGGAAGGACAGAGGCTCAGACGCAACCTGATGGAAGTTTATAAAATTATGAGATGCATAGACAAGGTGAACAGTTGGAAGTTTTTTCCCAAGGCAGAAATGGCAATTAGAAGGGGGCACAAGTTCAAGAAAAGGGGGGAATGGTCCAGTGGAGATGCTCGGGGGAAGTTTTTTACACAGAGGGTGGTGGGGCCTAGAATACCAAGTGAGCTGGTTGAGGCAGTTACATTAGCCATATTTAAGACTTATCTTGATAGGTATATGAACAAATGAGGAATAGAGGGATGAAAGCGATTGGTTTAGATTGGTAAACGTGATCGGCACAGGCTTGGAGGGATGAAGGGCTTGTTCCTGTGCTGCACTGTTCTTTGTTCCATATGATATACCCCCATTTCCTGACTCTATTCACCCCATGATCTCTGTACTCCTTGATCGATGCCCCTGAGATTTCACCATACAATGATCCCTGCTCACCCTGCAATTTGATTCTTCCCCTCCACGATCTCTTGCTCCTTTCTCTCCCTGTCTGTACGTAGCCTTGTACAACAGGCATTCATGTTCAGCAGCCAACCAGGATTAATCAAGGATTATATCTTGAACATTCTTGGTTTTAGAGGTGTTTCTGCCAAAACAAATGGTGCGTTTGCCATCAGAGCCAATGCAAAGAGTTAGCTGCCATGTACTTTCAAAGCTCCCCTATCTTTAGAGCCAGATTGGAGGCTGTTTTTACATCTAGTGACAGCAAAAATTCTGAAAATGTACACAGGCTTTATCTACACTACAAAGCCAAGTAAAGTAGAGCTCCCCTTAGAGCTTTATCTGTTGTTAGCAGCAAGCCTGAGTCTGTTAGCACTGACACTGGTGGCATAGACCAAATCCTTCAGAACAAAAGACTGGAGAATAGCCTGGGACAATGGACTGGCAGTAATGGAGGAATGACAATTGTGTACCCTAGGGAGGGCTTTACGTCAGGAAAACAGATTGTCATAAAAGTTCTATTAATATTATACTCTGTGTACCTGCACAATAACTGATACAGTTCATTGTAACACTGGAACAAACCCCAATATTACCACAATAAAACTGGTCAGGCATTGGGAAGTATTAAGACCCAATTTACTATAGTATAAATTTCAACTCTATTTTTACAATCCATATGTATATATCAATAAAACAGTCTCTGTGCTCAGATATATCTGTTTATTTGTCCCAGGCTCCCCCTATTAATGAAAAGCTTTCTTTTGTTCCTTTATCATGCTGATGAATTCAACATTTTGGAATGTCTCATTATTAAGCCCCTTTGCCAAATGGACTGCATTGGTTTCAGCTCATCCAGACCACCTGTTCAAGGGCAACTTAAGATGTGTGATAAGATTCTCGGGCAGCATTTTCCAAACCCACAATTGCTACTTTCTAGAAGGACAAGGGCAGCAGACACATGGGAATAGTACCACTATCTGAAAGTTCTCCTCTAAGTCATGTACCGTTATGACTTGGAAATATGTCACTGTTCCTTCACTGTTGATGTGTCAAAATCCTGGAACTCTCTCCCTAACAGCAGTGTGGGTGTACCTGCTCCAGAAGGACTACAACAGTTCAAGAAGACAGCTCAGCACCATTTTCTTAAGGGCAGTTAAGGATGGACAATAAATGCTGGCCTGACCAGCGATGGCCACATCCAATGAATTAATTTTTAAAAACTCGCACTGAAGGTGGTTCAGTGTCAAGGGGAGGGGGCTGATTTAATGCACACTGGACTAGGCTGCAGTAGGAACTGTATCATAGAATTCCTACAGTGCAGAAGGAGGCCATTCAGCCCATCAAGTCTACACTGACCACAATCCCACCCTGGCCCTATTCCCACAACCCCACATATTTACCCTGTTAATCCCGTGATACTAGGGTCAACTTAGTATGGCCAATCAACCCAACACCACACCTTTGGAGTGTGGGAGGAAACGGGGGCACGCAGAGGAAACCCACACAGACACGGGGAGAATGTGCAAACTCGACACAGACAGTGACCCAAGGCCAGAACTGAACCTGGATCCTTGGCGCTGAGAGGCATTCGTGCTAACCCTGCCGCCCCTGCCAGCGTGCCACCTGTAGAAAATGTTTTCCGCGTGAGGCCCGAGACAAAGAACAGCCTCTGGAGAAGTGCCTGAACTTTTGCTCATTTTGTGTATATTAACTCATTGCCATCCCTTCAATCCCACTCACCCACCCCGCAAGGAAAGTAGTTAAGCATCAATTCTGCTATATCGAAAGCACCCCTAGTTATGTCAACAAACAACTATTCAAACTGTTGGGGCAGATTTTTTTTTCAACTCGGGGAGGCTGACTTGTTGAAGGGGAAATTTCATGTACCCTTCACGAGCATTTATGCTTATTTTAAGAATTCATGACTCTTAAAATGGCACAAGGCCCTTGCTTGAGTGAAAATGGGGTCCACTTGAACTCAGCATCAATTTTAAATGGCCTTCCTGAGTTTGAGTTCCCTCCCGTGTGCTTCATGTCCTGTCCCATTCCCTCTACCAATGAAAATAGGATACTTGCATGGTAGTGTGGGGGTTGGGGGGTGGAGGGGAGCACTTCCAGGTGGAAGACCTGCCCACCACTCTTAAAAGTCCCCGTTGGCTCCACGACTCAGTACAAATGTAAGCCAGGCTGTTGCTCAGAGACATCTGGAGAACAGCCATCATTACCCATTATTCAAATGCACATATTCAAACTGATCCTCAAGGATAGACTTAATGAAGTTAATAATTATTTGTAGCTGTTGAATTTGTGTTAAATGTCACAATTTGCAGATGGTTCTCTGAAGACCTTGGGGTGAATGTAATTAATGTATCTCTGCACTGTTGAGCATTGGTGATAAGAAGACCTTATTTGGAGTGATGTTTCTATTGTGACAGACCTCTTCCCAAATTAATGCTGAAAGCAAAATGCTGTGGATGCTGGAACCTGAAACAAGAACAGAAAACGCTGGAAAATCTCAGCATCTGTGCAGAGAGAGGGCCAACCTATTGAGTCTAGATGACCCTTTGTGAGCTCCGACGAAGGGTCATCTCGACTCGAAATGTTGGATCTCCTCTCTCTCCTCAGGTGCTGTCACCCAGATTAATACTGTTCACCTGCTGAAAAATTAGTACTTCTAATAAAGAAGAAATCCTGCTGTTTTGACCCCCTAGAACAGAGGCTAAAATACAATGGCAGAAATAAAGGAATATAAACATCTTCACCTGTAAATGTGAGATGGAAATGATTAAAATTCATATGAAAAAAGAATAGAGAGGAAATTGGGACGTGAACACTTTTTTTAAATGGACGGTTAAGTTTGCTTTGATTGCTCAGGCAATTTAAGTTGTCCCTCTGCTATTGTTGCCACAGTGCAAACAGAAAACAAATGACAGCGACCGATCTTTAGGGGCACGCGGTGTTCAAAAAGAACATAAATACCCTGCATTTATATAGCACCTTTCATGACCTCGTGACAGCCAATGAAGTATTTCATCCTGCTGTAATGCAGGAAAGGTGGCAGCAGAATTATACACAAAGGTCAGCAAATTACAATAGCATAGTGACTAAATAATCTTTTTAATGATGCTACGCGAGGGATAAAAACCCCCTGCAGTTCTTCAAAATAGTACCCTTGTCCATGTGAGAAAGCAGACACAGTGCAGCAATCCTTCAGTAATACACCTCTCAGCCCACAGGCAGTGCTGTAAAAGCATTTACTGCATGGATGCAGCTTTCCTTTGAGTTAACGAGATTCCCAAGGCCCAGGGTGAGGCTCCAGAAGTGTACATTCATAAAATAATCTCTTCAGTGAGGAGGGTGATGAGTGTTTGAAAGGTTGTACATTGTTTAAGAGATTTACAATTGATCAGTTAAATCAGAGATCCCGCTACATTGGAGGGACTCTGCTTCATTGAAAGCTTTCAACAACCAATTTTCTTCCTGAGAGCAGAATGATCTCCCCGCCCTTCAATCATCTGACTCACTAGCGAGAGAGCGGCGATGAAGGGAGGGCCAGAAGCAAACCATTAACTATTAGACATTGTTTAATGAGCTGTACTGGCAGTAGTAATGCAAAACCAGCAAAGCAATTAAGTACTTCAATAAAAATGAAGTTTGATTTCTCAGCACATGGAACCTTGCCCATACATGTCCACCATTCCCCACTGTGTGCTGCAGGTGGGTGAGCGTACATTCATCACATTATCTCTTCAGTGAAGTGGGTGATTTGATGAGTGTTTGAAAGGTTGTAGTTCTTTCAACCACCCAACAAGTAAAACAAACTCAAATTAACTTGGGGACTAATTAAGAGGGGCAGCCCCCCAAAAAGGAAGGGTGGGGGGACGGCCCAAACAGAAACCAAAGTCCAAAGGAAACTTAAAACATTAAATCAAAATGTGGCTGTAAGGGTCTATAACACACACCAGCCCCTGCGGTGCCCAGCGGGCGCGGAAGGCGTCGACTGCGCCCGTGGACACCGCATGCTCCCTCTCCAGGGACACCTGGCCACGAACATAGCCGCGGTAGAGGAGTTTTGAAAGGTTGTACGTTGGTAAAGGAATACACAATTTATCAGAAACATCTGTTCATCTTCTCATCCTAAGGTGAGGTTAAATACCACTGGGAATGATAAATTAGGAATAATTCATTTGAAGTGCAAGGTTGATTAACTGTTTACCCACTTCAAATTTCTGTAGGATTCTCAAACCTTTATAAAGCTGGTGTGCATCATTACAAAATTAATGCAATAATATTCCCATCATTACTCACCTAAAGCTGCACTCCATAATTATCTGTGCAGAAATTACAATGCTACGTCGATAGTCATGTTTTATCTTCTGTGGCTTTACCAGCTGAAGAACTGCACTGTCAACTGTGGACTCCTTAGCAAAGACTGAGACCTGTGTTTATACGATGCAGACTGTTGAAAACATTGAAGTCTTTCGCTTTAAGTTGTAGAGAGACAGTTTTCCCTGCTGACGCCAGCTTGAGTTGACTAGGCTGGTGCTAAACCCTGAGTTAGGCTAGATTAAGGTTCAGATGATTTTTATGTATTTTTCATGAGCATAACTCGGGCTACACAGGAGGCAGAAGTATGCACTCTCCAGGTGGCAGCCCCTTCCCGCTGTGGGTTGCCATATTGTGAAAATTGCTGCTTGTACTGAAAAGATGGACCTCGCTCCAGTCAGGACCCTGGGGGAGCGTCAGAGGCAGACTTGCAATGAAACACACCACGCTTAAACACAGGGCCCCAAGCAATCAGAGCTTGATAGCTCTGAATTTACTGATAGGCTGAAGAAGTAATGAACCGAGTGTTAGATTTGTTTGTGGGAGAGCACCTTGGAGATAGTGACCACAATTCGGTGCCCTTCATTTTTGCAATGGAGAGAGATAGGGTCACACGGCAGGGCAAGGTTTATAATTGATGCGATTAGGGGGCATAAGTATTGAAAGATATGGGCAGCATGGTAGCACAGTGGTTAGCACTGCTTCTTCACAGCTCCAAGGACTTGGGTTCAATTCCCGGCTCGGGTCACTGTCTGTGTGGAGTTTGCACATTCTCCTTGTGTCTGCATGGGTTTTCTCCGGGTGCTCCGGTTTCCTCCCACAGTCCAAAGATGTGCAGTTTAGGTTGATTGGCCATGCAAAATTGCCCCTTAGAGCCTGAGATGTGTAGGTTAGAGGGATTAGCGGGTAAATATGTAGGGATATGGGGATAGGGCCTGGGTGGGATAGTAGTCGGTGCAGACACAATGGGCCAAATGGCCTCTTTCTGCACTATAGGGTTTCTGTGATTCTATGATTCTGTGTAGAAATGAGCAGGCGGTACAGAACAAATCAGGCTCTGGTTGGTTGAATCCCCTTAGAACGGGAAGATAATGTCCATGATTGTTGAGAGGTGATCGTGACTTGGAGGGAGAGAGAAAAGTAACGAGGATGTCTGCAAAATATTCAACAAAAACAGCAGCCAGGTTTCCGACCCAGAAATGAGGAGGCCTGAGAACCAGGCAGGCAGCCTGAGCCAACAGCGAGGTCGTAGAGCTTGCCTCAGAGGTGCTCGCCTGCGAGAGCCAAGTGAGGAGGCAGGGGCTAGCTAGCAGTCATTTGAAAGGAGCAGCAGGGTAACTGTCAACCTGCAGGCCAGGGCTCAAGAGAGTCAAGGGTGGACAATCCAAAAGTATTGAAAAAGCAGCAGCCATTTCCGATCCAAGGCCAGGGGACTAAGGAGGCCGGATAGCCAGACAAGCAGCCGGGGCCAAGAGCAAGCGTACCTGAAGGAGTGCAAGAGCCGAGGACGAGGAATCACTGGTAGTCATTGAGGGGAGCAGAGGGACTGAGGAGAGCAGGGCAATGAGCTGAGGGTGAGGCAGGGAGGCCAGATAGCCAGGCAAGACGCCAGTGAGCCAGCACAGCTCCCAAGGTGGTTTTCAAGCAGAGATCCAGACAAGGTACAAGGGCAGTGGGTGCACAGTGATCGAGGGGTGCAGCACAGTGGGTGTCTCGATCAGGCCAGTAGGACTGAGGAGGACTGGGCAATGAGCTGTGGGTGAGGTGAGGAGGCCAGGCATTATCGAGCAGACGGCCTGGCAATTATTGCAGTTTGTGGCGCTTGTTGTGCGTAATTTGGCTGTCGCATTTTCTCCATATAACAGCGATGACACCTGAGACGTGGCTGTAAACTACCTTGGGATGCCCTGAGGTTGTGAAAGACACTAGTTGTAAGTCTTTATTCTTTCCTGCCAACTCCACCCAGGAATTAATTATCCGGATACCTGGATTTCTGGCTTTCTTTCAATGCCTACTTTGCACCCAAAATTTGTGTGATTAGCAGTGAAACGCAGAAGTTCATAGTTTTCCTGAACCTGACGCGAAGTTACATGAAGGATGATTAAATTGTTAATAACTTGTAGCCATAAATTTGGAAATTCTTAAACAGAAAAGATGGCCCTAATTGGGCAAAAGGTATTAGCTCCAGAATCTTGTGAATGAAGGGAATCAATGACACAGAGCTTCTGAATAACTTCATCCCTCTACGTAAAAGCTGTCAGGTGAGTGCGCTTGAGGTCTGTTAATATCTTAAGGCGGCGCGGTAGCACACTCATTAGCACTGCTGCTTCACAGCGCCAGGGACCCGGGTTCTATTCGTGGTATGGGTCACTGTCTGTGTGGAGTTTGCACCCCCCACATCTCTGCGTGGGTTTCCTCCGGGTGCTCCGATTTCCTCCCACATTCTGAAAGACGTGCTGGTTAGGGTGCAATGACCCGAATCGGTGCTGGAGTGTGGCGACTAGGGGAATTTCACACTAATTTCGTTGCAGTGTTCATGTAAGCCTTGCTTGTGACGAATAAGTAAAATTTATCTGTCATTGGAGTTCATCGAAAATTTTTATGAGAGGTGCATTTGAGGTGCGCTTTATAGGTTCGTTTGAGATTAGATCTGAGGGATTTACATGAGGTCTGACATGGGACTCCCTTCAGATCTAGAATGGTGGTGAAAGTTGAAAGTGAATTTAAGCCCAGCGGATAGTAGCAGGCTCAGCTGGTGGTTTTCACTGACACAAGTGTAATGCCAAAGCTGCGTGTGCCTTCTCTGCAAATCCTGATCACGCTGGGAGCTTTTGAATGGAAAGTCCTTCATCAAGGTCGTTGAAGGCATCAACAAAATGTTGAGGAGATGAAAAATGTTTGCCTTTTTTCTGCCGTTCCTCTCTGATGATGATGGCGGTGTGAGGCCTGAAGGCAATGCAGGAGAGTACAATGAGGATGATCCCTTGTTTTTTTGAGGAATGAGCTGTGAGGGATGACTTATTTAGCCCCATCACCTCAGCTTTGTGTAGCAACATCTCAATTCGAGATGTACAAAATATTTAATATGATAGGAAAAGCAAACCTGAAACAAATAGAGCAGGGCAGCAGAACAAGAGAGCACAGATTCAGAGCTGTGGAGGGACGACCGTATCACAGACATTGCAAAGTACTGCTTCACATAAATGTTGTTCAGTAGCTGATATTTTGTTAGAAAGATGGCTGAGGCACTCAATTCATTTATGAAATAATGATATGTGGTAAATCGGTGACTATAGGGTTGAGATTCGAACCTGTACCCTGTGAGGTTAGTATTACAATTATAAGCGATGGAAAAAATCATACAAATCCAGACAGATTTACCTCCATATCCATGTTCCAGACATACTCCTGCTGTGCAAAGCTCTATACCAGGAGTGCTAAAACCACAGGTTACTCTTGTGCATTTATAATGTCTACATCTTTCGGTTTAAGAGCTGAGCAAAGTGAACAAGCTGAGTTGAAATCTGACCACATGCTACCTAATTCCCGACAGGCCAGTCCTCCAACTTGAGCTTAATGCCTGTAATAAAATCACATAGGTATTGGAATAGAGGCAAAAGGGCACAGACAGGGTCACAGAGTTGAAAGGACCTGACCCTGTGATCCTGACATAGAGTTCTGGGAGCTGCTGCCCTTCGCTTGCTAGAATGTTTGAGCCCATTTTTATTTTACTCTAATTAGGCCCCGGAAGAGATAATCACCTGACTTAATTGTGCAGAGTTTTCTCCTGGTTCGTTCAATTTCTTTATGCACCACTTATGTACAGGAGCAAGGAAATTCTTTGGTTGATATAAAGGTGAACATACCAGCGAAATTAGCAGGCACCAAATGGTGTTTTCATATCTTAGTGCATTGGCTAGTCAATAGCAAAGATTCCTCAGGGTGAGAGCTTTTACGTTTCCATAAAGGACACTTGCAACTAACTTGGGATGATGCTGGCTGGCAAAGTTAATACTGTCCTCAAATATTATGATGTAACCTGGTGTTGCGAGACTTCTTACTGTACTCAAATATTATGCCAGTGGATTATTCTCACTCGCTCACCCTGCAATACCAATTCATTTGCTGCACATACAGGTGTTAAAACAGGAGACTGAAGTAGTTCAGCACAACCAGCATTTTCAACTCCCTTCACTTTTGAGTTTCATGCTCAGGTTACCCAAATAACCTGGCAGCACAGTGGCTCAGTGGTTAGCACTGCTGCCTCACAGTGGCAGGGGCCCAGGCTCAATTCCCAGCTTGGGTCACTTTCTGTGCAGAGTCTGCACTTTCTCCCTGTGTCTGTGTGGGTTTCCTCCGGGTGTTCCGGTTTCATAGAACATAAAAAAAACTGCAGCATAGTACAGGCCCTTCAGCCCACAAAGTTGTGCCGAACATGTCCCTACCTTAGAGATTGCTAGGCTTACCTATAACCCTCTATCTTACTAAGCTCCATGTACTTATCTAAAAGTCTCTTAAAAGACCATATCGAATCCAGCTCCACCACCATTGCTGGCAGCCCATTCCACGCACCTACGACCCTCTGAGTGAAAAACTTCCCCTGACATCTCCTCTGCACCTACTCCCCAGCATCTTAAACCTGTATCCTCTTGTGGCAATCATTTCAGCCCTGGGAAAAAGCCTCTGACTATCCAGTCGATCAATACCTCTCAACATCTTACACACAGGTCACCCCCTCATCCTTCTCTCTCCAAGGAGAAAAGGCTGAGCTCCCTCAACCTATCCTCATAAGGCATGCTCCCCAATCCAGGCAACATCCTTGTAAGTCTCCTCTGCACCCTTTCTATGGCTTCCGCATCCTTCCCATAATGAGGCGACCAGAACTGAGCACAGTACTCCAAGTGGGATCTGACCAGGGTTTTATACATCTGCAACATTATCTCTGGACTCCTAAACTTAAATCCTCGATTGAAGAAGTCCAGTACACCATACACCTTCTTAACCACAGCTTTAACCTGCGCAGCTGTTTTGAGCGTCCTATGAACTCAGACCCCAAGATCCTTCTGATCTTCCACACTGCCAAGAGTCCTATTAATATTATATTCTGCCATCCTAATTGACCTGCCAAAATGAACCACTTCACACTTATCTGGGTTGAAGTCCATCTGCCACTTCTTCGCCCAGTCTTGCATCCTACCAATGTCTCAGTACAACTTCTGACATCCCTCCACACTATCCACAACACCTCCAACCTTTGTGTCATCAGCAAACTTACCAACCCATCCCTCCACTTCCTCATCCAGGTTATTTATAAAAATCATAAAGAGTAAGGGTCCCAGAACAGATCCCTGGGGCACTCCACTGGTGACTGACCTCCATGCAGAATATGACCCACCTATAACCGCTTTTTGCCTTCTGTGGGCAAGCCAGTTCTGGATCCAAAAAGCAATGTCCCCTTGGATCCCATGTCCCCTCACTTTCTCAATAAGCCTTGCATGGAACACTGTATCAAATGCCTTGCTGAAGTCCATATATACTACATCTACTGCTCTTCTTTCATCAATGTGTGTTTAGCCACGTCTTCAGTAAATTCAACCAGGCTCATAAGGCATGATCTGCCTTTGACAAAGCCATGCTGACTATTCTTAATCACATTATACCTCTCCAAATGTTCATAAATCCTGACTCTCAGGATCTTCTCCATCAACTTACCAACCACTGAGGTTAGACTCGGTGGTCTATAATTTCCAGGGCTATCTCTACTTCCTTTCTTGAATAAAGGAACAACATCTGCAATCCTCCGGAACCTGTCCCGTCTCCATTGATGATGCAAAGATCAACGCCAGAGGCTCAGCAATCCTTGTACAGTCTGAAAAACATGCTGATTAGGTGCCTTGGCCACGCTAAATTCTCCCTCAGTGTACCCGAACAGGCTCCAGAGCGTGGCGACTAGGGGATTTTCACAGTAACTTCATTGCAGTGTTGATGTAAACCTACTTGTGACACTGATAAATAATTTTTAAAATTTCAGTGTTACTTCACGGTTGTGTTTGATAATATCAGAAAGTCATTAACCCTGCCACGTCTCTAACCCAAAAATCACCCTGGTGTCAGGAAATGATTTTTCCATCTTGAATGCTGCCAATAAGCTTTTTGGGAAATGTGGAGCAAGCTTTTCACATCCAACCAGACATCACCCAATTCCTCCTCCTCACGTGGACTCTTCCATCTTCACCTGTGGTTTGGGGCTTGGTCTTTCATGTGAGTTTCTCAATGGTAAAACACAAGTGTCGTGTCTCAGTGCTAAATGCTTTTTCATACTTGCTCAGTGTGTCCCTGTGTCACATTATGTGCCATGATAAATTCACAGGTGCAGCAGGGGGACATGTTCAAAGGAGCATGGGTCAGTCCATCAGTGCTGAAGTGCAGTGACTCTCGTTCTGACCTCTCCTTTCACACCTGGCCCCCTGTTGGGATTGATTTTCTGACTGTTGCATATTGTTCCAGTGATCATTGGAGTGGTGTCTGATCTTATTCAGTATCGCTGGTATGCCCTTGTTTTGTCTTTCTGCTGTCTGTATAGTTAATCACCTGTCTATTTGTATATGTTTCCCCTGCCCCCCTGTGTCATGTGTGCACATGCAAGGAGTCACAGAAGCGTAGAAATTTGCAGCACTTTCAGTGGCCATTCAATTCATTGTATGGCTTTGAAAGTTGTGCTTAGATCCAAATCCCTGCTTTTCACCCATCACATTGTAAGATCTTCAGGCTGAGGTATGTGTCCAATCACTTTCAAAATTATTTATGGAATCAGCTTCCACTATCTTTCAGGCAGAATATTCCAGATCCCGGCAAGTCTGAGTGAAAGGAATTCCTCATCTCCTCTTTTTCCAATGATTTTGAATTCATGACCTATAGTTATTGACCTGTTTGCCTCTTTATTTTCCCTCTTTACTTCATCTTGAAATTCGTCATCAAATTGAAGAATGGTTACAGCATAACAGGAGATCTTTCAACCCAGTGATCCTGCGTCAGTTCTGTGGTGGAACTGTTTAGCTAGATTCACTATCCTGCCCTTTCCTCTTTGCTCTACAGTTCTTTTACCTTTCAGGTACTTATCCACTTTTTTTAAGACAATGATTAAATCTGCCCACAGCACAATTGCAAGCAGTTTGTTCCAGATTATAATCGCTGGCTGTGTTAAACAGTGTTTTCTCATGTTGCCTTTGGTTCTTTTGCCAACTTAGGGGGAGATGGTGGTGCAGCAGTATTGTCACTAGCCTGGAATCCCACCACAGCAGATGGTGAAATTTGATTTTGGTAAAAGTCTGATGATCATGAAACCATTGTCAATTGTTGTAAAAAACCCATCTGGTTCACTCATGTCCTTTAGGGAAGGAAATCTGCCGGCGTTACCCCAGTCTGGCCTACATGTTGACTCCAGACCCATTGCAATGTGGTTGACTCTTAAATGCCCTCTGAAATGGAGGGCAATTAGGGATGGCCCCAACCAACGATGCCCACATCCCGTAAAATGAATTTTTAAAAAATTACTTTCAATCTATGTCCTTTGGTTGTTAACCCTCCAACCAGTGGGAACCAGTGTCTCCCTAACTCTCTGTCTGAACCCTTTAGATCTCCTCTTAACGTTCGCTGTTCCAAGGTGAACACAGTAAGAAGTCTTGCAACACCAGATTAGAGTCCAACAGGTTTATTTGATAGTAAACGCCACGAGCTTTCAGAACACTGTTCCTTCATCAGATGAGTGGAAGGTTCTGATCAGAAACTGGACATACAAAGGCACACACAGTTTACAGAATACTGATTAAAATGCGAGTCTTTACAGCTAACCTGCTATTCAAGCCAATGCTTAATGCTATCTCCACTCACGTTGTCTGCACCTTTAAGACTTGAATAGCAGGTTAGCTGTAAAGACTCACATTCTAATCAGTATTCTGTAAACTGTGTGTGCCTTTATATGCCTTGTTTCTGATCAGAACTTTCCACTCACCTGACAAAGGAACAGCGTTCCGAAAGCTTGTGGCATTTACTATCAAATAAACCTGTTGGACTTTAACCTGGTGTTGTGAGACTTCTTACTGTGTTTACCCCAGTACAACGCCGGCATCTCCACACCAAGGTGAACATTCATATCCTTTCTAATCTCGTCTCAAAACTGAAGCACGTCTTCCTTGGTAACATCTTGATAAACCTCTCCTGTATCCTTTTTAAGGCCTTTCCTAAGATGTGGTGGCAGAACTATTGACAATGCTCTAGCTAAACCATAACAAGTAATGTATAAAGTTCTAACTTGATCTGTTCACGTTCATATTCCCAAACTAACCCAAAAACCCATCATCACCTTCTCGAGGGCAATTAGAAATGGGAAACAAATGGCGACCTTGCCTGCAATGCTGAAATACTGTTACTGAATTTTTAAAAATATGTATTTTTAGCTTGCCCTACAATCTTTGCGTTCATGACCCAAGGCCTATCTACACTTTGTAAAATGATGCTATGAGAACTGTCATGCCGTCCCAGTTTATTCCTCTTGAATTCACATTTTCCTGCAACAACCTCTGCCCGCCTTGTTTCTGCTTATTTCATCACCCTGCCTAAATTATCCTGGAACCATCCTCATCCTGGTCTGCTACTTTGCCAGGTTTCATATCATTGTAGCGCTGCTTCTTCCAGCTGATCGAGGACGTTTGTAAAATCTGAAAAGAGTAATGGGCCCCAGGCTAACTCTTGGGGAACACGGCTGCAAAACACCTCTCCTCTGAGACATACCCATCCTCCACCACCCTTTACTTCCAGTCACTGAGCCAATTTCGTATCCATTTGTCTACGTCTGTCCAGCTCTGAAGAAGGTCACACAGACTTGAAACTTTAACTCTCGTTTCTCTCTCCACAGATGTTGCCAGACCTGCTGAGTTATTCTCCTGTTTTTATTTCAGGTTTCCAGCATCTGCAGTATTTTACCTTTTATATTCTTATCCATTCAGCCATTTACCCCTTCATGTCACCTTCTTTATATGACAGCTTGTTGAATGCATTCTGAAAGTCCATATAAACAACATTGTTGTGCCCACTTTGTTTGCTGTGTGCATATAGTCACTCATCTGTCAACATTTATATGTCTCTTCTGTACACCTGTGTTATTTATCCTGGTCCCCTCCCCTCACCTATTGTTTGCTGTAACTAAGCTGCCTGCTTCTTTGTATTCGTACGGTTTTGTTATGATTCAAAGGCAAAGTTGTTTTTGTCCCAACTGTTGACTGCACGTTTGGAATTCACAGCTGAAGTGCCATAGGGAATTAGCACAAAGATTGGATAAAAGTTAATTATTTCAACAAGTAGTTTAGTGTTTACATTTAGATGTTAATAAATAAATCCCACGCTACTTCCAGTTATTAAAACAGAATAAAAGGGCTTGTCTGCCTATCGCGGTTACGACACTGGCCACACCAAACCACACTTCTAAATTATTCACTTTCCAGTTTTCTCCCTCCTTGCCCCAGAAATGCTGATCGGGACACAGTGCCCTCTGATAAACTATTCCCAGACACCTTCAGGAGATTAGTAGGATAATTATGTAAGGTTACGGGATAGTGCTAGGGTGGGGATTATAGAATCATTAGAATCCTGGAGTGAAGAAGGAGGCCATTCGGCCCATCGAGTCTGCACCGACCACAATCCCACCCAGGCCCTAGCCCTATAACTCCATGTATTTACCCTAGCTAGTCCCCTTTACACTAAGGGGCAACTGATCATGGCCTATCCTTGGACTGTGAAACTGGAGCACCCGGAGGAAACCCATGTAGACACAGGAAGAATGTGCAAACTCCACACAAACAGTGACCCAAGCCGGGAATCGGACCTGGGTCCCTGGCACCATGAGGCAGCAGTGCGAATCAATGTGCCACCGATTGTGGTCGGTGCAGACTCAATGGGCCAAGTGGTCTCCTCCTGCACTGCAGGGATTCTATGATTCGATGTCTGAGTATAGAAGGTGAGCACCAGCAGATTATTGGACAATGGAGACGACATCACAAAAGGTTTGGTCATTTGATGTCCACATTCGCACGCAGCTGGAGTACTGTGTGCAGTTTTGGTCGCCGCATTTGCGAAAGGATATATTGGCCTTGGAGGGAGTGCAGAGGAGGTTCACTAGGCTGATACCAGAGATGAGCGGGTTAGCCTATGAGGAGAGATTGAATAGACTGAGTCTGTACTCGTTGGAGTTTAGAAGGCTGAGGGGGGATCTTATAGAGACGTATAAGATAATGAAGGGGCTAGATAGGGTAGAGGTAGAGAGATTCTTCCCGCTTAGAAAGGATAGCAGAACTAGAGGCCACAGCGTCAAAATAAGGAGGGGGGTGCGGGGCAGTTTAGATTGGAGTTGAGGAGGAACTTCTTCACTCAAAGGGTGGTGAGTCTCTGGGACTCTCTGCCTGTTGAAGTGGTGGAGGCTGCCTCGCTAAATATATTTGAGTCACGGGTAGATAGGTTTCTGATAGACAAGGGAATTAAGGGTTAAGGGGAGAAAGCGGGAAAGTGGAACTGATCCACTTCAGATCAGCCATGACCTTATTGAATGGTGGGGCAGGCTCGAAGGGCTAGATGGCCTACTCCTGCTCCTATTTCTTATGTTCTTATGTATACTTTCCAGCCAACACTAGGACAACCGTCAGAAACTCCTCCTCTTTGCACCAAATAAAAAATCCATTCTATTCACAGCATAGTTACCAATACTGTCAGTATTACTTGTGTATCGCACTTTGACACAGTAAATATCCCAAGCTGCACCACAGAAGAGAAAGAGGCATTGAATGTAACAGGAGAAGAGTTAATTAAGAGTGATAGCCAAAGGAGCAGTTAAAATGGGAAGTTATGAGAAGATTTTTGAATACAAAGAGAGAGGGAACAACAAGAACTTGAATTTATATACTGTAATGCTCTTAACACAGTGAAATGCCCCAAGGTACTACACAACAGCAAAATCAGGACAGAATTTAACATTGAATTGGAGAATGCATTGGGGCAGGAGACCAAAAGCTTGATCAAGGAGATAAATTTTAAGGAGAGTCTTAAATGTGCAGGGACAGACTTGCAGAGTTTAAGGTCTAGGCAGCAGGAGGTGCAGGATTTGGGCCGGGAGGCGGCTGTGCACCCCATCGCTGATATTGGAGCAGCTGAATGGGAAGGCTGAGTACGTGCATTAGGAAAGAGGTTCCAAGGCCAGGAAGGGATTGGTAACTCACTGAAATTTCCTGCATTCTTGTCTCAGGAAATTAGGAATGCCAATCGTTCAGAGTTGTCCTGCGGCCTCCAAGGATTGAAGATTAATCTCCTGGACACTGCTGTGAGCAGACCCCAGGAGGAAAATTACAGGGAGAAATAAACAAAAAAGTTATTTTTAAACTTTCTTTGAAATCTTCTGTTTGCCCGTTGAAGTGGTGGAGGCTACCTCGCTGAATATATTTAAGTCACGGGTGGATAGGTTTCTGATAGACAGGGGAATTAAGGGTTATGGGGAGAAAGCAGGAAAGTGGAACTGATCCATTTCAGATCAACCATGATCTTATTGAATGGCGGGGCAGGCTCGAAGGGCTAGATGGCCTACTCCTGCCCCTATTTCTTATGTTCTTATTAGATATAAATATAATTGTGATTTGGAGGTGGGGGGGATAACTGTTTGTCCATGTGGAATGGGTTAAAGATGAGAGGTTGTATGACAAAAGCTGCTGGAATGCTTTCAACAGGAGTTGGTACCCCAAGTTGAACTTGATATCTGAAATGGTGAATAACGTGGGGCAAAATGGCGAATGTGTCAAATGCACCCAACATTAGAACAGCATCGAAATTACAACCTCGTGTCCCAAAGCCTGCTACCTCACTCTGTGAAACTACAACTAGTAAATATTGTGATCAAATCACCTACTAAGTGAACTGGAGCAATATAAAATGTCACCTGGGACATGTTGCCTGCAGAGCATTTAGCCAAAAAACAAACAAGCTGTCACAATTCACTCACCTGTATGAGTTGTATTATCTATGCTGCATTCTCAGCAACACAACAACCCTGAAAAATACCTTGCAGACTTGTATCTATAAAATTCTCCAGAGAGATGACCTGTCAAAATGACAACACGATATCTTACAGAGCCTCTGGTAAATATTAACAAACGGTGCAGTCACCTACTGTCCACTCCCTGCTGTCTCCTGTCCATTCCTAGATCAACCATGAGTGACCACGAGGCTAATTTGTCAACTGCTCAGTAGTGACTGACAAGATATTGTGAGGGTCAAAACACAAAGAAAGTATAGATGTTGAGTGAAAGATTGCTGACATCTCTATGCTCTGTGGCTCAGTTGCTAGCGCTCTCCCCTCTGAGTTGGCAAGATGTGGGTTCAAGCCTGCATTTCAGAGATTTAGCCCAAAATCTAGGCTGGTGCTGCAGTCCAGTACTGAGGGGGGGGTGCTGCTCTTTTGGAGCTTTCACGTTGTGGGTGGGATATTAACCTTTTTTAAGCATATCCTCACACCCACATTGTTTTTCCCTTTGGCAAATAATGGTGGAGAGATTCCAGGAATGGTTATTAGCCCACTGAACCACATTATAAACATTCCTTCCGTGGCCAACAAGTCCCAGCCTTAGATTTGAACTGGGAGCTTCCGGTTCAGAGGAAGGGATCCTAGCACTGTGCCACAAGACCTCCAGACATTGGACTGTATCCATCTGCCTACTGCAGTGGATGGATTTTGAAGAAGAGTAAGGAAGCTCACCCCTCCCCCCAGTCAGTCTTTATCCCTCAGCCAGCATCTCAAAAACAGATTACCCAGTCATTTATCGCATTGTTTGTCTGTGGGACTTGGTTGTGTGAAAATTGTCTGACATTTTTCTACATTACAACAGTGACATTTCAAATGTACTCTGCTGCCATTGTCTGCACGATCCAGTATTGAGACTCTGAAAGGATTACATTAAATCCTTTATTCAGTCAGAACATTGTCTTCTCCATCTGAGATGTGATGTTCAAACCCATATTTCTCTCATTACCATTAGTAATTTTCATAGAACAATTCGAATAGATTTTCTTTTGAAGCTCTTCATATTCGTGCTGCATGTCTTGGGTTTGAATCAAAATTGTAACTCGCAGGAAAGCTTGAACATGCTGGGACTCTGTTCTTTTGAAAAGAGGAGGCTGAGGAGGTAGCCTGGTACAGATCTTTAAAATTACAAAGTTGTTTTCTAGGGTAGATGTAAAGGAGGGGTGGAGCTGAATGCCCCTCCTCAGAGGTGACTGGGACACGAGTATATCATCTGCAGGGAGGTGCAGGTGAAGACCCAATTACTTCCCAACTGCCTCCAATTAAACCTGTGGTGGGAAGGATTGAGAATAACCTTTCCACACAAATCGTTTGGAGACAGAAGATGGTGGTAAAACACTGTGTGACTGGCTGCTGGTATATAGTGGCGTACCATAGGGATCAGTGCTAGGTCCCTTATGATTTGTGATGTACACAAACAATATAGATGAGAATGTGGATGATATGAAGATTGGCAGAGTGGTTAATAGCGAGGAAGAAGGTCTTAGGTTGCAAGAAGATAGAGACAGGTCGGTCAAATGGGCAGAGCAGTGGCAGATGGAATTTAACGCTTGAAAGCGTAAGGTGATGCACTTTGGAAGGAGTAACAAGCTAATGGAGTTCTCAACAAATGGCAGGGTACTAAGGGGTTCGCCGGTATCTAGTGGGTGCTTGTCCACAGATCCTTGTAGATGGCAAGACATTTTAATAGGATAGTTGAGAAGGCATGCAGGACTCTTGCCTTAGTTAGTTGTGGTATAGATTATAAGAGCAGGGACATTATGTTGGAGCTATACAAAATGTTGGTGAGGCCACAGCTGGAGGACTGTGTGCAGTTCTGGTTGCCTCGCCGTAGGAAGGATATGATTGCACCAGAGAGGATGTAGAACATAGAACATTACAGCGCAGAACAGGCCCTTCGGCCCACGATGTTGCGCCGACCAGTTAAAAAACAATGACCCTCTAACCTAAACCAAACCCTGTAGAGGAATTTCACCAGGATGTTGCCTGGGATGGAGCATTTGAGCTATGAAGAGAAGCTGGCTAGAGCAGAGGAGGCTGAGGGGGAACCTGATTGAGGTGTATAAGATTGAGGGGCATGGACAGGGTGGATAGGAAGCAGCTGTTCCCCTTAGTTGAAGGATTAAGGGGGGGACATGATTTTAAGGTGAGGGGCAGGAGATTTTTAGGCAATTTGTGGGAATAACATTTCACCCAGAGGGTGGTGGGAATCTGGAATGCACTGCCTGGGAGTGGAATGGACATGGGAAACTTCCAGATGGTCAAGCATCGCCTCTTTTGTCGAGTCTTCGCTGCTAGTGTGTGAAAATGTGTCCCTATGTACCCTGCCTGCTTGCCTTTCCAGAAACTTCTCTGGCTTTCGGCCAGTGAGGTCCCAGGAGGGGGCTCCAATACCCAGTAGGTTTCTTGATGTCTGCCTGACAGGACACCCAGGGTCCGTCCCCAGGTGTCCATCTCCATGCTGTTGCTTACGTGTAACCTGTCATCAGATTAAGCTAACTGCAGGAACTCTCGGTGACAGAAAGTCTGGCCCAATCTGGGCTTCTAACAATAGGCTGGTGCATTTCAATGGGGTACAATGATCTCCTGCTAAGTATCAGTAGGGTGCAACGACCTTTGATGGGAGATTGATGAATCAGGCCCAGACAGGTTTGTGTATTTGTACAATTGGCCTGCCTGAAATTTGACTGTTTGATTTTTAATATGCCCAACTCTTTAATTTAGGATATCCAATTTTATCAACCTTAAAACTAGGCCCTGTTTATATTATCACAAAACCGTTCAGCTTCTCGAGCCATTCAGTCAGAATATGGTTAATCTGCACCTCAACCCCATTTGTTTGCCTTAGTTCCATATTCCTTCATCTACTTGCCGAACAATGATGTCACTCTTTTAGTCCAGAAAGTTCCATTTGAGCCACAATTCGCAAGAGAAGGGAAGAGAATTCTAGATCTTTTACTTTTTTTTAATTCATTTGTGAGATATGGATGCCACCGACTAGGTCAACAGTTATTACCTATCTCCAATTGTCCTTTGGAAGGTGGTGGGCTGCCTTCTTGAACTGTTGCAGTTTATGTGGTGTAGATAACCCACAGTGCTGTTAGGAAGGGAGTTCCAGAGTTTTTACCCAGTGACAGTGAAGGAACTGTCATATATTTCCAACTCAGGGTGGTGAGTAACTTGGAAGGAACTTCAAGATGGTGACGTTCCCATGTGTCTGCTCCATTTTCTTTCTAAGTGGTAGTGGTCGTGAGTTTGGAAGATGCTGTACGTGGAGCATTGGTGAGTGACAGCAGTGTAGCTTGTAGATGATAAACACTGCTGCCACTGTACATCGGTGGTAGAGGGAATGAATGTCTGTAGGTAGAGTGTGGCCCAAAACCTCTACTGGGTCCTCGTGGGACAGGACACACCCAGGAATGGTAATGGTGGTGTCCCATGAGTCTGACTGTGTTATGCCATTGCTTGATTAGTCTGTGGGACACCTCTCTCAATTTTGGCATAAGCCCCTAGTTGTTAGTCCAGAGGACTTTGCAGGGTCAACAGGCAGAGTTTGATGTTGTCATTTACAGTGCCTAAGGTGGTCTGTCCGGTGTCATTCCTTACAGACTTTAGCAGTTTGATAGAATGAGGCCATTTCAGAGGTAGTTTTTAAGAATTAACCACGTTGCTATGGATGATAGGGGAGGGGAATAAGAATGTTTGGGGAGGGTATCAGGGTGTGTTGGGACAAGGTGGGGAGAGAAAGAGGTTAGGTCGGGGGAAGTGTTCCTAAGTTCCAGGCACTTGCACAGTCACATTTTAGCTGTATACATAGTCACATTTTATTATGATCACTGCAGGAAGCAATTGATGTCGGTTGATTGTGGGATCGCTAAGCTCTGTCTGTTGCGTGCTGCTTTTTCTATCTGGTATGCAAGTAGTCCTATGTTGTAGATTCACCACATTGACCCCTCATTTTTACATGCTTGGTGTTGCTCCTGGCATCACAAGTTTTGTTCTGTGTGGAAATGATTACTAAATGGTACGTCCTGCATGGAAGTTAAATCGAATGGTAGCCAGGTGATTGCTTGTGAGCGCACATGATATCAAATGGTGAAAAAAATGATAGCAATTGAGAGCAGTTGACATCAGTTGAAAACTGATGATGACAAATAATATGAAACATTTCAGATAGGGGTGTTAAATAATTCTGATGTTTTGACAACCTTGATCAGAATACCTCCTCAAATTATAATAGCAATTACACTTAGAAAATACTATTGGTTGTAAAATGTTTTGGGATATTTTGTGATTGTGAAAGTAGTTATGTAGCTGCAATTTTTTTTGAACTGATGGGAAACGAGCCAAGCTTATGCAGACTGTTTTCATGGCTTAATCCATTATCCATTAAACCATTACCTTGTAAATTGAGTTTGCCTCTGTATATGCCCTGTTTGTGAACATAACACCTCACTCACCTGATGTAGGAGCAGTGCTCCAAAAACTTGTGCTGCCAAGTAAACCTGTTGGATTTTAACCTGGTGTTGAGACTTTACTGTGCTCATCCCAGTTCAACCTCGGCATCTCCACATTAACCTAATGTCATTGGACTTGATGGCTTCATGCCCCGCTCATTTTGAACTGAAGGCATTTTTTTAAAAAAAAACTACAGTGCGATTTTCTGACTGCGTTTGCCCCAAAACCTGAAGATCCACCCAAGGTCAATGGACCTTTGCATGGTTCCCCCCCACCCCTTCCACAAATCACACTACAATTCCCCGGATGGGAAAATTTCATCCTACCTGAGAAATTTGCAATGGCAAGTGATAGGTAGGACATTCCCTTTTCCATAGGATTCCTGATCTGAATTGTACCAAATCTTGATACCTTGCAAAGAGAGAATAAGGAGAAGAATACTCGAGCAACTCTCACTGGCTCCATCTGTTGTTGACCATTTGCGGAAACCCTCAACCCCTAAGGAAGACCATGGCTTTGTGACTGAATAAAAAAGGAAACAGTATCAAAACACCTTACAAAAGGAGATGTGCGATACTCCATGGATAACAGAGACTGATAAATGTGGCTATGTGCCAAATATTAAGCCAGCTATTTATTTTAAGAAGGGTGAATTTAACTTCACAAAGAGATCACCATTAAAGTTGCGAACCGTCAGAATCAAGGGTGTAATTTTGCCTAGAAGAGAAACGGTAGTGAGGACACAAAAATCAGGAGGAGGCCCAAATTTTCATGAACATCTGGAAGGCATTGCCGACATTACCCAAGGTCTTAGGCTCTGGAGCTCTTCTTCTCTCTTCTTCTCTTTCCTCCTCTAAGACTTGCCCTAAAAATGAACACTTTGACCAAGCTTTTTGTCTTTGGTTCTAATATCTTCTGTTGCTGGATATCAAATTGTGACTGATAATGCTCCTGCAAAAAGCAATGGTATATTTTTCCATGCTAAAAGTGCCATACAAACATAAGTTATTGTTGTGCTACCAAGTATCTACTTTCAGCACAGATTAGTGTTCATTCTATTCCCTTATACCTCAGTTCAAAAAGAAACATGTTGCTCAATGAGCAGAATAATTCAGAAATGTGTTATGGCCAGGATTAGGCAAGCTGAACTCCCTTTTTTTCAGCTCTGTTCGTAAGCAGAGCTGTTTGAATTTTTGAAATAGGCTGTGGCTTGTTTCCTTAAACCCTTTGTTTGTGAAATCAATTTCAAATTAACTCGCAGAAAACCCAGTTCGGTGTTCAGTCAGAAGTATTGTTTACTCACACATTCAAACCTGAGGGAAGTTCATTGTAACTACATGTACAAGGAGATAGGATGTACAAGGAGATAAGAAAGAAAGGAATTTTACAACTAGGAATAAATTCAAACAAAAAAAAAGGAATATTAATGCCAGTGTCCAGTGAGGGTTCCTGGACTTGTAGGAGATGATAAGTTCAGGCAGGTTGAGCTGGCTCAAAGCAGGCATTGTGAATTCCTTCAAAATTGGTAATGATGCAGCAAGTTGAGCTTAGTAGGAATCATCCAGTGAACCAGGCTTTGAGGAGATTTGGACTTGAGACAGGCTTGAAGTCCTGTTTTGGCTGGAAGTTAACTGCAAGCTGCCCTGAAAGTCCATATTGGATATGCATATGATATATATAAAGGTCAAAGGAACTTAGGTCATGTAGTGTTGCCCACTGTTGGCTAAGTTTCAGGTTAACGATTAGTTTTCATGTCTCTGGTCAGAATCCATTATTCACCTTAGGAAGTAGATGGTGGCTATTAGCACCTTTGCAGGTATAACTAGTTTTATTTTAGGTCATGTCTGGGGAGCCTGCTCCTCCCTTTTTTCATTGATTCTAATGGGTCCACACAGTGATAGGTGTAAGATCCCACAAGGATGAAGGCTGAGCTTTGCCTTGCAATCACTGTTGGAAGTTCCCAGGACTATATCCCACTTGCCAGTCAGGTGACCCATCACAAGGTGTTTTGGTCCAGCAAATCCCAGTTTTAAATAAGCAGAAGGTATGGTTTGATCTAACAGTTTAGGACGACTTTGATGTCTAACAGCAATGAAAAATGCCATAGGCTTTTGGATTTTGGCTCTAGAGCTTCAAATATAGTATTAGTTTAACTGCTGTATAAAGGTTCAGATCCACATTCCCTTTCATTAATATGAGGCCAGTTATTTTGATCCAGAATGCACTGTCTGAAAGGCTGGCAGAATCAGATTCAGTAGTAACATTTGAGCGGGAATTGGACAAATGCTTGTAAAGGAGAAAGAATGCTGTTCTCAGAGGAGAGAGTCAGGTGAATGGGGTAACTCTTTTCAAAGAGCTGACACAAACATGATGGACTGCATGACCTCCTTCTCTGGACTAATATTCCATGAGTAAGGGTAGGATTGATCTTGAGCTATACATATGGTCAATATTTAAACTTTAAACTTTTAAAGTTAAAGTTTACTTATTAGTGTCGCAAGTAGGCCTACATTAACACTGCGGTGAAGTTACTGTGAAAATTCCCCTAGTCGCCACACTGCGGTACCTGTTCGGGTACACTGAGGAAGAATTTAGCAGGGCAAATGCACCTAACCAGCACGTCTCCCGGGTTATGGGAAGAAACTAGAGCACCTGGAGGAACTTGCAAACTCCACACAGTCAGTGACCCAAGCCAGGGATCAAACTTGGGCCCCTTGCTACGTGAGGCAGCAATGCTAACTGTTGTGCCACCATGCTGAAATTCTGAAAGGACTTGATAGGGTGGATGCTGAGAATGTTTCCTTTGGCTGGACAATCCAGAATGCTGCAGCATAGTCTCCAAGGTAAAGGACTGATCATTTCAGACTGGGTTGAGGAGAAATTACTTCATTAAAAGTTTTGGAATCTGTGAAATTTTCTACCAGAGAAGTCTGTGAATGCTCCATCGTCGAATACACTTAAAGCTGAGATGGACAGATTCTCAGGGAATCGTGGGTATGGGGAGTGGGTGGGAAAGTTGTGTTGAAGCCTACCCTGAGCAGTGATTGTATTGAATGACCATGGAACAGGCTCGGTGGGTCATATGGTCTCCTCTTCCGCTTATTTCTTGTGTGGAGACATTGAGGAGGTACATTGCTGCCAGTCCACATAGAGCTGTAACCCAGCAGGACCTCAGGAGAACACATGGGTTTTGGAAGTGGGTAGGGCACCTGAGTGTTTGAAACAAGGCTGGGAGAAAATAACTTAAAGGGACAAACTCTCACTCTGAAAACATAGATTAGAGAAGCTGCGAAGCTCATTTTGAATGAAGTCTGATGAGGTAAATTGTCTGATGTTTCAAGACTCTGCTGTCTGCTTTCTTTTTCGCCATCTGTTGAAATATTGCCAGCCTCCAACTGAACGTTGACATATCTCAGACTCTCAGATAAGTTGTCGTCATATATCTCAGACTCGTTTGTCATTTTCTGAGCATGGTCCTGCCATGGGAAGTACAGTTTGACAGTGTAAAGGATTCCAGGAGCATTATGACATTCCTGAGGGGACTCTACTTGCTCTTTTCACAGTGCTCCCTGCGTTGTGACAGCAAGCCTGTTAAGAGCCTAAGTAACAGCCTCAAGCACTCTCTTTTAACACTTAGTGCCTCATCCAACATTCCTGGCATTGATTATTCTTGTTGTTCCTTCTCAGATGGCTGCTTCAAGTTTCTAAGGAATCCTGAGATCACGAACATGTCATTAACATCTGGTCACTATAATCCTTTAATACGAACAGGCTACGTGCGGCCGAATACTCCAGGCTGTGAAACTGGTCCGCATCACTGCATAGCATTTACAGCACAGAAACAGGCCATTAGGTGTCAGTGGTCTACGCTAATGCTTCTGCTCCACTCAAACACCCTCCATCCACCCCAACCCTACCAGTGTAACTTCCACCTTTTTCCTAATCTACCTTCCCCTTCAAAGCATCCATGCTGTTCACCTCAACCACTCCATGTGGTAGCGAGTTCCACATTCTAAGCCTCTAGGTAAGGAAGATTCCCTGAATTCTTTATTGCATTCGTTAGTGAGTCTCTTAAATTCATGACCCCTGTATGAAGCTGGTTCACTGTGAATTGGCGGTTGGTTTTCCACTGCGCCCATTTCTTTTTCCCATGAAGTTAGCAGAAAGGAAAGTTGTGCACAGTGTTAGGCAGGCCACCCAATCAGTGTGATCCGGTTCTGCACTTGTGGTGAACAACCGACTCCACCCCACCCACCCCAGAGTTCATGAATTTGGATCGAGGTAAATGGAGAAAATACATTCATGTGACAAAAATAGCTCTGATAAACACACAGGACACGACGATCTTATCGGCTGTTTGTACTACACTCCTGCAGCGAGATTGGAGAATTTGGCGCCTAGCCAGATCTCCGTTCACCGCAGTGGGATGAGAAAATTCTGCCAGCGAGAAAGGTGGTAACATTCTGACCACACGAGTTCCAACTCCAAATTACCGTGCAGGGTGATGGGAAATGGTGCTGAAATTTGTTTCTCTCACTTTCCCAGCTCAGGGAGGTGGCGATGCCGGCGTTGGACTTGGGTGGGCACCGTAAGAATTCTCACAACACCAGGTTGGAGTCCAACAGGTGAGTCACTCACACGATGAAGGAGCAGCGCTCCAGAAGCTCATCATTCCAATAAACCTGTTGGACTTTAACCTCGTGTTGTGGGACTTCTTACTCGCTCAGGGACACATTGTCCACTTGTAACTACTACCTTAGCTGATGTCAGATATTTAAATACAGACTAGGGTATTTCACTCAGCAGGCCAGGGAAGCCCTGTGATGGCTGTTTCACCAGCATTCACTGTTTCACATCTGTCCTGCCACACCAGCACTGAGTGTGATGACATGTGCCTGCATGCATTATAACGTAAAGGTGCTCAGCGCAGCAAAATTAACATGGGACTGGAGAATGGTATTGCCCACCGTTGTTGTATAAAGTACCAGGTCAGATAACAGTTGAGGAAGAACTCTAAGCAGCAACGTGAGAACACCTCCATGCAACACAATACCTGGAACTGTACTTCATTAAAGCCCACCGATAAAAGTTCTTGTGTTTAAACACGCTAACCTCAGGATCTCATCACTGAGCCGTCACCATTGCAACATAAAAACTCATATCACATGTATATTATGTCAACCGGTATCTGCATCATTAGTATGTGACATAGTGAACGCAAAGTTGGAAAATTCTTTATTACGTTTGCACATCTAGGTTTGGGACAGTAACACCTGTGTTTTTATCCAGGTTTGGGAGCGTTACAAATGTATGTCACTTTCCCACTGCTACATCAAGCACAATGTTCATCTGTATGGGCATACTGAACATTGCTTTCACACACAGTCCCACACACTAGGCTTCAGAAAACTAAAATCAAGTGGTCGAAGAATCCAGATATTAGTGGAGTATTTAGAATCCTCAAGAAACAAACATGTTCTCTCAGTGTCCAAGCTAACATTCATCCCACCATCAACATCTAAGATAAAGACAGTCTGTTCATTTATTGCATTGCTATTTATGAGTTGCGTTGTTTTCTAATTGGCTGCTACATCGTTTGCTACATTACAACATTGACTTCACTTCAAAAATACTCAGTTGGTTGTGAAAATGTGTCTGGCATCTTGAGGTCATGAAAGGCAAGACTTTCTACCTTTCCCCTTTTATAATTAGCACCCTCCTGCGTAAGCAAGAGACACGTGGTTTAGAAGGGAAACGCGCACGGCACGTTGCGATTCACCTACATTATACAGAGTATGGCCGGTGTCTGGGATGGACTGGCCATGGTGCAAAATAAAATGAGGGAATGGAAAGAAACTTGAGGGAGTGGGCAGTTCAGGAGAACTAATTGTTAGAAGCGGCCAGTTGAAATGCATGGTCTTTCTCCAGTCCTACACTTTCACCTGTTCCCCTCTACATTTTCCCAGTAGCTGGAAGAAACAAGCCACCTCTCCCCCGCATCCTCCGAACAAGGACTTCAATTAATCCAACAAGCTTATGTTGACATTCCTGCTGACAAGTATCCTGTTGGCCCCAGTGTTTTAGACCCACATTTCCGCTTGGTCTGATTTAGCTCCTGGATATGGACACTGTGTTTGTTTATACTGTGGAATGTTACCAACTGAGGAAGATTCACTGATCTATAGTCAGCTGAAGCTACATTGTGTGATAGCAGCCTTCCAGTAGCATTCTGTGCAACGTCACGGGAGGATCAGATTCGCCAAAATCTTAAGATAAAACTCATCCTGTCTCGATAGCTTCTGACAAGAAGCGTTTCTAACAATAGCCTGAATAATGAGTAGCAATTGAAATCCAACTGCCACAGTGCGCGATAACGTTAGAGGAGACTGACTTTTAATTGGTTGTCAAACCTTAAACCTAATCTCCCTGGCATGGCAACTTGACATTGAGATATCAACAAAACAAGAAACTACCGTGGAGAGAGATGTGGAAAGTATCCTGGGAGACCGGCTCCCGTCTCAAGAAAAGCCTGATTCAGAACTATATCTGATTTTGGGAATTGTGTTATTATCATTCAGTCAGTGAAATGCTCATTAAAATAAGGAAAGAGAGAAAGATTTACATTTCTATGAACCTTTCGCAAATCCAAGACCTCCCAAAGCACTTGTGACCTGTCATTCCCTGTTGCAGTGTGAGGCAGTCAATTCCTGCACAGTAAGACCCTGCAAATGGTAGCAATGACCAGATGCTTTGCGTTTATGATGTTGAATGAAGGACTCTTCTGTCATTCTTCAAAGTTGTGGAATCTTTTGTATTCACTTAAGAGAACATATGGGGCCTCAGCTTAAAGTCTTGTTGGAAAGACAGCATCTCCTACAGTGCAGTATTCCCTTAGTGCTGCATAGCAGTGTCAGCCAGATTGTATGTCAAAGCCTCTGAAGTGAGGGGAAGGGACCATTTAGCTCAGTTGGTGAGATAGCTAGTTTGTAGTTCGGAATAGGACCTGCATTGCGGTTAAGGTAGACTTGGTTCTGTCTCCTGGCCCTGTCTCGTGCTGGGATGCTGAGTGGTGCACCTTAAGTTGTATAACTAATCGTCTCTCTCTAACAGAGAGCCTGTGGGCTTTGGCTAATTACCTACCTCCCTCCCTCCCTCCAGGGTGAGTATGGAAGCCACAAGCTCAGAAGCAGAAGTGCTACCCACAGAACCACAGCTAAAGTTTCAGATACTTGAGTTATAATCACTCAGAAAAAAATCAAATTCAGACCGGTTTCTGTGATTTACAGTGCCAGGATCGCAGAATCTTAATTAAGAATCTGGTTAGCTTTACCAGGAATTTGAACAGCCTGTGCCAACCCTCTTTTAATTATCACTTTAATAACTTCTTGAATTTGGAAGGTTACTATGAATAATTGAGGCCAGAGAGTCTGTTTCAGTAATAATTCCATATTAATTTTGTAGCTACTTATTACCTACTGGAATAATAAAGTTTTCATTGAACTATTAACTATTGAACTAAATATTTTACTAGGTAATTTGATAGAGTTTCTCTAGTGGTGAGTTTGATCTGAACCAGAACTTGTTTCGTTTTCACAATGCAAAAATCAAACCTTGCGATGCTCAATAAGTACTTCAACATTCGAGATGATTTATGCAATGCTGTCACTCTGAGCTCAGACGTGTTAATTGTAGAGATGCTCATACACGGATCCACACATTCATTCACAAGAGATTCAGTTTTGCATTGTAAGCTGTTTATTAGTTCAGAGATACAAACTGGTATTTATCTCTGAGGCAGATCTAAGAACTTTGCACTGAATGAAGTACTTTTGAGCATGAAGACTGTCGTTGTGTAGACAGCCATTTTTCATGCAGATAGATCCCACAAACAGCAGTATGTTGAGTGATCCATTAGTCTGTTTCTGATGTTGGCTGCTGATGGAATGCTGGCCAGGACTCATAAGATTTTCGAGGAGAGGCAGTGGCGTAGTAGCATTATCGCTGGACTAGCAATCCGGAGACCCAGGGTAACGCTCTGGGGAACTGGGTTCAAATCCTGCCATGGCAGATGGTGAAACTTGAATTGAATAATGTCTATTGATGACCATGAAACCTTTGTTGATTGTCATAAAAACCCATCTGGTTCACTCATGCCTTTTAGGAAAGGAGATCTGCCATCTTTACCTGGTGAGGCTCTCATGTGAGTTCAGAGCCACAGCAATGTGGTTGACTCTCAAATGCCCTCTGAAATAGAGGGTAGTTATGGGCAGCACATCCCATAAGTATGAATTTTAAAAAATGTTAATGCCTCCTTTAATGAAACAGTGGGCTGTCCAATTCTTTGCATAGAGCTCAATTTTCCTTGAACTTTTCCAACTCAAGGTTTCCATTGCCAGCTGCCACTTCCCTTGTTTTAGCAAAGTGGATGCCCTACTTTTAGTTCACTCTGGCATTACAGGGGCCACCCCCAAGGAAAGTTAGCAATGGAGTTAGAATGGGATTGTTCTGTGATCCTGTTGCTTGTGTTGCTGCTGGCAAAATTTTATTCAAAACGTTCATAATGATAATGGGTGGGATTTTCCAATCGCAGGATCAGGTCCTTCGGCCCTCCAAGCCTGCGCCGATCATGTTTATCTATCTAGACCAACTGCTTATATCCCTCTGTTCCTCGTTTGTTCATATCCCTCTCAAGATAAGTCTTTAAATGTGGCTAACATAACTGCCTCAACCACCTCACTTGGCAGTGCATTCCAGGCCCCCACCACCCTCTGTGTAAAAGACTTTCCCCACACATTTCCACTGAACCTTTCCCCCACCCCGCTTATATTGAATTCGTGCCCCCTTGCAATTGTCATTTTTGTTCTGGGGAAAAAGCTTCCAACTGTTCACCCTATCTATACCCCTCATTATTTTATAAACTTCTATCAAGTCGCCCCTCAGCCTCTGTCTTTCCAGGGAGAACAATCCCAGTTTATGCAACCTCTCCTCATAGCTAATACCCTCCATACCAGGCGACATTCTGGTACACCTTTTCCGTAATCTCCCCAATGCCTTCACCTCCCCCCCTTTCTGGTAGTGTGGTGACCAGAATTGGACACAGTATTCCAAATGTGGCCCAACTGTAACATAATTTGCCAATGTTTTTACTTGATGTCCCATCTGATGAAGACAAACATGCCATATGCTTTCTTCACCACCTTTTCCACCTGTGTTGCTACTTTTAAGGATCTGTGGAGCTGTACTCCTAGATGTCTGTGTGTCTATGCCACTGATGGTTCTGTCATTTATTTTGGAGCTCCCACGTGAACTGATCTACCAAAATGCATCACCTCGCATTTGTCGGGATTAAATTCCATCTGCTATTTCTCCACTCAATTTTCTAGCCTACCTGTATCATAGAATCCCTGTAGTGCAAAAGGAGGCCATTCAGCCCATTGAGTCTGCACCGACCACAATCCCACCCATGCCCTATTCTGTAATCCTTCATATTTACCTTGCTAATCCCGCTGACACTAGGGTCAATTTAGCATGGCCAATCAACCTAACTTTGGATTGTGGAACGAAACTGGAGCACTCGGAGGAAACCCACGCAGACACAGGGAGAATGTGCAAACTCCACAGAGACAGTGACCCGAGGACAGAATTGAACCCGGGTCCCTGCCACAATGAGGCCGCAGTGCCAACCACTGTGTCACCATACCGCCCCCAGACCTGCTGTATTCTCTGACAATCTTCATCACTATCCAATTTTGGTATCATCCGCAAACTCGCTAATCAGACCAGCTATGTTTTCTTCCAAATCACTTATATATGTTACAAACAGCTGAGGCCCCAGTACTGATCCCTGCGGATCACCACCAGTTACAGTCCTCCATTCAGAAAAACATCCTTCCACCGCTACCCTCTGTCTTCTATGGTCACGCCAGTTCTGAATCCATCTAGCTAGTTCACCCCTGATCCTGGAGATTTAATCTTTTGCAACCTTGTCAAATGTTTTACTAAAGTCCATGTAGAAAACATCCACAGCCATTCCCTTGTCAATCATTTTTGTCACCTCCTCAAAAAATGCAATTAAATTAGTGAGACGTGACCTCTCTTGTACAAAGCCATGCTGTCTGTCACTTACGAAACCATTCAGTTCCAAATGTGTACGGATCTTATTCCGAAGAGTCTTCTCCAACAATTTCACAATCACTAACGCTAAGCTCACTGGCCTATAGTTACCCAGGTTATGCTTGCTATCCTTCTTAAATAATGGGACAAATTGCCTATCCTCCAATCCTCTGGGACCTCACCAGTGATGTGGAGATGCCGGCTTTGGACTGGGGTAAACACAGTAAGAAGTCTCACGACACCAGGTTAAAGTCCAACATGGTTATTTGGTAGTAAAAACCACTAGCTTTCGGAGCGCTTGCTGCCTGTTCGAAGGGACAGCAAGCACTCTGAAAGCAAGTGACTCTTGCTACCAAATAACCCTGTTGGACTTTAACCTGGTGTTGTGAGACCAGTGGCCAACGAAGAAGCAAAGATTTCTGTTAGAGACCCAGCAATTTCATCTCTGTCTCCCTCAGTAATCTGGGATAGATGCCATCTGGCCCTGGGGATTTGTTTTCCTTAATGCTTTTTAATTCACCTAACACTTCCTCCTTCATAATGATGACTTTTTCTAAAGGGTTTACACACCCTGCTGAAACACCATCAATCGACTTATCTCTCTCCTTTGTGAATACCGATGCAAAGTACTCATTGAGGTCCTCACCCACTTCCTTTGGTTCTACATATAATTTCCCTCCTTTGCCCTTAAGTGGGCCAACTCTTTCTCTAGCTACCCGCTTGTTCCTAATATATGTATAAAATGCCTTGGGATTCTCCTTAATCCTCTCACTTACTCCAAGACTGGAAATATCTGCTGGAGGTCCGTGGATCTTTTAATGATCCATCAAATTTTCCATCTCACCCACAACGATTGCTGCAGTGGGTGGGACCAGGAAACTTAGCCAAGTGTGTCTACCTGATGGGTTCAGAGTGAAATGGAGATAAAGTAGTCTTCAAAATTGGAAGTTCAAAATGGGTCCGAGTGCTTATTTACCTTGTACCAGTCCTTGAAGCATCCTGTTTTACCCACCTTAACCCCGACCAATAATGGCAGATGCCCTTACAACATTAGTCTAAAAATAACAGTAGGAGTGGACAGAAGAACCTCTGCACTACTTTCTGATAATGAAATGAGAAGAAAGCCAGTCATTTTCTGTTGAATTTCCTTCATGTTGGGTAGAAGCCAGGGATTTACGAACATGTTCAATTTACAGAGAGGGGTCGGCAAGCAAATTAAATCCGATTAAAAGCGATTAGATCACAAATTGATCTGAGGGCCCCTGTTTGCAACAATTAGCCCTTACACCGTTAAAGGGACAGGTCAAATAACACACGTTGCGTCACGGCGTTAGAGTGCACGGTGTATTAGGTGGTTTAATGCTCCTGACCTTACCAGTTAGTGCATCCTTTAACTTGAATATGAGCAATTCTGGGTGAGAGCCACGAGTAATGTATAATTTATCCCAGTACATAAAGCATAATTGAAACATAATATGTTCCAATGCATATTGTAAAATTTGTTATAATGTATATATAATTAATTATGATATATAATTTAACTGGGATTAATCTACATCTGAAAAAGTGCTTGTAATATTATCGTGGAATCTAGAAGAATCTTTTAGCTCAAAATGGCACCATTAGGCTCATTGTGCCTGTGCTGGCTGGTTAAAAGAGTATTAAATTAGTCCTACTCCCCTCCTCATTCCCATCAATTCTCCGCCTCCATTCAACTATTTTCCATTCCCTTTTGAAAATTATGACTGAATCAGCTCCCATTGCCCTTTTAGGCAGCACATTCCAATTCATAATAATCACTGTGTAAAAAGTTCTCCTTGTCGCACTTATGGCTTTTTTGTCAATTAGTTTAAATCTATGCCCCTAGTTGCATAGATCGCCTGCCACTGAAAACAGTGTTCTCCTTACTGTTGTCAAAATCATTTACTCCAACAAAACCAGGATTTTGAACTTGTCTGTTGACTCTCCCTTACCTTTCTCTGCTGTAAGGAGGGTATCCAGCTTTTCCAAATCCTAAATATAATTAAAAACCCTCATCCCAGGTTTCATTCTAGTAAATCTCCGATGCTTTGTGAAATCCTTCCTAAAATGTAGTACCCGGGATTGGTTTCCAGCTGAGGTCCAACCATTGATTTCAGAGGTTTAGCGTATCTCCCTTGCTCCTACGGCAGGGATTTTCTTGTCCCACCACAGCAGGTTTCCCTATGGTGGACATGGCAAGCCATTTAAATGTCTGTTGATTTCAGTGAGACCAGAAGATCCCACTGACAGGTGGGACGGGAAAATTGCAACCTCGGTCTTCATTTATGAAGCCAAGGATCCTGTCTGCTTTTTTAACAACTTTCTGAACTTGAACTTTAAAGATCTGTGTACACGTACAACCTGGTGCCTCTATTTTCTTAGCCCCCTTTAAATTTGTGCCACTTGGTTTACGTTGCCTGTTCTCATTCTTCCTCCAAAGTGCATTTCTTCACACCTCTCTGTCACATTTCATCTGCCGTCTGTCTGCCCATTTCACCAGTCTGTGTCCTCCTGAAGTCTGCTGCTATTCTCACTGTTCACAACTTTGCCAACCTTAGTATCATTTGCTAAGTTTGAAATCGCATCTTGTATATTTACATACGAATTTTTACAGAATGAGACTTGTCTCAAAAGCCTCAGGAATGATTGTAGAATACATGTATTTTATGAAAATTGAATTGTCAGTGCACTCAACTTGAACATGTGCCGTGCAACTTCAACAGCTGAATCCTGGAATAGTTTTACTTCAAGGTTTCGTGCAAAAATTCTGCACATTTCCACAGAACAAAAAGCAACAAATTCTGCAGCGGTTGAGTTCAGTAAAATAAACAAATTTTACAGCCGGTTTATTATGCGTAGCCTATCAACTATGACCATAAAATAATATTGAAAAACTAAGTGTTACAAAGGAATGTTTGCTGTTATTTTAGGTAGTAAAAGCTCAGAACAATCATGCAATTGTATAGTTGGTGGTCACTTCTCCAATCAGGTCCAAAATACACTTCTGTTGGAACATTTGAAATGAAGATCATCAAGTTCAATGGCTTCATAAGTAATAGATAAGTTCACGTCACGTCAATTTCTTTCCCCTTTCTTTTAAATGCGTCCTACTGAATCATTCATCAGCTCAGAGGTTTAAGGGTCGATGCCTGACCATTGTCTGTTCTCAACTTGAGTTTATCTAGCAGTTGACAGGAAACGTACTTCAGTTAGTAAGGACTGCTCCTCAGGACTCGAGCTCATGACCACTCACAAATCCACAGAATGAATGGAAACTCGCCAAAACTTCAGTTCCGACCTTTGGTTCTGTGCCTCATGGCCGACCATTTCGAGCCAAAAAAACTGCAAGATTTCACTAGACGCGATGTTAAATTCTTTGAAGATTACACCTAAGAGCACATCACCTAACAAATAGAAAAAAAAACAAAGGTAACCAATAACTCCCATGGATTCAAGGGTATCTATCATGGCACAAGTTGGCATGATCTAGTGTTTGTAGAATCAGAAAAGAATTTTCAAAATATTATTATAAAGCAAATTGGTCTCTCGCGAATGGGACTCAGTTTACTGAAGGAACATCAGTCCATATATCTTGTTGTCTGTCCATATTGCAATTAACAAATGTTGCTGCTGCTTAAAAACATTTTTCATTTACAGGATGACAAAAAATGTAGCTAGAAATCTAAAGCAATCAACTTCAGCTTTACAATATCCATGTTATGAAGTAGGAAATTGAAAAAAAATTCTTTCTTTTACAAAGAATTCTAACTTAGAAACAATAGCCAGTTGTTACAATAGCCGATAACATCAAGAATAAAAATATCATTAAATAAGAAAGGTTAACTACATTATCCCAAGTAAAAGGCTTGGAAGGACCTCAATATGAACAGATGAAACCTATTTAAATTCCCAGACTTTTTTTTACCTCAGCGATATCTTTACAGACACAAACCAGCGAAGAGCGGTCACTGGCTCCTTACTTCGGACTTGCACAGTTGCAAATGATTTTCATTGAATTCCTGAGCATTCACTTTATACTTCTCACCCAACTTGTTTCTCTCCACGAGACACCCAAAAACCACATTCTTAAACTCAGTATTTCTTTAACTGTATGGCAAACAAATATGAGTTCCTGAAACACAGTCTTCCAGCAGCACCTCTGCTAGCCTGTTAACTTTAAGTGTTCATTGATTATTCAGTCATCTCCTGTCCGATGCGCCTTGCAGTTCTTTTTCTCAGAGAGCTTCAAATCCCAGTCTTTTCACTCTGACATAAATACTCAACCCCCTGTGTCTGTGACCCTAGATCGTTGATGACAGGCTACAGTCGAGCTCTTCTACCTTGTGTTTTTCTCCCAAAATCACTGAGCTTTCAACCCTGTTTAATACACCTCTTTCACTCCAGAGGTTATAATACCTCATTAAAATATATGTTATACACACCAACCATAAACCTGAAACCTCAATCACAAGTCTATCTAGACTCCAAGATTCATAAGGTTGATAAACAAAATTCAAATGAAACTGAAACTAGTTTATTCAACACACAAATAAATATATATTATATGTAAGACTTAAAATTATATATCAATTGCAATACAGGCATTTTTTTTTTCATTTCAATTACATTCACTTCGTGCATTTACCTCTACAGAATATTATCCATCAGCGCTCCAACAAATGCAATGTAATCTAAAACATGCAAATCACAGTCACAGCAGGTTTTGGGGTGCTGACTGAAAGCAAATTACCATGGTTGATAGCGTATGGAATGTAGTTCTAGTCCGAACAATGTCAGTTTGAAAAAAGGGGCTTAAGTTGGTGGTATGGTGGCACAGTGGGTTAGCACTGCTGCCTCATAGCACCAGTGACCTGGGTTCGAATCCTGGCTTGGGTCACTGTCTGTGTGGAGTCTGCATGTTCTCCCTGCGTCTGTGTGAGTTTCCTCCAGGTGCTACGGTTTCCTACCACCGTGCAAAAGACTTGCTGGTTAGGTGCATTGGCCATGCTAAATTCTCCCTCAGTGGACCCGCACAGGCGCTGAAGTGTGGTGACTAGGGGATTTTCAGCAACTTCACTGTAGTGTTATGTAAAACTACTTGTAACCAAAAAATAAATAAACTTTACTACTTTTTTATTACATCTTTCAGCACTCTTCACGTACAGTGAGTTATTTTGAAAGCTGAAACTGTGTGGACAAAGCTGTTACTCACAAAGTAGTTAAAGCTGTTAGTTGAATAAATTCTGAAAACTGTGTTCTTTTGTGTTGTTTTTAAAATCTGATACACTGCCCCCTCAACAGTTGCCCATTTTGGACCAATGCTGCCAATCATTTGCGATTACTGTAGCTATCAATTACAAAAAGGCTGCTTTGTAATATATGAAGTGCTGAAACTACTTTGGACTGTTACTCACCTGTATCTATCCATTAAAAAAAAACTTGCATGGTCTCTCCGTTGGCCCCAAGATCGTTGAGCTGCAAAGGATGGATGGCAGGATTTTTCCATTTGGGAGGGGACGGGGCTTTGGCAGTATTTAACTGCCTTGCAGTGTCGCCGCAAGGTTTGTTGTAGGAACAGTCTTGGAAGTACGGTGGAATGGTTTGCCAACATTCTAAATCCAAATTCACAGATGAAGATCGACGTGTAGGAGACATCCTGGAGAGTACTTTACACCTGGATGCCTTTTAAGGAAGGAGGAAAATATACAGAATTTTCAACACAGAACGAGACCTTCAGACGCTTGGTCCATGATAGTTGTTGATGCCCCTCAAATCTCATCCCTTACTGCTTCATCTCACCTCAACAGCATAACCTTCTATTCCTTTCTCCTTCATGCTTATCCAACTTCATCTTAAAGGTGTGCATGGAACTCCCTCCCTACAGCACTCTGGGTGTACCTACACCACGTGGACCACAGAGATGCAAGATGGGAGCTCACCACCACTGTCTCCAGGGCAATTAGGGATTGGAAATAAACGCTGTCCTGGCCACGGATGCCTACATCCCGTGGACACATTTTCCAAAAACGATGTTATTTACTGTGACGGCAAATTTCAATTTCTAACCACTCCCTGGATGAAAAAGTTTCTTCTAAATCCTTTATTAGATTCATTAGTGTTTATCTTATATTTATGACCCTTAAGGCCCTAGTTTACCATTTTGATTCTAAGTGCTGGGTAGACTTGAAACTGGGAGTGTTTCAGATCCGAATTTTTAGACCCGCTCTCAGGCACCCCATAAGTGCCCTGCTCAAAAAAGTAGCAGCAATTCCGAATCGCAGGGCACAAGCCTGTTGGCAAAGCTTAACCCGCTCGCAATCCTGCAGCTCCAATTGGAGTCTTCAACTGCGCATGGGCAGAAAAAAAAAATGATACAATGTGGCTCCCCTCTCCGGGCTGGATAGTGCCTCCCCTGGCCCCCACAACATTACTGACTCCCCCCCCAACCTCCCAACTCCCTCTGCCACCCAGACCAATCGTGGGCCCCTTCCGCTTCACCTATCTCAGACAGAGTGGCAGCAACCCTCCCCCCCGTCACTGATCTCGGGCAGAGTAGCAGCAGACTCCGCCCCCGCCCCCAATCTCCCTCACTACTGATCTTAGGCAGAGTGGCAACAGACTCCCCTCCCTCCCACACCCACCCAATCTCCCTCACTGATCTCAGCAAAGTGGCAGCAGACCCCCCCCGCCCCCGACCCTTTCCTCTCACTGGTCTCAGGTAGAGTGACAGCAGACCCCCTCTTCCCCCTCACTGATCAGAGTGGCAGCAGACAGCAACCAATCTCCAACACATCCCCCCCACCCTCACTGATCTCAAGTAGAAAGCCATTGGAAGCTTGGCACTTAACTGAATTGCCTCAATTAGACTTTTGTGGGGTATTCCTGTTTCTCGCCAATTCTGGATGTGCGAACGCAGTGGCAAAGGGGGATGTGCCAGTAAGGTTTGGGGTTCAGCCCATTAAGTCAATTTAAATGCATGCAAATACACTTAAATTGCTGTCAAGCCCGTTTCAGGCGCGATCCCGATCACAGCCATTTTCAGCCCTTGGTAAAGGGGGAACCAGCGCGGAGGTGGACGTGGATCACGCTACTCGCCTCGTGCCCGACTTTACCAAGTTTTTGCTTCCAAAAACAGGTGCAATGCAGTGGTAAAATTGAACCCTTACTTTTGGATTACCTCAGAAGCAGAAAAATCATTTCTGCACTTTATCGAATCAATCTCAGGTGTCCATCTAATGCTGGCCACTCGATCATTCCTGATTTTAGTCACTCCACCAATGATGACCATGTCTTTGGTTGCCTGGACTATAAGCCTTGGAATACCCTCCACATCCTGTCTGCTTTTTTTTTTGACTTGTTTTCCTCCTTTAATGCCCCCACCCCAAAACCAACCTCTTTGCTCAAGCTTTTGGTCATCCAACATAATGGGTCAGATTTGTGTGGATAGATGGACAGGTGAAGTCAGCAAACTCCTTATTTGGCAAATCCATCTCTTTAAAAAGATCCCTTCCTGCCTTACATTTGTAGCTGGAATGTGGGGCGAGGTGGAGTTGTTTGTACCACCCCCGCAGTTCAGAGGTGGCCATGAAAGTGGGCAAGTGTGTGGATGTAGGTTGTTTGGAAGGTTCCCCATGTGCCTCTCAGAAACTTCAGCCCATTGTATTAAGGATTGTTAGACCCACCAGCCCTCACATGCCATCTCCACCCCCTAACCCCTCATTGCTGCCCATATCCCCATGCCCTTACACACCCATGCGACCTCCATGCCCCCTTGTTATTCCCATGCCCCTTACCCTTCCATTCACCACCACCACCATCTCATCATATATCCTCCATAATCACTCACTCAGTCTCCACTATGGAGCAGTTGATATTGAAAAAAAGCATCCATGAAACCCATTCAAAAAATTCAAAATCCTTCAAGTGGTCAAACAGTTGTAAAAGCAAACAAAGATCTTATTTCACTAACGTTCTGGGTGGGGTTAGTTTAAGCAGCACTAATTTCTCCTCTCACCAACCAATCGTCTGCAAACAAAAAGCTGTTTTGTTTTTTTTCCTCTTTATAAGCCATGGCCTATTTTAAGAACATAAGAACATAAGAAATAGGAGCAGGAGTAGGCCATCTGGCCCTTCGAGCCTGCCCCGCCATTCAATAAGATCATGGCTGATCTGTCGTGGCTCAGTTCCACTTTCCCGCCCTCTCCCCATAACCCTTAATCCCCTCTCTTATCAAGAACCCATCAACCCGCTTCTTAAAAATATTTAGCGAGGCAGCCTCCACCACTTCAACGGGCAGAGAATTCCAGAGATTCACCACCCTTTGAGTGAAGAAGTTCCTCCTCAACTCCGTTCTAAACCGCCTCCCCCTTATCTTGAGGCTGTGCCCCCTAGTCCTACTGTCTTTTCTGAGCGGGAAGAGTCTCTCCACCTCTATCCTATCCATCCCATTCATCATCTTATACGTCTCAATGAGATCTCCCCTCATTCTTCTAAACTCTAACGAGTACAAGCCTAGTTTATTCAGCCTCTCCTCATAGCTCAATCCCCTCAACTCCGGTATCAGCCTAGTAAACCTCCTCTGCACTCCCTCCAGGGCCAAAATATCCTTGCGCAGGTGCGGCGCCCAAAACTGCACACAGTACTCCAGCTGCGGCCTCACCAATGCCCTATACAGCTGCAGCAAGACCTCCCTACTTTTATATTCAATCCCCCTCGCTATGAAGGCCAGCATCCCATTCGCCTTCCTGACCACCTGCTGCACCTGCAAGCTGGGTTTTTGCGACTCATGCACAAGGACCCCGAGGTGCCTCTGCACCGTCGCCTGCTGCAGTTTTTCGCCACGTAAGTAATAATCCTTCCTACCATTATTCCTACCAAAGTGGACCACCACACACTTGCCAACATTAAATTCCATTTGCCATTTCCTGGCCCATTCGCCCAGCCTATCTAGATCCTTCTGCAGACTCTCCACACCCTCCGCACAATTTGCCTTTCCCCCAATCTTGGTGTCATCAGCAAATTTCGACACCCTGCACTCGGTTCCCTCCTCCAGATCATTTCCCTCATGTTGGGATTTTCACAGTAGTCTCACTGCAGTGTTAATGTAAGCCTACCTGTGACACTAATAAATAAACTAAAAAATCCAATTTTCCATGAATAACCCCACAATCAACTCAGGATGGGATGAACTCAAAGGGTTTGTTTGTTTGCACGTATTCAGAACACACACACACAGGGTTCAGAACATGGCCCTCACCTTCAGATAGTAAAGAGAGGAATAGAAAAAAGAAGAATTTACAGTACAAGAAATAAATGTTATTTCACGCGAGTTCCACAGTCCGGAATCAAAGTGCAGCAAAGTATTCCTTCACTGAAGTTGGTGGGTTGAAAACCAATGCTGTAGAATTCTCTTTTCCAGTGGTGTTCTCGCCACGCGATGAGCAAGATATGCCGAAATGAATCAATCCTGTAGGTGATGGCATAGAACTTGCAACGGAAGCAGGGTAGAAGGAGCCAGGTGTCCAACCTGGAGGCCAGTCTTCCTTCAATCTGGCCAGCTGGTCAGATGTTAAACAGCAGACTGAGTTTTACAGTTCGGCTAGGTAGTATCTCTCGTTCCACAAGCCCGGCCCTCAATGATGTGACTTGACCTCTCCTTAATGGCTTCAGCAAAGAACGTTTGTCCAGAGTTTAGAAATTGGTTTGTGATCCAAGCTGTTAAAATGTCTTAGCCATGATACGTTGAAAAGAATTTGAAAAGCTGTTGTCATTGTAGGCATTCCATCTCAGCTGGTCAGCCTGGATTTCATATACAAAAGGCCTTCAATGTAGCTCTTCTGAAAGTTGAGTCATGCAGTCTTCAGGCGATGGTTAGTAGCTGCAAAGAGATAACGAGGTGTGAGATTTCCGAGACTGCAAAATGGCTTATTTTGTTCTGGGGTCACAGTCAGACACAATTTCAGTTGTTTTAAGGATCTTTGTTCATTTCTTTTTGATAAAGTTTAGAAATAGCCATGGCGATCTGTCTCTCTCTCTCTCTCTCTCTCTCATCATATATATTTTATAAACAATTCAGTATGTGTTTTAGTTCCTCACGTGCCAGAAGTGGATGTGGGGCATCTGCATCTGGGTCCCACAGGCCATTTTTAAAGGTTTTCCAAGTCATCCCAATTCAGTGAAATTCTGGCCTGGTATTTCACGGTTGGTCACATTTTGTTTGTGCAGTGCCATGGCTTGTTTATTATGGGAAGTGTGCTGTATAAATGTTTTTGTTGTTGAATTGCTTCATAATTTTAAGTGGGGATTGATGACATTATTCAGGGTAGGCTATCTCAGGTCTGTGGCTGAGACTGTCTCCTCGAGGGAGTTGAATGTGTAGGCTTAGTTGTACTGACAAATTTCTGAACCATGAGAATTAATGGCCGAATCATTGATGTTAATCCATATACCCTTGGGCTCAGTAACGTTGGCTCTCTCCAGTCAATTCCCCAGTGAGGCCATTGAAGTTCATTGCTAAAAGTGTGGGGTTTTTTTGTTTAGATGTACGGAGAGGCAAACCATGCAGTCAAGTGATTTTACTCTGAGTTTCGGGGGTTAACAGCTTGTGGAACGCAGTACATCTGGTCTCTGATGCATCAGAGATTGAACGGTGTGGGACAATATCCTTCGAAAACCAAGCCTCAGCCTTCCCGAGTGCAGGTTTCACACGGGCATTCTATAACACTTCTCATGACCTCAAAGCATTTCACAATCAATAAATACTCTTGAACCTTGTCACTGTTGTAATGCAGGGAAACACAGTAAGAAGTCTCACAACACCAGGTTTAAGTCCAACCAATTTATTTGATAGTAAACTCACAAGCTTTCGGGGTTTGCCCCTTCGTCAGGTGAGTGGAGAGTTCTGGCCTCAGACAGAGCATATAACTGCACACACAGTTTACAGATTACTGATTAGAATGCGAGTCTTTACAACCAACCTGTTGTTCAAGTCTTAAAGATGCCGACAATGTGAGTGGAAAGAGCATTAGGCACAGGTTAAAGAGATGTGTATTGTCTCCAGACAGGACAGTAAGTGAGGTTTTGCAAACCCAGGGAAGTCATGGGGGTTACAGATAGTGCGACATGAACCCAAGATCCTGGTTGAGGCCGTCCTCATGCGTGTGGAACTTGGCTGTCAGTGTCTGTTCAGCGACTCTGCGCTGTTGTGTGTCGTGAAGGCGGCCTTGGAGAACTTTACCCTGGTGTTGTGAGACTTCTTACTGTGACTACCCCAGTCCAATGCCGGCATCTCCACATCATAGTGCAGGAAATGCAGCAGCCAATTTGTGAACAGCAAGCTCCTGCAAACAGTAATGTGATAGACAACCAGATAGAATCATCGAATCCTTGCACTGCAGAAGAGGCCATTTGGCCCATCAATCTGCATTGACAACAATCCCACCCAGGCCCTATCCCTGTAACCCTACCTATCTACCCTTGCTAATTCCCCTGACTAAGGGTCAATTTAACATGGTCAATCGATCTAACCCACAGATCTTTGCATTAATGAGAAACAAATATAATTTTCTCCCAAGCCAATGATGGAAGATTAGAAGTAAGTGAAGATAAGCATTCTTGAACAGTGGAAGAGTCAAAGTGGTGATTGAGGAAGCCCCCCCACCCCCTTTCTGCAAGAAAAAGTGAATGGAAGATAAAAATGAAGTAGACAGAGTCTGGAAGAGATGACAAAAGAGGGGAGAAAGGAATGATAGATCAGCAAGGCAAAGCGGTTGCATTTGTGATTTTTATGTACCGTGCCAATTTTAATTATTTTTAGGCACTTTTCCTGTGCCGTTTCTTGGTTCTGACTGCCTTTACCTTTAAGCTGGGAGGTCATGCGAAGAAAATTGCTATTTCTTTTTTACTAATGTTTGTTTTTAGGCAAACACAAATCTGTATCACAATTGTTGATCCCACTGCTGGAAAATGGCACTTCTCAAAGTTGTAAAAGTGAAAACAGATGACACCTTTTCCTGGTTTATCATCTGAAGCCAGAGATGTGCCGTCTTCATTAAGAAGGAGCTGGCTGGTTTCCAGGGGGTGGGATCATTCCACTCAGAATGCGTAAGAAGCTACCTTGCAGCCTGTTACCAGGAGAAGGATAAGGGTATGATGGAGACCAAGCGTGGAATAGAAAGGTTAGCAGAACCCAAAAATATGGCCAAACAGGTGCATTTGGAAGACATTAAAGCAGAAGGAACTAGACAGAGGGTTCACTCAATGCAATATAACCTCTTCAAAATCTGCCCTATACAGATACCTTGAGAAGGTGGTGGAGGACTACCTCCTTATTCATGCACTGAAGATGCTCTCTCACCACTGCTAGGTAGGACATTCCAGGATATTGCACTAGCATTGATGAAGGGACGATATATATGTATATACATCCATTAGGATAGTCTGGGACTTAATAGAATAATCCCTACCATGTAGAAAGAGGCCATTCAGCCCATCCCACCCAGGCCCTATCCCTGTAATATTTACCCTGCTAATCTCCCCAAAACTAAGGGAAATTTGAGCATGGCTAATTAACCTAACATGCGCATCTTTGGTCTGTGGGAGGAAATTGGACCACCCGAAGGAAACCCATGCAGATGGGGGGGGGGGGGTGGGACATGCAAACTCCACACAGATTATTACCCAGGACCAAAATTGAGCCCAGGTCGCTGGCGCAGTGAGACAGCAGTGAATTGGAGGTGATTCGTATTTTCTCATAACTTTGCTGCCTCTGACCCTTCTGGCTTAGTTGTAATGGATTTGAAACTGATTTGAATTTTGACAGTCTGTGCTGGTACCTATCTCAAGATTCTACTTCACTTGGGTGTGTCACTGCAGCTGTGGAAAAGGCTCCGTAGCCCCTGCGTGCACTGTAATATTTCCCCATCTAACTGTCCCATCAATTCTGAATCAAGTATAACTTCTTTAGGTGCTGAGAATTTTTACTCTCTACGTTGCCCATGAAACACACTCAAGTCATGTTAAGTCTATGGCACAAAAAGAGTCCATTTGGCTCACTGGTCTGTGCCAGTATTCATGGTCCACACAAGACTCTTTCCCTCTGACTTACTGTAACTTTTATCAGTATCTCTTCCTATTCCTTTCTCCTTAAAGTACTGATGTAACCTCCTCTTAAATGTATTTGTGCTACCTGCCTCGACCGTTCCGTTCATTAGCAAGTCTGACGGTCCGAGTCAAAGAGAGATCTCTGAATTGGCTATTAGATCAATGAGTGCCTATCCCATACTTATGACCTTTTTGAGCTTTGGTCTCGTTCACAAGTGGCAACAACTTGCGTACAATTTTGGTGCATCAGAGATGAACCTGACGTGGGATAGTGGACTTGGAAAGCCCATCTTCAGCTGTTTCTGAGACCAGATTTCACACAACACACAAAGAAAAAGTGGGCATTCTGTATCACTTTTCATGATGATCTTCAAAGCGCTTCGCAATCAATGAAATACTTTTGAACCTTGTCGCTGTTATCATGCAGGAAACGCAGCAGCCGGTTTGTGCACAGCAAGCTCCCACAAACACCCTTTCAAACCCTTCAATATCTTACAGTTACTATTAAGTCACCACTCAGCTTTCTTTCTTCTAAAGATAAGAGCTCCAGCTGGTTCAGTTTTTCCTGGTCGATACATCCTGTGTCTAGCTTGTAAATCTCTTTTGTACCATTTCAAGTGCCTCTATTTCAGTTTTATAATATGGAGAACAGAACTGGGCATAGTATTTGAAATGTTACCCCGCTAGGCTGGTTTTGATTCTTGTTTAACACAGCCTCTCTGTTTTTCAATTCCATCGGGTTAAAAATGGAGCAAAATGATTGGTTTGCTTTTTAAATGACCTTTTTAACCCAGGTCACTACCTTTAGTGACTTGTGAATGTGTACCCTTAGATCTCTTGGCCCCTCTGTCCCATTTTGAATGCTTAGGACTAATGTCTTTAGGGAATGAAGGCCGTGTCCTTCCTCGATCTGGCAGATATGTGACCCCTGTCCACAACAATGCAGTTGAGCCTTAACTGCCCTTTGAAGTGGCTTAGCACACCACTGTGCAATATCAAGCGGTTACACACAAAGAAAATGTGGGCATTCTGTATCAGTTTTCTTGATGATCTTCAAAGCGCTTCGCAATCAATGAAATACTTTTGAACCTTGTCACTGTTATAATGCAGGAAAAGCAGCGGCCGGTTTGTGCACAGCAAGCTCCCACAAACACCCCTTCAAACCCTTCGATATCTTACACTTACTATTAAGTCACCACTCAGCCACCTGCTTTCAAAAATTGTGCAAGGCAAGTTTGGATGAGCAGTTAATGCCCCCCATCCGGAGAACGAACAGGCCGTCACCTCTTGCTGTCTCGGCTCGGATACGCGAGGTAACGGGGCTCGCTTTGCTTGCGGAGTCAAACATCAGCAAGAAGTGAGGATTTCAGCAGAAGGTAACAGACACAGAAAAAGTGTTGAAAGAAGCAGACCCAAGGTGGTGGCAGAGGGTTAGGCAGAGTAAATCGACACCCCCGCCCCCGCCCCCAACTCTGGTTTATGTGTAGCATGTCTATACACAATGTGAAGCTTCATTCAACACCCTAACAATATGTATTAAACCCAACTATAGAATAATGTGACATTCTCTATTCCCAACTCTGACTATTTGATGGCCTTTCTCAGATTGTCAGTTCAATGTCATTCAGTGTCAGGCTGGGCCAGATTCAAACGCAGGCACCGGAGCTGAAAGCCAAGTGTCTACCCGACCACACCACTTTGTCCCTTTGAGTTTCCATTCCTCATTCTGTTATTTCGTTCATTTTCTTTAACTCCGTCTCAACTTATTTTCTCCTGCGTTTGCTCCGTTCCTTCTCCTTGCACTACATCCTTCTTTCCATCGCTTCTTTCTACGATGACTTTCCTTTCCAATCCTTTCCTTTCTGAGACAATTTTTTTTCTCTCTCTAGAATCCCCAGTTGATGTGACGCAGTTTGATTTTGACCTAATGTGCTACGCCAATAAGTCCTTTTCCTTTCCCAGGGAACCATCTTATGTCATACTCTTGTTCCCCATTAATAAAAGCAAAGTTTTCTCAATGTTCAAGTCAAGTAGTCATTGTTGGGATCATTTAGCTCTCAAAAAACTGACCCTCTGAAACAAAGTTGACTTCCTTCTATGAAGTCTCCTGAGGCAATTACAGTGCATTTAAAAGCAAGGCTGCACAAACAACTGCAATGTCATACATCCATTTCCCATGGCCTTTGATCCCTAAGTCATTGAGGAATTCCCTTTCCCCTGCTAGCTGACAGGATAATATCTCATTATTTATCGTCAACTATCATAGGAGATGTTTGTTCCAGCTCTGGTCCATATGGACCTTAGATTTAACCCTTGCAAGACCATTTTTACTTAAAATTGTTGTTCAAGTAAATGCCGGTATCCCAAAGGCAGATTGATATGCGGTTGTTATCAGTTTAGGATTCCACATTCCACATCAACCTCAGCTGAAACACAATGCACAGGATTTTCGCTCTGATATACTTTTCAACAGCAATTAGTTGGGTATCAGCTCCATAAATTCAAAAATAAGACATGAATAGTTAAAAGCCAGTTGACTTCAGAAGTAATGCGCAAACCTAATTTGATTCAGATCTTGTAAGGGTCACTGGTTGTCATGAAGGAAGTGACTTCGGGAGGAGCCCAGCAATGCAAACAAAACATGACCTGTGATTTCAGTTGGGAAGTGAGTGGCAGCTCAGGAGAGCGGCTCGCCGTGACGCGGGGAGAGCGGCTCGCCGCGGCGCGGGGAGACTGGGTCATTAACAGATGGGGGGATTGGACCCTACTCCACGAATAGACTTGGGATCTTATAAAATGGGAAACCTGGGGATTCTATAACCCTGAGAAGCTCACAGCTTTGTAGCGTCTTCCATTGTAGCTTTTCCTGAGATGTTCCAGCTCAACAGGATGATGCCAAGCCAGTGATTGACTTTGTTTTGACCTGAATGTGCAATAAGTAGGAACAACTCACATTTATATAGGACCTTTAACAAAACAAAATATCCAAGACACTTGACTGGAGCACTCGCTTGTTCATTTTCACATCAACTGTTTGGGGCCGTTGACATCATTTTACTACTTTGGCTTTTTTCGAGTCTCCCTCAGTCCACTTCACAATGTTAGCCACACATCTGATTTTTTTTCTCCTTCCCCATCCGATTTCACTCTCAATTTCTCCTCTAATTTGTCATCTTAGGACAAGATTTAACATAAAATCACATTTTAAAAAAAAAGTTACTGATGAGACTCAAGAAGGAAAGCTGAGTGAATGTGTGAGAGGAAGGAGCTGTTGTGTAGGAGCTGCTGTAATACAGTCAGGGATGTAAAGGGAATCACAAAGAGCAAGTCAGTTTAACATGATATAATCCAGCAGCAGTCCCATGTAATTAAGACAAAGTGAAGGCATTGGGGAAAGATGGCAGAGGCGATTCATTAACTGAAACATTTCCCAAATGGTTAAATGGGATCCAGCAAAGACATGTTCACAGATCAGAAGGGGTTAACTGCAGCTGTGTGCTGAGTCACTGTGACAGACTTGCATATTCTTCACTCCTGTAATAAACCAGTGACTCCATTACCTTGTGTGAATGCAAGTCTATGGCAGTAAGAAGCAAACAGTGGAACAGTTTCCTCAGGTCCCAGTGTTGTTATCCACACTATTGGGAGGATATTGGCATTTTAGAGACGGAGCAATAACGTAAGTTCACTCAGATGTTGCCTTCTCCCCAAATGCCATTATTCATTTATATAAGTTGAAAATTATGGTATCTTAAGTGCTCCATTTATTTCAGGCAGTTGTGTCCACACCGAGTAAAGGTGCATTGAAAGCAAGAATAAACAGTGCTATATAAGTACAAAGAGCAAAAGAGCTATATAAATACATAAGAGCAAAACTAAAACAATGTCACTGGTGCAGAAGGTGAAGTCGCACGAGATGAGAGGTGAGCTGGCAAGGTGGATGCAAAACTGACTCGGTCAAAGAACGGTAAGAAGTGCTTAAGTAATCACAGAACAAGCTGGAAATGCTCAGAAGGTCAGGCAGCACCTGTGGAGAGAGAAACAGCTAAGGGGTGGGGATTCTGTGGCTGTTCAGACCAGAGAATCCCACCTGTTAGCTGTTTCTTTTTTAAAGTTTTGGTAGTAATAAAATAAACAACTTGCTGAGCAGAACTGAAACAAAGTCACTGGTGCAAAAGGTGAAGTCGCATGAGACGAGAGGTGAGCTGGCAAGGTGGATACAAAACTGGCTTGATCAAAGAGCAGTAAGAAGTTTCACAACACCAGGTTAAAGTCCAACAGGTTTATTTGGTAACATATACCTCTAGCTTTCGGAGCGCTGCTCCTTCATCAGGTGAATGAGAATTCTATTCACAAACAGGGCATATAAAGACACAAACTCAGTTTACAAAATAATGGTTGGAATGCGAGTCTTTACAGGGAATCAAGTCTTAAAGGTACAGACAATGTGAGTGGAGAGAGGGTTAGGCATAGGTTAAAGAGATGTGTATTGTCTCCAGACAGACACTAAGAGAGATTTTGCAAGCCCAGGCAAGTCACGGGGGTTACAGATAGTGCAACATGAACCCAAGATCCCGGTTGAGGCCGTCCTCATGTGTGGAACTTGACTATCAGTCTCTGCTCAGTGACTCTGAGCTGTCGTGTGTCATGAAGGCCGCCTTGGAGAACGCTTACCCAAAGATCAGAAGCCAAATGCCCGTGACCACTGAAGTGTTCCCCAACAGGAAGAGAACACTATTGCCTAGAGATTGTCGAGCAATGTTTGTTCATCCGTTGTCGTGGTATCTGCATGGTCTCCCCAATGTACCATGCCTTAGGACATCCTTTCCTGCAGCGCATCAGGTAGACAACATTGGCCAAGTTGCAAGAGTATGTACCATGTACCTGGTGGGTGGTGTTCTCACATGAGATGATGGCATCCATGTTGATGATCCGGCATGTCTTGCAGAGGTTGCTGTGGCAGGGTTGTGTGATGTCGTGGTTGCTGTTCTCCTGAAGGCTAGGTAGTTTGCTGCGGACAATGGTCTGTTTGAGGTTGTGTGATTATTTGATGGCAAGAAGTGGGGGTGTGGCGATGGCCTTGGTGAGATATTCGTCTTCAATGACATATTGAAGGTTCCAGAGAAGATTTTGTAGCTTCTCTGCTCCGAGGAAGTACTGGATGACAAAGGGTACTCTATCCACCGTGTCCCATGTTTGTCTTCTGAGGAGGTTGGTATGGTTTTTTGCTGTAGTGCGTTGAAACTGTCAATCAATGAGTCACGTGCCATATCCTGTTTTTATGAGGGCATCTTGCAGCATCTGGATGTGTCTGTTGCGATCCTCCTTATCTGAGCAGATCCTGTGCATGTGGAGGGCTTGTCTGTAAGGGATGGCTTCTTTAATGTGTTAGGGTGGAAGCTGGAGAAGTGGAGCATCATGAGGTTATCTGTGGACTTGTGGTACAGTGAAGTGCTGAGGTGACCGTCCTTGATGGAGATGCCTGTGTCCAAGAATGCAACCGATTCCGGAAAGTAGTCCATGTAGCCTGATGGTGAGATGGAACTTGTTGATGTCGTCATATTGTTGTTTCAGTGATTGCTTACCATGAGTCCAAAGGAAGAAAATGTCATCAATGTATCTAGTGTATAGTATTGGTTGAAGGTCCTGTGCGGTGAAGAGGTCTTGGTCGAACATTTGCATGAAGATGTTGGCATATTGAGGTGCAAATTTGGTCCCCATGGCTATTCTCTGTCTGGATGAAGAACTGGCTGTTGAAGATGAAGCAAATGATTTGTAAATTTGCATCTGGAGACTGGCAGTTGTTAGTTGCAGCAATGCCATCGTCGTGGGGTATGCTGGTGGAGAGTGCCAAGGCATCCATTGTGACGAGGAGTGCTCCTGGTTTAACTGCTCCATGTGTGCTGAGTTTCTGTAGGAAGTCCGTAGTGTCGTGACAAAAGCTGGGGGTTCTTTGTACAATGGGTTTTAGGATGTCTTCGACGTAGCCGGAGAGGTTCTCGCACAGGGTCCCATTGCCTGATACGATGGGATGGCCGGGTGTGTTTTGGTCAAAGAAGACAGAGTAGTAGTGGAAGGGTGCGTTTCTGAATGGAGGGCTGTGACAAGTGATGTTCCTCAGGGATCAGTGCTTTGCTGTTTGTAGTATATATAAATGATTTGGAAGAAAATGCAACTAGTTTGATTAGTAATTTTGTGGATGACACACAGGTTGGTGGATTTGCGGATAGCCATGAGGGCCATCAGACCATACAGCAGGATATAGATCGGTTGGAGACTTGGGCAGAGAGATGGCAGATGAAGTTTAACCCGGACAAATGTGAGGTAATGCATTTTGGAAGGCCTAAGACAGATAGGAGATGTACAGAAAATGGCAGAACCCTTAAGAGTATTGATAGGCATTGGGACTTGGGTGTACAGGTACATAGTTCACTGAAAATGGCAACGCAGGTGGAGAAGGTAGTCAAGAAGGCATACGGCTTTGTTAGAGAGGGCATTAAGTTTAAAAATTGGCGTGTCATGTTGCAGCTTTATAGAACCTTAGTTTGGCTGCAATTGGAATATAGTGTTCAATTCTGTTCATCACACTACCAGAACGATTTGGAGAGGGTTCAGAAAAGATTTATCCAGATATTGCCTGGTATGTAGGGCATTAGCTACGAGGAGACGTGGGAGAAACTTGGTTTGTTCTCTCTGGAACAACGGAGGTTGAGGGGAGACCTGATAGAAGTCTACAAGATTATGAGAGGCATGGACGGAGTAGATAGTCAGAAGCTTTTTCCCAGGGTGAAAGAGTCAGTTACTAGGGGGCACAGGTTTAAGGTGCAAGAGGCAAGATTTAAAGGAGATGTACGAGGCAGAGGGTGATGGGTGCCTGGAACTCGTTGCCGGGGAGGTAGTGGAAATGGATACGCTAGTGACTTTTAAGGGACCTCTTAACAAATACATGAATAGGATGGGAATAGAGGGATATGGTCCCCAAAAGATAGTCAGGCAGCATGGTTGATGCAGGCTTGGAGGGCCAAAGGGCCTGTTCCTGTGCTGTCATTTTCTTTGTTCTTTATCAAAGCAATAAATTGTTAAATTAGAAAGAGTAATTAATAAAAATAACCAGAGTGTGAAAGGGTCGGTGTGCGTGTTCCCTTCAAAGAAGGATACAGCACAGGAACAGGCCCTTCGGCCCTCCAAGCCTGCGCAGATCACATTGTCCTATCTGCACCAGAACCTTCAATTCCGACTTACCTGTTTGATTAGCATTTTGAAATCTGCCTCGCGGGGCTGCACAAAGGGAACTCAGAGGCCTTTTTGGTAATTGGGGCCCTGACTGCCTTCTGAGCAAGGCTGTCTAAAATAAGTCAGAAACTTTCCTTTAGTGTTCTCGACTGTCAGTCGTGATGTGTAGATGCCGGCGTCGGACTGGGGTAAACACAGTAAGAAGTTTCACAACACCAGGTTAAAGTCCAACAGGTTTGTTTGGTGGCAAAACCCACTAGCTTTTGGAGCACTGCTCCTTCGTCAGGTAAGCCTAACTAAGGTTATATAAAGCTGCAACGTGACTTACCTGATGAAAGAGCAGCACTCCGAAAGCTAGTGGATTTTGCTACCAAATAAACCTGTTTGACTTTAACCTGGTCTCGACTGTCAGCCCAGATTATATGGTTTATTCACTGCATACTGCTTTTGGACTCTCTCCTTTATGAAGGGAGAGAGAGCTACCAGCCCGTTAGCAGGTGGTGTAGCATTGCTGGCATGCCAGCCTCTTAATATCAGTTGTCAAAATTCAGCTGGCTGTGTGGCATGCTGCAGCTGGTCCAAGTTATATTCCATATATCCTCTCAGCCACTGATAGGCACTGTGCTTTTAAACTGTGCCTGGCAGCAAGTGAGGGCGGAGGCACAAGGTGGGCAGGAGGCCTGTTTTATTCTTCAGCACTTCTTGCAGTCACGCACCAGGGTGGAATCTCGCTGATGCTTGAGATTAATCTGTGGGCTATTTCTGATCCGCTGGTTCTGCACACTGTCCAGCCCCTGCCATCTGTCAGCTTCTCTGCTCCGTCAATCAGCTTGGAGTGCTTAACTGATAAAGGAAATATGGCATTAAGTGGATAGAAATTGAAAATCACCAATCCAAACAATTTATCTACTTGTCCTATTGAACTGCTGGTGAGAGACAGCTGCTCCGCTGTTTATCGACAGACTTTATGTGCCATCAGTACGATATTGTGCATCAGTAGCATATTGCACAGCACAAACTGCGAAATACGTCTGACGTTGGAAATCTGAAATATAAACAGAAGTTGCTGGAAATGTTCAGTTCGGGCAGTGTCTGAGCTGAGAGAAACAGAGTCAAACAATTAATGTAACCTTGCCTCAAAAATGAACGTGTTTGTGGATAATACAGGTTTTAAGCAAATACAGAGGCGAAGGTGGGGGGATGAAAGAAGAAAGGGAAGGTCTGTGGTTAGGGTGGAAGGCAGGAGAGATTGAACAAACAACAGACTCAATATCAGCAACTGCTATCCAGAAAAGCCGTGGTTACAACACAAAATTGTTAAGCTCGGTGTTGTGTCGGGAGGCTGCGAAGGGCTTAATCAAAAGATGAGGTGCCAGTCCTCAAACCGAGGTCGAAATTCATTGGGACGGTGCAGGACACTGAGGACAAAGGAGTGGGAATGGAAATAGCGTACAACTGGAAGCTCGCTTTGGCACAGTGAATGGAGGTGTTTGGCAAATAGACCATCCAACATGTGTTTGGTCTCACCACTGCAGAGAAGACCGCGTTGTGCCCAGTAAATGTAGTAGTCTAAATTTAAATGAATCACAAATAAACCACCGTTTGGCCTGGGAGGTGTGTTTGGGGCCCAGCATGTTGGGATGGGAGAAGGTAAAAGAGCAGGTGTTGCATCCCTTACGTTTATGTGTCAGAGAACCTGCCAAATGAGAAGGGGCAGGAAATATCAGGGGCAGTGAATGAGTGAGCCAGGATGCCGTGAAGGGAACAATCCCTATTATAAAGGGATATCATCTGATGTCCACAATATTAAGCACCTTATCACAACACGAAGGGATGGTATGACCCCCATCCAGCTGCAGGTATGATGACCCCGTGGTTCTGGTACTGGGCTGGTAACCCAGAAGTTCTGGAATTGGAATCCCACCAAGACAAGTCATAGAACTGAGTTCACTAAGCCTGGAAGCTTTGGGCTGGGCAGCAGAGAAATCACAATCAAAGTTGCCAGACGATCATAAACTGTAATTCATGGGGGAACACTCTCCTTGGCTTACCGTTCATGTGACTCTATACTCTTAATCCCATTACGAGAACCTGATGGGCAAGACACTGTCATTGTTGCCCATACCCCAAAAATATGAAAAACAAAAATCACCATGTTAGTTTGGAGTTAATCCTCCAGTTCAACCGTGTTACCTCTAGAACGTCTTGTGTCCAATTTTAGCTCTAACAAAGATTCTCTTTCTTTCCAATAGATATTACTTCTAGCGGATGGAAACACCGAGAGCTTCCTGTACCAGGCGCTGCCCTTCCTGTCAACATTAGAACTGAAGGATGGTAAAGCTACAGCCTACGTTTGCCAGAATTTTGCCTGCTCCCTGCCAGTTACCTTAGCCAGCGAACTCCAGACTTTGCTCGTTAAGTAATGATGCGGCGCAACACCGTGAAATGATTTGCTATAAATTCTGAAAACCTTGTAGCGTGCTTTAGACTTATTCTTTTTATTTAGCCTTCAGGAGCGAAACGATGTTTTTGGTGAGGTGGACAAGCTAAAGTTACTTGGAGATATAATATGAGACTGGTAATCTCCAAGACACAATTCAATGATGATCATATTTACGTGGTTATGATATTTGAGCATTGCGGGCCACAATTTGCTTAAATAGATTATTAGCAAAATATATGCAAACATAACGCAGTGTGGTTGTATTGAGGCAATGCTGCCGGAGATGCCGTTTTTTGGGTGGAGTTAAATCCATGCCCTGTCTGCCCTTTCAAGTGGATATAAAAAGAAGAAAAAAAATTCGCATGGTATTATTTTGAAGAACAGCAGAGTTCTTTCTGATGTTCTGGCCAATATTTATCCCATAGCCAACATCAATAAAGGAAAGATCAGCTGGCCATTGCTATTTCTTGGAGTTTGCTATGCACAAATTAGCTGACGTGTTCCCTACACAACAGCGGTGACACTTCAGAAGTACCGCATTGGCTATAAAGAGATTGTGGAAAACCCTGTGTAAATGCAAGTTTTCATTTTGTACCATCCCAGAAAATGCATTAATCTACTGAGCCCCTTTGCCCCACCCCCTTGTCTTTCCTCCTCTTGACAGCAGCACTTCACATTCCATCAGGGCTTCCCCTGTGAAGCACGTACACCTGTGAAGTAAGCTGGGTTCTGTGCAGCACCTGAAAGATGTCACCCTTTCCCCAAAAGGCTCACCCATCCCCGCACAACAATCTAGGCTGATACTCCAGTGCAGTGTTGCACTGTCAGAGCTGCTGCGTTCATGTTAAACTGGGGCCCTGTTTACCATTTCCAGTGGACTTAAAAGATCACAAGGCAATTTTTGAAGATGAGCAGAGAAGGTATGTCAGTGCCCCGGGCAATATTTATGCTCAGACTATCTGGTCATTATCACATTGTCGCTTCTGAAGCACTTCATTGGCTGTGAAGCATTCTGCCTCATGATCGTTGGCTTCAAAGGTCTTTGAGACATCCTGTGGTCTCCATAAGAATGCCAGTCTTTCATTTGTTAAATCCCACTCCCTTCTCTGCCCGCCCTGCGACACAGAGAAGATTTTGGTACTTCTGAAGTGTCACCGCTGTTGTGTAGGGAACACGTCAGCTAATTTGTGCATAGCAAACTCCAAGAAATAGCAATGGCTAATAGCAGTGATTTCTCTTCTGGTTGCTGTGTGTTGGTTGCTGCCACTGTCCTTAATGAGTCATGAAAATAATAACGGTCTGAATTAACATGCAGAGGACGGAATGTTGGCCCACTGATAACACAACTGTGATTTCTGCTGTGGATGTAATTTGGACACCAAGTGCGAGAGCCTCATTAGTGAAGAATGACCCAGCTGCAGACATGATTCCTAAATGGTTGTGATTTTTGTGATCTAAAAAATTGTAACATGGTGACACTGTAATGGGGCAATATAAAAATATCCCTGAAAGGAAGAGTTAGATAAAGATGAGATGCAAATAATCATAGTTACCGTCGGACTTTGCAACAGTACAGAAACAAAAATACCACGGCTGCTGGAGATCTGAATTAAACACAGAAAAGGCCAGAAGTATGCAGCAGGTCAGGCAGTGTCTGTGGAGAGAGAAGCAGACTTAACAACCAGTGAAGACCCAGTTGCTAGTGTTGTCGCTGCCACTGTTACTGTCAGCAAACGGTGCCAGCAGAAGTTGAAGCTGGAAGTGAACTGGAGACCTCTCAATGGCAGGCCAGGTGCTGTCAAAACCTCCTCTCGTCGCAACACTGACCCACAAGGACGCAACGGTGACAGCCCTGGCCACAGGCTATCCTGTAGAACGTTTTACTCCACTCTCTCAGCTTTGGCCATGAGGAATTTTAAACTATTTCCAATGCAGCAGATTGCACCTCCGTTTTGTGATGCCCTCAGTGTCTCCATCCTGCCTCAGCGGTGCACTCACTTACCTGGGTGGGGCTGCCATGAGGCTGGGAATGGCAATAGGCCCCCTGATTGGCCCTCTCACCTCACTGGTCCATAATCGGGCAGCACTCTCCGGGCTAGCTTCTTCACTGGCCGACTCCGGAAAGGTCTTAAATGACGTCCCGTCACGGTTACTTCCCAGGATCCAATCCAGACTTGAGACCGGTGACACAACCTCGACCCAACTGGGAAAATCTAGCCAGTGTTTCAGGTACGTGGCCTTTCATCAGAGCTGGCATATAGCATCGAAGGTGGATCTCAGGATAATGGTTTGAGAAGTTCTGAATATCTAGAGGTTTCTGTAATCATGGGTTGATCCTTTCTACTCTGAACTCTGGCCTTTCCTCTCTGACATTATCAGTAAAGTATTTGATAACTTTAAGTCGATAATTTTTGATGAAGTACGTCCGATTAATTATGGTGAACTGATTAAGACTCATTAACAGATTAAGCAGATGCCTGAGATTTAATTTTGTACTCTTTCATTCAAGCACACATTTTTAATGATGCTTTTGCTCATTTGCCAATTCAATTTCCCTTTTTCTCCCCCACTGAAGTCACTGATGTTTATTGGGGCATAGAAAAGGGTACCTTACTGGAGTTCGTCCAGAAAATGTGAATTAAAATCCCACCGTGACCTTCTGAGAGTTTCAGGTCAGCTCAATAACTTGGGAATTAAAGCTAGTGTCAGTAAAAATGACCAAGAAATTGTCAGATTGTTGTTAGAACCCAACTGATTCATTCATCCTCTTTAAGGGAGGAAGGAAATCTGCCATCCTTTCTCCCACTAGTCCGTCCCCCTCCATCAGTTCTTAGGCAATGACCATCACCAGTCAGAGACAATCTAATCAACCATCCCTCTACATTCAATGGTGTTCCCATCACTGAAACCCCCAGTGTCAACACCCTTGGGGTTACCAATGACCAAAAACTTAACTGGACTCATTACATAAACGCTGGCTCCAAGAGCAGGTCAGAGGCAGGGAATATTGAAGTGAATAACTCATCTTCTGATTCTCCAAAGCCTGTCCACCATCCACAAGGCACAAATTAGGAGTGTGATGGAATTCTCTCCACTTGCCTGGTTAAGTGCAGTTCTAACAACACTCAAGAAGCTTGATATCATCCAGGACAGAGCATCCCACTTGATTGGCGCCACATCCACAAATAACCACTCCCCCCACCACCAACGCTTAGTAGCAGCAATGTATACTTTCTACAAAATGCACTGCAGAAATTTACCAAAGATCCTTAAACAGCATCTTCCAAATACATGACCACTTCCATCTAGAAGGACAAGGGTAGCAGATACGTGGGAACCCCACCATCTGCAAGCTCCTCTCCAAACCACTCACCATCCTGACTAGGAACTGTATTGACGTTCCTTCTTAGTTGCTGGGTCAAACCCACAGCAATATGGGTCAACTCACAGCACACGGACTGCAGCATTTCAAGAAAGCAGTCCACCACCATCTTCCCAAGGGCAACAAGAGATGGACAATAAATGCTGGCCAGCCAGCTACTCCCATGTCCCACGATTGAATAAAAGCAGTGATCAATGTTCATTCTAATTGCACTTTGCTATGTGCTCTGCCTTTAAGATGGTCACATATGCACAGCTGTTGGGACCCAGCGTGGCACATTCCTGATTACTATGCAGGAGCACGCCTGCAGCACCCTGCTTGTGACTCCAGTCCCACAGCACTCTTAACTGACTTCTTCAATGGCCTAGCAAGCCAGCCAGTCATATCAAACCACCATCAATGGTTGAAGGACGCTCAAGATTACTATCTCAGTTTATCTAGGGATGGGCAAAAATGCCAGCTGTGCCAATGATGGCCACATCCCAATATGATCAAAAATAATTGAGGATAGGTTGCTTGTATTCTTTTGAATTTAGAAGACTGAGTGAGTGATGATTTGACCAAGCTGCTTGAAATCATAGAATCCCTACAGTGCAGAAAGAGGCCCTTCAGCCCATCAAATCTGCACCGAACACAATCCTACCCAAGCCCTACCCCCACATCCCTACACATTATACCCACTAATCTCTCTAACCTATGCACCCCAGGTCACTAAGGGGCAATTTCTTAGCATAGCCAATCAACCTAACCTGCACATCTTTGGACTGTGGGAGGAAACTGGAGTACCCGGAGGAAACCCACGTAGACATGAGGAGAATGTGCAAACTCCATACAGACAGTGACCCGAGCCAGGAATTGAACTCGGGTCCCTGGAGCTGTGAAGCAGCAGTGCTAACCACTGTGCTACCGTGCCGTTTGAGGTTTAAAGAATTTGAAAGGCTGGGTAGAGAAAAAAAGTTTTTCTCCTGGTGGGGAAATCAGCGAGGACAAGGGGAGTATGAAACAGTTTTTCATGCAAAGAGCTGTAGATATTTGAAACTTGCTCCCCAAAAAGGTGATGATGCTTCAAGACAGTCAGAGCTTTCAAGACTGAGATAAATTCTTGTTCCATATGGGTTACAGGTCTGACACATGTAGATGGGGTTAAGGTGAAGATCAATCATGATCTAATTGAATTAAAAGCATGCTTAGGGACCATGGTCGGCACTTGTTCCTAAAAATATCTTACACGATTGATGATTTGGCACGGTGTAAGTTTTGCGGGCGTTCCCGTCCTTAGTGAGCATTGCCAGTTGAGCTGGACGCTGTATTCACCAGTTGTTCGCGGTAAGGATGTTAACTGGTTTGTGCGTTCTGTAAGGTGTGTAGAAATTACAGCATAGAAGCAGGCCATTCGATCCAATCACTTCCTGCTGCTGCTAATGGATCCATGCACATCTCCTCCCAGTACCAACTTCCTCCATTATATTTCTTTCCCGCTCACGTGGGTACCTGTTAAATTAATTAAACCCATCATGAGACACTTCTGCTAATCACAGTGTCCTCATTGCTTTTTCAACTGAGGTCATTTAACTCGACGCAAACTGGGAATAGAGCCAGTGCCCTTCCCTGTCTATATGGTTTAGTATCACACTGGGCAGCACACTTATTATCCCTTCAAATAAAAGAAGTTATGATTTATTTGTGCTGTTATTTTATTTATTAATGTCAGAAGTAGGCTTGCATTTATACTGCAATGAAGTTACTGTGAAAATCCCCTTGGTCACCCAGATCATGTAGACCATTTAGGACCAAGGTAATGGTTTTCATCAATTTAATATAATTTGCAATATTGCTTACCCATTTTCAAAACAACAGATTTGTGGCCATTGCAATGTTTCTTCTCTAGTAAATAGTAGCCATGTCACAGTGTTATTGAATGTTGATTAACACTTGTAAACCCAGTGTTCTCATCTCATGCTCACTTGAGAGTTCATCATTTTATGGATGTTAATTAAATTACCACAAAGAAATTGGACAAATATCATAGCATCCCTACAGTGCAAAGGCGGCTATTTGACTCACTGAGTCTGTAGCGACTCTCCGACAGATTTTACCCAGGCTCTTTTCTCATAACCCTACGTATCTACCCTGCTAACCACCTTACGCTACACAATTTGAGACACTGAAGGTGAGATTTTACAGCCTCGTTTGTGTCGAAACTGTAAAGTCCCACCCAAAGTCAACGGGCTTTCCCATTGTCCACCCCTCCCCCGCTCCGATTCTTGTGGCAGTGGGGTGGTAAAATTCCAGCTTAAGAAATCACTTTGGAATAGCCAAGTCACCTAAACTGCGTCAGTAAGAAGTCTCATAACACCAGGTTAAAGTCATTCGGAATCACGAGCTTTTGGAGCACTGCTCTTTTTCATCAAGTGAGTCCACTGCCGGCGTTGTCACATCACGTCTTTTGGAGTGTTGGATGAAACTAGAGCACCCAGAGGAAACCCACGCAAACACAGGGAGAGCATACAAATTCTACACAGTCACTCGAGGCCAAGTTCCTGGCACTGTGAGGCAGCAGTGCTAAATAGAATGTGATGATCAAATCCCTCCGTTCCCTGTATGGTCAGTGATAAATTAGCTTCTGCAAGTTGAAGGTAAGTTACCTGTGTTGATAACACTGTAATTCTCGCAAAGGTGTCCCTGGTATCAGTCTTGCTGCTGTATGAAGATGTGGAGCAGCCAGTAATTGTGGAGGGAAGGAGCAAGTCTTATACACTGCGTTCAGGTATTTGTTACCAGCTAACTTCATGCACCTGGCCTGATGTTTGCGTAAGTCCAATGTACACAAATCACTGAAGACTATCGGGAAGCGACAAAAAATAATTTAAAAGGTTAATAGGAAGCTAGTCTCTATCTCGAGAAGGATGGAATATAAAGAACACAAGCTATTTTTCAGATATATACAGATTGTTGCTGAAGATTATCCATTTCGAGTACATCGATGCGATTTGGGTGCTGTATCTCAGAACAGGTATATTGACCATTGGGAATGGGGGGAGACAGAGATTTACCAGAATTATACTTGAGTAAACAGGGGTAAATTATAATAACAGATTGCAAAGACTTGGCTTGCTGGGGGTGGGTGGATGGATGCCGAGGGTGGCTGAGTGAGGGAGTTGGTGCCTGAGTGAGGGGATTGGCTGGATGAAGGTGTGGCAGTGTCTGGATGAAGGGGGCGTTGGGTGGCTTGGGGGTGAGGAGGCTGGATGGGGTGGGAGTGGCTGGGTGAGGGGGGTGGGGATGGCTGTGTGAGGGGGGAGTGGGGGTGGCTGGGTGAGGGGGGGGTGTGGAGGACTCAATTGAAGCTTTAAAATGATTTTTGTTCAGCATGGGTCTTAAGGGTTACAAGATCAAGATGTGTCGATTGAGTTAAGGTACAGATCAGCCATGACCTAACTGAGCATTCAACAGTGACCTCTCAGAGCGACTGCCTCCTTTTTTGTGGCTCTGTTCTTGCTTGAAAGCTGTCAAACATCTTCCAATTCCAATTTTCCAATTGAAGTATCTTCCAATTCCAATAATCATCCTACTGGTTGGACTAAAGCTCGAAGGAGCTTTACTGTGCCAAGTAACCATGCTGTTCCCAGCCTAGCAAGATGCCCTGCACCATCCAGTGAGGCTGTCAAAACTGTCCATCATGGCACTGTCCTCCGTCTATATTCTGTAAGGATCCTAGATGAAGCTAAAGTTGAGTAATCTCGATCTAATTCCAAATGGGCACATGCTATCCCTTCAAATAAAAAAAAGTTATGATTATTTGTGCTGTTGGTTAGCCAGATTATGTTGACCTTCTAGGCCGTCATTAATCTTGCAAGCTCTTGTGGAGAGTCCACAGGATGATAAACACCCTGACCTGGAATGATCATCGTACTGGATGGGCTAAAATGGAAGGAGTTGTACTGTGCTATTGTAACCATGCTGTCCCTGAGCCAGCAAGATTCCCTTCATTCCAGCAAAGACATGACAGGTTGCCGTGATGTTGTCGGGATATCCTGGGAAAGTTAGTTATTTTTTCCTTCCTGGTTTCTGGCTTTGGATGCCTAAAGTGGAAAGTTTTCCATTCCCTACTGCTGACATTTTTATGGCACAAAAGCAATAGTACAGTGAGAAACATCTTCAAGACTTAACTTCTGCAATACATCTCCAACTGTTGAAGCTGAGTATTATGTATGTATTAACTGTGGAACTAATTTAATCCAGGGTTTTTGTATGATTAGAGGCAAAATGAATTTTAAGTTGAAATCTTCAGCTTCAAATCAGATGTGCGGTTATTCCAATTCTTTTGCGCTGTTAATGAACTCGAGGGTAATGAAATATTAATATACGTTATTTCTCCTTCATTACTGCTTCAGTCAATTATTAATTTTAATTATCATTCTGTAAATCGAAGATGCGTAACTCGAGACTGCCTTGCATTAGCTTCAAGTGAATCCATAGAGATACTGTCGCGCACAATAAATGCACTTTAGCAAGACCATGGTGTGTGGCTCGCATTAGCTTTGGGGTTAACATCTGGCTTGACGTGTTCCTGAATGTAATATCATGTGACATGATTATGTCCTGCTTAATCACATGATATATGATCACGTGACATTTGCAGGTGTTAATTGCATTTACCTTATCACCGAACCCTGAATAAAATATTCTGACGCTGTGTAATAGAGAGATGAATAGCTTTGATTTGATTTATTATTGTCACATGTATTAGTATAGAGTGAAAAGTATTGTTTCTTGCGTGCTGTACAGACAAAACATATCGTTTGTGGAGTACATAGGGGAGAAGGGAAGAAGAGAGTGCAGAATATAGTGTTAGAGTCATACCTAGGGTGTAGAGAAAGATCAGCTTAATATATATCAAGTCCATTCAAAAGTCGATGGCAGCAGGGAACAAGCTGTTCTTGAGTCACATAATTTATAAATCAGAAAGCAAAGAAAACCAGAAAGATTTAATGATAGGAAATGTTTGAATAAAAACTGCTTATGATGGTTCTCGACAAAAGTAACTTTATTTTTCTACGTTTTTTGTCATAATGCTTTACAATACTCTGAGGCAATGATCTAGTGATATTATTGCTTGGCTGTTAATCCAGAAACTCAGCTGATGTTCTGGGTAGCCAAGTTCGGATCCCACCACGGTAGGTGGTGGAATTTGAATTCAATAAAAAAAATCTGAAATTAAGAATCTAGTGATGACCATGAAATCATTTGTCGATTGTCAGAAAAAACACCCATCTGGTTCACTAATGTCCCTTAGAGAAGGAAATCTGCCGTCCTTACCTGGTCTGGCCTACGCGTGACTCCAGAGCCAGAGCAATGTGGTTGACAACTTGCCAAGAAAGGCAATTAAGGACGGGCAATAAATGCTGGCCAGCCAGCGACACCCATGTCCTACAAATGAGTAAAAGAAAAAGCTCCTAAAAGTTAAGGAACAGATCAGTCATGACCTAACTGAATGGCAGAGCATTCAACAGTGACCTCTCAGAATACTGCTTCCTTTTTATCTTTTCCTGCCTCCTTTTTCACGGCTCTGTACTTGCTTAAAGACTGTTCAATATCTTGCAGTCAAGCTGTCAAAACTGTCTGCCACGGTGCTACCTTCTGTCTGTATTCTGCAAGTAATCTCAGATCTAAACCTAAACCTATGGGCGGTGCAGTAGCACAGTGGTTAGCACTGCTGCCTCACAGCACCAGGGACCCGGGTTCGATTCCTGGCTTGTACCACAGGCTGTATGGAGTCTGCATGTTCTCCCCATGTCTGTGTAGGTTTCCTCCCACACTCCAAAGACGTGCACATTCCAAGGTGGATTAGCCATACTAAATTTCCCCTTAGTATATCCAATCAGGCGCCGGAGTGTGGCAACTAGAGGGTTTTACTTAAGTATCTTCATTGCCGTGTTAATGGAAGCCTACTTGTGACACTATAAATAAACTGAACTGATTCAATTCACTAGCTCTCTCACTCCAGTGTGAAAACCCAGCTTTGGGGGACTGAGGTTCAGTTCTTGGGGAGCAGCACCACTAGCTGCCTGATTCCCATAATAAAGCACATTATACACCCCACAACAACCACATTCCCCAACTTCCTGCTTGTGTTCCAAGTGTCTCTTCCTCCCACTGTTTCAGGCTGGATTTTTGCTGCGCATCTTTCAAAGTGGTGGACAGGACCCAGATCCCGAATTCCTAGCCCAGTTTCAGACAAATCCCATTTTCAACGTTAGAGGAAAATGGGCCAGCTGTGAAATGCGCAGGCATGAGTTATATATTGGCTGGATCATCTAACCTGAGTGCACAAGGCCAGCAGACCTAGTTTTCTCCCCAGGAATGACTTCAACCCACATCGTCTGTTCCAAAGCTTTATGCTGGAGATGTAAACGTTCTTGAAAGGGCACTAAGGTATGGAGAACTATTAAGCTGCCAAGTTATTTAAATTCTCTGCTCTTTGAAATTGAAGAAAAAACTGCATGTCAGTTTCAATAATTGTTTGTTGACATAATCCTAATCACTATCATATTTTTTATGCGTGACTATATTAACCATCATCACAGCTGGGGGCGGGGAGCTGCATATTCACAGTTTGACATCTCAAATAAGTTATTCAGTTTGGGTTATACATATAAATGTTTTGTTTTGTAAGGGATTCAATACTTGAGGAGATTTAGATGTATTGAATGGGTTTTCATGAATGGTACTGATTTTGTGTGTAGTGAACTCTAATAGAATGTTTTTTTTCATCCTAATATGTCTCCTTAGGTCTGCCTATGATGGATTATAGGGTGAATTAGCATAGACTGTGTCAGGGCGAAAATTGATAAGTGAGAGAACGTAAGTTGGCACTATGTGGACATGGGAGCTATAAAGGAGCATAGAGATGGGGATACGGGTTGGCATGGAGGGTACAAGGGACCAGGCAATTGGTTGGGGCATGGGTTGGCATGGAAGATATGACAGTCCATTAGAGTTAGATGGGGTCATGGGCTGGCACTTCAGTGCTAACTGGTGCTATACCCTTGTGTATTGTCAGGAAGGTATGTGTAATTCTTTATTTGGAGTGTTTGTTGAATTCTCAATCCTTAGTTCTCGAGGGATAGCAGTAGCCATTGAGGGCTCATCAGGTTTGTGACTCTGTGGGTTTCTTAACTAATGCTGTCCCAAACCACAATATGCACTTTAGGATGAGAGCCCTATGCTGCTCTGCACTTCACAATAATGTTTGCATCTTTAAATGGTGCGGGAAGCATCCAGCTCAACTCAAATCACTGTTCTTCCTTGCTGGACTTAAGTTGACCATCTGGGCAGCTTAGCAGGACATCGATGATCACATCAAGCGTCTGACTCTGTGAGTTGTAGAAATACGAGGCCCAAGCATGAATGCAGGATCTGCCCTCTTAGCGATGTTTTGGCTATTCCTTCAGAAGTCACAAAATGGCTTGGTGGCTGAGAGAAGATGTCTTCTGATGATCAGGCTTAGTGTTAATCTTCTTGAAACCTTTCAGCTATGAGGCTATCATATGCACACTTCCCACATATTCTGTCTTCCATGACATCCTGGTGTGTTGTATAAGCAGTTGCATGATTGCTTTGAGGGCAAGTCACAAGATTTGATGCTGTTGTCACTGGGGTGCTGCTTTTAGTTTCAGTCTGTACTCTGTCCAACTCTTTAAGAAACCTGTGTGTGTACGTTTGAATCTACGTGTGCAAACTGCTTTTTTTTTTCCTTTTTGTTTAAAACCCACAATCTCTACATAACATTGGAGATGGGTCAGGATTTTGTTTCATTGAAAACAGCAAGAAAAGATCATAAGTAGAGGAAAAACACTTTGGGTCGTCACACTTCAAATATTAGAAAGCTGGGGAGAAGTAACAACAGGATTAAAGTGCCAGTGAAGAAAGGCTGTGTAAGAAAAAAATCGTGTGTGGTTTTAAAAGAGGCTTTTTTTCTGATCAGAGAAAGGTGAGATTCCAGGCAGCATCTGGCATATTTGAAAAGAAGAGATGCTTTGCTGTATGGCTAGGGCTGTTTAAAAAAAATACATCACATCAGAAGTCTCATGGCTCCAGGATAAAAAGGGAAGGAGTGGGAAGATTGTAAAGAAAAATATCCTGAGTAGCCTCAAATTGCTTGTGCCCGCAAGAGAAATGACAGGTCAATGAGGATCAATGGCCCTTCCAGTGAAAGAAATTTATCATGGAGTTCATATGCAGAGTGTTTTCAGTACCTTGTACAAGCAAATACAGTGACAAATGAGTTGCTTGTACCAGCTTTTCTTGGTACAATAGGAAGTAAAACTTTCAATTTGCCCCGGAACTTGGTTCATCCAGCAAAGCCAGGAACCAAAACTTACAATCATGTGACAAACATCCTTGAAGAGCATTACTCTTCAAAGCCATTGGCCATTGCAGAACGTTCAGGTTCCACCAAATGCGAAAGACGAAAGCTTGGAACAACCATAATAAGGCTGGCAAAACGTTGTGAGTTCAGTGAGTCATTAGAAGAGACTCTTTAATAAAAGAACATTTTAGATTACTCAATCCTAAGGTGGGTACTACTTCCAAGGGTTAATGTTAAGGGGCCATGGGAAGGTGGTTTGCCAGGGGTTAATGTTAGGGGCCTTTATAGTTAGTGAATGTAGTTGTGACTGTGCGTCTCCTCCTAATCCCTCATGTGCAGACGTATAACCAGAAAAAACTTGTTCATATTTGATTTCTGTGTTAACACCTATTTTGTGCAGAATGGGTTAGGTTGATTGACCATGCCAAAGTGTCAGGGGGCCAGCACGGTAAATACATGAGGTTATGGGGATGAGGCCTGGGTGGGATTGTTGTCAGTGCAGTCTTGATGGGCTGAATGGCCATCTTCTGCACTGTAGGGATTCTGTGATAAAAGGACATCAACATTGAGAATGCTTGGGGTTCACTAGAGGGAGGTCACCAGGGATACCCCAGCTGAGAATGTTTGGGAAACCCTGCCTAAGTAAACAGGTTGTGTTGGGGTGACTATAGTTATGATAGAATAGATTATATATAGTCTGAGGAAAGACTGAATGGCTACTTCTGTGCTTTTCCATGAACGTTGGAAGTGACGTTAAATATTCGCTTGAACTAGAGTTGCGTGTGGGTGGACATCGTTATTAGACACATCAGCTGATGAACTGTTCCATGCCACTCAATAACCAGTTAATTAAAATAGTCAAGGCTAAGATTAGCCTTGTAATGTTATCCCATAGTTGATAGCTTGTATATATTTCATTAATAAACTGAATAGCTTAAACTGTATTCTCAAGCTGCTGAATCTTTCGGCTTATGCAAAAATGGATGCACCTTTAGCAAGCTGCTGACAACACTGTATTAAAAATTAAAATGATGAAGGTATTAGATAGCATAGATGCGGACAAGATATTTCCACTTGGAAAGTTCAGAACTCAACCCATAAGTGTAAGTATTTTCATTAATAAAACCAATAAGGAATTTGGGAGAAACCTCTTTTCCCAAAAAGTGGATAGAATGTGGAACTGGCTAATGCATGGAGTTGTTGTAGCGGGTATAACTTTCACATGAAAGGAAACCAATAGCCCAGATTTCATTTTTTGAAACTTTTACTGTCACAAGCTATCCAAATTCAACATAATTCAAACATTGCCAAAGACTTTGGCCTTGTACTCATCAGGATAAATGCAACAATGTCAATTTTCAAATGATCACAACAATTAAGACTACATGCTTATTATAAGAACATAAGAAATAGGAGCAGGAGTCAGCCATCTAGCCCTTCGAGCCTGCCCCGCCATTCAATAAGATCATGGCTGATCTGAAGTGGATCAGTTCCACTTTCCTGCTTTCTCCCCATAACCCTTAATTCCCTTGTCTATCAGAAACCTATCTACCCATGACTTAAATATATTCAGTGAGGTAGCCTCCACCACTTCAATGGGCAGAGAATTCCAGAGATTCGCCACCCTGTGAGTGAAGAAGTTCCTCCTCAACTCCGATCTAAACTGCCCCCCCATTATCTTGAGGCTGTGCCCTCTAGTCCTGCTATTCTTTCTAAGTGGGAAGAATCTCTCTACCCTATCTATCCCATTCATTATCTTATATGTCTCTATAAGATCCCCCCTCAGCCTTCTAAACTCCAACGCGTACAGACCCAGTCTATCCAGTCTCTCTTCATAGGCTAACCCCCTCATCTCTGGTATCAGCCTAGTGAACCTTCTTTGCACTCCCTCCAAGGCCAGTATATCCTTCCTCAGGTGTGGTGACCAAAACTGCACACAGTACTCCAGCTGTGGCCTCACCAGTACCCTGTATAATTGCAGCAAGACTTGCTTGCTTTTATATTCTATCCCCCTCGCTATAAAGGCCAACATCCCATTCGCCTTCTTGATCACCTGCTGACTGGGTTTTTGCGATTCGTGCACAAGGACCCCCAGGTCCCTCTGCACCGTAGCATGCTGCAGCTTTTTGCCTTTTAAATAATAATCCCTCCTACTATTATTTCTGCCAAAGTGGATAACCTTGCTCTTGCTAACATTATACTCCATCTGCCAGGTCCTCGCCCACTCGCTCAACCTATCCAGATCTCTGCAGACTTTCCACACCCTCCACGCAATTTGCTTTTCCACTCATCTTTGTGTCATCAGCAAATTTTGTCACCCTACACTCAGCCCCCTCCTCCAGATCATCTATATAAATGGTAAACAGTTGAGGCCCCAGCCTTATTGGTTGGCAAGCTTATTCTGATTGGCCAAAGATATTACCATGGTGAATACAACGGGTAACTATAGACTTCCTAAGCTCCTGTGTACTACAAGAAAGGTGGACAGCTTGATCAGTTTTGTTTTATTTGCAAAAAAATGGGGTGTCTGTGCACCATCTCATTTCGAGTAAGTATTCACTGATGGATATGTTTCTGCGATTGGGCAGCACTTGTTGAACAATCCTGAATGGTATAATTGCTGCACTAACAGACACTTGAAGAAAACCAAGCTTGTAATGTGGCTCATTTACTCTTGCCAGAATCTTGCTAAAAGACTACCTTGGTGGGTAGTGTGAAATTATGGGGCCGTGAAAAATACTTCAAGATAAGGGTTTGATTTGCTCCAGCTGCTTTTGGATGATTAGCAGCACATGGAAAGCAAGACAAATATTGATTAAAAACAAAGCTAAGAATTGATTATCATACTTATTACGTGGAACATGAGAAAAAATATAAATAAATCAGAATTACAGGTCAGGGGAGTTGATTAAGAGGAATATTGTCAGTATCCAGAATGCAGTAAGTCAAGAATTATGTAATAAGAACATGGCTTAAACAATAAAAATATACATTAGAACCAAGAAAGATAACTGTAATGGTTTGGATATGTTCAATCACAACATCTCCCTCAGAAGTGTTTCTCTCATTGTCCATCATGAAGTACATCTGATTCCATTCTTTTCTATCCAATTATCATCTATAAACAATGACATTTCTTCCTATTCACACTATCACTTTACAAGCTCTCTGACTCAAATCCTCTCCACTACAAATTATAATTCCTAAGCCTACTTCCACAAAAACGCAGTCCTTTACCTCAGGTCAGCCTTAGCTGAAGTTCTCAAACATATTTAATCATCTCAGTGACTGAGTTACTCCAGTGTCATCATCTTGGCCTCCCATTTTCTCCATCCACAAGCTGTAGCAACTCTGAATCTCTTCGCCTCGAATTCTATCCCGTGTATATTCCCATTCCCCCATTATTCTTAACTTTGCTCACTGGATCGCCCAGCATTTGAAGATTAACTTTCTTGTCTTTGTCCTTAAGTCCCTCGATGGCTTTACCCCTCCCTAACTCTGTAAGCTCGTCCAATCTCACAGCACCTCCTTCCAATCCCTTCCTCCATCTGATTCTGACGTCTTACATTTTCTTACATCCCTTCTTTTCCCTTACCTTTAGCAGCTTTGCATCAGTCACTCCGGATTCATCAGGCTCCCTTCTCAAAACACTCGGATGTTGTTTTCCTGTCTTTAAATCCCTTGCACAAATCCACTGTTTTACCCGTGATTTGACTTCCCCTTCACTTGGGGAGGTGACAGCCTTGTGGAAATGTCACTGGACGAGTAATCCAGAGACCTGTGGGACATGGGTTCAAATCCCACCATGGCAGGTTGCGGAATTTAATTTCAGTTATGAAATCTCGACCATGAAAATTGTCTTGAAGGAAGCCCATCTAGTTCACTGATATAACTTTGGGGAAGGAAATCTGCCGTCTTTACTTGGCCTGGCTACATGTAACTCCAGGCCCACAGCATTGTGACTTAACTCGAAAGTGGATAAGCAAACCATTCAGTTCAAAGGCAATTAGTGATTGGCAACATTTAAGCGGGCTTGCCAGTGAAACCTACTACCATGAAAGAATTAAATCCCTTGTTCTCTCAGTGGTTGACAGTTTTTTCTTCACCTCTGTGATGTACCTCAGGATATTTTTCCTGTTACCAATTTAAGTTGTTGTTTGCATAAATATAGATGGTAATTTGAATTTAGGTCAGCACGATCTGTTGACCAATGATGAAACTTTGCAGCTGAAAGATTGTCATTAAAACAAAGTCGATTCATGCGTTTTAAAGTATTTAAGTTTAAAGTTTATTTATTATTTGCAAGTAGGCTCACATTAACGCTGCAGTGAAGTTACGGTGAAAATCCCCTGGTCGCCACACTGAGGGAGAATTTATCATGGTCGATGCACCTAACAGGCACGTCTTTCAGACTGTGGGAGGAAACCAGAGCACTCAGAGGAAACCCACTCAGACGTAGGGAGAATGTGCAGACTCGGCACAGACAGTGACCCAAGCTGGGAATTGAACTTGGGTCCTTGCTAACCACTGTGCCACGGTGCCGCCCATAATGCAGATAATAGAGGTGTTGAGCAGAAATAATAGGAGCAGGAATCATGGAAAAATCCAACAAAACTTGGAAGCAAGGTTTTAAGTTTATGATGAGAGATGATAAGAGGGAAGTATAGGAAGGACAGCATTGACTTACTCTCCAAGAAACTTTTTGATTAACTTTGAAAAGGAGAAGAAAGACAACTTGATAGCTATTGATAAAATGTGACCCCTGGACCCCAGGTGTACCTCAACGATGCACTGGATGTAGCTATGTGTTCATGCTGACCTGCAACATTGCCATCCTTCTTCAATGAGTTGGACAGAAAGTGACAGGAGGTTGTGATTGACGGTGCAAATAACCAATTAAGTGTAGTGTCAAGATCTCTTTCAGAGTCTCAGCTGTAATCACTGCAGTGAAAGTAGAAGTCATCCACCGGGAACACGGAAGCTGTCACAGCCTCCAAATTACACTCACTAATGCTGCTATCTTCAAATATTCAACGTAAAGATTCTGCGGTCCTCAGAGTCAAAGGAAACAACTTACAGTCATTAAAATAATGAGGAAGAGAAAAAAATGACTGGACCCAATCAGATCAAAGCAACTCTGATGAAGCACATCAAGGTCAATGTTCCCAAAAATTCCAAGAGTTAAATAGACATAAAAACTGAAGTAAATCCTGCTGTTTTTTTTTCCAATGGGATTTTCAAAATGAATCTCCCACACTCCGCACTGCAGAGTGCCCTAGCATGAATCATATAAAAAGCTGTAGGCAGGGCCGATACCTGCTGGCAAAGCCGGCAGCGTAGTGCTGAGTGGGCCACTGCGCATGTGCCAATCTGTCGGTGCAGACATCAGCGCACGCACAATGGCCCCTTTCTGCCAGCTTCCCAATCGTTGGCCAGCCCCGTGACCTTGCAAAGCTGGCCCTCGGACTCCCACACGGCCTGATCGCTTTCGCTGGCCTCCATGTCCAGGACAGCCTCCATCCCTCTCAGCCCACCTCAATCTCCCCCCGAACTCCTCCTCCCCACCCCGCCCCCCCAAACAGCCTCCCCAACAGGGCTGCTCCAACCTTCTCCCCAGCCTTCCAATGGCCAGCCCCGATCACTGGCCTCCTTCCCTCCCCCCCCAGATCCCAACTGCGGAGTGGCACCAATCTCATCGTCCCATTAGCCTCTGCCCCTTGGTACTGTTCCATGCCTGGTGGGCAGTGCCAAGGTGCTCCCTGGGCATTGACACTTTTCCCCTTGGGCAGTGGGGCCCAGCCTGGTATTGCCAAGGTGCCAATGCCCACGAGGCAAGCCCCAGTGCCCCCAGCATTGAAATTGCATGTAAATTACCTGATGCATAATGTATTAAGCTCCGCGCCAATTTCTGGCGTGGAGTTGACGGTGCTGGGCAACACACCCAGGACCGAGTGCCGAGCATGGATCGTGCTAACCAGGCGCCACTTGAATCTCCTGGCCCTCTGCACTAAAAAATCAGCATAGTGGGGTGGGAGAATCACCCTCATCATCATCTTGGGTAGGTTGCATCCTTGATTAATTGACATTCACAGCTTACAGATGTCCAATCCTGCCTCAGCCTGAATGGGGATTGAACCACATCCAACCAGCTGAGCTGACTGTTTCCCAAAGTGCACCATACTTGATGCTAAATGTCATGGTTATATTCCAGGAGCTCTTGCTTATTCTAAGGCTGGTTTTATTGAACATGTTGAATTCTTTGTGCGACAGTTGAATTCCCACAACCACTCACCTTAGGCAAACAAAGTGAATGGGCAGAGCTGAGGCAAATGGGTTTCGATGTAGGAAAGTGAAAGAATATCACTTAGAACCTAAAATGAATAGAGCAAAGGACCGGATTCTCTGACCGTCCACGCCCGCTGTCACTGCCAGCCAGAATGGAGAATTTGGCCCTCAGCTGGACTGGGGAATCCGAACTGTGGGTGAGGTCAGAGAATCCGGCCCAAAGTACTTCCTAACTGGTGAAAAGTTGAGAACAGTAGAGTTCCAAGTAGACTTGGGCGTCAGGTGCACTGATGACTAAATTGTCATGAACAGGTTGAGAAAATGATCAAAAAGGCTAATGGAATGCTGGCCTTTAGAGGAATCGAATGCAAAGGGGTGTAAGGTACAATTCAGTGATACAAAACACTAGTTAAATCAAGCCTGGAATAAACAGCTGTAAGTACTACACCTTAGAAAGTTTATATTGGTCTTGGAAGAAATGAAGTGTAGAGTTACGAGAATGATAGCTGAACTCGAGGGTTAAATTACACAGAGGTGACACAAGCCAGGAGGTTGTAGCCCCTGGAGTTTAAAAGGTTAAGGGGTGAATTGATCAAAGTTTTCATGGGAAATCGAGAAGGTCAATAGAGAGAAACTATTCCCATTAGATGGTCACTCTGGGTTTAGGAGGCAGAGTCAAAAATTTAGAGACGCACGTTTCAGGAATGAAATCACAAAACGTGACTTCGTGCAAAGCATGCTAAAGGCTTGCTACTCACTCTTCCAAAAATGGCAATTGATGTTCCATTAATTGTTAAATTTAAATCTGAGACTGAAATTTTCCTTACCAAGGATAGCAGGGGAAGGCAGATAAATGGAATTAGGTTAGATCAACCATGGCCTCGTTGAAAGGAACAGAATGGATTCGAGGGGACAAGTGGCCACCTCTAGTTCCCATGTTCCTTGTGCATCATCAGCAATATACAACTCATTAACTATAGTGTTATTGATTTGCATTGTAACGATAACTGATTGGATTACACACGAGCAGACAAAAAGCAATAGGCCTATCCATACTGTTACGGTGCAACTTATGTGAATCTTAACTTCTATCCACTCCCCCTCCTCACCAATAATGTAATCCCGAGAGAGACACAAAACCCTGGAGAGAGCAAAACATTGCTTCAGTCCCTGGAGGCAATGGAAATTGCAGGAAGTGGCAGAGACAGCCCAAGATATGCAACTACCTTCTATGTGTGGTGATGTGGCTTCCCTTTAAGAATTCTTGCAATAAATTCGCACTCACTGCACAATTACGAGTTCTCTTTGGAAAAAAATCCACCTGACATCCAACCCAACTCTGTATTTCCATAATTCAGACTCATTCCCCACCGCGCTACCAATAACTTTCCTGGTTTAAATAGACTATCTGCATTGTCCGAACCTAATTGTTTCATTATTATAAAGACCTCAATCACAATCTCCTTGAAGGTTATGTTTCCTCAGTGTTAAATGCCTCAAATCTCTCAGCAGTCATGGCACTGAAGGGTTTTAACGCCAAGTATCAATCCTCTTCTGAATTTATATTACCCACTAAAATAGAAAGATCAAAACTGGACTTGGGTGTGGATTTTACTGGCACCCAGCTGGTGGGTTAGGAGGCCATGGATGGTACAGTGGGCTGTAGGAGGCCAGGGACCGATGGGGTGGACTATAGGAGATCAGGGACTGGTAGAGGGGGCTGTAGGAGGTCAGGGACCAGTAGAGTGGAGTGTCGGAAGGCAGGGATTGATAGAGTAGGCTGTAGGAGGGCAGGGGCTGGTAGACCAGGCAGTAGGAGACCAGGGACCGGTAGAGTGGGCCTTAGGAGGCCAGGGGCCAGTAGACAAGGCTGTAGGAGGCCAGGAACTGGTAGAATGGGCTGTGTGACACACTTCTGTCATTGTATCAGTGGTGAGAAGTGCAACATCTCAAAGTGGCATGGAGGTGGGCTCTCAGCACCTCCCTGGTGTGGTGCTTGGAGCGGTGTGTAGGGTAATGGGGAGAGAACTATGGTTCCCTCCAGGGGCAAGGAAGGAGGCCCTACTCACAAAAGGCTGCCCTGGACGTTTCGATATGGCCACTGAGAGGTTTCCTGTCCAATTGCTAGGGTCTGATGTCCTGCCATAGAAACAAGTTTCCCAACTTACTTTCTTTCTCAATGCCTCAGCAGTGGCCCACCTCCCTTAGCGGCACTGCCGTGACTGCAAAACTGTCGGAACTCTATAGAATCATAGAACCCTACAGTGCAGAAAGAGGCCCTTCGGCCCATCGAGTCTGCCCTGACCCACCCAGGCCCTACCCCCATATCCCTACATATTATACCCACTAATCCCTCTACCTACGCATCCCTGGACACTAAGGGGCAATTTTAGCACGGCCAATCAACCTAACCCGCACATCTTTGGACTGTGGGAGGAAACCGGAGCACCCGGAGGAAACCCACGCAGACACGGGGAGAATGTGCAGCCTCCACACAGACAGTGACCCGAGCCGGGAATCATAAATATGGAGAACCAACCTGTTGTCTTTAATTGGATGGCATTCCCAGGAGTGGCCTCTTTGATTGTGCTGCTGGAGATGGCTGCCACAATTCTAATTGAACTCAGGTTCCACAAATTGGGTCAACGTAAGGACAGGAAAACCCTGCCATGAGGATTAAATGAGGCCCAATCATGTTCTAATACAAAGACAGTCTGGTATCTTTTGTTTAGTACTTACTGAAATGATAATAAACTGGGGTAATGTTTCTGCTGAATTTGCATTCCAAATCTATCTTCCTTTTAAACATTAATCTTCTTTACTTGTGCCAACTAGCTGGATGCCACATCTGACAAGATAGATATTTGTGTTGTGTTTACAGGATGTTCAACCATTTATCCGCAGAGGATCCGGGTTTGATTTACACCAAAGTTAAATTAAGCTTACAGCAGTTTAAAAATATTCTCCACAGCACGGTATAGGGGAGTCGATGTATATAAAAGCCGGACAGGGCTATCGATGAGACTGGACAGCATTTCAATGTGGGAGTAAATCCATTGAGATGGCCTCATTCCTGTCGAGAGCAGGTAGGTTGAGTTGTCAGGAGCCTCCACACCAATGTGAGGAGGGCTCGCCAGTTTAATTAGTAGATCCCATCAGTGGGGAATTGGTGAACTGTTATGACCTCAAATCCAGAGAAGAAACAAAGATAACTGAGCAGATACTTGCATCATTGGTAAGTTCCACTGAGAGAGGTGGATAAGGGCTATACATCGAACATAGAGAAACTACAGCACAAACAGGCCCTTCGGCCCACAAGTTGCGGCGATCATATCTCTACCTACTAGGCTTACCTATAACTCTCAATCCTATTAAGTTCCATGTACTTACACAGAAGTCTCTTGAAAGACCCTATCGAATTTGCCTCCACCATCACCGACAGCAGCCGATTCCACTCACCCACCACCCTCCGAGTGAAAAACTTACCCCTGACATCTCCCCTGTACCTGCTCCCCAGCACCTTAAACCTATACAGAGTCTACTAACCCTAGTCATCTAAGTGATAACATTGACAAATAGAAAGTATTACTGAGTCCATCAATCAGAGCTGTGTGGACAGTTTTATCTCCTCACAATGAGGGAGATTGAAGTTACATTGAAGTAAGACGCATTTTGTCATAGCAGTACACTTCCCTATTAACATACTGTACTTGGCAATTGGCATCTGACCTCAACTCACTGAAATGGTAATCAGTTCAGCTTTCAGAATAAGGGGTCTCCCAGTCAAGGTGGAGATGAGGAGGAGTGTCTTCTCAGAGGGTCATTAATCTTTGGAATTCTCTATTCTCGAGAGTAATGGAGGCTGGACCATTGAATACATTCAATGCTGAATTAGAGGGATTTTTGATCAAGGAGGGAGTCAAATGGCTGAAATTCTGTCTGAATGAGGCGATGAATAAAAGGGGCTATTGGACAATATTGGAGCAATTTGAGCCTTATTATCGCTGAAGAGACTCTAATGGCCCCTGTGGGCTAAGGGAACAAATTCAAAGGGAAATATAAAAAAGCCTTCTACATTTCTGAACCCAAGCTGGCCAACCAGAGTACTAGTCTGCTAGGACAAAGACCCATGCAACTTTCCTTACAAATTCTTAACGGTTGGAACATTAACAATCTCAAGAACCCAGACAGCGTGATGTACACCCTTTCTCAAAGCCAAAGTGGACAGGTGGGAGTCATATCCTGTGACTCCCCAACTGGACTGCAAATCAGTCTGCCATCTTCCAAGCAGCATCTCAGAAAAGGGGCTGTGTCCCTGGTACAGTCTACCCTGTTACTACTGGACCTCTTGAACTTCAATGCCAATGCCTGCACCTCTATCTCATTGTAGATGTCATTTCTACTGAAAAAGTGAATTATCCAGCATCAGTTTTCAACCTGTCAACCTCTATAAAGGAATACATCACTGGACTTTGATGCTGAACTCTGGACTCATGTGAAATAATTCTTTGCCCTGTAAATCTTTCTTTCTCTAGCACAGGGGGCTATTTAGTGACATCTGTTTTGTTTTGACACATGTTTTGAGTGTGTCCAAATAAACTAACCCTCAGAGTTTACCTTATTGATCGAAATGGGACCACACCAAGCAGAGGGGATGGGAAATACACCGTTGCTTACAAAGAAGGAATCAAAACCCCTCTCTGATTGAAAAATCAGGGCTGTTTCGGTCAAACCCATCTTCTCTGTAACAATTCCAAAGGGGAATTGAAAAGAAATAATTACAGAGCTATGAGAAAAATGTAGGGAATGGAATTGAATAGTCACACTTTCAGGCAGCTGGCACAGGTGCAATGGGCTGAATGGCCTCTTTCTGATTCTGGGTAATCCAACTGATGGTAACTCAGTCACCTTGCCTCATTAATTCTGCACATTCCAGCAAACATCGACATATATGGAGAAAAGAGAAGAGGCTTTTCTGTCACCAGCCTTTGGAGGGTTTTGTGTATGAAATCACTGTGCAAGTGAGTTACTTGACATGTAAGTTAAACTATGATCAATCATTCTGAAGGAGCAGATTAAACATTTGAGGCTCTGGGTAGATCTTCATCCTCACAGTCTGGGTGGTTATGTAGCAATGCAGATTGGCTATAGTTTATGGAATCTACCTTATTCAATGAAAATCAGATGAATTCTATAAAGGCAGGTGATCCAATCATCAAGTTGATGCTCAAATGGTGAATACTATCTACAAGGTTTCAACTGACTTTTTTGTGCCTTAAACTTCTATCATTCTGTGGTAAATGTTCCTTCTTTTCTACTTCTCTAAGGTGAAGGGCGAAAGCCCATTTTCCTGTGCCATGGATCTGCCTAG